>NC_071528.1:310972-970972 GCF_027887155.1 Malaclemys terrapin pileata | reverse complement strand
CACACTGCCTTCAGCTCTGACCTGTAAGTCTAAGCTCCCCCATCTGATAAATTCAATGGGGATCACAATAAATTTCATGGGTTCCTAAATCAATGCTATGCATCTGAAGAAGTGGGCTGCAGCCCACGAAAGCTTATGCTGAAATAAATGTTAGTCTCTAAGGTGCCACAAGTACTCCTGTTCTTTTTGCGGATACAGACTAACACAGCTGCTACTTTGCAATAAATCAATGTTGGCTCCTATTTCTGATACGCTCAGAGATAGGGGCTGGACTAGGTGACCTCCTGAGGTCTCAGTTCCAACCCTATGATTCTATGTACCCCACTGACCAACCCAGAGTGGGACAGATTATTAGCCTGCTTACTGGGGAGGCCCTAGCTTGGCATCGCCAATCCTGAAACCATTCTGGGACAATGTAAGGACTTCATTCAAGCTACGGCGGTGATCTTCAAGTGTGCAGCTGAAGCTGCACTTCGGGTGTTAGCAGGGATGCCAGCCAGCTGCTAGAGTGCCAATGCTTGGCAGCAGACACTGAGTGCAATGAGGCTGACCAGAATTCTCATTTCCAGCCTGGCCTAAAATGACTATTAACCAGATGGGTTAGTCGACCTATGCATCAAGATCAACAGACTGCCTGACCAAATTCTGCCAAGAAAAAAATATAGTCCTCCCAGCATCCACCAGCCCTGCTGGCTCCAGCCCGCCCCCCAGTCCTTTCTCCAGTGCCCAAACCCATGCAAATTGATCAGGTCTGGCCCTGCCTCTCCAGCGTGGAGAACAATTGAGTTCCATAAAGACACAGTGGAATTCTTGGGATATATCGTCTTGCACGAGAGACTCACCATGGACCCATGTCAGGTGGCAGCAATATCCAACTGGGCCATGCCTAAGCAGGTAGCAGGATGCAGTAATTGCTGGGGTTTGCCAGTTTCTACAGGCAATTTATGAAAGGATTCTCTAGCCTGGCGGCATGGTTAATGGTGCTCATGTAAAAGGGAGCCCCGGTTTGTCTGGTGCAGAGGCTCAGTCGGCCTTTGATCGACAGAAGTTCACCTCAGCACTCATCCTGATTCACCCAGATTCCCTTAAACCATTTACAATCGAGGCCATAGGTCAACAAGCCCCCCACCTCTACTCCACCCTTGTGCCTTTTATTCACAGCAGCTAACCCTGGCAGAAAAAAAGCTAGGATAGTCAGAACAAGGAGCTATTGGCTATCAAGGCAACTTTCAAGGAGTGGCACGACCCCCTAGAAGGAGCCTGATTTCCCATCCAAGTCCTGATGGGCCACAAGAACCTGGAGTACCTACAGACTGCTAGATGCTTTAACCAATGTCAATCAAGTCTTTGTCTGTGTTAGTGTGCCCACCTCTAGCAGCTTTTCAGATGAACAGAAGTCATTCAACCCCTTCCTGGTTCTGCCAGCCTAGCCCATATTCACAGGTAATGATATTTTGTCCCAAACTAAAGAGTAAAAGAAAAGTCAGAATGTCCATATTATCCACAGTCTCCCAGCCCCTTGAAAGCCATGCAGCCCCGAGAGTTGCCTGTAACAAGGTTGCCAGGATACTGCACGAGACAGGCCCTCAGGAACCCCAGGCTGCTATGAGGTCACTGCTGCTATTCTGATATAAATATCAATATAATTGCCACTTGAGAAGTTGGGGAGTTCTTCTGGGGACTCCCCACTGATTCCTTGTGTGCCCCTTGCTAACATAAACGGGGTTCCCAGTGGTGATCCTCAGACCCGTGGAGCCTGACCAGCTGTTTGGCTCTGCATCTCTGCAAAAGGACAAGCCATTAAGAATTGTGTGACAATGCTTCTATGCAGCCACAGTGACAATCAAATCACTAATCTAGCTCCAGTTATTGGTTGGGTAGTGCTTTAGCTGAGAACCAGGGGAGTTGCTAGGCCAACTCTGCCTTTGAATGTAACATACTCAGGTCTGATTCCTGGATCACAATAGAAACTAGAAAGCCAGGACTTCCCAAGAAACATGCTGCTGTATGATAGGGACGTACCATGGAAGCAACCAGATCCTAGTTGGTTACTGCAAAATACCAACTAATTCTGGGAGCCAGTTGCTGCCTATTGTCTTGGTTCTTAACCCTTCACATGCCAAGTGTACAAAGAAAGGCAGAGACAAATGTGAAGAAAGACGCTAATGAAACACATGGTGCCTCAGACAATGTCTAGACATGGGAGACAGAGGCTGCTCCAGCTTTCTGCCTCAATGTGCAGAGAAGAAACAGTTACTAATCTAAATACTATCATCCTCCCACTCCTAGTCTAGTCCAGGGTGGGGCAGTAGACCACGAAGCCAGGACCTCTCAGTCCTGCTTCTCTAAGAGGAGGGTCACAATGAACATCCAACTCTCTAGGTGAGGAAAGGGTTAAGTCTTTGTTTTCTCTGTAGCTTAAGTTGGCTCTTTCCATCCCCCACTGCTGAGAGGTTTGTCTTCCAGTCTTGACCTTTTTAAAGGCTCAATCTGAACCCTGCTCCCTGGTGTCACATGATTGTCTCGCTGCGGTGCTTGTGGGTGTTCGCCTGGTAGATCAGGTGGTAGGGCTTCTCATTCTCCTCAATCACAGAATTCCCAAGCTCGCTGTCCTGTGCGTCCAGCTCATGCCGAGACAGGTGCTCCACAATCCCGGCTCCCAGGGAGTCCCCCAGCACATTGGTGGTGGTTCTCAGACGGTCCCTGGAAAGCAGTAGAGAAGAGTGACCAGGAAAAACAGGATGAGTCTTTCAGGGAAATGTCATCACTTTTTGGTACCAGAGCAGGCTGAAAAATGTCAGAATTTCAACAACAACAAAAAAAGACACATTTTCCACAAACATTTTCCGGAAAATGTTCCCCATTTTTCAAGCAGCTCTAGTGCCTGGTGCGTTAGTCAAAGGATCAAAAAGAAATGTGTGCTGAAAATCTTCCTAAGGCAGATCTAGGCAACTGTGGAATGGCCCCCCTGACTTGGGACACCTGAAGTCCAGTTTGACTCAGAAGTGATTTTAAACTGATTCCTTCTATTCAACTCATCTGCTCCCTCCTTTCACTTCCCTGGAAAGTCAATAGGGCCAATATAGTTCCACTGGTTTCAAAGGAATTGCTCTCAGTTTACAACTGGTGAGAGATGAAGATCAGGCTCTGTGGATCGCTCTCAGTTTTGCTGCCTTTAGTGTCTCAAATAACGTTCTCATTTGGCAGAGCCAGCTGGGCTGAGACAGAGTGAACTGCAGTCTGGCACTTCCCATCCCTTCACACTTGGGCAATCCCGCTCCCAGCACCGGGGCTGCACAGCTCTCTGGAGGGGTAATTTGGCCTGCAGAACCTTTTCTACTGGTGATAGTGCAGGGCCCAGGGCTGGCAGCTGGCTTTGGATTCGGACTCACTGAAAGACAAACAAGGACACCCCCCTGCCAAGCTGTTTCTGTGCAGAACTGTGCTTTAAAACGAGCCTGAACAAAACCAAAACAAACTGTCCCCACCAAGAGTTTGACATAATCTGATTACAAATCATTTCCCACCAAATTGCTCTGGTGTCTTTGCTGGTCACTTATGTCATCATTCTACTACTTGTTTAGACACACAAAAAAAGGTCATTGTGAAATAGTCAAGGTGGCCACACACACAACACACTTGACACAAAACCATGGAGTGGGGAGTGAAGCCACAGACTGGTACACTCCCTCTACACCCGCTGGCACGCCTGTGACTGCCACACCTGGGATGGCAGCAGCCCACCCCACATGCACTCTTGCCAGCAGGACCTGTTTCTTCACCTTGTGCTTCCACAGCTCACCGGAGTATACCCAGGTTTACTCCTCCAGTTCAGCTGACTGTGGGAGGCACATCTAAGCAGAAGTCATTTCTCCTTGAACTTGTAACTCTTATGACCCCAAACAAACCCCCTTCTTGGCCTCTGTGTTGGTGACAGACTGTCCCTGCTAATGCTGGTGGGTACCTGTGTGTGCTCTACGATGCCCAGCTAGCCTAACATCAGTTCCGGAATGAAAGGGATGAAAACTGATTCTTGACAAGTAGAGGCCCAGCTGGTGGATCGAGCCTGTGTCATGTTTGACTAGACTACATTTTGCTATAGAGACGACACTCTATGTTACACATGTTGAAAAATGTGGGGGCTGGAATCCCTCTGGGGACATTTAAGGCTGTGCCATGTGTTGTATGGTAATTGTGGTAGTGAAAAGGTGTGTGTCTGTGGATGGAGTAGAGGGCGCATACTGCTAGGTCGTTAACTTTTCATTTCCTTGCCTTTGTGGTTTGTCAGGTAACTTGCATGTGTGGCAGCTGGAACTGCTTCCCAACAGAGGGGTTTGTGTGCAAATTGCCTCGGATTTGGAATGTTTAAGCACCTGCGTGACATGAGTGGGCCTAGCATTGTGCTAGGGCAGGGGCTCAGAGGGGACAGGGAGGGGTGCTGGGCCCGTGCACATAGGAGGGGGGATGGAGCTTTGCTGGGGGATGACCCCCGAACAGTGCTAACACAGCTCTTAGTGCCTGCTACAGACACCCTAGCACCAGCCTACGCCCTCTCTTGCTCTAACCTATCCCTGTGAAGCAGTGAGCAGAAAACGCTTCAGCATCAGTTAACTGAGTGAGTTACTCAAGGGCCCCCAAGGAAAGGAACAGAGGCAGGCTGCTGCAGCATGACCTCTAGCCATGAGGGGGCGCTCATACACAGTGCAATCATTTAAACACAACAGCCAACATCATTTCACCAGCTCCCTATTTTCCTTCGCCTTCCTCAGCCAAACTCCAGCCTGAGACCCTTAGCCAGCCTCCATCCCCTGCTCTGTGTTGCAGGGATGCACTTTCTGGCACTCATGCATTGTCATCTACCTGCAGCTCTGGTCAATTTCCTTCTTACCAACACAGTCTTTTTAGACTTGGGAGCTGCTCTTTCAGTCTATTCATTTGTTAATTTTTAATGCCCACAGTGAGTGTGATCCGCTTCAGTCTACATCACAACATGCAGAATACAAATATTTCTGCTGTCTGCCCTGGCCACACTCCAGCCTGGCGGAACCTTCCCAAAAGTGGGAGAGCAGGGTCCCCTGCTCGCGCCATGGTCCCACTCCCGGCCAAGTCAGAGCCCAGAGCAGGCCAGAAGCTGCAGTCCCTCCACCCTGCCCGGGGTGAGGGGGCCGAGAACAGCCCCGGTCCATGTTCCTGCCTTGTGGGCCCCCACCCAGGGCAAGTGGAGGATTCATGGCTCCCCTCAGCTGCCCGCATGGTTCTTACCCTGACGCGGCTCTTGCCAGGGGCTGGGGCCTTGGAGCTGCAGCCCAGCCATCGTAAGATCCACGTGGCCAGACAGCTATGAGGCGCCGCGGACCCTCCACCTGCCCTGGGCAGGGGGCCCAGGAACAGGGACACGGGCCAGGGGCTTCTCTTGGCCTCCCCACCCTGGGCTCCAGCTGCCAGCCTGGCGGGGGGGCGGGGCCTCGGGGGGGGGAAGAACAGGGGCAGGATTGGAGGCGGGGGTGGGACTAACCTGTCCACTTTCAAGAAGTGGGAGGGCCATGACCCCCTGGCCCTCCCTATTCCAACACCACACTGCTGTCCCTGGCGGGCCCTTTGCCTCCTTGAGACACGAGCCCTCCCCATGCTCCCTGGGTGCAGTACTGCCCCAGTGCAGGCCTGCGCCTTTTGGGGACAACCTGGCACTGAAGCTTTAGGAGGTCTTTAGTTTAGAGCAAATGAAGCCTACTCTGCTCAGTGAGCTGGCTGCTCTGAGCATGGTCACTGGTGCCTGTAGTCTCTGGGATATGTGCTGAGGAGCCCTGGCTGGACCCCACATGTACAGAAGTAGGTTGCAATCCTAGTGATACAAGGTGGTCCTAGAACCTTCACTGTGCTGCTCGGAACAGGGACTGAGCACAGCAAACTCCCGCGTGCAGCAGGGAGGAACCGGCTCTGCAGCTGGAGCAGTGCTTGCCACTGTGCAGGGAACTTACAGAAACCAGTCCACCGCAATGATTAGTGTGATGTCCTCAGTTGGCAGCCCCACCGACGTCAGCACAATCATCATGGTCACCAGGCCTGCCTGGGGGATGCCTGCCGCTCCAATGCTGGCTGCAGTGGCAGTGATGCTGGGGAGGACAGGAAAGCAGTGATCAGCAGGAGAAAGAAAGGTGTGGACCATGCCCTGCAAAGGGGCAGGTCTGCATTTAATCAGTGCCCACTTCTGCTCCCACTGAAGCCACTGAGATCTTTGCCTTTGGCATCAATGGAGCAGGTTCAAGCCCCAAATTTGGTTCCACACTTATTTTTCTTTTATTCTATTTTTTAATTGCACACAAAAAAAAACTATTAAAACGTTAAGGTTGCAAAGTCACACAATGCAAAGGTAGGAAATGGCAGATCTCTGGTGGCCTGTGCAAGCCTAGCGCTGCCCCCTTGTGTCTAGGCATTATGATAGGGTTAACATACGTCTGGATTTTGCTGGACATGTCCGGCTTTTCGGGACTCAAATCCCTGTCTGGGGGGAAATCCCAAAAAGCGGAACATGTCCGGGAAAATCCTGGGCCGGGGGCTGGCCTGGGGCCGGTGGCACCCCCCTGGGGCCGGTGGTGCCCCGGGCCGCCGGGGGGTGCCAGGGGCCCCGGGGTGCTGGGCCGGCACCCCAGGGCCCGAGCTGACCCAGACTGGAGCCGCCGGGGGGCCAGCCTGGGCTGTGCCTCCTCCCCCCCACACCCCGCTTACCTGCTTCAGGCTTCCCGCGAATCAAATGTTCGCGGGAAGCAGGGGAGGGGGTGGAGACTTTGGGGAAGGGGCGGAGTTGGGGTGGGGGTGTGGGCGGGGCTGGGGGTGGGGCCAGGGCCCTGTGGAGTGTCCTCCTTTTGGAGGCACAAAATATGGTAACCCTACATTATGATACATTCTTTAATTCCATAACCACAGACTATGTTTCCACAGGATTGCACCTCATTCAGTGCAAAGGACAGAATGCTCGGTGAAGGAGGTAGCTTGTTCAGTATTCCTCAGTCAGTGTGTAGCCCCTGCCTTATTTACTGCCACCATCCAAACCCTGCACTGCATGTGTGGTGAGGAGTCTGTAAGTACTTCTATGAGAAGAAAATATATAATGCTAGAGGGTTCTTCAACCTAGTGGACAAAGGTAGAAAAAAATCCAATGGCTGGAAGTGAGGAACAATTTTTAATGAGTGTAACTAACCATGGGAACAACTTACCAAGGAACATAGTGGATTAGCTGTTACTTGCAGTCTTTAAATCAAGATTGGGCATCTTTCTAAAAGATCTGCTCTAGTTCTCCCAGAACTATGGCTAGAGTTATGGAGGAGGTCAGAACTGATGATCAAAACGGACCCCTCTGACCTTATGTCTATGAATCTAGAAGATTAAAGAGCTCTCTGCTATCAGAAATCTTCTCACCGGGTTGGAACGTATAGACTGATCAAGTCACCTCTGACCCTTCTCTGATAAGCTAAATATATTGATGCTCTCACTGCAAGGTAGGTTCTCCAGACCTTGAATCATTCTTGTAACTCTGCTCTGAGCCCTCTCCAATTTTTCAACATCCTTTTTGAGGCATGGAGGCCAGAACTGGACACAGTATCCAGTAAAGGTCTCATCAAGAACATAAGAACGGCCATACTGGGCCAGACCAAAAGTAGGGTGGATGGTGCACAAGCCTACCTAGCCCCAGAGTGCCAGGAGGGCGCGTGAGCAGCCCCCCAGCCCTGGCTGGAGCCCAGGGGGACTGGAGGAACTGCACACTGCGCAGCGGTGAACAGGAGGGGAGAGGAGCATGGGCAGGTCCACGCCTGGCTGGCTGGGGAGGCTGTGCCTCCCCAAACAATGGGATGCAAGGGCTGGAGGAAATTAAGCAACGGGATGGATCTGGCCAACGGGCTGTAGGTTCCCCACCCCTGTTCTATGGCATGGGGCAGCCACAGGTGTCTAATGGCAGTATAGACATACCCGAAAGGGTCTCAAGTTTTAAGGCAGGCCCTGCAGGGAAGCAGTTTCCCTGGCTTTGGGTTAGGATTCCAGAGTGAGAAATGGCTCAGAAGGGACTTATGGACAGAGACTGGTCAGCAGCTGGAAAGATCTGGGATATAAACATGCAGCCTGTAGAGGGGCTGGAACTATGACCTTTGGTGTGGAGTTCAAACTCCACAAAGTGCAGGACTGCTCAGATCCTGGTGCTATCTCATCCCTTTTTACAAAGGAGAGCCACAGCACAATCCACCCGAGCCGGGACTGAATGGAACAACCTAGCCCAGGGGAGTCAAACTCCCAGCCCCTGCCATGGGGTGAAGAACCCTCCTGCAAACTTGAGAGGCAGGAGTTCTCCTATGTGCCAATTTAGTCCAGCACCGGTTCACAGAGCCAGTGTCACCCAAAGAGGCAGGTAGCAGGGATAATCAATTCAGTGTATCACAAAGGTGCTCAAATCCCATCAGCTGCAGTTTCAACAGCTCTCTGGCCTCGGTCACCAAGCAGGCCCCTGCCATCCCTGTGGGCAGTGACTAGTCAGGTGTGCAGCACAGTGCACACTTGCAGTGGCCATGAACCTGGGCTGCTTCCTGAATCCATACTCTGGTCTACGGTGTCCCAGCAGCAGCATGTGCCCTCCCCTGCACTCACCCATTTCAAAGGGAGATTTCTGGGCTCTGAGGGATGGGGCAGCCAGCTCCTCCCCTCTGTTCATCTCCAGACAATCAGGGCACCTCACTACTATAGGGACTGCATTAGGAACGTGGTGGAGATGGACAGAATGGGGAAGGGATGAGGTAGGTGGGGTCTCTGTGGTGGGGCCCTCTCTAGACTGAATTTGTTGTTTCCCCCTCTCAGTCCCTTTTGGAAGCAGACTAGGTGCCTGATCCTTTTGGGGTCAGCCGTCAAGCCCTGGCAGTCCCCCAATGCCAGACTCCCTCTCAGTGGCAGATTCTTGGGCCCAGTCACCTGATTGTGATGATTTGCCCGAAGTCGAGCTCGTAGTTGTTGACTTGTGCGATGAAGATGGCTGCCAGGGCCTCATATAGAGCCGTGCCATCCATGTTAATGGTCGCGCCTACAGGCAGGACGAACCTGGTGATGCGCCTGTCCACCCCGTTGTTTTCTTCCAAGCACCTGAATGTAATGGGGAGCGTGGCCGAGCTGAAAGGAAACCCCAAACACCATGAAAAAGCCACACCCAACCTCTGCACCAGGGAGTGGGCTCTGGCCGAAGGAGTTTTGTGACCCCACTCCCTCAGAAATAGGCCCTGAAGGCTACTGGAGCCTACGCTGGGGGGGGGGGGGGGGGGGGGAGGGGAAGTACCAAGGGCTTGGCCCCTGGCATGGTGCCTCCAAGAACCTCTGTATTGTAGAGTGAGGCACAAAAGTGGAAAGGGACTTGCCCAAGATGACATGGAGAGTTAAGCTCAGAGCCAAGAACAGAACCTAGGTTTCCTGACTCCCAGAGCTCTAACCAGTAGACCATGCTGCCTTCCTCTAGGCAATAGCAAAGGCCACGCACTCCAGCATGCTTGGCCCTTTCCTGGTTTATTATCCCACATCCGTGTTTTCTTGCCCTGCAAGGTGTAGAGGGGGAGGTCAGAAGTGGCTGCTGGGATGGGGTGCAGGCTGAGTGGGTCTCTTGATAGTATCGTGCACATTGCAGCTGCCTGAGAGTGTCAGGACTCCCAGCTCTGCTGCTGGCTGGGAGTGATGGTGTCAGGCCAGGAGCGGGCCTAGCAGTGGGTTCCACAGAAAGCTGTTTGTTCTGCAGGAGGGTGGCACCATCCTGAGCTTCTTTGCACCAGTCTTAGACAAGGGTCTTGAGGACCTTCTCCCCAATCACTGAGAAAGACTAGACAGCCTTGTCTTGTGTGAGTGTGAGCACATGTGAGAGTGTGTGTGAGTGCGTGTGTATGAGAGCATGTGTGAGTGCATAACTGTGTGAATGAATGTATGTGAGTGTGTATGCGTGAGAACATGTGAGAGCATGTGTGAGTGCATGCGTGTGAAAGCACATGTGCATGTGTGATTGTGTGTGAGAGTGAGAGTGCGTTTGTGAGAGCATGTGTGAATAGGATTGTGAGTGCATGCATGTGAGCATGTGTGTGAGAGCATGTGAATGTGCATGTGTGAGTGCGTGAAAGCGAGTGTGAGAGTGCATGTGCATGAGTGCATGTGCATGAGTGCACATGTGGGTGTGTGTGCGTTTGTGTGTGTTACTACATGTCTATAAGAGTGCGTGTGTGTGTGTGTGTGTGTGTGTGACATGCTGAGAGTCTCCCCCAGGCCAGGCCAGTGCTATGTGAGTTTGGGCCCTGAGCTCAGGCATGCAGTCCGGGGCCAGCAGCTAAGTCGCCACCACTTTCCTTCCCAGACAGGTACATAAGCCCCCTTAGAGGGCTGGGACATTCACTAATGCACGTAGATGGAGGCAGCATGCCCTCATGATCACAGCCCCAATCCAGGGCCCAAGGAAGGCCATGGGACTTTGCTGGGCTTGGGACTGGGTTCTAGGGCAAGAAGCTGGGACTCCCACACCATGGCCTGGTGGTGGCAAGAGTTCAGCATCCACTGAGAATAACGGGAGCTTCTGAGCATGTGTCCCATCATGTCTAATTAGCTCCCCGGCAACTCTACCCATGGGGGAGGGCTAACTTTCTAATTGCACAAAACCAAACACCCCTGCCACGCCTCTGCCCTGCCCCTCCCCTGAGGGCCTGCCCATTCTCTGAGGCGCTGCCCCCCCACTCAATCCAGCCCCCCTTCCTCCATTGCTCATTCTCCCCCACCCTCACTCACTTTCACTGGGCTGGGGCAAGGAGTTGGACTGTGGGAGGGGATATGGGCTCCGGGCTGGGGGGTGTGGGCTCCAGGGTGGGGCCAGAAATGATGGGTCTCCGGGCTGGGGTAGGGGTGCAGGGTGCAGACTCCGGGAGGGAGGGTGTGGGAGAGGGTTCCAGGCTGGGACAGCGGGTTTTGGCTCCAGCCAGGCAGCACTTACCTCAGATGGCTCCCAGTCAGTGGCGCAGTGGGCCTAAGGCAGGCTCTCTGCCTGCCATGGCTCCATGCTGCTCCTGGAAGCGGCCGGCATATCTGGCCACTAGGCGGAGGTGCAGCCAGGCGGCTCTGCACGGTGCACGCTGCCTGCATCCACAGGCGCCGCCCCTGCAGCTCCCATTGGTGTGGTTCCTGGCCAACGGGAGCTGCAGAGCTGGTGCTCGGGGTGAGGGCAGTGCGCGGAGCTTCCCTGATCACCCCTGTGCCTAGGGGCTGCAGGGACATGCCAGCTGCTTACGGGAGCTGTGCAGAGCCTGCCTTAGCCCCGCTGTGTCACCGACCGGACTTTTAACAGCCTGGGCTGCAGTGCTGACCGGAGCCACTAGGGTCCTTTTTCAACCAGGAATTCCGGATGCCTGGCAATCCTACCCACGGGCTGCAGTGCCCCTGCCCAGCGCAGTCTGCCTGGGAAGCAGCATACCTTGAAGAGGTGCCCAATGCGGTGATGAGGGCCTGCAGAAGGCCTGCGATGAACACCCACGGGTTCTTGTGGGTGACGATGAAGTACAGCAGAGGCAGGACACACAGGGAATGTATGAGCAGCCCCACGATGACGGTGAGCGTGTACATTCCCAGCTGGCCCCCCATCACTGCTAAGTCGTCCATCTCCAGAATCTTGCCAGCGATTAAGAATAGGATCCCGACTGGAGCGTACCTGTCACGGGACACAGGGACTAGGGCTTAGAACTGGCCTCCAGACTCGCACATAACTGTATCAGCTCCCCTGCTCCGGACAGAGTCACAGGAGGTTGGGGCACCCAAAGACACAGGCCACTCACGGAGTTGGCAGATGGGGCTATGGCTGCCCACTCCTGGAAGCTGCAGGGAGAGCAGAGAGAGCTGCCTGTGGATTCAAATGACCAAGCAATGTCTGTTTGTCGGTCAGTGGCCTCAGTTCCCTGCTGGGGCACAGGGTGGGATTGCTGCTCCACTGAAATCCACCCCTCCATGACGGCACAGGCCTCTGCATGACGGGCTCCCCAAATCCTTTTCTGTCCCCTCCCAGCCAAGCCCCTCCACCCAGAAGGTAGCATTAACTCGGGGCGAGAGGCAGGCAGAAGCATCATGGAAACACTGGCTATGCAGATATTTTCATGTAAACACTTCTTGAAATATCAGTGGGACTCAGAGGAGCAAGTGTTGCTAATGCTGCTGAACTTGGGTCCAAGCAGAGAAGTAAAAGGAGGGACTGGTCAGGAAACATTTTATCTGAATTATGTTTGCATCAACCCTTACAACTCTCCTGCATTGGACCCTGCCCTCTCTGCTCCTCCATTCCCGTCTCACCCTACAGTGCTTCCTAGCTAGGGCTCCCAGCCCTGATCCCATCCCACGAGCACAGGGCTCCCAGGTCCCATCCCATCCTGGCAGCGCAGGGCTCCCATCTCATGAGCGCAGGGCTCCTGGCTTTGATCCTTCTTGTGAGTGCAGGACTGCCTGCCAGCAGGAGGCGCCCTAGCCCTGAGATGGAAGAGATCACAGGAAGGTGAAGTTAGGGAAAGATTAGACAAAAGAACCACGGCTCCATGGACACACCCTTCAGGTTCTCAGAGTCCCTCTCAGGACTCCCGGCTCCCACTCAGAGCTCAGACTGTGGCTTTGAGGCTTACACTCATGACTCAGGGCTCACCCCAGGGACTCCTAGTCAAACGTTCACATTCAAGAGGCTCAGGGCTCACACTCAGCCGGGGGAAGTTTGTAAAAAGTTCAGGCATCTTGCTTTCCTCTGCCCCTCCCGGAATCAGCATGAAAGCACATTCCCAGCAGGAGGCAGCAGCTAGGGCTCCCTGGAGGAAGCCTGTCCTTCGGAGATTTTGACCTGATTTGGATAGTTTTAGGGGCTTGTCTGCCCCAATGCCCCTTGGCAACTCCCTTTGCCATAGCTCTCCCCTACTCACCCTGGCCCTTGCATAGTAGAAATCTCCTGCAACTCAGGTTGCAGTCATTGAATGTGCCCTTTCCTTCAGCTGGGCATGTATGAGAGCAAAGCATTTCGAAGCCAAATGACTGATGTCAGTGATCAGAGGAGGGAGTTATTGGTTCTAGCCCCGCATGAGAAGAACGGGCTCCTCACAAGCTGCATGCACTAGCTTGACTCGGTGCATTCCTGTTTAAGGACGTGGCTCAGTGTTGCAGGTGCTGCAAGGAGCCTTCCCTTCTGAATCACTGTGATGGTCCCAATGCAGTGGGCAAGTGGCTATTTCCCAACAAAACCATCACACAAAATAGTCTCAGCAGAGAGACCAGGCCTTCCAGTCCAGCACATTCCATTAATCCAGGGGAAAGGGAAACCCCACATCCCACCTGTGAAAGGAAACACTGTGCTCTTAATCCTTCCATGCAAAGCCATCACAGCACTGAACAGATGGTCAACCTGAGCCACACAGAGGTTATGGGATTTGCCCAGCATCACAGAGTGACCCAGTTGCTGAGAGGAAGATAAGAACCAGGAGTCCTGACTCCAGAGTTGGCTTTAGAGCAACATTTTTGGTGGGTCCATGAGTTTGGGGTCCTGAATTTTGTAGGACAGGCCTGCCTCCTTCAATCTCCATTCTCCAACAGTCTGAGGGTCCCTTCCCCACAAAATACACACCAGCCGAGGTGCCCTGAGCTAGGAGCCAGGAGTTCAAGGCTCAGAATCGCCAGTCAATGCTGTCACCTATTCATAGCTTCCAAGGCCAGAAGAGACCATTGTGATCATTTAGTCTGACTTCCTGTAGAGCACCGGCCAAAGAACAGCCCCAGGAGAACTCCTAGAGCAGACCCCTTAGAAAAAACCAATCTTGATTTTAAAATTGTTTATGATAGAGAATCCACCACACCCCATAGTAAATTGTTCCAATGGTTAATTACTCTCACCATTAAAACTGTGTGCCCTATTTTCAATCTGAATGGGGCTATCTTCAATGTCCAGCCATTGGATAGTGTTAGACCTTCTGTACTCAACTGAAAAGCCCATTATCAAATATTTGTTTCCTATGTAGGTATTTAGAGTGTAATCAAGTTGCACCGTAACCTTTTCTTTGTTATAATAGACTGAGCTCCTTGAATCTATCACTACAAGGCAGGTTCTCTTATCCTTTAATCATTCTAATGGCTTTTCTCTGAACCCGCTCCAATTTACCAACATCCTTCTTGATTTGTGGGCACCAGAACTGAACATGGGATTCCAGCAACAGTCACACCCATGCCAATACAGAGGTAAAATAACCTCTCTACTCCTACTTGAGATTTCCCTTGCTTATGCACCTAAGGATTGCATTAGCCCTTTTGAGCACAGCGTCGCACTGGGAGCTGATTGTCCACCTCTACCATGACCCCCAAATCTTTTTCAGAGTCACTGCTTCCCAGGATAGTGTTCTCCATCCTGGAAGGATTGCCTCCATTCTTTGTTCCCAGATGTACACATATACATTTTGCTGTATTAAAAGTATACTTTGCTTGCTCCCAGCTTCCCAAGTGATCCAGATCTGACCTCTTCAGTATTTACCACTCCCCAATTTTTGGGTCATTTGCAAACTTTATCATCAATGATTTTATGTCTTCTTTCAGGTTATTGATAAGAATGTTAAGTAGCGTAGGGCCAAGAACTGATTCCTGTGGACCCCCACTAGAAACACACCTACTCAATGATTCCCCATTTACAGTGACATTGAGACCCATCAGTTAGTCAGTTTTTAATCTATTTAATGTGTACTGTGTTCATTTTACAACTATCTCAATTTTTAATAAAAGTGTCCTTTGTTAACCAATATGGCCTCTTCCTTGACTGGGGAATTGTTGCTTTTGGGGCAACTAGAGCTATGTTTACACTAGCACTTTTATCATTAAAACTTTGAATCAGGGGTACGAAAAAACACACCCCAACAGACATAAGTTTCACAGACAAAAGCGCCGGTGTGGGCAGCACTATGTTGGCGGGAGACACTCTCCTGCTGACAGAGCTACTGCTGCTCGTTGGGGTGGTTTAATTATGCCGGCGGGAGAGCAGCCACATGGGAGACCTTACAGCAGTGCCGCTGCAGCGATAGGGCTGTGCCCCTGTAAGGTCTGTAGTGTAGACATAGCCTTGTAAAGTGGTCTTAATTCACAGTCATTCACTTTTTTCTGATTCAATTCTTCCTCCCATCTGACTTGCCTCATAATTGTTTTCAGCTTTGTGAAACTGGCCCTTTTAAAGCACCAAGTATTGATATCACTGGTCTGAACTCTATTGTTTGCACATTATAAATGTGGCAAGTCATGATCACTTGTGCCTAAGCTACCATTCATTTTTAGTTCTGTGCTCAGTTCCTCTTTAGCTGTCAAGACAAGGTCTCATAGACTTCCCCATGTTGTATGCACCACTTTGAGTTCCCAGCCCTTTTCGCTGGGCAAGGCTTTAGACCCTTGCCTTAGGGAGACTGGTATCATCCCCCCATTTTACAGTGAACAGGACTCCTGGCAATTAGGAACAGATGCCAGATGTCTAATATCCAGATCCAAGATTCAGTCACTCATCCTTTCAACTAGAGTCTGCTGAACCTATGCACTTGGCTCTTGGCTGTAACAACTGCTCTAGCAACTCCTGTCCCAGGCTCAGAAACAGAACCCAAGAGTCCTGATACCCAACATTCTACTGCTGTGTGGCAAGCAATGTATTGTCCACTGATAAAACGTGTGTCACACACCCCTCTATTGGTGGATCCATATAGAGGATAACTGCCTACTACTGCTACCAGTTCTCATTGGAGGAGAAGGTACCTGTATTTGCATCTGTCCTGTGTGTTCTTGGGTGTTCTTGTGTGTTTGTTTGTAGGGGCCGGCAGGGGCTGGGTGCTGGGACGGACGCCGAGCCCTGAGCAGGGGGCGGGGCTTGGCTGATCAAGGGGCCCATAAAAGCGGCCGCCCAGCCAGGCAGCGGTACAGCTGCGAGCAGCGGCAGCCAACAGGGTGGCTAACAGGGGAGTTTGAGAGGGAGGTAAAGGGGGAGGCAGGAGGGCGGGGTGTGTCGTGTGCTCTGTGTCCCCAGGTGCTGTGGGCAGAGACTGCAGCCGCCATGAGCCAAGCAGCAGCAGCAGACAGAATGCAGATGGCCGCATGTGGAAGCTGTGGTATGTATATAGTCCTAGCAGGAGACCCGGAACAAAGGTATGTGTGTATGAAGTGTCGCCTGATAGTGTTACTGGAGGAAAAGATTAAGGGGCTGGTGATGCAGGTAGAGACCCTGGTGGAGTTTAGGCGGGGGTTTGAGCAGCTGATGGAGGATGGGCAAGGCGGGGCTGAAGGGGAAGGCTCTAGGGTGCAGGAGGAGGCAGTAGTAGATGACAGCGAGAGGGGAATGGAAGGAGGAGATCCAGGGAAGTGGAAGCATGTGACTGTGAGAAGTAGGCCAAGGAAAAGGAGGGCCAGTGAGGGGGGAATAGAACTCAGGAATAGGTTTGAGTGTTTGGATAACGAGGTAGAGGGGCAGCAGGTGGTGACTGAAGGTGGGAGGGTGAGGAAGAAGAGAAGAGCTGCTAGTCCGAGAGAGAGGGGGGAGGAGTTGATGGAGACAGCACCAATTATGGGCCACCAGAATTTACAGGAAGGCATAAGGGGGAGCATAAGGGAAGATAGGAGCAGACACAGGTCAGGACTAGAGGGATCGGAGACTAGATTACTAGATCGCACTGTTGCCAGGCGACGGCAGGTGTATGTAATTGGAGACTCTTTACTGAGGAGATTGGACAGGCCTGTGACCAGGGCGGACCCGGAGAACAGAAGGGTGTGCTGTCTACCGGGTGCAAAGATACGCGATGTGGACCTGCGGTTGAAAAGGATCCTAAAAGGAGCAGGTAAGAACCCCTTGATAATCCTTCATGTAGGAACGAATGACACAGCTAGGTTCTCGTTAGAGAGAATCAAGGGAGATTATGCCAGGCTGGGGAAGACTCTCAAGGAGATAGAGGCTCAGGTTCTCTTTAGTGGGATTCTGCCTGTTCCGAGGGAAGGGCAGCAAAGGGCTGATAGGATTGTGAGGATAAATAGTTGGCTAAGGGAGTGGTGCTATAAGGAGGGCTTTGGGATGTATGGCCACTGGGAGGCTTTCGGGGACAGACACCTGTTCTCGCGGGATGGGCTTCACCTGAGTAGGGAAGGAAAGACTTCTGGGAGGGAGGCTGGCTCATCTTATCAAAAGAGCTTTAAACTAGGAAGTTTGGGGAGATGGTTGGGAGATGCACAGTTAATCTCCACGCCAGTTTCCGGTATTGAAAAGCTGAGTGTAACAAGAGGAAACATAGCCGGGGAGATGAGATTGGACATAGGAGGGAAAGGGGGGACGAACACAAAGAGGCCCGCAACATACAGTGCTAGTAATGGGAGACAGGCTAAACGACATACATTAGGCTGTTTGTACACCAATGCGAGAAGCCTAGGTAATAAAATGGAGGAATTGGAGCTCTTGGTCCGAGAATTGAAACCGGATATCGTAGGAATAACTGAAACGTGGTGGAATGGCGGTCACGACTGGAACGCAGGTATGGAGGGGTATGCGCTGTTTAGGAAAGACCGGGATAAAGGTAAAGGTGGGGGGGTGGCATTGTATGTCAATAGTGAAATAAGCTGTAAAGAAATAATAGTGGATGGAATAGATAACACAGAGTCCGTCTGGGCGATACTCAAGCTGGGTAAAAGTACTACTAGAGCCTCTACGGGGATAGTGCTTGGGGTGTGCTATAGACCGCCGGGATCGACCCAGGATATGGATAAGGAATTGTTTAATGTATTAAGGGAGGTAAATACTAATAGAAACTGTGTAATTATGGGGGACTTTAACTTCCCGGATATAGATTGGGGAACAAACGCTAGTAGCAATAATAGGGCTCAGATGTTCCTAGATGTGCTTGCGGATCAATTCTTTTATCAAGTGGTAGCTGAGCCGACGAGGGGGGAGGCCATTTTAGATTTGATTCTGGTAAGTAGTGAGGACCTTGTTGAGGAAGTGGTAGTGGGGGACAACTTGGGCTCCAGTGATCATGAGCTAATTTGCTTTAAACTAAATGGAAAGAGTACCAGAATTAAGTCAAAAACTAGGGTTTATAATTTTAAAAAGGCCAATTTTAACAAATTAAGGGGACTGGTAAGGGAAGTGGATTGGGCAAACGTATTAAGGGAAACAAGCAGGGAGAACTGGAAGTCCTGGCACAGTCAGGGAACTATGATGTGATTGGAATAACAGAGACTTGGTGGGATAACTCACATGACTGGAGTACTGTCATGGATGGATATAAACTGTTCAGGAAGGACAGGCAGGGCAGAAAAGGTGGGGGAGTTGCGTTGTATGTAAGAGAGGAGTATGACTGCTCAGAGCTCCGGTATGATACTGCAGAAAAACCTGAGAGTCTCTGGATAAAGTTGAGAAGTGTGAGCAACAAGGGTGATGTCGTGGTTGGAGTCTGCTATAGACCACCAGACCAGGGGGACGAGGTGGACGAGGCTTTCTTCTGGCAACTAGCAGAAGTTGCTAGATCACAGGCCCTGGTTCTCATGGGAGACTTTAATCACCCTGATATCTGCTGGGTGCACAGGCAATCCAGGAAATTTTTGGAAAGTGTAGGGGACAATTTCCTGGTGCAAGTGCTGGAGGAACCAACTAGGGGCAAAGCTTTTCTTGACCTGCTGCTCAAACAGGGAAGAACTAGTAGGGGAAGCAAAAGTGGATGGGAACCTGGGAGGCAGTGACCATGAGATGGTAGAGTTCAGGATCCTGACACAAGGAAGAAAGGAGAGCAGCAGAATACGGACCCTGGACTTCAGAAAAGCAGACTTTGACTCCCTCAGGGAACAGATGGGCAGGATCCCCTGGGAGAATAACATGAAGGGCAAAGGGGTCCAGGAGAGCTGGCTGTATTTTAAAGAATCCTTATTGAGGTTGCAGGAACAAACCATCCCGATGTGTAGAAAGAATAGTAAATATGGCAGGCGACCAGCTTGGCTAAACAGTGAAATCCTTGCTGATCTCAAACGCAAAAAAGAGGCTTATAAGGAGTGGAAGATTGGACAAATGACCAGGGAGGAGTATAAAAATATTGCTCAGGCGTGCAGGAGTGAAATCAGGAAGGCCAAATCACACTTGGAGTTGCAGTTAGCAAGAGATGTTAAGAGTAACAAGAAGGGTTTCTTCAGGTATGTTAGCAACAAGAAGAAAATCAAGGAAAGTGTGGGCCCCTTACTGAATGAGGGAGGCAACCTAGTGACCGAGGATGTGGAAAAAGCTAATGTACTCAATGATTTTTTTGCCTCTGTCTTCACGCACAAGGTCAGCTCCCAGATTGCTGCACTGGGCAGTACAGCACGGGGAGAAGGTGGCCAACCCTCTGTGGAGAAAGAAGTGGTTCGGGACTATTTAGAAAAACTGGACGTGCACAAGTCCATGGGGCCGGATGCGCTGCATCCGAGGGTGCTAAAGGAGTTGGCGGGTGAGATTGCAGAGCCATTAGCCATTATTTTTGAAAACTCATGGCGATCGGGGGAGGTCCCAGATGACTGGAAAAAGGCTAATGTAGTGCCCATCTTTAAAAAAGGGAAGAAGGAGGATCCGGGGAACTACAGGCCAGTCAGCCTCACCTCAGTCCCTGGAAAAATCATGGAGCAGGTCCTCAAGGAATCAATTATGAAACATTTAGAGGAGAGGAAAGTGATCAGGAACAGTCACCATGGATTCACGAAGGGGAAGTCGTGCCTGACTAACCTAATTGCCTTCTATGATGAGATAACTGGCTCTGTGGATGAGGGGAAAGCAGTGGATGTGTTATTTCTTGACTTTAGCAAAGCTTTTGATACTGTCTCCCACAGTATTCTTGCCACCAAGTTAAAGAAGTATGGGCTGGATGAATGGACTGTAAGGTGGATAGAAAGCTGGCTAGATCGTCGGGCTCAACGGGTAGTGATCAATGGCTCCATGTCTAGTTGGCAGCCGGTTTCAAGTGGAGTGCCCCAAGGGTCGGTCCTGGGGCCGGTTTTGTTTAATATCTTTATTAATGATCTGGAGGATGGTGTGGACTGCACTCTCAGCAAGTTTGCAGATGACACGAAACTAGGAGGCGTGGTAGATACACTAGAGGGTAGGGATCGGATACAGAGGGACCTAGACAAATTAGAGGATTGGGCTGAAAAAAACCTGATGAGGTTCAACAAGGACAAGTGCAGAGTCCTGCACTTAGGACGGAAGAATCCCATGCACTGCTACAGACTAGGGACCGAATGGCTAGGTAGCAGTTCTGCTGAAAAGGACCTAGGGGTCACAGTGGACGAGAAGCTGGATATGAGTCAACAGTGTGCTCTTGTTGCCAAGAAGGCTAACGGCATTTTGGGCTGTATAAGTAGGGGCATTGCCAGCAGATCGAGGAACGTGATCGTTCCCCTTTATTCGACATTGGTGAGGCCTCATCTGGAATACTGTGTCCAGTTTTGGTCCCCACACTACAAGAAGGATGTGGAAAAATTGGAAAGAGTCCAGCGGAGGGCAACAAAAATGATTAGGGGTCTGGAGCACATGACTTATGAGGAGAGGCTGAGAGAACTGGGATTGTTTAGTCTCCAGAAGAGAAGAATGAGGGGGGATTTGATAGCAGCCTTCAACTACCTGAAGGGGGGTTCCAAAGAGGATGGAGCTCGGCTGTTCTCAGTGGTGGCAGATGACAGAACAAGGAGCAATGGTCTCAAGTTGCAGTGGGGGAGGTCCAGGTTGGATATCAGGAAAAACTATTTCACTAGGAGGGTGGTGAAACACTGGAATGCGTTACCTAGGGAGGTGGTGGAGTCTCCTTCCTTGGAGGTTTTTAAGGCCCGGCTTGACAAAGCCCTGGCTGGGATGATTTAGCTGGGAATTGGTCCTGCTTTGAGCAGGGGGTTGGACTAGATGACCTCTTGAGGTCCCTTCCAACTCTATTATTCTATGATTCTATGATTCTATGACCTAAAGGCAGAAGAAGCCTGGGATTACTTTAAGTTAAAGATGCAAGAGCTGTCAGAGGCCTGTATCCCCAAAAAGGGAAAAAGATTACTAAGCAAGAGACTTAGACCGAGCAGGATGAGCGACCGGCTGAAAGGGGCGATTAGGAAAAAACAGAAAGCGTACAAAGAGTGGAAGAGGGGAGGGATCAGTAAGGAAACTTACCTTAGTGAAGTCAGAGAATGTAGAGATAGAGTGAGAAAGGCCAAAGGCCGGGAAGAGTTGGACTTAGCGAGGGGAATTAAAAGTAATAGTAAGAGGTTTTACAGCCATATAAATAGGAAGAAAGCAAAGAAAGAAGAAGTGGGACCGCTGAAGACTATAGCCGGAGAGGAGATTAAAGATAATCTAGGCATGGCGCAATATCTCAATGAATATTTTGCATCGGTGTTTAATGAGGCCAATGAAGGTATTAGGGATACTAGCACCGTTACAGAGGGGCATACGGGATGGGGGATTACCGCATCCGAGGTAGAAACAAAACTAGAACGCCTTAATGGGACTAAGTCGGGTGGACTGGACGATCTTCATCCGAGAATATTGAAGGAATTGGCGCGGGAAATAGCAGGCCCATTAGCGACTATATTTAATGAATCTGTAAACTCGGGGGTAGTCCCGTTAGACTGGAGAATAGCCAATGTGGTTCCTATTTTCAAGAAAGGGAAAAAAAGTGACCCGGGTAACTATAGGCCTGTTAGTTTAACATCAGTAGTGTGCAAGGTACTGGAGAAGATTCTGAAAGAGAAACTAGTTGAGGACCTTGAAGTTAATGGCAAATGTGATAAATTACAGCATGGTTTTACGAAGGGCAGATCGTGCCAAACGAATCTGATCTCCTTCTTTGAGAAAGTAACGGACTTATTAGATAAGGGAAATGCGGTGGACCTAATATACCTGGATTTCAGTAAAGCGTTTGATACAGTACCCCATGAGGAACTATTGGTTAAAATGAAAAACATGGGGATCGATATGAAAATCCAGAGGTGGATAGGGAATTGGTTAATGGGGAGAATGCAGCGGGTCGTATTAAAGGGTGAATTGTCGGGTTGGAGGGAGGTTACTAGTGGAGTGCCTCAAGGTTCGGTTTTGGGACCCATCTTATTTAATCTATTTATAACTGACCTCGGGACCGATTGCAAGAGTGGGCTGATAAAGTTTGCGGATGATACGAAGGTGGGAGGAGTTGCAAACTCGGAGGGGGATAGGGATACTCTGCAGGGAGACTTGAATGAGCTTGTGAATTGGAGTATCAGAAATAGGATGAAATTTAATAGTAAAAAGTGTAAGGTGATGCACTTGGGGACGAATAACAACAATTTTAGTTACAAGATGGGGACGCATTGGTTAGAAGTAACGGAAGAGGAGAAGGACCTAGGGGTCCTTGTGGACCGCAGGAGGACTATGAGTCGGCAATGTGACGTGGCGGTGAAAAAAGCCAATGCGGTCTTGGGATGTATTAGGCGAGGTATATCTAGTAGAGATAGGGAGGTCCTGCTTCCGTTGTATAAGGCGCTGGTGAGACCTCATTTGGAGTACTGTGTGCAGTTCTGGTCTCCAATGTTTAAAAAAGATGAACTCAAACTGGAACGGGTGCAGAGAAGGGCGACTAAGATGATCAGAGGAATGGAAAACCTGTCGTATGAAAAGAGATTAGAGGAGCTTGGGTTGTTTAGTCTGACAAAGCGAAGGCTGAGGGGGGATATGATTGCTATCTTTAAATATATCAGAGGGGTTAATACAAGGGAGGGAGAGGAATTATTCCAGTTTAGTACTAATGTGGACACGAGAACGAATGGATACAAACTGGCCGGGGGGAAGTCTAGGCTTGAAATTAGACGAAGGTTTCTGACCATCAGAGGGGTGAAATATTGGAACGGCCTTCCGAGGGAAACGGTGGGGGCGACGGACCTGTCTGGTTTTAAGATTAAGTTGGATAAGTTTATGGAGGGAATGGTTTAATGATAAAACATAGTAGCCAAGGAAAACCAAGCAATGGTACATGAACAGCATAATGGCCAACGAGGGTCAGGCTAGAGACTCTTGCCTATATGCTCGGGGTATTACTGATCGCCATATTTGGGGTCGGGAAGGAATTTTCCTCCAGGGTAGATTGGCTGAGCCTCTGGAGGTTTTTCGCCTTCCTCCGCAGCATGGGGCAGGGATCACTAGCAGGAGGGTCTCAGCCGATTGAAGTCACTAAAACACAGGATGGGGGACTTAAACGGTAGAGTCCAGGGAAGAGTCTTGCGGCCTGCAGCATGCAGGGGGTCAGACCAGATGATCATAATGGTCCCTTCTGACCTTAATGTCTATGAGTCTATGAGCAACACTTTTAGCTCCAGGGGCAAATATATATTAAATGCCCCAAAACTTCATTAATGCAGAGTTAAAGTTACCCAGTGATGCTTCCTGCCCTTCCAGAATGGGAACAGTGGCTAAACCTAAACTTTGTATTTTCTGATTTTCAGAGGTTAAGGTACATGCCAGCCCTGCAATGCAACCTTAACTGTGCCAGCTGCCGGAGTTGATAACAGCCACTGGGAATGGGTTAAAGGTTAACAAACTACCAAGGGATGTGGTGGAGTCTTTACCTCTTGATCTCCTCAAATCCAGACTGGACACCCTTCTGGAGGGTGCCATAGTCAATCACAAGTTATTAGTCTCAGTACAGGAGTATCTGGATAAAAAGGCCAGAGCATTGACACAGGGTAATCTAGATCGCTTGGGAAGCTGGGCGCAGGCAAACAAGACACATTTTTAAGTACCTACACGGGAACAGAAATTTGATACCAGAGGGCTCTGCACTCTAGCAGAGAAAGGTCTAACATGACCCAATGGCTGGAAGCTGAAGCCAGATAAATTCAGACTAGCAATAAGGCACACATCTTTAATAGTGAGGGTAATTAACCATTGGAACAACTTAACAAGGGTTGTGGCACGTATCTTAACTTTGTATTTCCTAGTTTTCAGAGGTTTCTTTGTTTAGTCTCTCTCCACACTCTGGAAGGATATGGGGCACTGCTGGCCAATTGTAACACTGCATTAAGGTTTTTGTTTTTAAAAAGAATATTTTTTCTGCACCCCCATGTACTCCCACCCTCTTCACTGTCTCTGGCTCCTTGGCAATGATTATCCTGGCCACAGAACACACTGCTCCATATTAGTCCCTTCACTGTCCCTGCATCACCTCCTGTCTCTGCCTCTCCAGCACACCCTGCTTTGCCCTTCTTCCCATAGAGAGGCAGGTGTCAGCACAGGACCCACACTGAGGAGCTGTGGGTGCAGGGGTGAGGATGCAGCAGCAGTGCAGGGACTAGCATAGAGTCAGTGGGAACTTTTTTTTGAAGAGGTGGACAAACTTGGGGGGGGAATGGATGTGAGAGTTTTGGGAGACTGACAAAACCACCCCAGCATCCCCTTCTGCACAGCTCCTTTTCTCCCCACTCTTCCATGCACTGTTCTAATACCCCAACAGCTCCAAAACCCCATATGCCCTGCAATTGTTCAGACTCCCCCCGCCCCCCCCCCCCCCACTCTGATGCTGCTCCATATCCAACATTCTCTGCACTATGCCCATTGCAGTCTGACATCCCCTGCTGCTCTGAGCCCACCCACTGCTCCGGACACTACACACCAGCTCCACTCTTCTTCTTGCCACTTCATGCCCTGGTAAGCTTGGAGGGCCTATGAGAAAGGAGGAAAGAAGCAGGGCGGGAGGGGGAGGGGGGGCTGAGAGGAGTGCATGAACCAGCTGGAGGCAGAAGATTGGAGATGCAGAATCCCTGCCCCAAATCTGGTCCTAGTGTCTGGGGAAGAGGCTCGGCACATCAATCTGCAGCATAGGTGGCTGAGAGGTGTGAAGTGGCCCATTCATCGGAGACTAGCTGGAGCAGCCAGGAGGACATTAAGCTAGCAACACTTAGTAAGGGGAGGATACTAAGAAGGCAAATGTGGTACAAACTCAAATGCAGTACGCTGGGAACAAATTGAACTGATGTGGCAAAGAATGAGAAGAGAAGAAATTTCAGTTGTTTTCGTGCCAAAGCTAAGAGTCTGGGTACCAAGCAAGAGGAATTGGAAATTCTCATTGATCGAGAAGAAATTCAATATGATTGGTATTATTGAAACCTGGTAGGACAATTCACATGACTGGAATGTTAAAGTCACTGCTTATAACCTGTTTAGGAAGATCTGAGTGGGCAAAAGATGCCATTACCTGTGTTAGAGGTATCGATAACTCAGACCCAAGCATCTTGTATGCATATGGATCAAAGTGCTATTAGCAAAGCCCAGACCACTGAATCAAACAGAGAACAGCATGAGTTACTTCTGTCTGTTGTGTGTTCAGAAAAAGTGTGTTATGAGGGACTTCAATCTGGGAGACATACGCTGGAGGTTGCATTCAGCCAGCAGTAAAACATGAATTCTAAAAAATATAGATAATTTTCTAACACAAAAGGTATTGCATCCAACATGAAGGAATGCTATACTGGATACGGATGAATTAATCACAGGGCTGGGAGCTGGTGATTGTCTAAGGACCAGTGATCATGACCTGGTTACATTCAATATGGGTAAACAGAGGACAGGCCCAGCCAGTAATATACATACTTCAAAGGGCCTAATTCCCCAACACTGAGGAAAAAGTCTGAGCAAAGTTGACTGTGAGGAAAAATGTAGAGAGAAAAATCTGGATTACAATGGTGAGTTCTCTAAGAATTGAGCATTGGCCTGCTAAAGCCAGGGTTGTGAGTTCAATCCTTGAGGGGGCCATTTAGGGAACTGGGGTAAAAATCTGTCTGGGGATTGGTCCTGCTTTGAGCAGGGGGTTGGACCTCCTGAGGTCCCTTCCAATCCTGATATTCTATGATTATGATTAAGCATTAATTAGATGCCCCAAAGCCACAATTCCCCATGAAAGAGGACAACTTTGGCTAAAAGGCCATCCGTGGTTCAATGGGGAAGTGAGGGCAGCGATTAGAAATAGAAAAGCATAATATAACAAATGGAAAAAGGGGGAATAGATATATACAACAAAGGGTAGAAAATTAATAAGGAAAGTAAAGACATCAGGGAAAAATCCATGGCTGGCAGGGCTAAGGACAATCAGTGGGGCCATTGGACAATTGAGGTGCTAAAGGAGCACTGAAGAAAGATAAGGTCATTGCGAAGATGCTAAATGAATTCTTTGTATCAGTCTTCACTGCTGAAGATGGGAGGGAGATTCCCACACCTGATCCATTCTTATTAGATGTCATATCTGAGGAAGTGTCGCAGATTGAGCTTTTGGATCAAATTGTTAAATTAACCAGTAATAAGTCACCAGGTCCAGATGGTATCACCCAAGAGTTCTGAAGGAACTCAAATGTGAAATTGCAGAACTGTAGTATGTAACCTATTGCTTAAATCAGCCTCTGTACCAGATGTCTGGAGGGTAGCTAATGTGACACATTTTTTAAAAAGGCTCCAGGGGCGCTCCTGACAAATACAGGCTGGTAAACCTAACTTCAGTACCAGGCAAATTAGTTGAAACTACAGTAAAGAACAGAATTATCAGACACATAAAAGTAACATAATTTGTTGAGCAAGAGTCAACATGGAACCAACATGGAACCAATCCCTGTAGCAAACCTCGTTGCCTACTCTGTCCCCATATCCACTCTAGCAACACCAGAGGACCCAACCACATCAGCCACACCATCAAGGGCTCATTCACCTACACGTCTACTAATGTTATATAGGCCATCATATGCCAGCAATGCCCCTCTGCCATGTACATTGGCCAAACTGGATAGTCCCTACGTAAAAGACTAAATGCACACAAATCGGACATCAGGAATGGTAACATACAAAAGCCAGTAGGAGAACACTTCAATCTCCCTGGACATTTTATAGCAGATTTTAAAGTAGCTATAGCTATACTTGAACAAAAAAACATCAGAACTAAAATTTATTTGCAAATTTAACACCATTAATTTGGGTTGAATAGGGACTGGGAGTGGCTGGCTCATTACAAAAGCAGCTTTGCCTCTCCTGGAATTGACACCTCCTCATCTATTATTGGGAGTGGACTACATCCACCCTGATCGAATTGGCCCTGTCAACACTGGTTCTCCACTTGTGAGGTAACTCCCTGCTCTCCATGTGTCAGTATATAATGCCTGCAGCTGTAATCTTCCCTCCATGCATCTGAAGTGAGGTTTTTTACCCACTAAAGCTTATGCCCAAATAAATCTGTTAGTCTTTAAGGTGCCACCGGACTCCTTGCTGTTTTTGTGGATACAGACTAACACGGCTACCCCCCGATACTTGACAACATGGTTTTTGTAAAGGGAAATCGTGCCTTATCAATCTATGAGAATTCTTTAAGGGAGTCAACAAGCATGTGGACAAGGGTGATCCAGTGGACAGAGTGCACTTAGACTTTCTGAAAGCCTTTGACAAGGTCCCTTCCCAAAGGTTCTTAAACAGAGTAAGCTGTCATGGAGTAAGAAGGAAGGTTCTCTCATAGATCAGTAACTGGTTAAAAGATAGGAAACAAAGGATAGGAATATGTGGTTTTCAGAGTGAAGAGGTAAATAGCACTGTGCCCCAGGGATCTGTACTGGGACCAGAGTTGTTCAACATATTCATAATTGATCTGGAAAAGGGGGTAAACAGGGAAGTGGCAAAATTTGCAGACAATACAAAATTACTCAAGATAGTTAAGCCCAAAGGTGACTGAAGAGTTACAAAGGGATCTCACAAAACTGGGTGACTGGGTAACAAAATGGCAGATAAAATCAATGTAGATAAATGCAAAGTGATGCACATTGGAAAACCTAATGTCAACTATACATATAAAATGATGGGGTCTAAATTAGCGGTTACCACTTGTGACAGGGTTGTGGCTCACCACTGCGGCGCCTCCTCCTGGTCATCACGGGGAATTAGTTCGAACCAGTAGAGCACCCCCTTCGGGTGGCATCCCGCCTGTCGTCTCGCCTCTGGTAGGTGCGCAGACTTGGGTTGCTCCCCACGCACAGCATCCTCTTCTGGAACACTGTCCTCCAACAGTGTCCCTTTGTCCATTCACACCCCCTTCCGGGGCGGGGGGGGTGTGTGTGTAAAATCAACAGCCCCACACCTTCAAGCCTGATCCTTACAGTCCAGGACCTGGCATGGTTCCAGCCGGCTGCTCCCTGCGGCCTATGGCTGTGTGTATGGCACAATAGAACACAAAAAGGGGGGAAAAGGGGGGGGGACTCAGGCCCGCCCACTACTCTTGAGTCCCAGTCCAGAGGCCCTCTGGCAACAGTCTCACTGTCCTCCTTCCTCCTGACTAGTCCTCTGGACCGCTTCCCCAACAGCCCTTCTCCGCGCTAGGCCTCCTCCTCCCAGGCCTGCCACCTGGCAGGCTATGGAGTAGGGCCTTCTCCCACTCTCTCAAGCTGGCTTGCACTGCACTGTCCATGGTGCTGGCCTCCCAGCTCTGGAGACAGACCTTCCCCTCTGAAGGCCTAGGACAGACTGAGTGCTCTCACTCTGAGCAGTCTTTTATGTGGCTGAGCTGGGCCCTGATTGGCTGGCCCCAATCTGTCCTCTGATTGGCTCTCTGTAAGCCCTTCTCTGATTGGCCACGCGTCTACGCAGGCGCCTAGGCCTGCTGCAGCCCACCCTCTCAGGGCGTGGGGCAGCTGCCCCACCACACCACTCAAGAAAGATCTTGGAGTCATTGTGGATAGTTCTCTGAAAACATCCACTCAATTTGCAGTGGCAGTCAAAAAATCTAACAGAATGTTAGGAACCACTAGGAAAGGGAAAGATAATAAGACAGAAAATATCACAATGCCACTATACAAATCCATGGTACGCCATCACCTTGAATGCAGTTCTGGTTGCCCCATTTAAAAAAAATATATTGGAATTGGAAAAGATACAGAGAAGGGCAACAAAAACTATTAAGAGCTGGAACAACTTCCATATGAGGAGAGATTAAAAAGACTGGAACTGTTCAGCTTGGAAATGAGACCACTAAGGAGGGATACGACAGAGGTCTAAAAAAATTGTGACCCGTGTAGTGAAAGTGAATAAGGAAGCTTCATTTACCCCTTCACATAACCCAAGAACCTCATGCTCTGAGTGTCGCTAAGCCTCTGACTGCCAGAAGCTGGGACTGGACGACAGGGGATGGATCACTCGATAAGGCTCTGTTCTGTTCCTTCCCTTTGAAGCATCTGACATTGGCCACAGTCAGAAGACGGGATCCAGGGCTAGATGGACCATTGATCTGACCTAGTATTGCTGTTCTTACGTTAAGAAGAGATTTAAGTATATTAGGTAAAAAATCACTTCAAGTAATGGTATAGGCCCATTACTAGATGGACATGGTAAACATGTTAATAATGATGCACAAAGGCAGAAGGGTTCAGTACGGAAGCTTGCTGTGAATGGGCAAGCAGCAGATGGATAGGAGGGGGAGCGAGGCTGAGCTACTGAGAATTGGTGCGGGGAGGGATGGGAGAGGGGCAGCTGGCAACAGGCTGGGAAAGGGTGTCCCAGCAGTTCCTACTGGCATTCCTACAGCAGTTCCTTGGCAGCTGGTGCCCAGTGCCCTGTGCTCCTCCCATCCCTCACCCTACTCTGACAGCTGGCACATATGTTCCTGCCCCTCTCTGGGCCAAGTGTCTCCACCAGGACCTACGGTGGTTGGAAGGCAGGCACAGGACTGGTGTTCCTACCTGCTCCTCGTGGCCGACCTGATCTCATAGGATGTTCCAGCCCCTCCTCTCAATCCCACTGTCATTTCCATGAGATATTGTGGGGGGGAACATTGCGAGGGACAGAAACATACATGAGCCCCCCCCCCAAAAAAAATATTTCCCTTGAGGGAGCACTAGTCCCCTACACCCATTGTTCCGCTGCCCCGGTTCAATAAGTATTTCTATTTTGTATTTGGAAAGAGGCAGGATGATGTACTCGTATCACATAGGGATGATGAAGTGCTTTCAACCTGATTAGTAAATGAGGGGGATGTTAATATCTACCAGGGATAAATATTTTTAAATTAGCAGGCCCAGTTAACTTGCACCCAAGAATGCTTAAGGAGCTGGCTGAGGATATTTCTGGCCTGCTGATGTTAATTTTTAATACATTTTGGAAAACCAGGACAATTCCAGATCACTGGAAGAGTGCCAATATTCAAAAAAGGCAAGTGGGATGACCTGGGTAACTATAGGCCAGTTAGCCTTACATGAAGGCAAAATAATGGAAAAACTGATACAGGATTCAATCAACAAAGAATCCAAGAATAGGAATACAATTAATTCCAGTCAACATAGTTTTATGGAAAATACATCTTGTCAAACAAAACTGATTTCATTCTTTGAAGTGATTACAAGGTTGGTTGATAAAAATAACTGCATAGATATAATATACTTAAACTTTGGTAAGACATTTGAGTTAGTACCACATGATATTCTAATTAAAAATTAGCACTATACAATCTCAACAGAGCACATGTTCAATTGATTAAAAAATGGACAGATTCAAAAAGTAATTGTCAGTGGGGATTCACTGAATGGGGATGTTTTTAGTGGGGTTCCACAGAGTTTGGTACTTGGCCCAACACCATTCAACATTAACTAAAGCTCCTGGAAAACAGCTGGGAGGAAATCTCTGTGTGTGCCACACTCACAGCCTGCCCCTTTAGGTAACGGATTAGTGACCCCCCACTCCAGTTCTCTAGTCCTCCAAGGAGGCCTCAAGCAGCATCAAGGAAATAATGTCCTGGCCTCCCTGATATATCTATTATAAAAACAACAAACAAAACCCAACACACGCTTGTGAATGAAAATCCCATCCAGGCTTCTCCCTCCAGCACTAAGGAGCAAAATGGGGGCCCACACACATTTGTTTTCCCCATGCATGTCACCTTTAAAATTACCCCCATCTCTCATCAGTTCTCCTTGCCCCACCCACCCTGCTCCTCACCAGATGATAATGGCCACCAGCCTCATGATAGCTTCGTTGAGGCAGTTGAAGAACTCCTGCAGGGCCCGTCCCTTCTGCTTCATGCTGCCAATCACCAGGCCAAAGCACACGGAGAACACCACCAGGCCCAGCGCATTCACCCCATTGGCCGAGCCAGGGATGGGGATGGTTTCCTCAAAGCTCAGCACTTCCTGCAGGCTCCTAAGGGTGCGTGTGACGTTCTCCAGGGTGCCGGTGACATTCTCGGGCATGGAAGCCTGTGAGTTGGCAGTGGTCCCTGCTGTGACATTGCTGCTGTGGAGGATGGTTCTGGTGAAGACCCTGGTGCTGTACTGTGTCTTGTACTGAAATGATACACTATTATCAGCTGTGCCCACAAGCCTCTGTATGATAACCCTGCACTTCTCCACAGCTGCTGAGCAGCATAAAGGGCCTGAGCCTGAACTCCCAGTGACTTGGCTGACAACTGTTTGTGCCTGTCTAATTACCTGGCTCAATGCAAGGATTCATAGACATCTAGATCATAGAGTGTAAGGCTATAAGGGACCATTAGATCATCAGGCCCGACCTCCTGTATAGCACAGGCCCTTACATTTCACACAGTTCCCCCTGTTGAGCCCAATAACTTGGGTTTAGCCAATGCAAAATTTCCAGAAAGATTCCGGTCTGGATCTGAAGATATCAAGAGATGAGAATCCACCTTTTCCCTGGGTAGCTGATCGAACTCTTTAAGTCTCTCACTGTCAGGCATTTTCTCCAAGCCTCACATGATTTGCGAGGATTTTTTCTGCACCCTCTCAATTTTTAAAACATCCTTTTAAAAATGTGGATCCCAGACCTGGACACAGCATTCCAGGGCCAGTCTCACCACTGCTGTTTACACAGGTAGAAACATCTCCCAGCTCCTATTCACTGCACCCCTCTGTATCCATCCAAGGGTCGCATTAGCTCTTCCTGCCACAGCATTACACTGGGAGCTTGTGTTCCATGGCTTGTCCACTATGACCCCGAGATCCTTTCCAGAGCCACTGAATACAGGATCCGGCCCCCCATTCTGTAGGCGTGGCCTGCATTCCTTGTTCCTAGATGTCTGACTTTGCATTTGGCTGCATTAAAACACAGACTGTTTGAATGGGACCAGCTTACCAAGTGACCTAGAGGCTGTGCTACTTACACGCAGGGAAAGAAGTTCCTTCTACAGCTCAGCAGGGGATGGTGCAATGGCTCGCACTGTGAGTGGGGAATCCCATTTGGTGTCATTTTACATCCAACTGACACAGCTGGGCCAGATATTCAGGTACTATAAAGGTGCGGGGGAACAGCCCTGAGGGACCTCCCCTTGTTCACAGGCACACACTGCCCCCTGGCAGGCCCCTGAGAGGAGCAAACCAAGAGCAGGAAGGGTAGTGGCCAGACCAGTCTGTGCTCCAGCAATTCCGGCTGCTGACCAATCTATAGACAACTGGGCAAGGCTGCCTGAGACTGCTCTAATTTACACAGGTGGCTGCAGAGGTGGTTGGAGCAGCGCACTCGGGGAGGTGCAAAGGTGGCCTAAACCCATCCCTGGGGCGCATCTCCAGAAAGGAGCAGTTCAGAGTGCAGCCTCTTCTGCACAGGCATAAAGGACAATCAGAGTGATGGGCAGAAAGAAGCAGGCATGGGGAACCGGTGTCCGTACCTGTTTGAAGCAGGCTTCTACTAGGTTCGGCGGGAACATGTTCCTGCAGCAGATAAAAAAAGGAGGTTACGCTGCCATCTGGCTGAGAGCCAGGTGAGCAGGCCCATTGCCTGATACTCATGGTTAAGCGCAGGCTACAGTCAAGGTTAGTAAGAGCTCAATGCCAATAGCACTGAGTCTTCTTTCAGGTTATTCAGCGCCCTTCCAGATGCTGCCAAGCAAGACAGCACTCTAGTCCCCAAAATAAAAGAATATCAAACTTTAGCGCCTACAAGTCCACTCAGTCCTACTTCTTGAAACATTTAAACGTGGCTGTGCTCCCAAGTGGCAGCATGTGGCCCTGGACACTGGTCTGTGTGAGCTAGGTTTTATGCAGCTATGGATAGTGTCCTAGGATCATCAAAGTTAGAGAAGGAAAAGACCAGACCAGACCATCCTCTCCATCTCCATTCTCTGGCACAGTCTAATTTTAAGTGTCCCAAGCTGTGCAGCTTTCACTGCTTCCTGCAAGATGAGTTCCCCTGCTTGATACATCTCACTGGCCCACCCCCAAATTCAGCCCAACTGGTGCCTTTCTCTAGCTCATCAATCACTTACAAGTTCCTGGCTTCTCAGTGGCCCCCACTCTCCCCCGGCAGGCAGACAGAGCTACAGACAGTTCAGGGAGTCTCATTCATTTTGTTTAGAAAAAGTTGACACAAAACGAAAATTCTGGACTCCTCCTGCTCCATGGAAAATGTCAGAATTGTGAGTTTTCATTCCAATGTGGAACAATTTTTTAAAATTTTTTGAATTTCCTGTGGAATGGGAATTTGGGGTTCCAACCAGCCCACCTGAACTCCCTCCATTTCATCACTGCCTTTCTGATAGCAGGATGCACCGAACTGAAGGCAACATTCCAGGTGCATCACACTGGAGCCATCGAGAAAGGCACTACAATTTCCAGGCACGGAGACATGATGCCATTGTATCATACAGCATCAAACTGCACTGGGCTTTTTGTAGCCATGTCTTAGTGCAAATGCATGTCTAATTTGCTGTCAGCTCTAAGCCTATTGGCTGGTTTCTTGAGTGTCTGTGCCTTGTACAGCCATTTACACCAGGGCAAAGTGAGTGTGAAGTGGGTGTAAATCGCTACCACATCAGAATAGTAGGACTTTACAGCTACTAAAAATTGTTCTGCTTAGCTTCTGAGGCTAGGGCAGGAAGCAATGGGTTTAAAGTGCAGCAAGGGCGGTTTAGGTTGGACATTAGAAAAATCTTCCTGTCAGGGTGGTTAAGCACTGGAATAAATTGCCTAGGGATGTTGTGGAATCTCCATCATTGGAGATTTTTAAGAGCAGGTTGGACAAACACCTGTCACGGATGGTCTAGATCAGTGGTTCTCAAAACTTATGTACTGGTGACCCCTTTCAAATAGCAAGCCTCTGAGTGCGACCCCCCTTATAAATTAAAAACACTTTTTTATAAATTTAACACCATTATAAATGCTGGATGCAAAGCGGGGGTTGGAGTGCAGGCTGACAGCTCACGACCCCCATATAATAACCACCCCACCCCCAGTTTGAGAACCCCTGGTCTAGATAATACTCAGTCCTGCCATGAGTGCAGGGGACTGGACTAGAAGACCTCTCGAGGTCCTTTCCAGTCCTACATTTCTACCTTGCATTGGTGTAAAGACTGCACAAGGTACAGGGCAGGGGAGAAAAAGGCCCTAGTTTTTCTCAGCAGCTCCTGCTTCCCAAGTGTCCCTGTGTTTGTGGTGGAAAAGGGGCTGCCTCGGATTATTTTTCCCCAGGCATATTTCAGAGAGATCTAGTTGCTGACCCTATTTTCAATCCCCCTTTGCATTGTTTCTCTCACTCCTACTATTTGCAGCTCTTCCCCCCAGGGAGGATTTCATAGCCTCAGGGTATTTTGTGAGAAGCTCTTTATTCTCTTCCCAAGCATGATTAAAGAGATTCAATACGACTGGACGAGGAGAACGAGGGATATCTGTATTATTTTTATGAATACAATATGCACCTCAGTTTACCTGTTTGATATTATTCTATCTGCCTACACAGCATTAAATCAAAGGAGGCTGTTAGGGAGAACAAACATGAAATGAGAAGATGACAGAGCGAATATCTCCAGAGAAAAGAACAGGAATACTTGTGGCACCTTAGAGACTAACAAATTTATTAGAGCATAAGCTTTCGTGGACTACAGCCCACTTCTTCAGATGCATATAGAGTGGAATAAATATTGAGGAGATATATATACACACATACAGAGAGCATAAACAGGTGGGAGTTGTCTTACCAACTCTGAGAGGCCAATTAAGTAAGAGAAAAAAATTTTTTGAAGTGATAATCAAGATAGCTCAGTACAGACAGTTTGATAAGAGAATACTTACAAGGGGAGATAGATTCAATGTTTGTAATGGCTCAGCCATTCCCAGTCCTTATTCAATCCTGAGTTGATTGTATCTAGTTTGCATATCAATTCCAGCTCAGCAGTCTCTCGTTGGAGTCTGGTTTTGAAGGTTTTCTGTTGTAATATAGCCACCCGCAGGTCTGTCATTGAATGACCAGACAGGTTAAAGTGTTCTCCCACTGGTTTTTGAGTATTATGATTCCTGATGTCAGATTTGTGTCCATTAATTCTTTTGCGTAGAGACTGTCCGGTTTGGCCAATGTACATGGCAGAGGGGCATTGCTGGCACATGATGGCATATATCACATTGGTAGATGTGCAGGTGAACGAGCCCCTGATGGTATGGCTGATGTGATTAGGTCCTATGATGATGTCACTTGAATAGATATGTGGACAGAGTTGGCATCGGGCTCTGTTACAAGGATAGGTTCCTGGGTCAGTGGTTTTGTTCAGTGATGTTTGGTTGCTGGTGAGTATTTGCTTTAGGGTGGGGGGTTGTCTGTAAGCGAGGACAGGTCTGTCTCCCAAGATCTGTGAGAGTAAAGGATCATCTTTCAGGATAGGTTGTAGATCTCTGATGATGCGCTGGAGAGGTTTTAGTTGGGGGCTGAAGGTGACAGCTAGTGGTGTTCTGTTATTTTCTTTGTTGGGCCTGTCTTGTAGGAGATGACTTCTGGGTACTTGTCTGGCTCTGTCAATCTGTTTTTTCACTTCAGCAGGTGGCTATTGTAGTTTTAAGAATGCTTGATAGAGATCTTGTAGGTGCTTGTCTCTATCTGAGGGGTTGGAGCAAATGCGGTTATATCTTAGAGCTTGGCTGTAGACAATGGATCGTGTGGTGTGTCCTGGATGGAAGCTGGAGGCATGTAGGTAAGTGTAGCGGTCAGTAGGTTTCCGGTATAGGGTGGTATTTATGTGACCATCGCTTATTAGCACAGTAGTGTCCAGGAAATGGACCGCTTGTGTGGATTGATCTAGGCTGAGGTTGATGGTGGGATGGAAATTATTGAAATTATTACCATGATTGGCCTCTCAGAGTTGGTAAGACAACTCCCACCTGTTTATGCTCTCTGTATGTGTGTATATATCTCCTCAATATTTATTCCACTCTATATGCATCCGAAGAAGTGGGCTGTAGTCCACGAAAGCTTATGCTCTAATAAATTTGTTAGTCTCTAAGGTGCCACAAGTACTCCTGTTCTTTTTGTGGATACAGACTAACACGGCTGCTACTCTGAAACCTATCTCCAGAGAAACAACAAAGAGTCTGGTGGCACCTTAAAGACTAACAGATTTATTTGGGCATAAGCTTTCGTGAGTATAAACCTCACTTCTTCGGATGCATAGAGTGAAAGCTACAGATGCAGGCATTATATACAGACACATGGAGAGCAGGGAGTTACTTCACAAGTGGTGAACCAGTGTTGACAAGGCCAATTTAATCAGGGTGGATGTAGTCCACTCCCAATAATAGATGAGGAGGTGTCAATTCCAGGAGAGGAAAAGCTGCTTCTGTAGTGAGCCAGCCACTCCCAATCCCTATTCAAGCCCAGATTAATGGTTCATAGATTCATAGATTCATAGATTCTAGGACTGGAAGGGACCTCGAGAGGTCATTGAATCCAGTCCCCTGCCCTCATGGCAGGACCAAATACTGTCTAGACCATCCCGGATAGATATTTATCTAACCTACTCTTAAATATCTCCAGAGATGGAGATTCCACAACCTCCCTAGGCAGTTTATTCCAGTCTGTACTGAACAAGTTTTCTCTCTCCTCCTTATGACACCCTTTTAGATACCTGAAAACTGCTATCATGTCCTCTCTCAGTCTTCTCTTTTCCAAACTAAACAAATCCAATTCTTTCAGCCTTCCTTCATAGGTCATGTTCTCAAGACCTTTAATCATTCTTGTTGCTCTTCTCTGGACCCTCTCCAATTTCTCCACATCTTCCTTGAAATGTGGTGTCCAGAACTGGACACAATACTCCAGTTGAGACCTAACCAGCGCAGAGTAGAGCGGAAGAATGACTTCTCATGTCTTGCTCACAACACACCTGTTAATGCATCCCAGAATCATGTTTGCTTTTTTCGCAACAGCATCACACTGTTGACTCATATTTAGCTTGTGGTCCACTATAACGCCTAGATCCCTTTCTGCCGTACTCCTTCCTAGACATTCTCTTTCCATTCTGTATGTGTGAAACTGATTGTTCCTTCCTAAGTGGAGCACTTTGCATTTGTCTTTGTTAAACTTCATCCTGTTTACCTCAGACCATTTCTCCAATTTGTCCAGATCATTTTGAATTATGACCTTATCCTCCAAAGCAGTTGCAATCCCTCCCAGTTTGGTATCATCTGCAAATACAATAAATGTACTTTGTATGCCAATATCTAAGTCGTCGATGAAGATATTGAACAGAGCCGGTCCCAAAACAGATCCCTGCGGAACCCCACTTGTTATACCTTTCCAGCAGGATTGGGAACCATTAATAACTACTCTCTGAGTACTGTTATCCAGGCAGTTACGCACCCACCTTATAGTAGCCCCATCTAAGTTGTATTTGCCTAGTTTATCGTGTTGAATTTGCAAATGAATTTTAGTTCTGCTGTTTCTCTTTGAAGTCTGTTTCTGAAGTTTTTTTGTTCAATGACAGTGACTTTTAAATCTGTGATAGAATGACCAGGGAGATTGAAGTGTTCACTTACTGGCTTGTGTATGTTACCATTCCTGATGTCCGATTTGATTTGAAGATCTTGTAGATTGATGACATCTTCATCATATGGACCCACGGAAAGGAGGCCCTTGAAGAATTCCACCTGGACTTCAACAATTTCCACCCCACCATCAACCTCAGCCTGGACCAGTCCACACAAGAGATCCACTTCCTGGACACTACAGTACAAATAAGTGATGGTCACATAAACACCACCCTATACCGGAAACCTACTGACCGCTATACGTACCTACATGCCTCCAGCTTCCATCCAAGACACATCATACGATCCATTGTCTACAGCCAAGCCCTAAGATACAACCGAATTTGCTCCAACCCCTCAGACAGAGACAAACACCTACAAGATCTTTATCAAGCATTCGTAAAACTACAATACCCACCTGGGGAAGTGAGGAAACAGATTGACAGAGCAAGACGGGTACCCAGAAATCACCTACTACAGGACAGGCCCAACAAGGAACAGAACACCACTGGCCATCACATACAGCCCCCAGCTAAAACCTCTCCAGCGCATTATCCACGACCTACAACCTATCCTGGAAAATGATCCCTCACTCTCACAGACCTTGGGAGGCAGGCCAGTCCTTGCTTACAGACAACCCCCCAACCTGAAGCAAATACTCACCAGCAACTACACACCACACCACAGAAACACCAACCCAGGAACCTATCCCTGTAGCAAACCTCGTTGCCTACTCTGTCCCCATGTCTACTCTGGCAACAGCATCAGAGGACCCAACCACATCAGCCACACCATCAGGGGCTCATTCACCTGCACATCCACTAATGTCATATATGCCATCATGTGCCAGCAATGCCCCTCTGCCATGTACATTGGCCAAACCGGACAGTCCCTCCGCAAAAGAATAAATGGACACAAATCGGACATCAGGAATGGTAACATACACAAGCCAGTAAGTGAACACTTCAATCTCCCTGGTCATTCTATCACAGATTTAAAAGTCACTGTCATTGAACAAAAAAACTTCAGAAACAGACTTCAAAGAGAAACAGCAGAACTAAAATTCATTTGCAAATTCAACACCATTAATCTGGGCTTGAATAGGGATTGGGAGTGGCTGGCTCACTACAGAAGCAGCTTTTCCTCTCCTGGAATTGACACCTCCTCATCTATTATTGGGAGTGGACTACATCCACCCTGATTGAATTGGCCTTGTCAACACTGGTTCACCACTTGTGAAGTAACTCCCTGCTCTCCATGTGTCTGTATATAATGCCTGCATCTGTAGCTTTCACTCTATGCATCCGAAGAAGTGAGGTTTATACTCACGAAAGCTTATGCCCAAATAAATCTGTTAGTCTTTAAGGTGCCACCAGACTCTTTGTTGTTTTTGTAGATACAGACTAACACGGCTACCCCCTGATACTTATCTCCAGAGAGAATATCAAGGGTCCTTCAGAGAACAGTAGGGGAGCTATTAATTGGGAAATGTCACCTACCTAGCTCCAGCCAGGTTAATAGATTTATTTTCCCCAGGCCAGATCCTATGATCAAAGGGATACTGAATCAATAAAGACCCCTGCCTAGCAAGGAAGAAGCGGGGCGAGTGGGTAAGATGCTAAGAGAATGGTGCGGGGGCTGTCTGTCTCTCCAAACTTGCAAAGAGAGAATAAAGTTTAGCTGAGCCCAGATGTGTAGAGACTTTAGCTGTGGTAACCCTTTTCTCTGCTTGCTATATGCGTTTGGGTGAATGAACAGTACATTGGTTTTGAAGGCTGTTTTTGGGTCACTTTAATCAACTGTGGATCCCAGGCTCCCACAGGGAAGTTTTCTTGCAGGGGCCAAATTTAGCCAAGCCTGTTGTGTTATCATAGTGGAGAAATTGGTGGTGAGCTACACAGTCAGAGAGCCAGCCCCAGAATGGTGGAATAGCAGGGTTCCAGCCTGGCAGGAGATGAGGATTTCACTCGATAGGCACTGCAAAGTGATGTAAACTGCAGCTCACCCTGTAATCATCACTCCAGTCTTAGGACCGAACCCTGCAGTATCCCGGAGATACCGCCCCATGCTCTGCTGAAATATGCTGACCCATGATAGGGAAACTGCTCGGCCTCATGACTAGGGATTTCTCCCTCCTTCCGTGTATTGGAACAGAAACTCCAGCTTTCTATAGAGAGCCTTTCATACACACTCACATATGGAACAAACAAACAAAAAGCCCCAGCCAGAGTAAAAGGAATACAGGCAGAAGTCCAGCAGCAGAGTAGGGCTATCAGATGCACCCTGCATAATCATAGAATATCAGGGTTGGAAGGGACCTCAGGAGATCATCTAGTCCAACCCCCTGCTCAAAGCAGGACAAATCCCCAGACAGATATTTACCCCAGTTCCCTAAATGGCCCCCTTGAGGATTGAACTCACAATGCTGGGTTTAGCAGGCCAATGCTCAAACCACTGAGCTACCCCTCCCCCCATGGGCAGGTGGTGTATGTGTGCATGTAGTGCAAGCAGCTCTTGGCCCTCAGAGACGGCTTACAGGCTCTGGAGACCAGAGTGGCTGAACTGGAGGAGCTGACAGAGACAGAGAGGGACATAGATGAGACTTCTTGGGACACAGCAAAGCAGACCCAGCCTGCATCTGGCAGGCTCTGTGCTGTTGGGGAGGGTGAAAGTCTCGGGGAAGGAGAACATCAAACTATAGTGGAGGAAAACAATCACATAGTCGGAACCCTCCTTCCAGAGGATGTCATGACACTGAGGATACCCCTCTTGGGAAGGGGACTAAGTTACTAGGAAAAGACAAAAAGAACAGGAGTACTTGTGGCACCTTAGAGACTAACACATTTATTGGAGCATAAGCTTTCGAGGGCTACAGCCCACTTCATTGGATGCATTGAATGGAACATATAGTGAGGAGATATATATACACACATACAGAGAACATGAAAAGGTGGGAGTTGTCCTACCAACTCTAAGAAGCTAATTAATTAAGAGAAAAAACTTTTGTAGTGATAATCAAGACAGCCCATTCCAGACAGTTTGACAAGAGGTGTGAGAATACTTAACATGGGGAAATAGTTTCAATGTGTGTAATGGCTCAGCCATTCCCAGTCTCTATTCAAGCCTAAATTGATAGTGTCTAATTTGCATATTAATTCAAGTTCAGCAGTTTCTCGTTGGAGTCTGTTTTTGAAGCTTTTCTGTTGCAAAATTGCCACCTTTAGGTCTGTTACTGAGTGGCCAGAGAGGTTGAAGTGTTCTCCTACTGGTTTTTGAATGTTATGATTCCTGATGTCAGATATGTGGACAGAGTTGGCATCGGGCTTTGTTGCAAGGATAGGTTCCTGGGTCAGTGTTTTTGTTCAGTGGTGTGTGGTTGCTGGTGAGTATTTGCTTCAGGTTGGGGGCTGTCTGTAAGCGAGGACAGGTCTGTCTCCCAAGATCTGTGAGGAACCTATCCTTGCAACAAAGCCCGATGCCAACTCTGTCCACCTATCTATTCAAGTGACATCATCATAGGACCTAATCATATCAGCCATGCCATCAGGGGCTCGTTCACCTGCACATCTACCAATGTGATATATGCCATCATGTGCCAGCAATGCCCCTCTGCCATGGACATTGGCCAAACCGGACAGTCTCTACATAAAAGAATAAATGGACACAAATCTGACATAAATGGTGCGTTTTTCACAGTGGAGAGAAATAAATAGTAGGGTCCCCCAAGGGTCTGTATTGGAACTAGTGCTGCTCAACATATTCATATATGGTCTGGAAAAAGGGGTAAAAAGTAAGGTGGCAAAGTTTGCCGATAATACAAAATTACTCAAGATAGTTAAGTCCAAAGCTGACTGCAAAGCATTACAAAGGGATCTCACTAAACTGGTGACCGTGCAACAAACTGGCAGATGAAATTCAATGTGGATAAATGCAAAGTAATGCACTTTGGAAAACATAATCCCAACTATACATATAAAATAGAGCTGTCAAGTGATTAAAAAAATTAATCGTGATTAATTGCATGATTAATCACACTGTTAAACAATAATAGAATACCATTTATTTAAATATTTGTGGATGTTTTCTACATTTTCAAATATATTGATTTCAGTTACAACACAGAATACAAAGTGTACAGTGCTCCCTTTATATTTATTTTTTATTACAAATATTTGTGGTGTAAAAAACAAAAGAAATAGTATTTATCAATTCACCTAATACTGTACTGTAGAGCAATCTATTTATCATGAAAGTTGAACTTACAAATGTAGAATTATGTACAAAAAATAACTGCATTCAAAAATAAAAGAATGTAAAACTTTAGCGCCTACAAGTCCACTCAGTCCTACTTCTTGTTCAGCCAGTCACTCAGACAAACAAATTTGTTTACATTTGCAGGAGATAATGCTGCCTGCTTCTTGTTTACAATGTCACCTGAAAGTGAGATCAGGCCTTCTCATGGCACTGTTGTAGACAGCATTGCAAGATATTTACGTGCCAGATGAGCTAAAGATTCATATGTCCCTTGATGCTTCAGCTACCATTCCAGAGGACATGTATCCATGCTGATGACGGGTTTTGCTCGATAACAATCCAAAGCAGAGCAGACCAACACATGTTCATTTTCATCATCTGAGTCAGATGCCACCTCAGAAGGTTGATTTTCCTTTTTGGTGATTTGTGTTTTGTAGTTTCTGCATCAGAGTGTTGCTCTTTTAAGACTTCTGAAAACATACTCTACACCTCATCCCTCTCAGATTTTGGACAGCACTTCAGATTCTTAAACTTTGGGTCAAGTGCTGTAACTATCTTTAGAAATCTCACATTGGTACCTTCTTTGCGTTTTGTCAAATCTGCAGTGAAAGTGTTTTTAAAATGAACAATATCTGCTGGGTCATCAACCAAGACTGCTATAATATGAAATATATGGCAGAATGGGGGTAAAACAGAGCAGGAGACATACTATTCTCCCCCAAGGAGTTCAGTCAAAATTTAATTAATGCATTATTTTTTAAACGAGCGTCAACAGCACGGAAGCATGTCCTCTGGCATGGTAGCTGAAGCATGAAGGGGCATACGAATGTTTAGCATATCTGGCACGTAAATACCTTGCAATGTCAGCTACAAAAGTGCCATGCAAATGCCTGTTCTCACTTTCAGGTGACATTGTAAATAAGAAGCTGGCAGCATTATCTCCTGTAAATGTAAACAAACTTGTTTGACTTAGTGATTGGCTGAATAAGGAGTAGGACTGAGTGGACTTGTTGGGGATTGGTCCTGCTTTGAGCAGGGGGTTGGACTAGATGACCTCCTGAGGTCCCTTCCAGCCCTGATATTCTATGATTCTGATTCTATGACTTGTAGGCTCTAAAGTTTTACATTGTTTTGTTTTTGAGTGCAGTTATGTAACAAAAATAATCTACATTTGTAAGTTGCACTTTCACAATAAAGTGTGGTACTTGTATGAGGTGAATTGAAAAATACTATTTCTTTTGTTTATCATTTTTACTGAGCAAATCTTTGTAATAAAAATTATAATATAATGTGAACACTGTACACTTTGTATTCTGTGTTGTAATTTAAATCAAGATATTTGAAAATGTAGAAAAACATCCAAAAATAGTTAATAAATTTCAATTGGTATTCTATTGTTTAACAGTGCAATTAAAACAGCAATTAATCACGATTAATTTTTTAAATCGCAATTAATTTTTTTAGTTAATCGCGTGAGTTAACTGCGATTAATCAACAGCCCTATTATAAAATGATGGGGTCTAAATTAGCTGTTACCACACAAGAAAGAGATCTTGGAGTCACTGTGGATAGTTCTCTGAAAACATCTGCTCAGTGTGCACTGGTAGTCAAAATATCTAACAGAATGTTAGGAACTATTATATACAAAACTATGGGGTCTAAATTAGCTGTTACTGCTCAAGAAAGAGATCTTGGAGTCACTGTGGATAGTTCTCTGAACACATCTGCTCAAGGTACATAATATTAGGAACCATTAAGAAAGAGAGAGAGGATAAGACAGAAAATATCACAATGCCACTATATAAATCCATGGTATGCTCGCACCTTGAATATTGCATGCAGTCCTGGTGGCCCCATCTCAAATAAGATATATTAGAATTGGAAAAAGTTCAGAGAAGAGCAACAAAAATGATTGGGGGAATGGAATGGTTTAAACAGATTAAAAAGACTTGAATTGTTCAGCTTGGAAAAGAAACAACTAACGGGGGATATGATAGAGGTCTATAAAATAACACAACAGACAATCTGTGGGACTCATTGTCAGGGGATGTTGTGAAGGTTAAATGTATAACTTGTTTCAAAAAAGCAACAGAGAGTCCTGTGGCACCTTTAAGACTAACAGATGTATTGGAGAGTAAGCTTTCGTGGGTGAATACCCACTTCGTCAGACGCATGTGGGTATTCACCCACGAAAGCTTATGCTCCAATACATCTGTTAGCCTTAAAGGTGCCACAGGACTCTGTTGCTTTTTACAGATCCAGACTAACACGGCTACCCCTCTGATACTTGGTTCAGAAAGGAATTCATGAGGATAGGTCCATTAATGGCTGTTAGTTAAGATGGCCAAGGATGCAAACCCATGCTCTGGGTGCCCCCATATACCTGACTCCAGAAGCTGGGACTGGACAACAGGGGATGGATCACTTGATAAATTGCCCTGTTCTGTTCATTCCCTCTGAAGCATCTGGCACCAGCCACTGCTGGAAGACAGAAGTCTGGGCTAGATGGACCATTGGTCTGACTCAGTATGGCCGTTCTTATGTTCTTACTGTATGTGAGCTGTAGCCTATAGGTATAAGTATTTGCTAAGGCTATGTCTACACTACACAGCTTTTAGCGACACAGCTGTGCCGCTACAGCCGTGCTGCTAAAAGGCGTGCAGTGTTGCCGCTGTTCTCTTCTGCCGACAAAAAGCTTCCACCCCCAAGGAGCGGTTAACCAAACTTTTGTCTTTCGGGAGGATGCTTTTTAACACCTCTGGACGACAAAAGTTTGTCTTTCACTTGCCAGTGTAGACAAAGCTTAGGTAAGGCATAGGCATAAATTTAGGCAGTAATCCAATGACCCTACAAGCCTCAAGGCCTATAAGACAATAGCTTAGCTAAACTAATCAAGAGATAAGGCCCCCAAAGCCTTAACATAAACAGTTAACCAGCATGCGTCTGACAAAGTGGATATTCACCCACGAAACCTTATGCTCCAATACATCTGTTAGTCTTAAAGGTGCCACAGGACTCTCTGTTGCTTTTTACAGATCCAGATTAACACTGCTACCCCTCTGATAGCTAACCAGCAGTAACCCTAGATCATGAGATATCACACCATAGAATGCTGTAATGACCCAACTGCTGATAGATGACCACACGATGCCTGTTGATATCAGTTTTAGATATTTTTAAGTTAGGAACATCAGATGTCTGACCACCGGAAGATCATGGTAACTAGTTGATGTATATGCTAATGAACTTGAGGTAAAAGGACTATTAACTTATGGGAGAAGGGCACCTCAGCATTACTAGGTGAGGAAATACAGATAAGAAAAGGGGCTGAAACCCCTACTGAACATGTATTAGGCATAGGGGCATCAGCATAACCCGTTATAAAAGTTGTATCCCAGCCTGCCTGCCTTGGGAGATGCCAGGACGATGGCCACTGGTGATGATGATGCTGGTGAGTATGATGAGGAGGACAAGGACTAACACTTCAGGTTTTTCTGCAACGGATGGTGTGAGTATATTGTTGCTCAGATGCTCGTTTTATGTTATCCACTGGTGATCAGCTGTTCAGCAGCGTGCAGGAGGCGCTGGGGGGAAGGGGAGGAGCGGAGCAGAAAGAGGCAGGGGGAGAGGCAGAATGGGGTGGGAAGAGGCAGGGAGGGAGGCGGAACGGGATGGGAAGAGGTGGGTCAGGGGTGGGGCCTTGGGGGATGGGGTGGAGTGAGGGCAGGGCTTGGTGTGGAGCAGGGGAGGTCGAGCACCCTCGGGGAACTCTGAAAAACAGCGCCTCGGTCTCCTTTCAGAGCTTATTCAGAGCATGTTCTCCAAGTGCAGGGGTTTGAATGGCTTTCAGTGCAGGATGGTGACCTTATCACAGGGGCATGTTCTTACCGCACACCAACTTGTTCACTCACCTGACCAGGTCCATGAAGGCATCAGTTGTTTGCACCTGCTCAATCTTGCCCTCCCGGTGCAGTTTGTCCTTGGACCCTTTGCCTGGATGGATGATGATCACCATGAGGATGCCGATGAAGACTGCTATGATGGTGGTCACCATGTAGTAGACTACGGCCCGCAGCCCCATCTTCCCAGAGGCTTTGCCATCCAGTGAGGCCATGCCTGGGCAGCCACACACAGAACAAGGCAAGAATGTCTACCTCTTCAATTGGGAGGGGGCTGGAGGGAGACTTTGGGGGTGCAGGGGACTGTGGGATGCAGGAAGCAGACTTTGGGGGCTCTAAGGCGATGTGGGGTGTGGAAGAAGGCTGTGGGAGTGCAGAGGAATATGCATTGAAGAAGGGAATAGTACACTGAGGAGGAATCAGGGAGATGTGGGGTTGGGAGACAGGTTTCGGGTGCAGGGAGATGTGTGGGTGGAAGGCAGGGTTGCAGGGAGATTGGGGGGGGTCGGAGGCAGGGTTTGGGTTGCAGGGAAATGTGGGGGGCTTGGAGACAGGGTTTGGGATGCAGGGGGATGTGGTGGTGGGAGGCAGGGTTTGGGGTGCAGGGAGATGTGGGGGTGGAAGGCAGGGTTGCAGGGAGATATGGGAGGTCAGAGGCAGGGTTTGGGGTGCAGGGGGATGTGGGGGTGGGAGGCAGAGAGATGTGTGGGTGGAAGGCAGGATTGCAGGGAGATGTGGGGGGTGGGAGGCAGAGAGATGTGTGGGTGGAAGGCAGGATTGCAGGGAGATGTGGGGGGTCGGAGGCAGGGTTTGGGGGGCAGGGGATGTGGGGGTGGGAGGCAGGGTTTGGGGTGCAGGCATTTGTGGGGGCAGGTGGCAGGGTTTGGGGTGCAGGAAGATGTGGGTGCAGAAGGGCAGGGAGACTGAGTGGGAGCAGGGGAATGTGAGTTGCAGGAGACAGACTTTGTTGGGTGCAGGGGGTGTGGGAGGCAGATTTTGGAGGCTGCAGAGGAATATGGGGTGTGGGAGGCAGGCTTTGGGGTGTGTAGGGAAATGTGGGGGCAGAAAGCAAACTTTGTGGGACATATGAGGCAGACTGAAGAGAAGCATGAGGAGACTGTGGGGAGTGCAGAGAAATGGGGTGACAGAGGGAAAAGGAGGAGGTAGGGTAAAGGAGAAGGGAGTGAAAGATGGGGGCTGGTCAAGGTGGGAGGGGGTCTGGAGACAGGAGCCTTTAAGAGCCCTTGAGGGGATGTGAATTATGAGGCAGAGCGGGTGGGCAGGGAGGATAGGGAGCCAGGACAGGATGGGGAGCGGGCTGGAGGGTGCTGGAATGGCTGCTGTGTTAGCGGAGGGGAAAGGGAGCCCCCACCAAGCAGCCATTGGGCAACCCACAGTTTTGCCTGGCTAGCTCAGGTGCACTGTGACCTTGCAATGCTCACACACACTTTGGGGGTGGGCACTTCCTCCTAACGCCTGAAGGCAAATGAATACCTCCAGCCCCTCCCCGCCCCACAGTGCATCTTTAAGTCTCAGGATTGCAGGGCCAGGATCATGGTGCCTGAGCACTGGGGGCTGGCAGGACCATCATGCTTCCCCCTCACCCTTCCCAGAAAGGCACGAGACTTCCTGCTCCCCTGACCTCCACACCAACGCAGCCAGGGGACAGACAAGCCAATCCCACTTGCCATAGTCCCAGCCAAGGCCTGGACAAGGTCAGGCAGGGACCTGCAGCGAGAGCTGGGTCAATGGCTGGCAGCGCTTTTGCAGGGTGCTGTATGGCCTGTAGAATGCAGACAGCTGCAAGCACCAGGAAAGGTCCCTCACCTGTGACCAGGCTGGAGACAATGAGGGGAAGAACCAGCATCTGAAGCATCCGCATCAGCAGCTCTCCTGGGAAGGAGAAATACTTGATCTGGCGATAGGTCATCTTGTAGGGTCGGAGGGCAAAGGCCAAAATGATCCCTGAGAAACAAGGGATAAGAAGGGAAACAGGATGGTGTCTGCCCTAGCAATATCTCCAAATCCTGCTGAAAGCTACAGCACCTGCAGTGCGGGCCCTGGGTCCTGCCCCGCTGCCTTCCTCATGCACACCAGCCCAACAGCAGGCCCTGCTGCCTCCTGGACCCCAAGCCTATGGCAGGCACTGGGCCCTCCCCTGCTGCCCTAGGACTGCCAATTTCGATTGGACATATTCCTGGAGGTTTCATCACATGACCTAATCTTTAATTAAAGATTGATCTTTAATTCCTGGACATGCCAGGACAACCTGGAGGTTTGTGATTCCTGTCCCTGCAGACATGCAATGTACACAGGCCCTATGGCAGGCACTGGGCCCTCCCCTGCTAACCCCTGTCCCCCCCACACCCCCAGTGTGCACAAGGCCAATGGCAGGCTAAGGGTCCTCCCTCCTAGACCCATCCCCCACCATGCACATAGGGCCTATGGTGGGCTCTGGGCCCTCTCCCACTGTCCTTCCCCTCCTGCAATGGGCACAAGACCAATTGGTCCCTCAGAGCAGAGATGCCGAAATACTGTTAGTACCACGAGCGGTGCAAGCCCTTTGGAGACATGAGGGTGGAGCCGGGTCCCTAGGAACAATGATGCTGCTGGGGTGCCAAACCTGGTGATCCTTCCCCCGGAGAGTTACAGACAAATAACAGAGTGTCCCACCCCTGTGGGAGCAGAGCCCTCCAAACCGCTTCTCAAGCTTGAAAGGTTCCCCCCAGTTTCCTCCCCATTTCCTCAGCTGAGCTGCCTTTCAGCTTGTGAGTGCAGCTCCTTGGCAGCCAGAGGGATCGCGCTACAGCGATGAGAGGCACCTCCTCCTCCGCTCCCTATAGCACCATCGTTGGCACAGCTCCTCCTGTGCAGTGGGCTCTGAGAGCTCAGAGCCACCTTGTTGGGTTCAGATCTCTGGGATGCCACCACATCTAAATTACAGGCTGAGGTGAGATGCTGACTTGGGAGGGAATGAATCTGTGCAATCAAAGGGTTACACACAGCCCCCTGTGAGAGGCCTGTCCTTTAGCCATTGCCTCAGTGAGCACGAATGTGCTGGGCATGGAGAATGGCCCTTTCCCCAGGATAAGGCTTCCTGGGACCCTCCCTTATTACAGGGGATGCTGCTCATGTAAATGGTGAGCTCCCCGTCCGGTAAACAGGAGCCACACCATGAGAGTGCACCAGCCAGCCAGCCCTCAGCACTGCTCTAAACTTCCCTGCTGCACTCCTGGGTTGTACTTCTAGCCACACAGCTCACCCATGCAAACACTTCAAGGCTAGAAGAGTCCATCTGAGTGCCTGCATCGCACAGGCCAGACTTCAGCCCATGATTCTGCAGCGAGCCAATTGAACTGGTTGAGCTAGAGTGGATCTTTTAGAAAAAGACGTCCAGTCTTGATTTAAAGAATCCAAGTGATGGAGATTCAACCACGGCCTGTGGCTGGCCTAAGGCGGGTTACAGGAGGGCTCCCTGCCTCAGTTTCCCCTCTGGGCAGTGGGGATAAGGAGACTTACCCTGTTGGGGCTGGAAGGCTTCCTGAGGGACTGACTGTCTGTAAAGCTCTCAGAGAGCCTTGTGCAGCGGAGGTTTAGTATCACTTTCTGTAGTTCTCTTCTGAGGCTGGCTGTTATGAGCCACCGCGTGCTGGAACCATGCTGCTTTGCACACAGGCAGTGCCTTGTGCCTGAGGCTCTCATATCATCCTCACTTTCCCAGGAGCAGCAAACCCCCTTAGTGGAGGCACAGCTTATAGCAGCACAGGGCTTTTTAGCTAGTAAAGGTATACAGTTCCCCAAGGGAAATGATCTAAAGTCGTCCTTTTTTCTGGAATAACTGCAACTAAATGAGCACTTTTTGCCTCTACAAACTGTTGTAAAGAATCACCCCGCCCAACATCCTTACACCAGCAAACATCCTAGTGCAGAGCCAGCCAGCTCTGTGAGGCGAAGCCCGGCTCTGCGTTCCAGGTGGGAACAGCGGACAGTTCAATAAGGCCCTGATCCTTCATAAGCATCTGTAGATGCTCTTGCAATGCAATGCCTGATAATGGAGGCACTGAGAGATGAAGGGACTTGCCCAAGGGCACAGAGTGTGCTTGTGGCAGAACCCTGATCCCTGGCACGCTTCTTTAATCACCCTTTGTGCTAACCTAATGAATGTCCCCAGGCAGCACAGCACCGCCCTGCAGACCACAGGCTCCCTACCCAGTAGGACAGCAGTGATGGTGAAGAGGACGAAGGCATTTCTCCTGAGGAAGCCCTTGGCGCTGTCTTTGGTGATGCTGTGCATCCGCTTCTTGACCCGTGCTGCCCGCTCCTGCACTGCCTGTTGGAAGTGCTGCACCCGGCTGTTGGAGCTGAGACGCTTGGCTGATTCCTCATTCAGGAAGAGGCTGTTCACATGGCCCCGCTGGTCACTCATAATCAGATCAAGCCCTGGTCCAGAAGACAGCTCTTGGGAAACTAGGAGGGGAGAAGCAGAGGGAGAAAGAGCCAGAAGGCAGCATGAAATCTCCCTAATCTTGACAGTGCCCCCCTGGCCCTCCAGATATAACTACTCAGGCTGGCTGAGAAGCTGTTCTGGAAAGCCCCCCAGAGCAGAATCAGAAACAGGACATTGCATTTTGGGAGCTGCCAGGGGTTTGAATAGCTACAACGCTATCGTTTCGCCCAAGCAGCAGGGAAACAGCAGCCCCTCTGAGGGGAATGCAGGCACTGGCTTGGGCGTGGCTGAGACCGGATGGACATTCTCACTCCTTTCCAAGAGAATTTGCGGGCTGAACAACGATGAGATTTCTCCTTCTCCATCCAGATGATATTTTTTTTAAATATACAAATGATTCTATAGAAGCCCAAGGAGCAAACCAAACTTCCCAAACTGGTGCTGCAAAAACAATTTTGCATAAGGGAAAACAGCCCGTGTTTTTCATGGACACAGAGGAAAGAAACAAAACCCCTCTGTAGCTTTCACAGGGTTTGTCTACACTATGGGATTACTCCGAATTTACAGAATTCGATTTTTGGCTACCGATTGTATAAAGTTGAGTGCACACTAAGCACATTCATTCGGCGGTGTGCGTCCATGTACCAAGACTAGCATCGACTTCCGGAGCGTTGCATTGTGGGTAGCTATCCCATAGCTATCCCATAGTTCCCGCAGTCTCCCCCGCCCATTGGAATTCTGGGTTGAGATCCCAATGCCTGATGGAGCCAAAAATTTGTCACGGGTGGCTATGGATAAATGTCGTCAGTCAATCCTCCCTCCGTGAAAGCAACGGCAGACAATCATTTCGCGCCCTTTTCCCTGGATTGCCCGGGCAGGCGCCATAGCATGGCAACCTTGGAGCCCGTTCAGCCTTTTTTCACTGTCACCGTATGTCTACTGGGTGCTGCTGACAGACGCGGTACTGCAGCGCTACACAGCAGCATCCCCTTGCCTTTGCAAGCTAGCAAAGACGGTTACCAGCCATACTGTACCGTCTGCTGCTTTGCAAGTTGGCAAAGATGGTTACCAGTCATACTGTACCATCTGCTGCTGTCATGGGTGCTCCTGGCCGGCCTCGGTGAGGTTGGTCGGGGGCGCCTGGACAAAAATGGGAATCATAGAATCATAGAATATCAGGGTTGGAAGGGACCTCAGGAGTAGGGTTACCATATTTAACAAATTAAAAAAGAGGACCCTCCACGGTGCCCTGGCCCCGCCCATTTCCCATCCCCAGCCCCACCCCAACTCTGCCCCTTCCCCGCCCAACCCCACCCTAAATCCGCCCATCCTCCCTCCCACTCCCAGCCACGCGAAAAGGGCTGCCCGAGCGCTACCGGCTTCACGGTTTGCCGGGCAGCCCCCAGACCCTGCGCCCCCGGCTGGCGCTTCCCCAGCGCAGCTGGAGCCCGGGAGGGGAAGCGCCCAGCTGGGGGCGCAGGATCTGGAGGCTGCCCAGCAAACCGTGAAACCGTGTAGCGCTTGGGCTTCGGGCAGCCCCCATGCCTCCGGACCCTGCGCCCCCGGCCGGGCACTTCTCCTCCCAGGCTCCGGCGGCGCAGGGTCCGGAGGCATGGGGGCTGCCCAAAGCCCGTAGCGCTCGGCTCTTAAAGAGAGCCGAAGAGTTGGGGAGGAGCAGAGCCGCCGCGGCTGGAGGCTCTGCTCCTCCCCTGATTCTTCGGCTCTGTTTAAGAGCCGAGCTGCCCGAGCGCTACCGGCTTCGGGCAGCCCCCATGCCTCCACACCCTGCGCCACCGGAGCCCGGGACAGGAAGTGCCCGGCCAGCGGCTGGGGTCCGGAGGCAAGGGGGCTGCCTGAAGCCTATAGCGCTCGGGCAGCTCGGCTCTTAAACAGAGCCGAAGAGTCAGGGGAGGAGCAGAGCCGCCGCAGGAGGGGAAGTGCCCGGCCGGCATTTTCCTGCACGTGTTCGGCTTTTTGGCAATTCCTCCCGGACGGGGGTTTGATTGCCGAAAAGCCGGACATGTCCGGGAAAAACCAGACGTATGGTAACCCTACTCAGGAGGTCATCTAGTCCAACCCCCTGCTCAAAGCAGGACCAATTCCCAACTAAATCATCCCAGCCAGGGCTTTGTCAAGCCTGACCTTAAAAACCTCTAACGAAGGAGATTCCACCATCTCACTTGGTAACCCATTCCAGTGCTTCACCACCATCCTAGTGAAAAAGTTTTTCCTAATATCCAACCTAAACCTCCCCAACTGCAACTTGAGACAATTACTCCTTGCTCTCTCATCAGGTACCACTGAGAACAGTCTAGATCCATCCTCTTTGGAACCCCCTTTCAGGTAGTTGAAAACAGCTATCAAATCCCCCCTCATTCTTCTCTTCTGCAGACTAAACAATCCCAGTTCCCTCAGCCTCTCCTCATAAGTCATATGTTCCAGCTCCCTAATCATTTTTGTTGCCCTCCACTGGACTCTTTCCAATTTTTCCACATCCTTCATGTAGTGTGGGACCCAAAACTGGACACAGTACTCCAAATGAGACCTCACCAATGTCGAATAAAGGGGAATGATCACGTCCCTCGATCTGCTGGCAATGCCCCTACTTATACAGCCCAAAATGTCGTTAGCCTTCTTGGCAACAAGGGCACACTGCTGACTCATGTCCAGCTTCTTGTCCACTGTGACCCCTAGGTCCTTTTCTGCAGAACTGCTACCTAGCCATTCGGTCCCTAGTCTGTAGCAGTGCATGGGATTCTTCTGTCCTAAGTGCAGGATTCTGCACTTGTCCTTTTTGAACCTCATCAGGTTTCTTTTGGCCCAATCCTCTAATTTGTCTAGGTCCCTCTGTATCCGATCCCTACCCTCCAGCGTGACTCCCCAGGTCATTCTCTTCTTTAAGTTTTGTCTAATGGAGAGTCAGTCCTGCCTAGAATATCAGGCAAGCCAATAAAGAACCAGAGAGGCAAACAGCTGCTTCAGGTCAGAGCCCCAGACATCCCCCAGAAATGATGAGCTGCATGCCATTCTAGGGGGTGCCCCTACAACAGCCCCACCTGTTGCTTCCCTCCTCCCCCACCCCTCCCAGGCTACCTTGGCAGTTATCCCCCCATTTGTGTGATGAAGTAATAAAGAATGCATGAATTTGAAACAACACTGACTTTATTGCCTTTGCAAGCAGAGATCAAAGGGGGAGGGGAGGGGAGGGCGGTTGGCTTACAGCGAAGTCGAGTGAATCACATTCTGCACTTGCTCAGCCTATAGCTGAAAATGGGACTCTGTGATGAGCACTAGGATAGAAGCACAGGCAGGACTGAATCTCCATTTGTGTGTGGGCCTTTGGCTGACACTGGTAAAATACAAAATGTCCCAGGATATCTATGTTGGGGGACAATTCTAAACGGCAGCTTAATTTTTTTATTTGCAGCAAAATGTAGAGGTCTAAGTATCTGATTGTGAGCCCTGGGAGCAAGGGGTAGGCTGGGGTAGGTGCGACCGGGAGGTGCTGCCGACTGGGAGAGCAGCCTCAGGCAGAAGCCTCCAGCTGGCATGATATTCCAGGCAGGACTGAATTTCCATTACACAAAACTTAAAGAAGAGAATGACCTGGAGTCATTCCCTTTTTTGTCCAGGCGCCCCCGACCGACCTCACCGAGGCCAGCCAGGGGCATCCATGTCTGCCCAGGTGCCCCCGACCGACCTCACCGAGGCCAGCCAGGGGCATCCATGTCTGCCCAGGTGCCCCCGACCGACCTCACCGAGGCCAGCCAGGAGCACCCACGGGACGACGATGACGGTTACCAGTCATACTGCACCGTCTGCTGTCCGCAAGGCAAGGCAAGGGGATGCTGCCGCGTAGCGCTGCAGCACCGCGTCTGCCAGCAGCATCCGGTAGACATACGGTGACAGTGAAAAAAGGCGAAAAAAGATTTTTTTCCCTTTGCTTTCACGGGGGCGGGGGGGGGGGGGGGGGGGGGGGGCTGACGACATATACCCTGAACCACCCGCGACAATGTTTTTGACCCTTCAGGCATGGGGAGCTCAACCCAAAATTCAAATGGTTTTCGGAGAGTGCGGGAACTGTGGGATAGCTACAGTCGTCAGTCGCCACTCCCTCCGTGAGCATCCATTTGATTCTTTGGCTTTTGGTACGCTTGTCTCAGCTCCTTAAATTTCACGCAGCACTGTGTTGTGTCCCTGTTGTGGCCTCTGTTCATCATGGCCTTGGAGATTTTTTCAAATGTTTTGGCATTTCGTCTTTTGGAACGGAGTTCTGATAGAACAGATTCATCTCCCCATACAGAGATCAGATTCAGTATCTCCCGTACGGTCCATGCTGGAGCTCTTTTTTGATTCTGGCTGTGCTGATGAGCTCTGCATGGTCACCTGTGCTGATCAGTGCTTCACGCTGGGCAAACAGGAAATGAAATGCAAAAGTTCGCGGGGCTTTTCCTGTCTACCTGGCCAGTGCATCCGAGTTCAGATTGCTGTCCAGAGCGGTCACAATGGTGCACTGTGGGATAGCTCCCGGAGGCCAATACCGTCGAATTGCAGCCACGCTAACCCTAATTCGAAATGGCAATGTTGATTTCAGCGCTACTCCCCTCGTCAGGGAGGAGTACAGAAATCGATTTTAAGAGCCCTTTATGTCGAAGTAAATGGCTTCATTGTGTGGACGGGTGCAGGGTTAATTCGATTTAATGCTGCTAAATTCAAACTAAACTCATAGCGTAGACCAGGCCACAAAGTGGGAAAGTTGTGATTTTTTTCTGTGTTAACTGTAAATTTTATTTCAATTGCACAGCTTTCAAACAGCACGTCTGAAACATCTTCATTGCTTCTTCCAGGTTGTATTTTCACTGGCACACCTGGAGTCCTTTCTTGTCTTTACAGATCTGAAGGTCAAAAGCACCTCTTTCTCTCTCGAGAGGCAAATAATGGGCCTAATTCTGCTCTCAGTTACACCAGTGAAAATATGGAGAAAATCCAGAACAGTCAATGGAGTAAACTTTGATTTACACCAGTGTGACTGAGAGTGCAAGCTCATCCTTTGACTTTATAAAGTTTCATGATTCCCTGAAGGCAACAGTGAGTGAGTGAGTGAGAGTTTGTGTGGTGTTGGACTGAGAATGAGTGTGTGCTTTTTTAATTTAAATTTAAATTTGTATTGTTTTGTGAGTGTGTATGTGTCTGTGTGTGAATTTGTGTTTGACAGTGTGTGTGTGTGAATATGTGTATATGAGCATGTGTGATTGCAAAGTGTGTATGTGTGAGTGTGCACACACAATTACACTATTATCCCTGAAAAGAGTCTGATGGATGGAAAAGGTGAAATTTTATCTATGTCCAAAATGGCAAATTTACCCCAAATGAGAGAATTTCTGTTATCATGTGGGTCAGTTGCTGGCCTCTTCCACAACCCAGCCTCTCATTCCCACCCATCAGTGCTGCTGTTGTGTGAGGTTATGTTCCTTGCTACTTGGGAAAATTGGAACAATTGCACTTTTTAATTAGTCCTCAATCAGTCTCATTTTAAAGCTCCTCTGGCTCCCCAAATGCAAACTCCTTCTTGTAATGCTGGGAAGCGCTGAGTCCCAGATCAGATTTTATAGGCAAGGCTACAGTTGCCCGACATTCCCCATTATAAGACCCTGTTTTCAGCTGCATATACCTTTGTCAAACTTGAATCATTTGGGATGAAATTTGATATGCCAAGTGTCTACCTCAGGCTGAATTTTTGGGAAAATGTCAGCCAAATGCTGCCACCATTTCCAAGAACAAGGGTAGTGAAAATATGTTGTTTTCTCCATGTTAAAAAATTCTGGAGACCTTTTCTTTAAGAAGTCTAAGGCCCCAATGCTTTGGTGATAATAGATAGATAATAAGAGAGAAAATATCATATTGCTTCTATATAAATGGTATGCCCGCATCTTGAATACTGCGTGCAGCTGTGGTTGCCCCATCTCAAAAAAGATATATTGGAATTGGAAAAGGTTCAGAAAAGGGCAACAAAAATGATGAGGGGTATGGAACGGCTTCCGTATGAGGAGAGATTAATAAGACTGGGACTTTTCAGCTTGGAAAAGAGATGACTAAAGGGGGGATATGATAGAGGTCTATAAAATCATGACTGGTGTGGAGAAAGTAAATAAGGAAGTGTTATTTACTTCTTCTAATAACACAAGAGCTAGGGGTCACCAAATGAAATTAATAGGCAGCAGGTTTAAAACAAACAAAAGGAAATATTTCTTCACACAACACAGAGTCAACCTGTGGAACTCCTTGCCAGGGGATGTTGTGAAGGCCAAGAATATAATGATTCAAAAAAGAACTTGATAAGTTCATGGAGGATAGGTACATCAATGGCTATTAGCCAGGATAGGCAGGGATGGTGTCCCTAGCCTGTTTGCCAGAAGCTGTGAATGGGCGACAGGGGATGGAGGCAGCCCCATCCCCCACCCCCAGCGAGGCTACAGTGAGGGGTAGCAGCAGGGGAGGAGGTGCACATGTGATGGAAGCCCCCCCCAGCACCCACCATAGGGGAGGCAAGGGGGCTTCCTAGACCTGAGAGGGCCCTAGGAGCACGTGCAGTGACAGTGGTGGGGGTGAGTGTGCTGCTGGGAGAGAGGGGGGCCCCTCCCCCAGAGCTCACTGCTGCCGGCAGGGAGAGGACTGGGGAGAGTCCTCCTCTCTGGCCCCAGCCCTGGGGCAGCCTGCCTGCACCCCAAACTCATCCCCAGCCCTGCCCCACCCCAGAGCCTGCACCCCCAGCCAGATCCCTCACCCCCCGCACCCTAACCCTATGCCCCAGCCCTGAGCCCCCTCCCACACCCCAAACTCCTCATCCCCAGCCCCACCCCACAGCCCTCACCCCTACACCCCCTCCCATCCCCAAACTCCCTCCCAGAGCCTGCACCCCCTCCCCCTTCCCACACACCCCCTCCCGCCCCCAAACTCCGTCCCAGAGCCTGCACCCCTCACCCCATCCCACACCCCCACCCCCAGCCGAGAGCCTGCACCCAAACTCCGTCCCAGAGCCTGCACCCCTCACCCCCTCCTGCACACCCACCCCCTGTCCCAGCCATGACCCTGCAGCCCCACCCCCTTACCCTCTCCTGCCCCCAAACTCCCTCCCACAGCCTGCACCCCAGCCCTCTGAACTCCCTCCCAGAGCCTGCACCCCTCACCCCCTCCTGCACCCCCACTCCTTGCCCCAGCCCGGAGCACCCAGAACCCAAACTCCATCCCAGAGCCCAACCTCTCACCCCTTCTGCACCCAAACTCCCTCCCAGAGCCTGCACCCCTCCTGCACCCTAATCCCCAGCCCAGAGCCTGCACCCCAGACCTCCTCCCCCCACCCAAACTCCCTTCCAGAGCCTTAGGTAGGTTCTGGGCACGACCAACATTTCTACAAACCTGCCACCCCTGGCTGGGGTGGAGGTGGCTTCCAGACTCTGTGAGCGCTGGGCAGTGGAGTTTACAACTGTGACCAGAGTGGTCACTGACGCAGGGAGTGGGACAGCTGCCGGAGGACTGTTAGGGTCGACACAGGTCATGCAGTGTCTACACTCGCACTGCATCAACCTCAGTAAGTCAGGCATGGCTCATCGCTGTTCAGGAAGGTGGTTTTACTGCGTGGCTGTATGTGACGTTATTGACATGAACTGGGACCGTATAGATCATTGTTGCAACCAAAGTCTTGTAGTGGCACCTAATCTGGTATAAAGGGGGTCAAATAGGGTGTCTAAGACAAGGTTATGGTTGGCTGGTTATGATTATGCTCTCTGTATGTGTATATCATTTTTGTAGTTGAAGTTATTAATATTGGCTCTATATTTCAAACTTATGCTATGCTTCTGGGTGACACTCCAGACAAGTTGGTGTCAGCTCTGCCTAGAACCATCAGCTATACAATTGACCCATTGAGAGAAACTCAGCAAAGTATGCAGGGACTTGCCCATGAGACTCCAGACTTCATTTTGCTGTAATTTTCCACAATAAGGACAAAGAGGTGTTTTTACACCTGGAAAAGACTATAAAAGGCTGATCATAGAATCATAGAGTTGGAAGGGACTTCAAGAGGTCATCTAGTCCAACCCCCTGCTCAAAGCAGGACCAATTCCCAGCTAAATCATCCCAGCCAGGGCTTTGTCAAGCCGGGCCTTAAAAACCTCCAAGGAAGGAGACTCCACCACCTCCCTAGGTAACGCATTCCAGTGTTTCACCACCCTCCTAGTGAAATAGTTTTTCCTGATATCCAACCTGGACCTCCCCCACTGCAACTTGAGACCATTGCTCCTTGTTCTGTCGTCTGCCACCACTGAGAACAGCCGAGCTCCATCCTCTTTGGAACCCCCCTTCAGGTAGTTGAAGGCTGCTATCAAATCCCCCCTCATTCTTCTCTTCTGGAGACTAAACAATCCCAGTTCCCTCAGCCTCTCCTCATAAGTCATGTGCTCCAGACCCGTAATCATTTTTGTTGCCCTCCGCTGGACTCTTTCCAATTTTTCCACATCCTTCTTGTAGTGTGGGGCCCAAAACTGGACACAGTATTCCAGATGAGGCCTCACCAATGTCGAATAAAGGGGAACGATCACGTTCCTCGATCTGCTGGCAATGCCCCTACTTATACAGCCCAAAATGCCGTTAGCCTTCTTGGCAACAAGAGCATACTGTTGACTCATATCCAGCTTCTCGTCCACTGTGACCCCTAGGTCCTTTTCTGCAGAACTGCTACCTAGCCATTCGGTCCCTAGTCTGTAGCAGTGCATGGGATTCTTCCGTCCTAAGTGCAGGACTCTGCACTTGTCCTTGTTGAACCTCATCAGGTTTTTTTCGGCCCAATCCTCTAATTTGTCTAGGTCCCTCTGTATCCGATCCCTACCCTCTAGTGTATCTACCACGCCTCCTAGTTTAGTGTCATCTGCAAACTTGCTGAGAGTGCAGTCCACACCATCCTCCAGATCATTAATAAAGATATTAAACAAAACCGGCCCCAGGACTGACCCTTGGGGCACTCCACTTGAAACCGGCTGCCAACTAGACATGGAGCCATTGATCACTACCTGTTGAGCCTGACGATCTAGCCAGCTTTCTATCCACCTGCTTCTTACCTCTGGAGGGACTTTGCTACAAATGGAAGCTCTACACAAAGGACTGATGACCCATCCCAGCTGGGGATGTTCCAGAGACTTGATTTGAACCTGCAGTTTATTCTATCTCTGCTACAAGCCTGAACCAAGAACTGTGCCATTATTGTATGTAATTGATTCCATTTAACCAATTCTATCTCTCATCTCTATTTTTTTCCTTTTATGAATAAACCTTTAGATTTTAGATTCTAAAGTATTGGCAACAGCGTGATTTGTGGGTAAGCTCTGATTTGTAGATTGACCTGGTCTGGGGCTTGGTCCTCTGGGATCGAGAGAACCTCTTTTCTTTTACTGGGGTATTTGTCCCCATAACCATTCATCCCCATAACGAGTGGCACTGGTGGTGATACTGGGAAACTGGAGTGTCTAAGGGAATTGTTTGTGTGACTTGTGGTTAGCCAGTGGGGTGAGACCGAAGTCCTCTCTGTTTGGCTGTCTTGGTTTGCCTTGGTGTGCGTAGAAACCCCAGCCCTGGGCTGTAACTGCCCAGCTTTAAGCAATTTGTCCTGAATTGGCACTCTCCGTTGGGCCCGCCAGAACCAGCATCGTTACACAGTAACAGGGCGCTTATTTTGGCCAGAGTCAAATCTGAGCATAGACCCATGCACAGAAGATGGTTCTTGTGCCATTTCATTGAACTCCCAATCAGGGTAAATTTGTAGGCCCAATTATTATACCACCACCCACGCAGAAACTTTCAACCCCAAGGAAGACAGTCATAAAAGGATCACTCTCCCCTTCCACTCCGACCCACACCCAGAATCCCAACTGTTCACACCTCTTCATAGCAAGCAGAACAGCTTGTGGAGACTTATGTATCAGTTCCCACCAGTTCTACGTTTAGGCTGATTAGTGCTGAGTGCTGCCTGCCAGGTGGCTGGGCTGTGCTGGTAGCCAAGAGAACTGATTGACGTTTGGGGCTGTGCTTTGGGTGAGTTGTTCCCACTTGCATTAGGGAAGAAAGAGAGTGTTTGAGTCCCTGCCTGATTAAAGAACACTGGTATTCTGCATGGTTGGCTCTGCTCTATTGCCTCTGGGTTTGCTCCAGGGGAAGCCCATCACATACCATAGGCCATTCCTGGACCGTATAATAAAAGCCTGGCTGAATGAGACTTGGCTGATGCAAGCCCTCTGGTCTGAGCAGAGAGGTGGTATATTGGATACAGATGGGATTACTTGGTTCACCAGCTCCTTGAGCAGTGTGGGTAAATTCTGGTGTCACAGCTCAGGGCACCTGCACCAGAAGTCCCCCTCTACTGTCCAGCAAGGCCACCCACTCTGGGCTTCCCACTCCCCAGCCATTGGCGCTCCTGCCTTCATCTCTTTCTCTTCTGACCAGGGTATTTCCAGGCTGCACAGTCCCCTGACTATACTGTGAAAGACAGGCAGTCTAGGCAGGCTTCTTTTGCCTTCTCTTCAGAGATAGTACGCAGTGTAATTGCCACAGGACTAAGGTACTACCCAGCTCTTCCTAAGCAAGCATATTTTATTTTGAAGGTAAAAGCATTACAGAGAAAATATATTAAAACAGTAAAAGAACTGACACACATGCTAATAAACTTACCAGAGATCCCCACCCCCAAGCTTCAGCCTGGGCTCTGGCTGGTAAACAGTCCTTCCAGCCACACCCAGAGGTATTCCTGTTGTTTCACCCCTTCGGCCCTGAACAGGAACACCCATGAGTAAGAGAGTCACTCCTTACTCCAGCTGGCTCTTTGAAGAGTGTGAATAGGTAATCAACCAGTCTTTGTTCAAAGTGCAGTTTTAAAAGGATGAATTTGAGGTGGATCATTTGCATACCCCTTACCCCAAGTATTGCCTGGGAAATCCACTTCCCACATATTGTTCCAAAATGTCCTTTGAAGTTCCTAATATCTCCTAGAGAGTGCATCAATCCTGCCTTCCCCTTAAAGAAGTTCTATACAATCCCACAAGAGTACACAAACATTTGCATTTCAATAAAATACGTAAACTTAATTCCATAAGGTTTAGCCAGGATATTGTCATCTCTCTCACACCTGGGTCATAGAACAATAGCTCATTTCCTGTAATAAGAAGTACTACAATGTAACAGAATGGCTAGTGTGTCTTTATGCCCCCTGTTGGATGGGACCAGACCTGCTCACCTGTGCACAATAGGCCCTATGCTGCTCACAGCTAGCAGAGATTCTCTCTTAGCTGAAGTGGCAGGGGGCTGAGCTTTTGGAACAGAAGGGCCTGAGTTTTATCTGCACTGTCACCGTGAGGTGTCCCATGGCTGCTGTGTGTAGAACAGCCATGATACAAAGTCTGTACTAGCCCCATTTTGTAAAAATTATTTGAACCACCACTGGGGGGCATTTGGGGCGCACATGGAGCTACATTGCAACCTCCTAAGGATTCTGGCTCAGACCTGCCTCCAGCCTTTGCTTTGGGCCTTACAGAGGCAGAGTATTTTACTGTAACTTTGTCTTTATCTAAACCTACAGGGCAAAATTCATCCTCGGGGTAACTCTGCTGACCTCTAGCCTGAGGAAAAGGCCTGGTGTATGTAACACTGAAGAAATCAATCAGATGCTATAGAAAGTACTCCCAAATCCTATCGCTTGTTGGCTTTCAGCACCATCCCAGAGAATGCCTAGGGAGGGACATAATTCTCTGGTTCTATAGGAAGGTGTTATAGTGTGACTGGCTCCCTTAAGAGGGAATAGGGTCCAATGCACCTGGGATTGATTAACTTCCTCCCAACAGAGCTTAAGACAGGACACCTGGGCCTTATATATGGTGAGGTGACAGATTTCTGTTACCAATCTGCCTGAGGTACCGTCAGGTGATCAGGCTGAGGCCACGGGATCGGTGGGGGAGGGGATGAAGGAGCACACCAAGTGTCTAAGTTTTAAAGCTTTATTAATAAAATAATAAAATAACAGCAGTGAGTGTTGGGACTGCTCCAACGTTACTCAAAGGAAGCAAGAAAGTGTTAGTACCCCAGCCCTAACCCACTTTCATACTCACACACACATGACCCAAGGCTGGCCAAGCCAGGGTGTAATGGAAGAAGAAGAGGGGGAGGGGTGGACAGGAGTTCTTGCCCCGTGCACAGGTCGTCCAGGGTCCGCTGCGATCTCCGCCTTGCTTTGGCTCTTGGGAGGGTTTTAAGTCCTGGGTTCCTTTGGGGGTGTTTTCGTCCAGGGCCCTCTGTTCCTGGTGCTCTTTGTACCAGTCCAAACCAGCTCGCTGTGGCCTCCTCAGCTTCCCAAAACACCCCAGCTCCAGAGACTTTGTTTCCCCCCCATTGGCCTTCGCTGCCTCATTCGCTCTCACTGTTCTCACTGCTATCTCTGCAGCCCTGCTCAACTTCATTCTCCTCTTCTCACAGCTGGGCAGCTGCAGATTTTTGGTCGCGCCCATGACCTTGGACCGGGGCCAGCATCTTATCTTCACACGGAGCTAGCTGAAGTGTCGAGTTAACCCGTTCTCTGTTCTTTTTCTCCTTCCCCCTCTTGGCCTCTTGCTCCGTGCAAGGGAATCTTCCATTCCACACTTACACCTTTGACCTCCCCTGCCCCCAAAATGCCTTGCAATGCTTACAACCGCATTAGCAACATACAATGCTGATCTGCCTCCCCATGGGACCCCCTGAGGGAGGGAGTCCTTGGGCCTGTGACAGTGAGAGAGGGAGACAGTGGCTGAGTCAGTAGGGAAAAGGAATAGAGCAGAGCTGCCTGAGAAGACAAAATCGGAAGAAGGAGCAATAGGAGCAGCAGAAGGTAGCTGGCACCATTGGGAAGAACAAAAACTGAAGGAAGTGTTGGTGAGACCTTGTCAGAGCTGGGGAACCCTGCTGAATTGTAGGAGCTTATGCAGAGGCCCCTAGCACCCAGAGGAAGAACCTGCCTGGTTCAGGGCAGCTGAACCTGAGGAAAGAGGGTTGATGCTAGTGGGTGGATCCAGAAGCAGGGATAGGACTTTTGGGCAGGGAGCCTAGGGGAGTGGAACATCACAAGAAGCCCCCTTGCAGTAAGGGCTGCAGGCAGCTGAGCCCAGAACCAGGGGTTGGTCTTGGAGGGATGCTCCTACTCAGGGGCAGGGAGGCCTTGGGTGTGGAATGCTGTGGGGAGCTCTCTTGCAGGAGACCGGACTTGGGTTGAGGGATGGGAGCCTGTTCATGTGGCTACCCAGGGAGGCTTGTGCTGTCAACCACAGGAGCCTGTGATGTCAATGGGAAAGGGACCTGGAAGGTCAGGGCTGTGGGAATGGATCGGTCTCTGTCCAGCAGGCTGTGTGGGAAGAAGGGCTCCGTTGCACCTGCCAGAGCTCACCCCTGGGTGCTTGAGCAGGTTAACTCCAAACAAGATATTCTCAGTGATGTGTCAGAGAATCAGGTACAGTCATGGGGAAATGATTCAGACCTATCTCCTTTCATAGAGTGTCTTGTGCCAAAAGCTGTTACTCCAGCTGTCGGTGACCCCTTTCCCCCTTCTAGGGAAGAGCCAGGGAGGAAGCACCGTAACTCTGCTCCAAAGGCTGGAGACAGAATCCTGCTCACTGCATACACTCAAAAGGAACCAAACTAAAGGGACCCAACTGCTCTTTCCTCTGGTCTCAGCCCAGCCACGAAGGCTGACTTTGCTATTGCAGAAATAACTTCACCACGGCTGCATTTTGACACTACCTACCGTCCCTTTCCAAGATGCAACCACTTCATTGTCTTGGCATTTATTGTAAGTCCAAGTGAACTACACCAATGTTCCAAGGTAGCAAAGAATATCATCATTAATTCAAATGTGTCTATGCATTGTATGATGTCCTCTGCATAAGCTAAATCACGGTAAATCACCGGCAACCGACCTGTTCCACAGGGCTAAAAGTTCTCTAACCCATGGGAAAAACCACAGGGGATCCGAAGAATGGTATGCATCCGAAGAAGTGGGCTGTAGTCCACGAAAGCTTATGCTCTAATAAATTTGTTAGTCTCTAAGGTGCCACAAGTACTCCTGTTCTTCTTACCACAGGGGATGTTTTTCAAAGTGCTATAAAATCCACATGCATAATCAAATTATCTTGAAAGTTGATGTGCCTCACTGGGGCGTGGGGAAGGGTTAGTGCTGCAAATTTGGGATTATTGGGTCAAGATATTCCTGAGATACAGCACCCAGGGAAAAGGGTCTGATCAGTAAAATTTTCTGATGTTTGTAACTTTTTGTGCACATCCCTGTGACTCAAACTATGGCACTGCACCAGACTAAGATTATCCAACTGGATTTGAAATCAGCTCGTGTCTGGCACCCAGGTCCATGGCAGAGAAGCAATATTAGAAAAAGTTATTAGCAAATCTGTCCACCTTAGTAAATTGGCAGGCATCTCGGAAAGGGATCTGTGCCTGTGACACAAGCCAGGCTGTACTGTGGCCACAACTGTGTAGAGACAGGTCAGAATGTGTTACTATCCCTTGGCAGCTTAGGGACCAGGCAGTAGACCTCAACTTGAACCTTCAGGGAGTGAGATTTCAAGTCCTCCCCGTTGCAGATTCCTGAGAATGTCAGGTGTATACTGTACTATTCTCTACTATGGCTCAGTTGAGAACAGGCAGTGTTATGGAGAAGTGTATGACTTCCATAGTTCAGGGAAGCTGTTGTACAGCTGATTTTTCTGCGTGCTGTAAAAGCCATGTGCAGTTGGAGCTTGTCTTGCAAATAGTATACAACAGGAGTAATGATAAACGTTGTGGTACAAATTTGGGGTCATTTGTTGGAGGGATTCCTGGGAAACAGCCCCCACACCCTTCCAAAAAAGAACTGCTTTTAAAATTTTTGGTGTCAACTTTTTTTTAACAGAACTACAGAAATACAATAAAATAATAAATAAGGCCTTGCCCCTCGTAAAATGTATGGCACTGCCCTGCCCCTGAGCTCAGCTATTTAGCAGCATCAAGAAGCAGTTTAGAAATATTTCCAAAGTTATAGCATGGCAAGAGCTTTTATTGTCAGTGCTCATCTCTGAAAGTTCTTGTTTCTTCAGAAAATCCTCGGTAAGTGACACAGCTTGAGTAACGTACTCACTTCATAGAATATCAGGGTTAGAAGGGACCTCATGAGGTCATCTAGTCCAACCCCCTGCTCAAAGCAGGACCAATCCCCAGACAGATTTTTGCCCCAGATTCCTAAATGGCCCCTTCAAAGATTGAACTCACAACCCTGGGTTTAGCAGGCCAATGCTCAAACCACTAAGCTATCCCTCCTCCCCACTTGATGGCTTAGGGGAATAAATGTTGCCCAGTGGCTCATGAGTCTGAGAATCATGGGTTTTATGTTGACCTGGGAGAAACTTTTTCAGCAAATAGAAAATTCACTGAAAAATGCATTTGACATGAACTGGCTATACAATGTCACCCAAAGTGTTTTGTGGGACTGAGATGGTTAGAAGAGGAGGTGCCTTCCTTCTAACCTTTAGCCTAGTGGTTAGGGCACTTGCATGCATTCAATTCCCTTCCCCCTTCTCTCCCCCCAACCCCCCGCCTGCTGTGGAGATAGAATTTGAACATAGACCTGCCCCACCCCGCAGATGTATGTCACAGATGAGTGCCCAAATAACTGGGCTAGGGGATATTCTGCGGCACCCTCTCAATCTCTCCTGTGGAAGCTGTTCCACTGTGTATAAATAATTAAATTGTCCTTGGAGAAGGGACCTGAGTCACCTACATCCTCAGCGAGTGTGCCACCACCAGGCTATAGAATTATTCTCACTTGCGGTCTCTCAAGCCCAATGACTATTCCTTGTCATTCATAGTGGTCATTCATAATTTATTTTATTCATATTTTTATTTTATTTATTCACTCCATGAAGTGCCACTATGAATGACAAGGAATAGTCATTCAGCTGGAGAGACCAAGCATATGTCTAAGGCCTTGTCTACACTACAGAGTTTTGTCGATGCAAGTTACGATGACATCCAGTCACCGCTGTAATTAAACCGCCGATGCATGCCCACACTATGTTCCTTGTGTCGGTGGAGTGCATCCACAATAGCACCTCTTGCGTCGACACAGAGAGCCGTGCACTGTGGGTAGCTATCCCACTGTACAACTGGCCACAGGATGCTTTGAGAAGGGTTTGCAATGCTGCATGGGGGCAGGTACAGTGTCACATAATGAAGGTTTCTCAATTCCATCATTCCATGGGAATCCTACTAGATTGTCAGCTGGTTTTCAACTGCCCTGGTAACCTGCGAGCCAGCCAGCTCTGTCAAAAAGCATGGATCCTGCACTGCTGTTCAGCATTGTGCTGTGCATTATGAACACAAGACTATAAGAGGAGCCCAACGGGCTGAGGGATGCCTTGAAGGAGCATATTAACACTGAGCCACAGTAATGTGTCTTGCTGTAGCTTGCTGAGCTTGGCATTGTTTGTTTGCACCGTGCTAGGAACTGTGTAATGATTGCTGTGTGTGCCCAAAAAGTAACATATTGTACTGCACGTTTTAAAATAGCACTTGGTAATATGACCAACTGAAATTGCTGAACACTAACACAAGAAGCCCACAGAAGTGTGTGTGGGCGGGGGGGGGGGGAGGGAGGAGAGTGTGTGACAGTGAGTGTGTGTGTGAGAGAGAGACACAAAGACAGTGTGTGGAGTGGGGGACAGTGAATGAGTCGGCATGCTGTCTCTAAATTCAGACAGCAGCCGGAAGCAACCAATTCTGAGGCAGAAGCTGGTGCACGGACAGCTGGTGTCCCTCCACCCCAGCTCAGCATCAGCCCCCGCCCTCCCTCCCTGACTCTGCACAGCACCACAGCACTAATCTCTTCCCCCTGCACTGCCTGCCTGCCGCTGTGGTGGTAGTGTGGGGAGAGCAGGATTCCATGTTAATGTGATGATTTTGTGATTCCCTCCAAGTTCTCCCACAGCCTCCTCTCCCCACAGACCAAGGAGATCCACCCTCTCCCCTGCAGTCCAGGCAGGAGTGTGTTTGCTGCTCTAGCCGGCATACTCAGCTTGGCAGTAGCCATGTGAGCTCTCCATGCTAAGCAGTTTCAGAACTTCCTGGGGCTTTGAAAGGGGAAGGGTGCATGCCTGTGTAGCTGGATGCAGGGCAGCAGAGTTCAAAACAGCAAGCAGAGTGGTCACGCTGGGCATTGTGGGATACCTCCTGGAGGCCAGTTATGGTGATGTAATGAACGCAGTGTCTACATTTGTCTATGCTTTGTCTATCTAACTTTGGCACAAAAAGCTCTACGTCTCTCATCATGGTAGTTTTGTCGGCACAGAAGGAGAGTTAAATCGGTGGGAGGAGCATTGTAGTGTGTACACCTCCACTGTTCTGTCATTGCAAGCTGCCTTTTGCTGACAAAACTGTGTAGTGTAGACAAGGCCTAAGGCTAGGTCGACGAAAGGCAGTTTATGTCGACCTATGTCACTGTCTACACTACAGTCTTGCTCCCACCAACGTAAGTGCCTTGATACATCGACATAACAACTCCACTTCCATGAGAGGCTTAGATCTTATGTCTTTGTAGTTAGGGAGACACAGTGTCTACACAGTGTAGACACTGTGTCCCTTACATTGACTGTTGGCTGTTATTCTTGTCAATGTCACGGCTTCTGCGGTGGCTATAAGTCCACCAAACATAGGTTGACTTAAGATTGTAGTATAGAGATGCCCTAAGAATGACTAAGCCAGATGGTTAGGAAACTCGTCTATGATTCTGGAGACAAGTTCAAGTCCCTGCTCCAATGACTAGTTAATTAGTTATAAAGAGTGGAATAGCTTCAACAGGAGAGATTGAGAGCTGCTGCTCCTCCCATTCCCATCATCATCATCCCATTATGCCTCTGGTGTTTAGAGCAGCGATGAAGCTCCTCCACTTCTGTCTGGTCTTTCAATGGTTCCCCAGCTGTGCCCCGGGTTTTTCAGCTCAGCTTCCACAGCTCTTCGCCCTGTTGTTTTTGGGTGGCCTCATTCTCGCTTGCCTTCAGGTGTCTATCTTATTGCTATTCTGGTGATGGAATCAGTTTCCATCAGAAGCACATGGTCAATCAATCTCGAACGCCTTCTGGCAGTGATGGTGCTCATACCCTCCTGGCTGCACTGTGTCAATAGATCTTGGTTTGAGATTGTTCTGGGCCAAAAGATACAGAGGAGTTTTCTGAGGCAGGTTGTATGGAATGAAGACAGTTTGGATATGTCATACTTTCTCATTCCCCAGCATTCTGCACTATAAAGTAATGTTGAAAGTACGCAGCTCTGATAGAGCTTGAGTTTGGGTTTGGTGGTGTATTTTGATGCTTTCTAGACTGTATTTAAGCTCCTGACGGTGTTCCTGGCTTTACTGATTCTGTTCCAGATGTCCTGGCTTGTTCCACCATACTGCCTGCTGCTGCTGCCCAAGTATGTGAAGGTTTCTACACTGGTGAGAACATAACCCTCTATCCGTACTGGTGATGGTGAGGCAATATTAAAGGTCATGATATTGGTCTTATTGCGGTTGATTTTCAGTCCAATTAGCTGGCTGAATATGTTGAGTTGAGTTGTTTTTTCTTGTATATGGTGTTGGGTATGTGATAGGAAAGCGAGATCATCTGTGAAGTCCAGGTCTTCAAGGGATAAGAAGGGTGTCCATTTAATGCCTCCTGGCATGTCTTCTGTTGTGTGCTGCATTACCCAGTCGATAGCAATGTTGAAGAGGACTGCAGACATGACACATCCCTGATGTACTCCTGTTTTGACTTCAAAACTGAGCTCACTAAGATCAACATTGCATGTAAAGTTGGAATAGAAGCTTTTGATTATGTTGATTACATGGAGAGGGATTCCATGTGCCTGCAGCATGTGCCATAGGCTGGTCCTGTGAATGCTATCAAAAACCTTCTCAAAATCTATTAAGTTTATGGAGAGGTGCAGTTGCCACTCTAAGCATTGTTCTATTATGTTTCGTAGAGTGAAGATTTGATCTGTGCTTCCAAGCCCTCTCCGAAAACCGGCTTCCTCTTTTCTGAGAACACTATCAACTGCCTCTGAAATACACTGGACTATGATCTTACACAATACTTTGCTTGGAACAAATAAAAGTGTGATACCACACCAGTTATTACAAACACGGAGAGCTCCTTTCTTTGGTATCTTCACTATAACTCCGTTGGTCCACAGCTTTTCCCTTTCCCAGACTGATGTAAATAGAAACAGAATTGAACCTGCCAGGTTCAATAGAGGGGCCAGGATAGATGCTGCTAACTCTGGATTTAGCTTGAACAACTCCACATTCAAGTTATCCTTGCCAGGAGCTTTCCCATTTTTAAAGGATTTGATGGCTTGAATGATTTCTTCCTTAGTTGGTGTGTCTGTGTTGATATCAAGATCTTCTTCTGCCTCCTGGATGTTTGCTTCCTCTTTAGGTGGCTCCCTGTCCTCTGGTGTCTCTGCCTTGTCAGGGCAGGACAGCTTGCTTGCTCTACCCCAGAGTCTGTGTTAGTGGGGGCTTTTTGCTCCTGGCAGGTTCAACCATACCGGATTGGTCTTTTGTGGAGCATGAAAGATTGTCTCTTTCACCAACAGAAGCTGATACAATAAAAAATATGACCTCATCCTCCTTATCTGTCATATCCTGGGGCCAAAATGGTTACAACTAACCTGCAAACAACTTAGAACTGAAAAATCAGTTACTTGCCCAGCTCTGGTCCTGTGCACACTTGTGCTCTCAACCAGCCTTTTTCTTGGTGTCTCCTTCTGGAAGTGAGTTCTGGGTGACATTTTAAGCACCCTACAAACATACCCCAAAGTCTCTCCCCATCTATCTGAGTCCCATCTGGGATGGCTTGGTGGGCAACACTGCATGTCAAATATGAAGCCTGGATGGTGCCAGCTTCCTGAACTCCTGCCAGGCATCACTAGGCAGGACAGACCAGATCTGCACTGAGCATTGGGAACAGGGATGCTCAGTGTACACTACAGAGGAGTTTAGGGTTGGGAGCTGAGAATGGGCATGCTCAGTGTATGCCACAGGCACTGAGACCAGAGGCGGTGACTACAGGCATGAGATCAAGATGGGGGGAGGAGCATATTCATTGAGGTGTTGTGACAGGCTCTACCATCTCCATGGGCAGTTCCCATTCAGGTGCGAACATCACCACCTCCCACCTCTGCAATCTTCCAGTGTTGTGCAGAGCCCCTTCCACTTACACTAGCCCCAAAGGAAGAGTGGAGTCTGGGGTCTCCCTGCCCCTTACCACCTCCAACTGGTGGATGTGCTCCTCAAAGCCCATCAATTACCACCTTCCATCCCCCTGCCCTGCTGGGGGCAGGAAGAGGCTAGGACAGCAGAGCTGTCAGTGGGTGAGGTGTGCACAGGAACACACCTTTCATTCCCCACCACAGCTGCCTCTCATGCCACATCACTAGCAGTACTTCACCAAAAAGCAAAGGAAACTCACCAACAAAAGCCATTGTTAACACAGAATTCAGGTTGCCTAGCACTGCCTTGTACTCTTCCATAATGCAGGGGGCTAAACTTAACCCTATGGAAACCAGGCAATAGATTCTCCCACACCTTGCCCCCACACAACCTTAACTGTTTCCTCTTTGGCTGATGCCCCTACTTGTCCCTGTCAGAGATCATAGCCCCAGGGCCATAAGTGGGGCAGCAGCCCAGGGTGCAAAGCCGCCCAAAGCGCAAAGCTGCAGGGGCAGAAAAATGGGGCGCAGCAGGGCTCAGTGGGGACAACCACAGGCGATGATTGGAGGGCATGCAGGGGCATTGCCCCCAAACTGTATACCGGTCCCGAGCCTGCCAGAGTCACTCCTCCCTCAGCAGCAATGCACACACCATCTGACATCCACAGCCAAGTCCTCTCAGTGCACGGTGGAAGGGGAGGGCAAGCAGGTCTCCAGAGGCTCTCTCCCCCATCTCGGCACTCCTGCTCCCCTGCATGTCCGCACCATGGAGCATGGCCAGGTGAACTCCTGGGTGGCCAGGGCGGGGGGGAGACGGGGTGGTGCATCCAAAGGCGAGTGAAACTTCCCCACAAGGGCTGGGTGGCTAGAAACTTCCTGGGAACTCCAGGCAGCTCACAGGGGGAACAGCTGCTGCAGCCTGGGGTCAGGAGCAAGGGGAAAGCCCAGCCCCAGGCTACCCTGGAAACTCCAGGCAGAACACCAGGGGCTCACAGCAGAACTGCAGCACCAGGAGCAAGGAAAAAGCCCGGCCCCAGGCTGTCCCGAGCCAGGTGCCAGCTCCAGGAGCCATGCGGCTGTCCTGAGCAGGGAGACCATCGCCCAGAAGCTGAAGGGGAAGCCCCTGGCTCATAAGATGTGGCTGGACACCCTAGGGGACTACATAGGGCAGCACTGGGTACTGGGAGAACAGACCCTGCTGCCATACCAGCTGGGGGCTCACGAAATTTCCTCCTTCATCCTCTGGGGCCCCTTGAGCTTTTTGTTTCTAAAATGATGTTCTGTTTAGAAATTTAGCTAGATTTAACAAAACAATACCAAACACCCAAACCTGAAATAAAACGTTTCCTTTCATTGGACCTGAAATGAAATTGTTTTGGTTTTGGCCACTAACCCCCAAAAATCACTTATTTGCCCAGCTCTACTGCTATAGAACTTTGTTGATATTTGACAATGATAATTGAACATTTTCTGTTTTCCCCTAGATTTTCCATTTTTGTTTTCCTCTGAGTTCCAGGCTGTGGCTGGAACCATAACCAAAATGACAAAATGATAGTGGGAAACAGACTGTTCTTGCAGTATTTCTGACCAGGCAGGAAGCACCACAAATCTCGTTGTTATGACATTTCTAGTATGATTCTGCAGAACAAAGAGATTTGAATTAATCTCTGAACTCAACTTCTGAACTAGCTGAGGTTTGTCCCTCACAAGGTGTTTCCAGCAGTGATTTTCCAGCTCTTCTGTTAGGTGGACAACTTCAAACAAAATAGACCCCCCCTTCTCTCCTAAATGTTCAATCACCCCAGGATGTGCTTCCTCAAATGCTTCATTCTGAGGTCCACCTGGAAAAGGGCAGTGGATCAGATTTGAGACTGGCTGGTTTAGGGTAATGCTAGCAGACTACAGTTAAGAGTTATCATAGAATCACAGAAGATTAGGGTTGGAAGAGACCTCAGGAGGTCATCTAGTCCAATCCCCTGCTCAAAGCAGGATCAACCCCAACTAAATCATACCAGCCAGGGCTTTGTCAAGCCGAGCCTTAAAAACCTCTAAGAATGAAGATTTCACCACCTCCCTAGGTAACCCATTCCAGTGCTTCACCACCCTCCTAGGGAAATAGTGTTTCCTAATATCCAACCTAGACCACCCCCACTGCAACTTGAGACCATTGCTCCTTGTTCAGTCATCTGCCACCACTGAGAACAGCTGAGCTCCAACCTCTTTGGAACCCCCCTTCAGGTAGCTGAAGGCTGCTATCAAATCCCCCCTCACTCGTCTCGTCTACAGACTAAATAAGCCCAGTTCCCTCAGCCTCTCCTCATAAGTCATGTGCCCCAGCCCCCTGCTCATTTTCATTGCCCTCCGCTGGACTCTCTCCAATTTGTCCACATCCTTTCTGTAGTGGAACTAGACAATACTCCAGATGTGGTCTCACCCGTGCCGAATAGAGGGGAATAATCACTTCCCTCGATCTGCTGGCAATGCTCCTTCTAATGCAGCCCAATATGCCGTTAGCCTTCTTGGCAATAAGGGCACACTACTGACTCATACCCAGCTTTTCATCCACCGTAATCCCCAGGTCCTTTTTCTGTAGAACTGCTGCTTAGCCTGTCAGCCCCCAGCCTGTAGCAGTGCATGGGATTCTTCCTTCCTAAGTGCAGGACTCTGCACTTGTCTTTGTTGAACCTCATCAGATTTCTTTTGGCCCAAACCTCCAATTTGTCTACGTCACTCTGGACCCTATCCCTACCCTCCAGCATATCTACGTCTCCCCGCATCTTAGTGTCATCCATGAACCTGCTGAGGGTGCAATCCATCCCATCATCCAGATCATTAATAAAAGATGTTGAACAAAACCGGCCCCAGGACCAACCCCTGGGGCACTCCGCTTGATACTTGCCTGCCAACTAGACATCGAGCCATTGATCATTACCCGTTCTAGCAAGCTTTCTATCCCCTTATAGTCCATTTATCCAATCCATACTTCTTTAACTTGCTGGCAAGAATACTGTGGGAGACTGTAGCAAAAGGTTTGCTAAAGTCAAGGTATATCACGTCTACTGCTTTCCCCATATCCACAGAGCCAGTTATCTCATCACAGAAGGCAATTAGGTTGGTCAGACATGACTTGCCCTTGGTGAATCCATGTTGACTGCTCCTTATCACCTTCCTCTCCTCCAAGTGCTTCAAGATGGATTCCTTAAGGACCTGCTCCATGATTTTTCCAGGGACTGAGGTGAGGCTGACCAGTTGGTAGTTATGGGGTGAAATTGAGCTAAGGAAAATTTGGGGTGAATGAAGAGGCCTATTATACTGCTGAATAGTATCCAAAAATGAGAAGAGCCCTGCCTCACATGAAACTGGATTAGATAAAGTACACAAGAATGCACTGGAACCAGAGGTGAAAGTGGGCCGGTACAGCGTACCGGTAAGAAGTGGCTGCCGGTACCGGCCCGTACACAGCTGCCATTAAAGTGCTGCCATGGCATGCACTTTAACATCACTGCCCCTTTTGTCCCCAACCAGGGCCACTGATGGGGTGGAGAGAGGGGCAAAAGGGGCAGCTGCCCCGGGGCCCGGTGATTTAAAAGGGCCCGGGGCTCCCGGCCACCGCTGCTGCTACCACAGCAGAGGCTGGAGCCCTGGGCCCTTTAAATCGCCGCCAGAGCCCCAGGGGGTCCAGGCTGGGCAGGGTGGATGGGCTGGTTAGGGGAGGCTGACCCCCAGCCCTGTTCCTTCCACCCGAGGCCCTGCCCCTTCCAGGGACCTGGAGCCAGAGCCCCATACCGGTAAGTCTTTTATATTACTTTCACCCCTGACTGGAACAAGGAACTTTGGGTGAGTCACCATGTTCACACGCCTGACTTCAGGACCAGGATATTTCTCTCTATCTGGCTCTGAGCCCTCTCTTCCGGGGGAGGGAAGGGGGAGCTAGAATTTGGCATCTACCAATTTCAAAAAATGGTGGCTCCATTATTGTAGTGCCCCCTGCAGCAAAGGTTTTGAGGTTGCCAGGCACAGACACACCCTGTGGTTCTGCCTTGCGCTACCACGTCCACGGGGTTTCCTGAACTCCTGGGCTAGACTGCACAGTCACAGGAGGGCTGCTGGCTACGCTGCACTTCAGACCTGCCAGCATGTAACACTAGTACTCAGAACCTGGATTAAAGGCCTCAAATGGGCCTTTCAGGTGAGAGCATCCCATTTACAAACCCACCTGTCCCTGTCACCCCATAACTGATAGATCCTAACTAATGTTTGTCTCACTGTGTGAATTAAACCCACTTAAAAAAAAAGAAAACTGGAAAACCCAGTTCTACCATACAGGCCCCCTAGTCATGAGAAGGGGGTGAAGCCTGAGTTTTCAGATTACAGCACAAACCTCTATCACTTCAGTGACATGGGTAACAGCTTCCCAGGCCTGTTGCCTTAGGATCAGGCACTGGAGGGGAACCTGAAACACATTCTGACAGTGGGTGAAACAGTTATTTGCTAGTCAGCAGTAAATACTGGAGAGCAGTGCTCCTGGGTTCTGTCACTGGGGCTGGGAGCAGAATGTGGTGCGGTGGTTAGAGCCAGACTAACTAGACATACATGTGGTATACCCAATGGGAGAGGCAGAGCAGCCAAGTAGCTGAAACTTAGCCTGGTCTTGCTGGAGACCTGGGTTCTGTTCCCAGGCACGTTTCAGTAACAATGTCCAGTTAACTGTGTGAATCTATTTGTAAAGTGGGGAAGGATAGGTTGGGTATGTGAAGGGGAACACACTGCACTGGGCCTAAAGGGTTCAAGGACAATACTGGGCCAATCCCCCTCTTCCCAGGCCTGCAGAGTACACTCTGGCTGGAGGAGCAGCTTAAAGACCCCAGAAGCCCAGATTAAGGGGGAGGCAAATGGGCTGGAGGAAATATAAGCCCTTCCCTAGAACAAAACCAGATGGAAAGTTGAGCCTGAGATGGGCCCCCAGGGCTGGGGAGGCCGCCTGGCAGTGCCTTCCACAACACCCTTTGGAGACCCTGGCTCAGTTTTGAACTCTGTGAAGTTCCTGATTGTTTGGACTGCAGGGGACTGCACCTCAAACTGAAGGCGAGAACAAGTAGGAAGTGGCCCAGGGTGGCAGACTAGGAGTTTTGTTGTAGAGGACTCTGCTGGTACAGCTCCCCAATAGGACCTGGCCTGGGACCAGGTGGAGAGAGAGGCTCCAGGTCCCCCCACCACAGCTGGTTGACACCAAGGCCCCAAAACAGACCGAGGCTGTGGTTCCTCCAGCCTAGGGGCAGGAGCCAGACGTTTCTGCCCCCCTTTCGTCTGGCAGAAAAAAAACTGGGTGCACTAAGCACTAGGCCACTTAGCCCTTTGAGGACTCTACTCCAGGCTATGAGGTTCTGGTCAATAATAAGGGCAGGGAAGAGTGTGGAAACACAAAGAGCAGTCAGTAGAGGTGCGGCCTGAACACACAGCCTCCTGATTCCCAGCTCTGCACTTTCCCTTAGTCTACAGAGTATTTGAGGGAGCAGCCTCTCCCTCACCTGTGGAATATTGCCTGCCTTTGCAGACCGTGGAACAGAACTGGATTCTGTTAAAATGTGGAACCCCTTGCAAAAGCTGGTTCACTTGAGAGGTGGGCTGCAGTCATACCCCTTAAAAATACAATTAAATAGTCTTGAGAGCTTATACCATGCCCCCAGAGGGTAGATAAAATGCACATGCTCTCCCCTGTCTACGCATACTAAACTGGGCTCTGCTATTCCTGATAATCTGCTCCCACATAATGGCAGTACTCCCAGACTCAGTGATTTTGGAACTGAGAGACCCATTTTTGTAAGCAAAACCAGGAGGGAGGCCACCGGAATGCAAGTTCTCAGTTTGGAGCATGAGTTCTAAGCATTGCTTGGTTTTGGTTGATTGCTGTTGGTCCGGGAAGCAGCATAGATTCCTAGTTTCCAAGACCAGAAGGGACTACTGCGATCATCTAGTCTGCGCCCCTGCATACGCAGGCTCGGCAGGATTGGATTTTAACTGACAGATGTCAGTAAACATCTATTTCTGCTGACATACTGAAATCAACGAAAAAAATATTACTCAGTAACAGTCAATAGGAGTGCAGCCTCCCCCCACACCTTGGGTCTGCAGGGATCCCATGTCCCTGGCACCACAGCTGCAGCCCCATTGTCACAGACCCGCTCCCTCAATCTGACAGCGGAGATGCAGAGGGCTCCCTTTGCTGCTGCAGGGCCCGTGACACCTGATCCCCGCAGGCACATGGTGCAGAGCAGAGATTCCAGGCCAGGATTGGGAGAAGAAGGAGGAGCCCCCACACTGCTGAATGGCTCTGTCCCAGGCAGCAGCCATTCAGCAGCAAGTGGCCTCCCCCACCGCAGGGACTCCTCCTCGTGCCCACAGCTGCAGGGTCTCTGCTCTGTCCTGCCAGGATTACAGCCTTCCCTACACCCTTGCGACTGCAGGGAGCCAGTGTCACTGGCCCTGTGGCCATGCATGCAGCCCTTTGCAGTTCCGCTGTCATGGCCCTGTTCACTCACCAGTCAGAGGCGTGGAAGCCATCCCCAGGCAGGAGCTGTTCAGCAGCAGGATGGCTTCGCCTGTGGACAAGCCCCTGGCTGGGGACTCTGCTCCGCAGTCTCCTCTGCACCTTGCGCCCAAGTGTCTTGGGCCCCTGCCCTACCAGGGAACCCCCTGCAGCCCCGCTGTCGGCACTGCCCTAAGCCCAACCCCACCTCCTTAATTTCAAGCCACTGTACAAATAAAAATAGTTAAACATTGAAAAACGTTTAAAAAATAACAATCCGTATTAATTGTCAAACTCTCCCAAGCCCACATGTAACACAGGCCCCAGAACTTCCCCAGGCTCATTCAGAGAGTAGATCTTTTTGAAAAAAATAGCAATAATGACATTGAGGCACAACTTCCAATTGTCTGTACAGCAAGGAAATCTCAGAAGTTTCACACCCCCTCAGATGGTGCCAGGTTCTGCCAGCCCCACTGGAGAGGAGCCTGTTCTGGAGCTACAACAGCACAGGGCTCCCTAGCACAAGAAACTCCCCGAGAAGACAGTGAAGACTCAGAAATAAGTCCATTTGCAAGCACTGAAATGCCTGGCAAGACTCCAACATACCTGCTGTTACATGAGGGGCCAACAATTCCTCTCTCACCCAAAATTCTGGTTGCAATGAGCAGGCTTTGGAGTGGCCTGGGTCCCCCACAGACCAGGGGTGGGAGCTGAGCCACGATCCAAGGATAACACTATAAATACATGAACACACTCACAGGCCTGGAAGGGTCTGAAGGGCCAAGTGCTTTACAGATGATGCAAGGGACCTGGCCTGTTACGTAACCCATTTCACAAACTGGGGTTTCACTGAGCTGGCCTATTTCCCATCATCTCAAAATAACTCCAGCTATAACACATGACTGACTAAGGACATCTCTGAGTGAGGCCTACACTGCCAACAGAGGCTTGTGCATTCTATGAGTTCTATGGTAAAAGATAAATAAACAAAATCTCTCTGGGCAGCCCCTTGTAAGATCCTGCAGCTTTTGGGGCAGTTGGTGTTAACCTCAGGAACCGGATCTTCATAGGTGAGTTTACAGGGACCTGATTCTTTAAAAAAGGACCAAGCAAGTTTCTCCACTGGCTGGGGTGCAGAGTTGTTGGGGACCCCGTGCACTCTGCTCCTTGAGGCAGATGGTCAGCAGGGTTTGCACAATCCAAACTCAGAACTTGACATTCCATTTTAAAACGCCTTGGCAGAGCAAGTCAGGTATTGCTGACACAGTGCAAGGTGGGAGGGTCACTGCTGGAGAAACAAGGATGCTTTTGAGGATAAGGCACTGGTTACAAGTTAGGAGAATTGGATTCAATTTGCAGCTCTGCTAGGCTTCCTGCACTACCTTGGGCAAATCACTAGCCATAATGATAATCCCCTGTGCCTTAGTCTCTGATCTGTAAAATGGGATTATCAGAGCTTCCTGTAGCGGTCTCTTCAGGGCAGGGACTGTCTCTTCCCCTGTGTTGGTACCGTGCTCAGCACAATGGAGCCGTGATCCTCGCTGGGGACTCTCTGCACTGTCACAATACAGAGAAAGAAAGATGGGTTCTGAGCAGAGCTCGGCATGGCTCGAAGAAGAGAGATTTTAGCCAAATCTTGTGCAATCTGTTTTGTGCACTGCTGCCCAAATCCACATTCACTGTCCAGCTTCTAGCTATAAATGTGCAGTGAGGATCCCTCCTCTCTGCCTGGGGAAGATGGTCATGGGGACCAGGCCACCAGGATAGGGGGATTGGTGCAGAAGGTGAGAAAGAAGCAGAGTTTCAATTGATAGATGAACCAGTTTGGCTAAAAGATGATGCCCCTTCCCTAGGTGACCAGACATCCTGTTTGAATGTGAGGGATCAGTTTCTCCCCGTGATGAGCTCATTGGGGTGACTCACTGAATGCCACACTCCATTTGTCCATGTGTGTAACTCATCAGTGAGGCACTTGCTGGAGGAGGCTTTGTGCTGCACAATCACCAATACCAACCACAGCAGCAATACTTTACGTGCCAAGTCCCAAGCAAGGCTGTGGCACAAGGACAAAGAGGTCCCAGGCAGAGAGGGGATCAGCTACCAAGCAACATGAGCAAAAAGGGGGCAGCAATTCAATCAATCAATAAAAACCTTTGGAGCCTCAGCCAATAAATCCCTGTCCATGGCCTTGTCCAAATGGAAGCAAAGGACAGACACACAACTGGCCCGGCTGATCGTTCTTGCCAGGCAGGGACACAAAGCGAGAGTGGATTGCTGAGTGCTTTGCCCTACATGTTACATATTTAACTAAGTGCTTGTATTGCATCTTTTGGCATGTCATAGGCCAGAGGAAAGCCCAGAGACTTTCCCCTCACCGACACCCTGGAATAAAGTGAGAAGGGCTTGTTGCACTCATTGTAACGAAACCATGAATGATTACGATACGGAGCTGATTGACAACACTTTGCATTTACATCTCAAAGCACTTTCCAAGGGCTGGTGAGTATCATTATTTCCATTGTACAGGGGGGAAAGGAGGCACCAAGAGAGGAAGTATCTCGAGGAAGGTCAGCCAGGGAGTTGACAGTAATGCCAGAATCAGAACCCAGGAATCCTGGCTTTCCAGTGATTTGGGCAGCGTGGGCACTCCAGACTTTGTCAAATTCTCCCACCAATGCTTGAGCACTGGTGAGCTCTAGTACTGGGGTGGGAGCACTAGGGCAAAGCAGACCACCTCTCACTGCTCTGAGCAGGTCTATACAATGGTTAAAAGCCTGATGGCTAATGTACCCTCATCCTCCCATTATTACTCACACCAGTAGGGGTGCACCTGAACTAGAGCAACAGGGGGAGAATCCTGAGTGTAGACAGGGCATTACTCGAATTAGCAGACCACACAGCCTCTTCCCAAGACTTGCCAAAGCCAGCCCAATTTGAAACACCGATTGCAAAAACTCATTCAAGATATTCAGAGCGGGTAGGATTCAATGAAAGAAACAGCTCGACATCCTGAAGCAGCAATTCTTTAATCTAATGTGTGTGATGCTAGCAGGGAAAGCTGTGCTCTCATGCCTGCTGGAAGGAACCCCCCTCTGCACCACCCTGCCTCATTTGCCACCAAAGAGCTCAGCCCTGGGAACAGGTCCCAGAGCCAAGTGAGTCCACTGAGCCCACCTCAGTGAAACACAGCCCTTCCCAGACTCCTCTCCTCTCCGCTCCCTCTGCCTCGGCTTTCTCTGGAGCTAGGAAGTAGCCAGAGACCTTGGGAATAATCAGCACATTTGAGACCAATTCTCCCATCTCCAGAAAACGCTGCTATTGTGTCCCACACAAAACCAGCATATTCTGTGGGGGCAGCCATGAAACCTCTCCCAGGCAGCAGCAATGAGGCACCCTAAAGGAGTGCGAGAGGGGGAGCATGGGACCCCAGGAGACTAGTGGGGTTAGCATACATTAGGCAGATAATGACTGACAAGGGAAAAGGGAGATACTCCCCAGCATGGAGCAGGGGGTTACAGAGAGAATGTGTTTTGGCTGCTTCCCTGGGCAGGGAAGTTAACTGCTCTGGGGACATGGGAGATCTCCAGAACCAGGGGCAGAGGGCAGAACAGAAGGGAGTTCTCCAGCGCTGGGGGGCAGAGGGAAGAAGGGAGGGGAGTTCTCCAGCGCCGCGGGCAGCAGAGAGGGGAGTTTTCCAGTGTTGGGGGCAGAGGGCAGAGGAAGGGCATTCTCCAGCACCGTGGGCAGAGGGCAGAAGGGAGGGGAGTTCTCCAGTGCCACGGGCAGAGGGGAGGGGAGTTCTCCAGCACTGCGGGTAGCAGAGAGGGGAGTTTTCCAGCATTGGGGGCAGAGGGCAGAAGGAGGGGAATGCTCCAGCACCGCGGGCAGAGGGCAGAAGGGAGGAGAGTTCTCCAGCACCGCGGGGAGAGGGCAGAAGGAAAGAAGGGGCAAAGGCTACTGTCCTAGCTAGATAGTTACCCTCGGAGCTCTGATCAGTTGCCTGGGCACTGGTGTGACCAGCAAATGGTTCCTGCACTTTGGCACTAACTCATCCCTCCTTGGGAGTCTCAGGAAAGAGGCTGCGGGGCTCTGCTGGGCTGTGCCTGAGCCACTGCCCACCCACTCTTGTCTTGAGGGGCTCCGGGGGCCAGGTTTGAGGCTCACTGGGAAGAGCAGCGTCTCTGCTGTGCGATGTTTGGAGCAGCCCCTTTCTGAAGTATAATGATGGGGGAGCTCAACTGGCTCTGAGCTGGGCATGAACCTACTCAGCAGGGGTGTCCTGTCTGCGAAGGTCTAGGAAATGTCTCCTTTCCTTTGTTTGCGTTTTCTTCTCCACACCAAACAAAATCGCCTCTTCTGTTTGCCTCTAAGAGAGTACTGTACAGCAATCCCTGCCTAGACCTTCCCCGACACATACGGCATGGGTAGCAATGGTTACCCAACAAGCAGGGAAGCTGGGGCACAGACAGGGTAAGAGACTTGCCCAAGGTCACTCAGTGAGGCAGTGGCAGAGCTGGGAAGAGAACCCAAAGTGAACTGGATGGATCAGGGAGCTAGGTTCCAATCCAGACCACTTTGTAATGACTGAACATTGGTCTGCCCTGATCCAGGGTCTGAGTCCAGTTCCCTGAAGGCAGACATCTACAAAGAAATAATCTCCCACCTCAGACTGACACCCCCTAATGGAATCTGCTTCACCCCAGTCTCTAGCCCCACAAAATACAGCCCAGTAACATAAGCTCTCCACAGGGCCAGGACAGAGTGCTTTCCCAGGCACGCCCTTCAGGTTAGCCCCCCTTTACAAAGCATACTGAGAGTGAAATTCCCTCACACACCTGGAAAAACCCTTGCCTTCTATTACTGCATTCCCACATCCCCACGGTGTCTGCCAGGCCCCTGCAGCTTTCCCCTGGCACGTGGGGACATCACAGCTTTCACGGGCAAAACAACTCACCTGAAGCAGGTGTCAGAAGGGCAGCAGGACTCTTGTCTGAAAACACGCCTGTGCTCTTGGGAGTTATTGCAAGTCCATTTATTCTTTTCTTCTTTGTTCCTCCCGCACAAAGGAAGAAGGCAAAATGTTCTTCTTTGGAAGGTCCAGCGCTAGCACAGAACTCTCAGCAGCCTCCTCTGAAAGGAGAAAGGATGTCTGTATTATTCCTAAGATACATGGCGGGGGGGGGGGGCGGGGGAGGGAGAGCATGGAGGAGGAGACTGCAAGGATCTGAACTGATTGTGGGGGAGCTGGGGACTCATGGCACCTGTCACCAAGATGCTGCGTGGATTCCACACTGCAATTAACACTGCCAATGCTGGAGTGAGTTCCTCTGCCTCCGCACACAAGCTGCAGAAAAGAGTGACAGTGAAGGCACCAAGGAAAGAACAGTGCAAGGCATTCCCAGGAGGCACCACCTTCCATCCCACCACCCCATTTCTTCATTCTGCTGCTTTCTAGTAGGCTGCCTTGCATTAGAAAGCCAGTCGGATCGGTTGGAGAGTTATTAGATCAGGATCCCAGATTTTCTTCTCTCATCAGCCTGATCTATGCAAACAGGACCTCCAAAGGCCAGATCCACCTGCACAGCTTAGCCCAAGGACTGTAAATGTGAATTTTCTGCCCTTGTCCTAACGTGTGGGATCTACAGTAGTGTGTGTATCAGCTATGTCACTAGCCAGATGCCATCCATTTTTGTGCAAAGGAAATATATCATCAATACATTTTAGCTGTAGGCCAAACTCTGCCTTCAGGGAAATGGGCACAGCTCCCGTTAGCTTTCATCACTGCTTTATTAAACACAGATTCCTAGAGCTCCCTTTCCCATGGCAGCTGGGCACTCTAAACACAGAGATAAAAGCACTACCTCAAGCATACAGTTTAGGGAACAAGAGAAAGCACTTCTCAGCCAATCACAGCTAGGGTGACCAGATAGCAAGTGTGAAAAATCAGGACAGGAGGTGGGGGGGTAATAGAACCTATATAAGAAAAAGGCCCAAATATCAGGACTGTCCCTATAAAATCGGGACCTCTGGTCACCCTAATCACAGCTCCTGCGACAGGGCACAGGGAGAGCCGTATCTCCCAGACACCAGTTTCAGGGCTGGAAGGTCAGCAGCAGCAGCAGCTCCATGTCTGCAGTGTGCTGCAGGAGTGCACATGATCACATGTCCCTCTAGAAGCTGGCCCAAGTGGAGATAAGAGCCTGAATGCCAGTGGAGTTCTCCTGTAGTTCAGGGACTTGTGCTTAACGCTCTGGGTTCAACACCCAGCTAAGTAGTTACAAACCCACATCCTAGGTGGGAGATGAACTCCTGTGGGCGATTTTACTCGTCTGGCTGGGAGGAGGTAAAACACTGGATGCCCATGGCCTAGCCTCCCACCACTTGCCTGCCAGCAAGCACCAACTCTGCCTCACACAAGCTGAGACCCAGCCAGGAGCATCTGATCTCCATGAGTTACTGAGACTATAATCTGTGCTCAATGGGAAGGAGGAAAGCTGAGCTGACCAGCAGCAGACACCTCCCAGCCCCCTGCAGCTTCATGTAAACACTGAGCAGGAGGAGAGCCCCTCAGAGACACCTCCTGGGATGCCTCCAGAAAGCCTGAGCAATTGTCCAGCACTGCCCGCTCAGAGGCCTGAGTCTCACTGACAAAGCTCCTTTGATCTCTCTGTGCTCTTGAGGTGGAGGTACTGAAGGGCTGATTCTGTCACCCTTCTTCCTCTCTCCCTGTGCCACGGACACAGCTCCCTGCTCGAGACAAGCCGCCCAGATTACACTTCACATTGCCTCCCAACAGACACATCTGGTCTCGCATGATGAAAATAAACCTGCTGCTGGCTCTCAAGCTCCCAGAGCTGCCAACATCACCTGAATGAGGCACAAGGGAGTGGCAGACAGCACCACAACCAATCTACTCCTCTGGGTGGGAGCAATTCTTCTGGACACTGCAACACTGGATGCAAGCCCAGGTCCTTCAGCTCTGAATAACTCTTAAAGCCATCTCGCTACAGAGCCATCCATCATGTTACTGGCCCAGCGCAACATCCAGAACATACGTATAACCTGTATAAAACCCTGGACATTTCCGAGCTCTAAGAGCTCCCCAGAACTGCCGCCCCACTCTTAATCTCTGAATTTCCTAACTTTCCTCTAGGTGAGGAAGCCAGGCTTTGTTCCCTGGTGCCTTAATGTAAGGGGACTGTTGCCCCCTTACTAACATTCAGTGGGGGTGTTTTGGTTGCTAGCTCCCAGCACTAAAAGGGGAAGGGTCAATGGGAAATCAGGAGCCTGAGACCAACAGTCCCCAGGAACAATGGGGAGAGGCCAATGCTCCAGATCAGCCTGATTGACAGGGTGGGCAGCTAATCAGGGAGTAGGAGGCCAGGGGGGTCCCGTCCTCTGTGTGAACTGGAATGGCCTGAGTCAGACAGAGTGGGGCCGAGCTAAGGAGAGAGCAGGGGCCCGAGCTGAGCTGGGGAGCAGAGCTGCAGCCCCAAAGCCAGAGCACAGCCCAGAGAGAGCAGACCTGCCCTGGGAGCACAGCTGCAGCAACCAGAGGGGCCAGAGAATCAGCCCAGGGAGCTGGAGGCAGAGCAGCAGCTGCAGCCGTGCTGAGGTCGAGTGGAGCCGGAACCGGAGCTGGGGCTGGAGCAGTCTGGGGCTGGGTGCGGTGAGCAGCTGGGAGAGCGAGGGGGACCCTGGGCAGTGGGCCCAGTGCAGGGAGACACCTCAGCCAAGAGGCTCTGCAGGCCAGACTTGGGGGGGATCGTAACCCTGTCAGGGTGGGGGCAACGCTGGGAAAAAGGGTCCTGCCACTTAGAGCCTGAGAGCGTGTGGCCACCGCCCGAGCAAGTGTCCAACCCGCAGCGCCTCTGCAGCACAGCCAGGGCCTGAGAAGGAGCCTGGGACCTACAAGGAACAGACTGTGACCTGCCCTGACATTCCAGAGACACTGGTTGTGATGTTCCCAGCCACAGAGCGGGGTGATGTGTTTTCCTTTAACCTTTCCCAGTTTTTCTTATTCTTTTTTTAAATTAACTGTTAATTAAACAACTTGTATTTGCTTTAAATTGTATGAAATGATCAGTGAGTCAGGGAGGTGCCCAGTGCAATGAGAGTACCCCGGAGTGGGGACACCCTAGCCCGTCATGGGTGACCACAGCAGGGTTGGGGGTCGAGCCCCCCAGGAATCCTGGGCCCAGCCTTGTCGGGGTTTACGAGGACTCTGCCAGACAGGAGAGTGGAAGGGGAGTCCTCAAGGGCAGGGAGGCCTCGAGTAAAAGAAGTGGGAGCGAGGACTCAGATCCTTTTGCTAGCCCCCTTCACTGGGGTAGTGCAGAAGCCTGGAAAGTTCCCCACAATAGCGTGACCATTCCCCCGCTTACATTTACAAGGCTCTCTGGAAGCTCAGGAGTCATCCCATTGTCCACACTTGCTGCCATAGAGCTAAAGTTCCTGGAGGCTGTTAGGAACAAAAGAGCTTTACAGCTGTTTACAATCTGCTCCCAACACTTGCAGCTCCGCATTATGACACCGACTATAATCAAATCTCATGCTTCAGGAAGACCCCAGGGCACAACTGGCCAGATGTATTCCAGGCTTTTTTTTCACCTTCCTCTGAAGCATCAGCTGGAGACAAGAGACTGGATGGGGTGGTGCCTGGCTCTCAGGTGGTACAAAGAAACTTCTCTCTAGGTGCTGGGCTTGTCTATCTTGCTCACATGCTCAGGGTCAGACTGACTGCCACTCATGAAGTAGGGAAGGAATTCTCCCCCAGGTCACATAGGCAAAAAACCCCAGGCCATTCTCTGCAGCTTGGGACACTGACACCTGCTGGGATCATGTGGGCATGTCTCACCTAGACACTTGGGCAATGGTGACACATCAGTCTCCGGACTGAGATGTTTTGTTTTACTAAAACCACTGGCCACAATATGTGATGTCTGGATGAAATGTACTGGCCTGTGTTTTACAGGTCAGACTTGATCTAACAGTCCCTTCTGGCCTTAAACTCTATGAAATTCCTGGACTTGTTGATGAACGAAGAATGGACACAGCAGAACCTAAATTGCCACCAGGCTTCTGCTGGTATCTCAGTACCTGGGAGAGCTGCCTAGGGCCTAGATGGATGCTGCAGAGTAGAGGTGGGATTGAGACCTGAAAGGCCTGGCTGCACTTTTGTAAACCCTCCAGTTTCCTTTTCTTTCCTAAGGCCTGTTCCTGAATGAATTGCTCTACCTGTGGTGAGTGGCTAGAAGGGAGGAGTTTCCCCTCCATGCTGCCAGTTCCCCTCACTGAGCAAAAGCAGCAAGATCTGACATCAAACAAAAAAAGTGCCATGCGATCGAGCAGCCTGCAACCTGGCCAGGGTGCTCTCCAGCGCTGTGTAACCAGGCTGGACAGCTAGCCTGTGGTGGCTGACACTGCTTTCACAGGATATCTGAAACGGACCAGGTGCCCAGAAAACATACACTCTTGGTGCAAAGCAGGGCAGCCCAACTGTATTGCGCTTCCTGAGCATGTGTCGAGATATGTGGATGGGACTGAGCAATCTTTCTTGCTGAGGGAGGAGAGTGCAGGCGACAGGAAGAGTGTGCCAGGAGCCAACTAGCCCCCTCCTTGGCTCTTAGAGGAGCCTGCACACCCACCCCGAGGGCAGCAGGGGAAAATGTGAGGGGGAAAAAAAAAACCTCAGAAACTTAGTAGAAAGGAGACCAGACAAGCAGTCCAGGGGCTGGGAGGTCACCTTTTGCTTAGCAGTTTGTTTCTTTTCTCTGTTACCTCTGCTACAATCAGTGCTCTAGCCCAGTGGTTCTCAACCAGGGGTACACATACCCCTGGGGGTACGCAGAGGTCTTCCAGGGGGTACATCAACTCATCTAGAGATTTGCCTAGTTTTACAACAGGCGACATAAAAAGCACCAGCGAAGTCAGTGCCAACTAAAATATCATACAATGTCTTGTTTATACTGCTCTTTATACTATACACTGAAACGTAAGTACAAGATTTATATTCCAATTGACTTATTTTATAATTATATATGGTAACTGACAAAATAAACAATTTTTCAGTAACAGTGTGCTGTGACACTTTTGAATGTTTATGTCTGATTTTGTAAGCAAGTAATTTTTAAATGAGGTGAAACTTGGGGTATGCAAGACAAATCAGACTCCTGAAAGGGGCACAGTAATCTGGAAAGGTTGAGAGCCACTTGTCTAGTCCACAGGGCTGACTCCTTGCTTCAGCAGCTGGCCTGGGAATAAATAATTCAGAAGCCAGGAAGGCGAAAGCAAAAAACCCTCATGAGGGGACCTAACTGATCTTCTGTAGCTGTTATGCCTCATAGGTCCCATGACTCACAGTAGAACAGTTAAGTATCAGAGGGGTAGCCCTGTTAGTCTGAATCAGTAGAGCAGTTCTGACTCTATCCAGCAGGGGGCAGAGGGGACATGTACACTACGCAGTACCTGACAGTATCTACTAGATTGGATATGACTATTATTAGTAATTAACATTTAACTAACGTAGGATAATTGTCTTTTGCCACCACCCATGGCTCAAGTTAAATTTCAATCTCAGTTTAGCCCTTTACAAACTGCTCTATTTCCCCTCTTCACACTAAAAATACTGGACTGTGTCTGTCTCCCACCTGCCGAGAGTGACCGACGTCTGACAAATTTCACTTACAGCGTCTTTTCTCGCACCAGCCTTGCCCTGTGATACTCAGACTCAGATATTACTGAGGCTTGTGCCTGGGTCTATCTCAAGACCTTGGGGGGGACGGATAGCTCAGTAGTTTGAGCATTGGCCTGCTAAACTAGGGTTGTGAGTTCAATCCTTGAGGGGGCCACTTAGGAATCTGGGGCAAAATCAGTACTTGGTCCTGCTAGTGAAGGCAGGGGGCTGGACTCAATGACTTTTCAAGGTTCCTTCCAGTTCTAGGAGATAAGATATCTCCATTTATATTATAAAAATAAAAGACACCTTCAAGTTACAAAATAGGTGCCTGGTTTCTTTAAACTGAGGGCTTGTCTTCACTACTCACCTGGATTGGCAGGTAGAAATCAATCTCTCAGGGATCGAATTATCATGTCTCATCGGGACACGACAGTCGATCCCCGAATCGACGCGCGTACTCCACCAGCGCAGGTAGGACTAAGCGCCATCGACAGGGGAGCCACGGCAGTCGATTTGCCGCCGTCCTCACAGCAGGGTAAGTCAGCTCAGATACGTCAAATTCAGCTACGCTATTCGCATAGCTGAATTTGCGTATCTGAAATCGATCCCCCCTCCCCCAATGTAGACCTAGCCTTAATCCAAGCTGCTAGTGAGAATAGCAGGCCTGGATTCTGCAGTTCACGGGGTGCCAGCTGTGCGGTGCCTTCCCACAGTGAATAGCAGGACTGCTTTTGTCACTTCCCATCTGGGCTACAGCAAACCCCATACTTGGACTGCAACCACAAGCCCTCAGAAACTCCACTTAGTGCAGAATGTGGCAGTGTGTCTCCTCAGCAACACACGGTATCGTGAACACATCAGATCTGATCTCCAGGCTGGCGCCCCATAGGACACTATGTCAAATTCAAGGCCTTGGGACTCATGTGGAAGGCACTCAACAGGGGAGTTGACTGGGAATTTTTCAGTGAATGTTTTGTTGTTGAAAAATGCTGATGTCTGAAACTTTTCCAGGAAATGTATCAGTTTTGGCAAAACAGGTGCCAGGAAGGTTTCTCCGAGGTCCAGGATAGAATTTCTGGAGGGGGTGGAGAAGAGAGAGACAGACAGACCATCAGCCAGACAACTTTTTGGTATCACATGGGTGGGCAAATTCGCATCTTTTTTTGAAAGGTCCATGCATACACATTACAGAAATATGTGGTGGACCTTTCTGCATTGTAGCTCAACGGTGGAGTTAGGCCTGTTTCTATGGAAACCGTACATCTGAAGGTAGGTAATGGGTCAAAAATGGGTATGGACCATACTTTGACTAAAAATCTTCACCCAGTTTTAGGTAATTTCTTTCTCATTAAAATAGTGACATTTTAATTAAATTAAACAGCCTCATTTGCATAACTGTTGCCATGACAACCAAGAATGGGGGGTCATGCTTCACGTGAAAAAATATTTTGATTCTGCAGACATTAACAATTATTTTCCACTTCAAATCAACTTTTAGGTGGTTGTTGTGTACAATAAGATTTATTTTTTTCCTCCGTTTGCTTCAGATTTGACTGGGATGCAGTTGTGATTCCTGAATGAACAATAGAAACCAATTCAAAGGTTCCCAAAAAGCATCCACAAACAGAGCAAAGGTCTAAAAACACGTGTGATATGTGATGTGGAGGCTCCTTACACAGACCTGACCAAACCAAGAGACCTAGAATCATGGAAGAATCTTCTAAGAGCCACAGAGATCAAAAAATGTGCTGCCATTATGCAATATAAAGACACCAATGAAGTACCTAACATATTTTATCACCTAAATTGTAGAAAGATCTTCACACACAAGAAAACATGGCAACAGCTTAAAAAACAAGCAGAACGTTCTAGCTGTAATGAAGAAATGGCCATGAATCATGCAAATCAATAAGGAGAATAAGAGCATCATCCACTACAGTGTATGAAAAAGTCCATATACTTTGTGACAAAGTATCCAAATATGTGAAAGAGACCAAGTCCTGAGAGCCATTGTGTCAAGCAGTAGATAGGTCAGATAGGAATGTACAGAATAGAGCAGAAGAGATGGACAGCAAGCTATTAACTGTTAGACCAAGGGAGCTAGTAACAGCAGAGACATTGTTATTGAGCCTACACAAGACCAACAGAAAAGCACAACTATTATTGAGGTGATGACAATAGCATATGATAGGCTATTCAATTATATCGGCACTGATTTGTTTTCAAAGCTTCCTGTTGTAGCAATGGTGAATATCACACAGGCACTGGTGGCCAATATGAGCTCTCTTGATATTGAAAAAAATCAAGCCACAAAGAAACACATTTGGAGAAAACTGGAAGCAGAATTCAGAAGTGTTGTTTACCCCTTCACATACCACAAGAACCAGGGATCACCCAATGAAATTAATAGGCAGCAGGTTTAAAACAAACAAACATAAGGAAGTACTTCTCCACACAATGCACAGTCTGCCTGTGGAACTCATTGCCAGTGGATGTTGTGAAGGCCAAAAGTATAACTGGGTTATAAAAGAACTAGATATGGTCGTGAAGGATATGTCCATCAATGGCTATTAGCCAAGATGGTCGGAGCACAACCCCATGCTTTGGGTGTTCCTAAACCTCTGACTGTCAGGTGCTTTGACTGGACAACAGGGCAATGGATCACTCAATAATTGCCCTGTTTTGTTCATTCCCTCTCAAGCATCTGGAACTGGCCACTGTCAGAAGACAGGATATTGGGTTAGACGGCTCTTTGGTCTGCCCCAGAATGGCCATTCTTATGTTCTTAAAATAGCACTTCCTTTATCCAAATAACCAGTTAGCCAAAAGTTTTGGATGTCTCGCAGGCCATTTGGATAAACAGAAGTGCAGTGTTACTGTATGAATATCGTATATGACTTGATCAGAGAGATTACTGCATAGCTGTATTTGGCTATTAGACTTTCCTAAATGAATTTGTCTCGCCAGTAGGAAAAACGGAGCAGAAAAGCAATACAGTGCCCCTAGATAAGCACCTCTCAACACACACTTGGGGGCAATTCCAAGACAATGGTGGAGCTATTAGCCATGAAAACAACAAGGAGTCCGGTGGCACCTTAAAGACTAACAGATTTATTTGGGCATAAGCTTTCGTGGGTAAAAAAACACTTCTTCGGATGGTTTTTTACCCACGAAAGATTATAAATAAATGTTAGTCTTTAAGGTGCCACCGGACTCCTTTGTTGTTTTTGTGGATACAGACTAACACGGCTACCCCTTGATACTATTAGTAATGAAGATGCTATTCCAAGGCTCCAGCCATTAGTCATACAGCTGTTTGCCAAGGCTGGGAACCTAGAGATCAAAGGGACACTAACCAGCTAAAAGGACTCTTGGGGTGGAGTGTGAGTGAGCTGTTCCTTGTAGAATAGACTGAGGGTAGGTCTATACTTACCTCCGGGTCCGGCAGTAAGCAATCGATCTTCTGGGATCGATCCCAGAAGTGCTCGCCGTCGACGCCAGTACTCCTGCTCGGCGAGAGAAGTACGCGGCATCAACGGGGGAGCCTGCCTGCCGCATCTGGACCTGCGGTAAGTTTGAACTAAGGTACTTCGACTTCAGCTACGTCAGCTACGTTATTCACGTAGCTGAAGTTGCGTATCTTAGTTCGAAATGGGGGGTTAGTGTGGACCAGGCCTGAGATATGGAGATGAGATAGTTTGCAGGAGCATCTGACAGCAGCTGGGGTCTCCCCAGCAACCAGGGAATGGGAAACCTCAGGGACAGATTTCAGAGTAGCAGCCGTGTCAGTCTGTATCCGCAAAAAGAACAGGAGTACTTGTGGCACCTTAGAGACTAACAAATTTATTAGAGCATAAGTTTTCGTGGACTACAGCCCACTTCTTCGGATGCATATAGAGTGGAATAAATATTGAGGAGATATATATACACACATACAGAGAGCATGAACAGGTGGGAGTTGTCTTACCAATTCTGAGAGGCCAATTAAGTAAGAGAAAAAAACAACAGAAAAACTTCAAAAACAGACTCCAAGGAGAGACTGCTGAGCTGGAATTGATATGCAAACTAGATACAATCAACTCAGGATTGAATAAGGACTGGGAATGGCTGAGCCATTACAAACATTGAATCTATCTCCCCTTGTAAGTATTCTCACACTTCTTATCAAACTGTCTTGTACTGGGCTAGCTTGATTATCACTTCAAAAGTTTTTTTCTCTTACTTAATTGGCCTCTCAGAGTTGGTAAGACAACTCCCACCTGTTCATGCTCTCTGTATGTGTGTATATATAGCTTCTCAATATATGTTTCACTCTATATGCATCCGAAGAAGTGGGCTGTAGTCCACGAAAGCTTATGCTCTAATAAATTCGTTAGTCTCTAAGGTGCCACAAGTACTCCTGTTCTTTTCTCAGGGACAGACAGGCATATGGATAGGCTGGTCACTGTATTAAGATCTGTTCTCTCTGAAATACTTTGATTCTAAGTAAAACAATATTCTGCTTTAAGGAGGCTGTCTGGTCATTGCCTACCACTGTCATTGCTCCAGAGGAACTGAAATACAAGGGCTGAACCTAGGCCTGCTGATGAAATCATGGTTAGCAGCGGGGAAGAACTGCGTGATCCCACCCCCAGACAAGTGCTGGCTTGAGGCTAGAGACCTGAAAGGTGGGTGCATTTGAAGAGACAAGGAAGGGTCAGTGGTGACAGGTTCATCCATCTGGGCTAGGTTTTTCACACTCGAAGTCTCATTAGCCACCTGGTCTCAACACAACTGGGATTTCCATGGCACATGTACCAAACCACAGATCTGCTCCCCTTTCCTCATGCATCCCCAGGAATCAGCCCCACTCCATGCCATGCATCTGTGCCCTCTTCGATTAGCTCTTCCATCTTGGCAGGAGTCAGTGGGCTGGAGATGGGACATTAGGAATATGAGAAGTCTCAGACCCAGCCCTGCCCTGAGCCTAAGTGCTGGGGGAGTCTCCATGTCTGAAACCTGGAATTCAAGACATTAGCATCATCCTGGTGTTTACCCATTGCAGTTTGTGTACCCTGCATGCCCTGGGATTCACCCCCATAACCATCCAAGGGCTGAGTGGGGATGAGACAGGCTGGGAGAGCTTTAACTCTTCATGCACGTTTTGAACAACCAATTTAAATGTAACTTGGCAGCCTTCCACACACTGCGGCTGGGCAGCTCCACCTGACATGGCTGCTCCTCCATGCCTTGCCGTGGTGGCTGCTTCCACATTAACATCTTCTTCACTGTCACTTGGCTGCTCTGTTCTCAGGGATGTGGTGTGAGCTCATTGGTCTGGAATGAAGACACAGAATCCAGCTCCAATCCACCCCACGTTCGGGATCACTGCTGCCATCGGGGAGCTCTTTGGGGACCAATTTGAAATGAGTGAGTGGGTCTCAGTCCAGTTCCTAGTGGGACAGATGTCAACTCACAAACACCTCAATAGAAAGGGCACGGACCGAATGAGCTATGGAGCCTGTACACCCCTGCTCACCCTGGTGAGTCACTGGAGGGATGGGGACGGTGGAGGGGAAGTTAGCGCTGTTAGCAGAGGACTCCTTTCTCTGTGTCAGTCTATGCCAAAGAGAGACAGGCCGCATGGTTGGGAGTGAGTCAGTGGGCACATGTGACAATTTACAGGGCTGGGGCAGCGCCTGGGCTGTTCTCAAGGTCCCCTTCCCAAGCACTTCCAGCCCAATGCAAGCTCACTCTGAGAAAAGCAGTGCAATTTTCCAGCTGGCTGGGCAGATTCTGAGTCTGACACACACCTGGCTCCCTAGCATGGCTGCCTACTGGTGTCCCGAGAGCTCCAGGGCATGAGCTGTGAGTTTCCTATGGGGTTGCTTCTAACTTCTTCTAGGTCAGGAGCAATCATTGAATGTAGATCAGAGAGCTCACAGCGGAGGTGGCCTGATAGCACTAGTGCTGCGAACAGACCTCCCCTTTGGCTCAGTTTCTCTAATGAGCTAGGAGCCAGTTTGAGCTGCTCCTCTTGACAGCACACAGCCATCACCATTCAGAGCTGCTCTAAGTCCATGTGACTGTTTAGAGCCTCGTGGGCAAGCCTGGGCTCAGCGTGTCCTCCTCTGCCCCAACAGGACCAGAGTGACTAGAATCTGGAGTCTAGGCATTTGGGGTACAACAGATCAGAAGCTAGTTTGTCATCTTCCATAAGAGGGGCTGGGCAGGGAAACCCCCTACTCGGGAAACTGTCCCTGAAGCCCCAGATTTGCCAAGAAAGATCCAGGCTCCATCGTATCCAACCCACCAAGGTTTGGGATTTCATTTGGGTCAAAGGTTCTGGGTTTGGCCATGTCCTGAGGTCTGATTTACGCTACCAGGAAAGCCAGCTCGTAACACGCTCATCTCACCAGTAACAACAAACACAATAGAGTTATGGCCACATAGCAGCTTTGTTCACCACCTGGCCATGTGTGAACAACAAAGCAATGTTTGTGCAGCTACCACATTGCCTGAGTGTATCAGTGTCAACTGGGCAAACCCAGGCAGCTATCCCACAGTGCCTGGGCGGGGAGGAGAACACCCAGAAGGCCTCCACACAGAGCAGCACCTCTACTGTGTGCTCTAGGTCGGATGGCCTCATCATCCTGCTGTGGAGAGACTGAGGACAGACCAAATGGGTGACACAGACACAGTTGGGGGGGGGGGGGATCTGACTTATACAGAAGTGCCCAGGAAATAGGGTACAATCAGCAGTGGAAAAGACCAAACAATCCCATAAAATCACTGAATCCAAGACTGCTTGTTTGTTCCCTTTTGTCCCTGCAATTGTCTGCTGGCCTTGGCATGGGGAACATTAACCCACAGCCAGACTTTGGCAGCCCTTCTCTGCTTGTGGGAGATGCTGGTTTTCAGTTTGGGCAGTGTACCAGGGCCAGGGTGAGCTGCCAGATCTCAATGATTTTGACTTTGTTCCTGACCTGGCACAGCATGAGAAGCCAAACCGTTATCCATGGATACAGACACAGTCAGAGCTGCTTGCTGGTGAAGTCCAGCCACAGTTAATTGGCTGTTGGGTAATGAGAGGTGACAGCTGCTGCAGGCAATGGGAATTACTCTGCAGGACAGTAGCAGAAAGGACTGCTAAGGTGGCTGGCATGGGGGAGTGGATGGCAACATCAAACTGTTGATAGTGCCAAAGGGGAAGAAAGAGACTATCCCAGTGTGATATTATGAGTGTAATATAATCTCTCATTGAAAGATGACAGGGCCAGAAAGAATTAATTAACTCACAGACTGACCTGACCCAGGGCCGAACTTTAGAGACTAGTTAGGAAGATATGTAAATGAACAGAGCTTTGAAATGCAAGTCTGCATTGTTACAGGTAGAAGGGTAGGTGTTTGCTCACGTCTTGGGATGTAAGCAAACAAGTCTTGTCTACTGCTATAGCTTTGATTCAAAGATCAAAAAAGGAGTATTAACATTTAGGAAGACACTTGAGTGAAACAGTATTATTGTTTATATGTCTCTTTGAAGGTTGTGGTAACCTGTATCTGAACTGTTTAATGGATAGATTACCCTGTGCTAATTGCCAGGATGTTTGGCAGAAGGAGAGTTAAGCCTATTGTTTTTTCAGGCCAAAAGGCAGCTGGAAATGTATCAGAACCCTGGGACACGAACCTTCTGCATCTCAGATCTGCTTTGGGTTTCAAGAGGGGGAAACCTTAAGCCATAAGGATTGAGATCCCATCATTGACTGGAGCCACCCTGAATATGGACATTGGACTATAACCTATGGACTATATCTAAAAGGACTTTTGGCAACTACAAGCTCATCTCTGCTATGTATCTGAACCTCAAGAATTGAATTCAAGTCGGTATGTATATTGATCTTTTAACCAACACTCTCTCTCTTTTCTTTTTTAATAAATTTTAGTTTAGTTAATAAGAATTGGCTATAAGTGTGTATTTTGGGTAAGATCTAAGTTATAATTGAACCTGGGTATGTGGCTGATTCTTTGGGATTGGAAGAACCTTTTCTTTTATATGATGAGATAAGATTTTCAGTAATCAGCATCATATCTGACATGTGTGTCTGGATGGAGGCCTGAGGCTGGGTACTTTAAGGGACCTGCGTTGTTTGGACTTCTGTGTAACCAGTGAGGTACCATAGAAGCTGTTTTGTGCTGGCTTGGTAAATCTAAGTATTGGACAAAGGGTCCTGTGGCACCTTTGAGACTAACAGTTTGTTAGTCTCAAAGGTGCCACAGGACCCTCTGTTGCTTTTTACAGATTCAGACTAACACGGCTACCCCTCTGATACCTAAGTATTGGAATATCCATCAGTGTTTGGGGTTTGTCTGCCCTGTCTTGTTTGCAGTTCACCCTAATTGAGTGACCTCAGCTGGCTCCCACGGGCAGCACCGTCACACTCAGGCAGTAACAGCAACTGATATTTCTACAGCTAGAGAGTAATTACATAAGGTTTGCAGAGCCATGTAGAGAGTGCCATACAAGTAACTTAGATACAAATATGTAAGGACTTGACTTATTTACTCTTTAGAGATTTGCCATTTGCCTTTTGCTGTGTGTTACAGGACATAGTGGGCACCTCTGTGCACAGGAGGAAAATGGCCAACGTACAAACAGATCCTAAAACTTTGGAAGCCACATTTTGCACCATTGTGAAAACACTGCCTAGACTTCAGAAAATGATCATGAGACTGCAAAAGTACTCATTAAGCGTGAAACAGAGCCCCAGTAGGGAGCCTCTTATGGCAGAGCTCCTACAACTAGTGAAGTGGAGGCGCTACAGAAAGACGAGTCTGAAGTAAATATGACAAGTACTACCCATGGCTGAAGCAAATTTTCACAAACTCACACAAGAAAAACAAACTAACTCACTTTTACAGTAGTTTGAGTGCATAATTCTAAGTGAATGGCCAATGAAAAAAGGCCAGGGACTTCCAAGGGTAAAAACTTATTGAGATTATGAGATGAAACTGCTGCACATAATGGGACTCTACACAAAAGATATTGTGTCATAAAGTCACACAGCATGAGACTGGAAATGCTAATCATAATGCACAATGCACTTCTGGGTACAAACACCGAGATGTTCTATTCCATGCCAAGCACGGATTGAAAATCTGCAATAAATCCTGGAAGCAGAATGCAAGAGGATCAAGGAAACCTCATGTGATTCTTGACACTGGAACAAGGTTTGTGCAGATAAATTTGACACTATAACTGAATTCTGTGTCCAGGTCTAGTGTTTGCAATTCAAAAAGGACAATGAAAAATTGGTGACGATTCAGAGGAAAGCTACAACAACTATTCAAGGATTGGAAAACATGCCTTACAGAGAGGCTTAGTCTATTCAGTTTATTGAAGAAAAGAATAGAGGTGACTTGATCACAATCTATAAGTACCTACGTGGGGAGAAGATTTCTGATAGTAGAGGGCTCTATAATCTTGTAAAAGCAAAACAAGATTTGGTGGAAGTCAGTTGAAGCTAGATAAATTCAAACCAGAAATAAAGGTACAAAATTTTAACAGTGAGGATAACTAACCATTGGTACAACCTATCTAAGGATGACATGAATTCTCTGTAACTTGAAATCTTTAAATCTAGTTTGGATGTCTCTTTCTAAAAGATATCCTCCAGTTCAACATAAGTTATTGGGCTTGATGCAAGAATCAGTGGGTGCAATTCTATTGTCTGTGTTATGCAGGAGACCAGACAAGATGGTCACTTCCGTCCCTAAAATCTATGAATGAAACAGGAACGAGTACCTCTGATTATTTGATTACTACTCAATTTAAAAACAAAATTCAGCTGTTACACAACACATCAAGTAGCAACACACCAACACATTGCAACCTTTGCTCGCCATGGGACTCCAGATTAGTTAGTAACAGATATAGACCACAATTCATGAGGGGCCCACTTCAGCAATTCCCTTTGAATCTGGCCATGCGTGAATGATGCCATCAAGATAACATATCCAACTAGATCGTGTCAATGAGTTGGCAGAAAAGTCAGAACAAGCAGGAAAGAACTTGATTTCCCTTGGATAAATTAAGTTTATCCTTACCTAGGATTATCGGAATATTCAAACACACTTCACAATCCTTTATAAGGATCATCAGTTCAGAGACTTGCGGGAGAAGCACAAAACCTTACTGCCAACACCTAACAAACTTCCTGAGCCCTGAAGTAGTTATAAAGAAGTTACAATGACAAGAAACTAGAACAGAAAAAAATACTACAACAAGAATGACAAAGTTACCCCCATTACAAGTGTGAAAGAATGCTAGATTCCCAAGTAAAAATGACCTAGCAACTTGCCAAGGCAACAGCTATATCCACCACAAGATCATACAACAAACACCCTCAGAGTCAGTCCTAGAGGAAGGACACAAGGCATCTAACCAATCAGAGAGGACACTGACTTTTTCTTGAGGACATCCTGAATGCTACTGATAGTACTGCCATGCTGGCAAAAGTAACACATGCCCATCCAGGCATATGAAATCACTGAATACAAAACTCTTCTTAAGCAATGTGAGGTCTCCGACCAAGGCCCCTCAACAATACAAAAGGCCAGATTTTGATCTCAGTCATAAATTGAGAGGGGCTGGGAACAGGTATTTGTGCCTGATGGTATGGGCCCTTTTGAGGGCCTGAAACACCAATTGCACCACCTCCTCTCTCCACTGTTGAATAACAGAGCTAATTTTGATTCCATTAAGAGTCTAATTACAGGTGGCTATGCTGAATTCACTTTGGGCCGATAGTGCACCAGCACTGGGGCTCCCCTACTACAAGCTGAAATCACTATGAGCTGAGATCACTGAGTGCTGTGTTAACTAGTGGGGGAGCCTGAAGATTTATTGCTAAGTGGCTAGCAGAGCAGAGCAGAGCTGAGCAGTTTGCGGGACAGTTGGTGCGGCCCATGCGACGGGTGAGCAGAGCAGTTTGCGGGACAGTTTGCAGGCTGGAGCGGAGAGCGGGACAGCGGAACGGAGCAGTTTGCAGGACAGTTGGAGTGGCTCACGGGACGGTTGGCGGAGCGGAGTGGTTTGTGGTGAAGGCTGCAGCAGAACCCCATGGAGAGGTGGGGCAGTCGGCCTCGGACCACATAAGGTGCCCCTTAATACCCCGCGTGCCCCTTTAAAAAAAAAAGGGGGGGGGGAGATAGCTCAGTGGTTTGAGCATTGGCCTGCTAAACCCAGGGTTGTGAGTTCAATCCTTGAGGGGGCCACTTGGGGATATGCGGCAAAAATCAGTACTTGGTCCTGCTAGTGAAGGCAGGGGGCTGGACTCGATGACCTTTCAAGGTCCCTTCCAGCTCTAGGAGATGGGATATCTCCATTAATTCTAATTCATTCTAAATCTGGAGTGACTCCACTAACTTCAGTAGAATTACTCAAAGGCAAGGAATGAAGCATCTACTGTGAATGAAGGCTGAGACGGCCTGGTAGAATGGTGTGGAGTTCAGGACTAAAGCTTAGCGCTCTTGCTGAGCTGGAGAACTGCAGGGAGGACTGGGATACCAAAACTGATGCAAATCTTGATTGAGATACAGTAACTCCTCACTTAAAGTCATCCCGGTTAATGTTGTTTCATCGCTGATCAATTAGAGAACATGCTCATTTAAAGTTGAGCAATGCTCCCTTATAACCTTGTTTGGCAGACGCCTGCTTTGTCCACTGCTTGCAGAATGAGCAGCCCCTTGGAGCTAGCTGGGGGGGGTTAGAACTAGGGTGGACCGGCAGCTCCCCGGTCCCCTAAGTTCCCTGTGCAGCAGCTACCCAGCAGGCTATCAATTGCCAGCAGTTCAGCTGTCCCCTCCATCTCCCCTTTACATTAATTCTTATGGGGAAATTGGATTCACTTTAACATCATTTTGCTTAAAGTCACATTTTTCAGGAACATAACTACAACATTAAGTGAGGAGTTATTGTATATTGTCAGAGCAAGGGAAACTTGGCCAGCCCTCTTGCCTGGCTGTTGCCAGAAATTCCATTGGGTCACTGTAGCAAACAGTATGTTCTCACATACACATTTTTTTTTTTAAAAGCCAAACAACAGAGCTAGCACTTCTGTCAGGTCAGATTAGTTTTCCAGACACCATGTTACCAATGGGAATGGCTATAACCAGAGCCCTGTAATTTGCACATTGTGTTGCATCAGAATATCGGGGGAATGTCACCTCCTCCTGGAAAGCAGCAGGAAGCCATGCACAGAGCTTCAAAGCTACAGCTGTCCGTGATGTTGGTCATAGGTGATTCAGGATATACTTGAACTGGCTATCCAAATTAATAAAAGGAAGGTCCCTGGCTTGAGTTTCTACAGCAGGTGTGGGCACTAGGATCAGTCATGAGTCACAGGCGGATAGGTCAATTCATGCATGAGCCAGTGTAACCCACACACCTTCTGGGTGTGGGATTCTGTCCAATCTAGTGGTGGGGGGGGGAGAGGTGAGAGAGAGAGCGCTAGCTAGCTGAGTCTGCTCTACAGCCTTAGCTAACAGCCATATGTCTTTTAGCTCATGCAGTAGAGGCTCATGCACTAAGCTCCAGCGGCCCGTTCCCACCTGCCGACCACCGGGGTCTGTTGGCATTACACCTGCATGGAAAAGGTGCTGTAGTATGACAGGCCAATCTGTGCCCCAATGTACCCTGCTGGAAACCAGTGACTGCTGACACACTGCACTTCTGACAGACCTCTAGGCCCTGGAGAGACCGTACGTGGTACTGTAGAACTAAGCAGCACAGAGACTGGGGATCCCAAGAGAACTACAGCGTCTGCTTTTGTCCAGTAGTCTCAATAAAGAACCCTTTCCATATTCATTAGAATTGAGGCTGTACCATGGATGCTACTATAGCTAGGAACTTTAAGCCAATGAGATTTTTTGCATGAGCAAAAGTGTGTGGTTATAATAAAAACATGTCCCTTTTTATTACAAATTATATCTGCAAAAATTGTTTTAATATAGGACAGTTGTGTGTGGTTAGCGCTGGATCTCCAGAGCACAGACACCTTGGGAGAAACATAGAAAGTCATTTTAAAATGCCAGTGCTGTTTCCAGAAGGAAACGACATTTTTTGTAATGGGTGTTATAGGCAGAGCTAGTCATGACATGTATAAAGTTGCCCAGCACTTTCCATTATGAGACCCTGTTTTCAGTTGCTTATAACTTTGCCAAACTTTAATATTCAAGCTAAAATTTCCCATAGTGGGTATCTGCCTCAGGGTCAATGCTTTTGGAAAGAGACAGCTAAAATGGTTCAACCATTTTCCAGAACACGCTCATGATAAAAAAAATATATATTTACAACTGTCTCACTGAGAAGCTCTAGCTCCTCCATGTATTACAGCAGGGGCCTGACATTTGTCAAGGGGTGGCCTTGGTATCAGAGAGGTGCCTTTTGCTGCCCTGTGAATATGCAACCCAGTTTCACCAAATTCTAAGCCACTGGAGAACTGCATTTTCCCCCTGTTCAGTAGATGTTTGTTAGAGGCTGGCATCTTATTCTCTGAAGAGTCTATTTTCACTGATTTCAGAGTAGCAGTCGTGTTAGTCTGTATCCGCAAAAAGAACAGGAGTACTTGTGTCACCTTAGAGACTAACAAATTTATTTGAGCATAAGATTTCATGGGCTACATCCCACTTCTTCAGATGCATAGAATGGAACATATGGGAGTGGGAGAATACTTTAACCTGTCTGGTCATTCAATGACAGACCTGCGGGTGGCTATTTTACAACAGAAAAGCTTCAAAAACAGACTCCAACGAGAAACTGCTGAACTCGAATTGATATGCAAATTAGACACAATCAGTGTAGGTTTGAATAAAGAGTGGGAATGGCTGAGCCATTATAAACATTGAATCCATCTCCCCATGTAAGTATTCTCACACTTCTTATCAACCTGTCTGTACTGGGCTAGCTTGATTATCACTTCAAAAGTTTTTTTTCCCTCTTAATTGGCCTCTCAGAGTTAGTAAGACAACTCCCACCTGTTCATGGGGGGGGGGGGTGTGTGTGTGTGTGTGTGTGTGTGTGTGTGTGTGTTGACAAAGTTCCTCCTCTATCTTGGTGGGTCTTGCGCTTATTGGCAGATTTTCTTGCCTCACAGATTCACCATGTGGGTTGGGAAACAGCCCAGAGACCTTCCCCTCTGGGAGAACCCACAGTCCAGGTCAATCGGGAGGAACCCAGGCCCACCCTCTACTCCGGGTTCCAGCCCAGGGCCCTGTGGACTGCAGCTGTCTATCGTGCCTCCTGTAACAGCTGCATGACAGCTACAACTCCCTGGGATACTTCTCCATAGCCTCCTCCAAACACCTTCCTTATTCTCACCACAGGACCTTCCTCCTGATAACGCTTGTGCTCCTCAGTCCTCCAGCAACACACCCTCTCAGCTCCTCACTCTCCCACCACAAACTGAAGTGAGCTCCTTTTTAAAACCCAGGTGCCCTGATTAGCCTGCCTTAATTGATTCTAGCAGCTTCTTAATTGGCTCCAGGTGTCCTAATTAGCCCGCCTGCCTTAACTGGTTCTAGCAGGTTCCTGATTACTCTAGTGCAGCCCCTGTTCTGGTCACTCAGGGAACAGAAAACTACTCATCCAGTGGCCAGTATATTTGCCCTCTACCAGACTCCTGTACCCCACTGGTCTGGGTCTGTCATAGTATATGTTCCATTCTATATGCATCCAAAGAAGTGGGCTGTAGTCCACGAAAGCTTATGCTCTAATAAATTTGTTAGTCTCTAAGGTGCCACAAGTACTCCTGTTCTATTTTCACTGAGCAAGTTACATCCACACAACTCCTACACGCGAGACGTACTGCGCATACATCACCCCCTCAGAGAAAATGAGCATGTTCCAGCTGAGGGATGTGGAAGCTAAACAGGACTTTTTCTGCAATTGCTCCACCTGACCCCCAGAAGCCTCTGAGACACCAGGCAACAGACTAGAGAGCCCAGAGACTCCTTTTCCTGTGCACTTACTGACCCCGCTGCTGGTGCCTAGGCAGCATGGAGAAGCCAGAGGGTGCAGGAGCCAACAGCAGGAGCAGGGACTGTGTTTGGAGCAGAGGGGACAGGGGCAGGAGGCTCCGTAACCATGAGTACACACTCCATTCCAGATTCCAGAACTGAACTCAGAATTTCCTCTGCTCTCAGCAAATAGGTTTCCTACTGGCAACGTATGTATCTCGTCCCCCTCTAGTGGCTGGTCCCAGTGCAGCACTGTGGTCACAAGGGCTAATGCAAGTCTGGCATGCATAAACGGGAATCTTGAGTGGGAGTAGAGAGGTTATTTTATCTCTGTATTTGGCACTAGTGCAACTGCTGCTGGAATCCTGTGTCCAGTTCTGGTGCCCACAATTCAAGAAGGATCGTGATAAACTGGAGAGGGTTCAGACAAGAGCCACAAGAATGGTTAAAGGATTACAACACATGCCTTGTAGTGATAGTCTCAGAGAGCTCAATCTATTTAGTTTAACAAAAAGAAGGTTAAGGGGTGACTTGATTACAGTCTGAGTTCTTAGATTGGGAACAAACATTTGATAATGGGTCTTCAATCTAGCAGAGAAAGGTCTAACACTGTGATTTTCAACCTGTTGTCTGCAAACCCCTGGGGGTCCACAGACTAAGATTTCCAAAGGAGTTCGCACCTCCATTTGAAATTTTTTAGGGGCCCACAATGAAAAAAAGATTGAAAACCACTGGTCTAACACAATCCAATGGCTGGAAGTTGAAGCTAGACAAATTCAGACTGGAAATAAGGCGTACATTTTTTTTAACAGTGAGGATAATTTACCAAGAGTCATGGTGGATTCTCCATCAAGATTGAATGTTTTTAGGGATTCTGGGGCAGTTCTCTGGCCTGTGTTATACAGGAGGTCAGACTAGATGACCACAATGGTCCCTTCTGGCTTTGGAATCTATAATACCCAGTGCCCACACCACTGACTCAGTAATACCCCGTAGGGACCACAGCATTGCTTCAAAAGCCAAGCAGTTTTCATGCTTCTTCACAATAAGATACAGCATTATCTAATTTTTTGAAGATGGTACTGGGGCTGAGAACAGCTGGTCTCTGCCACTGACTCACTGTGTATCCTTTACCCTGTCACTTCACCTTTATGTGCCTCCATTTCCCATCTTGTACAGTGGGGTTGACTTTGCAAGCCAAATCCCAGGGTGCAGCAGGCGTGGTGACTGTGGCAGCCAGCCCCACAGGGCATGGTAAGATTTAATGAAGGAATCACTTTGAGATCCATGCTGAGAGGTGTTTGAGACAGGAAGAGGGTTTGTATTAGCAGAGAGACCTCTGGAATTTGTGTGGGTGGGGGCTTGAGCAGTGAGCGCTCAACAAGCTTCCTTGTGCTGTCTGTATCTAAGGGTCTGTCCCCCTAGAATTCCATGTGCTCAAAGGGAGTTTGTCCTGGGTAAGGACAGCAAGGCCAGCCCCTCTGCACCCTGCTGTTCCCATGCTCTGAGGTGGCTCTGTTTGGGCTAACTAGAGCTACCTCACTCCTGTGGGGTCTTTAACAGGGAATGGAAAGCCTCTTTAGCTGCCAAAGCCAGAGTCTAGGACTCTGCTTCCTCGGCACCTCGACGGCTCGTGACAACACAAGCACCTAAGCAAGGAGGGAATCTGCACCAACAGTGCAGGACTGCTCCTCCTATGCCAGCAGTTCTCAACCGGGGGTCTGCCATCCCCTGGGGATCCAAGAGCTGGCTTCAAGAGGTTCGCGAAGCAGGGCTGGCGTTAGACGTCCCTGCGGCCCATCGCTTCCCGCAGCTCCCATTGGCCAGGAACCGCGAACCGTAGCCACTGGGAACTGCAGGGGGCTGCGCTGCGGACAGTCAACGTCAGCAAAATGTCTTGCGGCCCGCAATCAGATTACAGGTCTGTCTCATCTTACGCGGGGGTTCCGTTCCGCGGTTAGCACGTAAAGTGAAAACCGCGTATAGTCAAAATTACATTGAGTTCAATGGCAGGCGGAATCGCCCGCACTACAGGTACAGTATTAAAAATCATTATTTTTCTCTTTTTTTTGTTATTATTTTTGCCGACCACGTAAAGCTAAAATCGCGCATGTTAAATGCGCGTAAGATGCGACAGACCTGTACCCTGATGTGCCGCATACAGCACAGGGGCCACAGGTTGCCCACCACTGATATAGGTTGATCGTCTGGAAGGAGGGGGCTGCTGGACTGAGGGGAGAGAACAGCCAGAGCCCACCTGGATGCAGGAGAGACCTAGATGTACTGTGCTGAGGGATGCTAGGCCTGAGGGCCAGGACAGTTTCCTGTGCTGGGTTCAGATGCTCAATAAACCCTCCTGTTTTACGCTGGCTGAGAGTCACTCCAGTCTAGAGATCAGAGTTGCATCATTTCCTTTGGGAGTGGAGGCCCCGGGGGTCCAAACCAAGTGGACTCCTTGAGGGGGCCCATGGCGAGAGACAGTTGTGCTGAGGGCTCAGAGAGGTGCAGTTCCAGGAGGCAGAGGGGAATGGAAAGCCTGAGAGAGAGTGGACCCCCGAAAAGGGCTGTCGCACTGAAGGGGGTTTCTGCCAGGGACCGTACAGAGGCGGGAGAGAGAATGAGTCCTGTGAGTCCATGACAACATGGTGGCAGAGGATGACTGGTGGATGCACCCTGTAGACCAGGGGTGGCCAACCTGTGGCTCCGGAGCCACATGCGGCTCTTCAGAAGTTAATATGGTGCTCCTTGTATAGGCACTGACTCCGGGGTTGGAGCTACAGGCGCCAACTTTCCAATGTGCCAGGGGGTGCTTGCTGCTCAACCCACTCCGCCCAGTGCCCTGCCCCCACACCCCGAGCCTCCTGCATGCCACGAAACAGCTGATCGGGATGTGTGGGGAGGGAGGGGAAGGTGCTGATCGGCAGGGCTGCCAGTGGGTGGGAGAGCTGATGGGGGCCTGCTGACATATTACTGTGGCTCTTTGGCAACGTACATTGATAAATTCTGGCTCCTTCTCAGGCTCAGGTTGGCCACCCCTGCTGTAGACGGTTGGCTGCGAGCGAAGGCGCTTTGCAGTGAGTGGCTGCCAGCAATAAAACAAGGGAATTGAAGGAACCAGCAAGGAAATGGCCTAGAACCAGCTCCCTACAAGCAACCTTACACGTCTGTGCAGGGAGAGAGGGCTGAGCGTTCGAAGGCTCACCCAGGAGCTGCCGATTGCGTGGCTGGTAGAGAGTGACTAGTCCGAGGAGCAAGTTCCAGATCCCAGGGGGGCTTCCAAGATGCCTGGAGAGCCTGGGCGTAGCTGGGGACAGTTGGGGTAGTGGCAGAGGGTCCACCGGACCGACCCAGTTCCCCAGCCAGGAGGGGGGCTTCCCAACCTGGGTTCCCCCCAGTGGATGTGAAGAGATGGGAACTGGTGCTGAGAGTGAAGGAGCTGTCGCTGGGGGAGTGGAGGCTAGCTGACTGCTCGGAGCAGTGAAAACATGAGCTGGAGTTGGAGGAGAGGCAGACCAAGAGGACCTGCTGTGGGGTAAGTGGGGAAGGACCCCAAGATGCCAATTTGGCAGGAAGCCTAGATTCCAAAGTGTGCCCCGGTGTAATGGGGAAGGGATATGGATGCTGACCTCACTGCCTGGGAGAAGGCTGGTGATTTGAACCAGGCTGACCCAGCGGACAGGCACAGCTGTCTCACCCCACTGCTTTGTCCCAAGGCCATAGGGGTGTTCAGCCAAATGGACAGTGCAGAGAATAGGGACTATGAACATTCAAACAGGCTTTGCCGCTTAAGTTTGAGGCAGACAGGAAAAGATTCCAGGGTGTACAAGAAACCCTGGGCATCACGTACAAGGAGGTCACCACCTTGCTGGACGAATCTCTCTGCAAGGGGGGAAACGGTGCGGGGTCACTCCCGCAGAGGACGTGAATAATCTGGTTGGATTGGGGCAGCTGTAGGACATCTGCCCTCAGAAGCTCAAAGCCCTGCAAAGTGCAGGTACACTGGCAGACTTGAGGTTATGGACATAGATAGGGTGGAGAAGAGAGACCCACGCTGGGGGACTCGGAAGGGGAGTCACCCAGCGACCTCTCAGAGGTGAGACTTGGTGCGTCTGTGTATGGGGGCAGGGGAAGGAGAAGGGGAAAGTGAATCTCTCTCCTAAGCCAGGAGCCGACCTCCTGCTGGAATAACTTCCCCTCTCAGACAAGCTAACCCCTGCCTGCCAGCTGAGATCAGAGCGGCTGTGTTCGTACCCGCAGCTGGATGCCAGCTGGCCTGGGCTCACTAATCTAGCTCTTCCTGGGGAGAGGGGAGGTGTTCCCTGTTCACAGTCACCGGGAAAACAGCGACATGCTGGCGTTAGGGGTAATCCAGCCATCCTCCAGCCCCTTGGAGTCACCCATGGGGCTGGACCCCAAGTAAGATGAGTTGATCAGACCCGGTGTGCCCTATTGAAAGCTCAATGCCGTCACCATGTTCGATGCCTGCCCCATGCCAAGGACTGACAAAATCCTAGACAAGGTGTGTGGGGGAGGGAGGGGGGAAGCGGGGTGTTACCTCACTACTGTTAATCTCACCAGGATCTACTGGCAGGTACCTTTGGATCCAGTTGCCAGGTTGAAATCTGCTCCCATCAGCCCTATAGGGCTCTGAATTCCTGGTCCTATCTTTCAGCCTCAAGGGGGCACCTGCCACTTCCCAGTGCCTGGGGGAACAGTTACTGAGAGGGGTGGAGGACTGTGCCTGGCATACATTAATAGTATCTGTGTCTTCAGCCCGACCTGGGAGAACCATGTGTCCCAGTGAAGAGGGGGCTGGGACGCCTCCAGGATGCAGGACAGATGATAAGAGGCTGGAAAGGGTAAGATGAGGATGGCAGAGGTGTCATACCTGGGCCACAAGGTGGGAAGCGGCTGCCTAAAGCCAGAGCCAGCCAAGGGTGAAGGTAACCAGAGATTGGCCCATTCCTCAAACAAGAAACAGACCCAAGCCTCTAAAGGGATGGCAGGGTACTGCTGAAGGTTTGTACCCCACTTTATCTCCCATTACGAAGATTGGTAAGTTGGACAAACCAGACAAGGTGGTTTGGACTGAGTAACGCCAGGGGGGCGCTCTGCGTGCTGAAGGAGGCTCTAACCCAGGGGCTGGGGCCGGTAAACCCAGACTTGGACAAACCCTTTATGGTGTTCACTGAGGCCTCAGACACAGGGCTGGGCGCAGCGCTGATGCAGGCCGATGCGAAAGGGGAGAGACACTCCATTGTGTACCTGAGCAAGAAGCTGCTCCTCCAGGAGCAGAACCATACGACCATAGAGAAGGAATGCCTGGCCCTGTGATGGGCTCTTAAAAAGCTGCAGCTGTATCTATTTGAGCAGCACTTTATGGTGTACACTGACCACTCGCCCTAACATGGCTGCACCGGATTAAAGGGGCTAATGCCAAACTCCTAAGGTGGAATCCGATCCATCAGGTTTATCATAAGGGGTGGTCCATGTTAAGAGGAGCACAAATGTTATAGCTGATGCTTTGTCCCGGAGACGGGGACCCGAACTTCCCTAGGTCACACGCTGGAGTGACCGTGCTCAGTTCAGACTCGAAGGGGGGAGAGATGTGACAAAGTTGAGGGTTTTAGTAGTGTTTTACATGAATAGTGTGTGTGCGCACCTCAGTTTCCCTGTGTGCTGCATGTTTAACAAGGTGGTGGGAGAGGGGCTGTTGCAGAGGACCAAGTGTGACCTCGCCTAGCAGCCGGGACCCCCAGACAACAGCCTGGAGATGGGGAACCCTAACAACTGGTGACTAAGAAGCCCACCCCAGCTTGGCAGCCAGCCGGTTCTGGCCAGGGGGAACACAAAAGGCTGAGGAGAGAGGACCCCGGTGACCTGACCAACCAGTGGGAACAAAGGACGGAGAAGAGAGGGCCCCAGTGACCTGTTTACCTGGGACAGAAGACAAAGGACAGGGGAGGAGCTGTAGGGGAAGATGACATCGGATGATCGGCTGGAAGGAGGGGGCTGCTGGACTGAGGGGAGAGAACAGCCAGGGCTCACCTGGATGCAGGAGAAACCTAGATGTACTGTGTTGAGGGATGCTAGGCCTGAGGGCCCAGAGAGCTTCCTGTGCTGGGTTCAGATGCTCAATAAACACTTCTGTTTTACACTGGCTGAGAGTCACTCCAGTCTAGAGATCAGGGTTGCATTATTCCCTCTGGGAGTGGAGGCCCTGGGGGTCCACAGCGAGTGGACTCTCTGAGGGGGCCCAGGCAGTAGCATAGATGGGGGGGAGCAGGGGGAGCATCTGCTCCCCCGAGCCCAGAATTCCCCAAGTGGCACCTTTTCCACTCACCCGTGATTTCGGCGGCACGTCGCTCCATCTTTTGGTGGCATTTCAGTGCACGTGCAGGGCCACTGAAATGCCACCAAAGGACGGAGTGGTGCATGTGCAGGGCCGCTGAAATAAAAATAATTTCGGTGGCCCTGCGCATGCGCCGCTCTGTCTTTTGGCAGCATTTCGGCACATGTGCAGGGCCGCCGAAATGCCGCCGAACGACATGTGCCTTTTTTCTCCGCCGCTCCTCCTCGGCAGCAACCCTGGCTACGCCACTGGGCCCAGGGCGAGAGACAGGAGTATTGAGGGCTCAGACAGGTGCCGTTCCAGGAGGCGGAGGAGCCTACAACTTAACCCCGAGAGAGAGTGGACCCCCGAGAAGGGATGTTGCACTGAAGGAGTTTCCTCCCAAGGACTGTGGGTAGCTGAAAGAGAGCACAAGTCCTATAAGTCCATGACACGGGGGGCTCAGAAAGAAAAAGGTTGAGAACCCATGCTCTAGGCCAGGGGTCTCAAACTTGAATGACCACAAGGGCCACATGAGGACTACTGCATTGGCCCAAGGGCCGCATCACTGACACACACCCCCCACTCCCGCTCCCACTCCACCCCTTCCATGAGGCCCTGCCCCTACCCCCTCTTCCCGCCCCTTCCCCGAAGTCCCCACCCCAACGCTGCCCCTTCCCTGCCACCAGGGGGTGCAGGAGGGGTGCAGGGTGTGGTGGGGGTTCAGGGCAGGGAGTTGGGGTGCAGAGTGCAGAGCTGGCTGTATTTAAAGAATCCTTATTGAGGTTGCAGGAACAAACCATCCCGATGTGTAGAAAGAATAGTAAATATGGCAGGCGACCAGCTTGGCTAAACAGTGAAATAATTAATAATTATAATAATAATTAATGGAGATATCCCATCTCCTAGAACTGGAAGGGACCTTGATAGGTCATCGAGTCCAGCCCCCTGCCTTCACTAGCAGGACCAAGTACTTATTTTGCCCCAGATCCCCAAGTGGCCCCCTGAAGGATTGAACTCACAACCCTGGGTTTAGCAGGCCAATGCTCAAACCACTGAGCTATCCTTGCTGATCTTAAACGCAAAAAAGAAGCTTATAAGAAGTGGAAGATTGGACAAATGACCAGGGAGAAGTATAAAAATATTGCTCAGGTGTGCAGGAGTGAAATCAGGAAGGCCAAATCACACTTGGAGTTGCAGTTAGCAAGAGATGTTAAGAGTAACAGAAAGGGTTTCTTCAGGTATGTTAGCAACAAGAAGAAAATCAAGGAAAGTGTGGGCCCCTTACTGAATGAGGGAGGCAACCTAGTGGAAAAAGCTAATGTACTCAATGATTTTTTTGCCTCTGTCTTCACGAACAAGGTCAGCTCCCAGATTGCTGCACTGGGCAGTACAGCATGGTGACCAACCCTCTGTGGAGAAAGAAGTGGTTCAGGACTATTTAGAAAAACTGGACGTGCACAAGTCCATGGGGCCGGATGCGCTGCATCCGAGGGTGCTAAAGGAGTTGGCGGGTGAGATTGCAGAGCCATTAGCCATTATTTTTGAAAACTCATGGCGATCGGGGGAGGTCCCAGATGACTGGAAAAAGGCTAATATAGTGCCCATCTTTAAAAAAGGGAAGAAGGAGGATCCGAGGAACTACAGGCCAGTCAGCCTCACCTCAGTCCCTGGAAAAATCATGGAGCAGGTCCTCAAGGAATCAATTATGAAACATTTAGAGGAGAGGAAAGTGATCAGGAACAGTCAGCATGGATTCACGAAGGGGAAGTCGTGCCTGACTAACCTAATTGCCTTCTATGATGAGATAACTGGCTCTGTGGATGAGGGGAAAGCAGTGGATGTGTTATTCCTTGACTTTAGCAAAGCTTTTGATACTGTCTCCCACAGTATTCTTGCCGCCAAGTTAAAGAAGTATGGGCTGGATGAATGGACTGTAAGGTGGATAGAAAGCTGGCTAGATCGTCGGGCTCAACAGGTAGTGATCAATGGCTCCATGTCTAGTTGGCAGCCGGTTTCAAGTGGAGTGCCCCAAGGGTCGGTCCTGGGGCCGGTTTTGTTTAATATCTGTATTAATGATCTGGAGGATGGTGTGGACTGCACTCTCAGCAAGTTTGCAGATGACACTAAACTAGGAGGCGTGGTAGATACACTAGAGGGTAGGGATCGGATACAGAGGGACCTAGACAAATTAGAGGATTGGGCTGAAAAAAACCTGATGAAGTTCAACAAGGACAAGTGCAGAGTCCTGCACTTAGGACGGAAGAATCCCATGCACTGCTACAGACTAGGGACCGAATGGCTAGGTAGCAGTTCTGCAGAAAAGGACCTAGGGGTCACAGTGGACGAGAAGCTGGATATGAGTCAACAGTGTGCTCTTGTTGCCAAGAAGGCTAACGGCATTTTGGGCTGTATAAGTAGGGGCATTGCCAGCAGATCGAGGAACGTGATCGTTCCCCTTTATTCGACATTGGTGAGGCCTCATCTGGAATACTGTGTCCAGTTTTGGGCCCCACACTACAAGAAGGATGTGGAAGAATTGGAAAGAGTCCAGCGGAGGGCAACAAAAATGATTAGGGGTCTGGAGCACATGACTTATGAGGAGAGGCTGAGGGAACTGGGATTGTTTAGTCTCCAGAAGAGAAGAATGAGGGGGGATTTGATAGCAGCCTTCAACTACCTGAAGGGGGGTTCCAAAGAGGATGGAGCTCGGCTGTTCTCAGTGGTGGCAGACGACAGAACAAGGAGCAATGGTCTCAAGTTGCAGTGGGGGAGGTCCAGGTTGGATATCAGGAAAAACTATTTCACTAGGAGGGTGGTGAATCACTGGAATGGGTTACCTAGGGAGGTGGAGGAGTCTCCTTCCTTGGAGGTTTTTAAGGCCCAGCTTGACAAAGCCCTGGCTGGGATGATTTAGCTAGGAATTGGTCCTGCTTTGAGCAGGGGGTTGGACTAGATGACCTCTTGAGGTCCCTTCCAACTCTGATATTCTATGATTCTATGCAGCAGGGGGCTCAAGGTGGAGTTGCTGTGTGGGGTGCAAGAGGGGTGAGGGATGCGGCAGGGTGTTGGGGTGCAGGGTGCAGCAGGTGGCTCAGGGCAGGGAGTGCAGGAAGAGTGTGGGGTGTAGCAGGGGGCCCAGGGCAGGGATTTGGGGTGCAGGAGGGGTATGGGGTGCCACAAGGGGCTCAGGACAGGGAGTTGGGGTGCAGGGTGCCACAAGGGGCTCAGGGCAGGGAGTTGGGGTGCAGGGTGCAAGCTCCGGCACGGCACCGCTTACCTAGAGCAGCTCTGGGGTAGCAGTGGCGTGCATCGGGGCCAGGGCAGGCTCCTGGCCCTGTGCCGCGCCGCTCCAGGAAGCAGCCAGAACCACGGCCCTTGGGGGAGCTGGGGTGGGCACAGGGCTCCGTGCTGCTACTCCTTCAGGTACCTCCCACGAAGCTCCCCTTGACTGCGGTTCCCTGTTCCCAGCCAATAGGAGCTGCAGGGGGCGGTACCTTGAAGCGAGGCAACGCAGGAGCCCTCTGCCTCCCCCCTCCCCTCCAGCCCGAAAGGGACATGCTGCCAGCCACTTAAGGGAGCGGCGCGGGGCTTGCAGCACCATGGGGGGCAATCCCATGGGCCAGGCTGTAGTTTGCCCACCCCTCGCCTGGCGGTAAGCAGAGGGGCGGGGGGGCGCACGGGGAGCTTGGTGGGCCACACAGCCCACGTATTTGAGACCCCTGCTCTAGGCTGATGATGAGGGAGAAAGAGTGGGTGCATGCAGACTGGGAAGCGCAGACTCCCACCATCACCCTGACTCAGCCTGTGAACTCCACATGGATGGAGCTGCACAGATAAGGGAGTTTCAGAGTAGAAGCCGTGTGTGGGGGGCAGCCATTCTCCATTGGACTGGGCAGATTTCCAGTAGGGCATCCCCAGGGCAATTAATGCTGCAAGAAGCAATGCTAACTCCCTCCACAACCATGAGGAAGGAAGCACTGCACAGCCTCAGGGCTCCTAAGAGATGGGACTGGGAGAGCAATACTCAAAGCAGGGCAGGGGAAGACCATCCAGCGGTGAGCTCTGCCTGGATGAACACCTTGGAGGAAAGGCTGCAGTGCAAACTCCCAGAGAGGAACCCTATGGGGTTTTTCCCCACTCTTGGGCTTTGGCACCAAAAGGAAATCAGGGACCTAAGCATGGTGACAGGTTTCGGAGTGGTAGCCATGTTAGTCTGTATCAGCAAAAACAACGAGTCCTTGTGGCACCTTACAGACTAACAAATTGTTAGTTGGAGTGGCTCACGGGACAGTTGGTGGAGCGGAGTGGTTTGTGATAAAGGCTGCAGCAGAACCCCATGGAGAGGTGGGGCAGTCGGCCTCGGACCACATAAGGTGCCCCTTAATACCCCGCGTGCCCCTTTAAAAAAAAAAAGGGGGGGGGAGAGATAGCTCAGTGGTTTGAGCATTGGCCTGCTAAACCCAGGGTTGTGAGTTCAATCCTTGAGGGGGCCACTTGGGGATCTGGGGCAAAATCAGTACTTGGTCCTGCTAGTGAAGGCAGGGGGCTGGACTCGATGACCTTTCAGGGTCCCTTCCAGTTCTAGGAGATGGGATATCTCCATTATTAAAAATTAAATTAAATTTATTTGGGCAGAACCCTGAGCTCAGGTCTTGGCAGGTATGTAAAGGAGGAAGTGAATTTCAAACAGAGAATCTAACAATATGTTTATATGTCCTGCAGCTCTGCTGACTCTAGAAATGTGCCAAGTGGTCTCAACTACCAGCCCACAGCTTCAGCAGGGCTGGGATAGTTAAGCTGGACTCTCCTTCTCACTCATCTTCAGCAATGAAGATCTGGAAAGCAAGTTCTTTATGTCTTTGCTACCCCACTGCCTGCTGATCTAATCCTTGTTTATAGCCTCCCTCTCTACATGCTGGTAGCACAACTGGCACAGTACCCCCCACTGCACCCTGGCAGGATGCACAGTCAGCGAGGGTGGGATTTGGCTATGTCTATAATACAGCTTATGTGGGCATAACTAACATTGCTCAGGGGTGTGAATAAACTATGCCACTGAGTGACATAAATTACACTGACCTAAGCGCTGGTGTGGACAGTGCTATGTCGGTGGGAGACGCACTCTGGCAGAGGTGGCTTTATTACACCAACGGGAAAGCTCTCTCCCTTCAGCATAGTGTGTCTTCATCAGAAGCACTGCCGCTGTAGCACTTCTAGTAAATACAAGCCCTTATGGTATATCTACACCTGAGATGAAGGTATAATTTCCAGCTCAGGTAGACATACATGTCTTTGATCAAGCTAGAGAACTAAAAATAGCAGTGTAGCCATGGCAGTGGGATAGGCTAGCTGCCCAAGTACATATGTAGGGTTTTGGATGGGATTGTAGGCAAGCAACTAGCTGGAAATTACGCCTCCCGTTGTAGGGTAGATATACCCTTAGTTACTGATCATGAATCGAGAGCAGGCAAGAACTAGCTTGACTGTCAGAGCCCAGGCTGAACTTGCAGCTCAAGAAAGCATATTTTTATTTATAAATAAAAAGAAAGTAGCCATGGCTACTGAGACACAACGGACATGACGCCCACAACACCATTTTGCTCAGTAGAACTGCACAGAATCCCAACTACGCATATAAAATGATGGGGTCCAAATTAGCTGTTACCACTCAAGAAAGAGATCTTGGAGTCATTGTGGGCAGTTCTCTGAAAACATCCACTCAATGTGCAGCGGCAATCAAAAAAGCTAAAAGAATGTTGGGAATCATTAAGAAAGGGATAGATAATAAAACCAAAAATATAATATTGCCTCTAGATAAATCCATGGTGCGCCCACATCCTGAATACTGCATGCAGATTCCTGTACATCTCAAAAACGATGTACAGGAATTGGAAAAGGTTCAGAAAAGGGCATCAAAAATGAGTAGGGGCATAGAACAGCTTCCACATGAGGAGAGATTAATAAAACTGTGATTTTTCACCTTGGAAAAGAGACAATTAAGGGGGGATATGATAGAAGTCTATAAAATCATGATTGGTGTGGAGAAAGTAAATAAGGAAGTGTTATTTACTCCTTCTCATAACACAAGAACTAGGGGTCACCAAATGAAATTAATACGCAGCAGGTTTAAAACAAACAAAAGGAAGTATTTTTTCACACAATGCACAATCAACCTGTGGAACTCTTTGTCAGAGAATGTTGTGAAGGTCAAGACTATAACAGGGTTCTAAAAAGAACTAGGTAAGTTCATGGAGGGTTCATGGATAGGTCCATCAATGACTATTAGCCAGGATGGGCAGGGATGGTGTCTCTAGCCTCTGTTTGCCAGAAGCTGGGAATGGGTGACCAGATGGATCACTTGATGATAACCTGTTCTGTTCATTCCCTCTGAAGCCCTTGGCATTGGCCACTGTCGGAGGACAGGATACTGGGCTAGATGGACCTTTGGTCTGACCCATTATGGACGTTCTTATGTACTTTGGGCCTGATTCTCCATTACCCTGCACCTTCAGGTGTGGATTTATCTAAACTGGACCTTTTCACCTAAGCAGAGCCCTAGGGTAAAGCAACTATTTGTAGCCTGAAACAAATGTGTGGGAGTGTCCACACCAGCCTTCACAAGTGTGCTTGCTACTGGCATTAATTAGCAATCCAGGAAGTTGAGGTAAAAAGGCTAGCATGGTCACACTCATTTACTTCAGTGCAAAGTGGGAGGAAATGCTGCCAATGTGATTCAGCAGTGCTTTGTCACCATCCTGCACTCACTTTTTGCTGGTGTCAATGACAACCCGCAGAGCACAGCAATGGGGAATCAAGTTCCTGAATCTATACATGAATTTTGTTAGTGATTTTACAGTGAATGCACATGAATTCTGATTATTTGCAATAGGCAGGGAGAACTACTGGATAGAACACTGGACTGGGATTTAAGAGACCAGTGTTCTGTTCCTGGCTTTGGGTTAGTGGATGACCTTGGCTATTACTTCACCTCTCTGTGCCTCAGTTTCCCCATCGGTACATGGGGATATTACTGATCTCTTTTGCATAGCATTTTGAGATTTACTGATGAAAAGCACTACAGAAGAGCTAGTTATTATGATTGTCAGATCTTAACTGGATTTTATAAATTATTGTTGTTTTAAAAGGCTCCAATTCACATGTAAAGGTGACTAGCGGGGAGGAATTGCTTTTCCATTTTTTGCTTCTTTATAATGAATAAAAGCCTGAAAGGTTTTTGTCAAAAACAAAAAATGTATCTGCTTATTGTTTACATGAGGAATTCAAGTCTTGTCCACCCTGAAATTCTGCCTGGTTCCTGGAGAATGAGGGACTTGGCAACATGCAACTGAAATAACTACATCACTGCAATCCACATTGTTAGCAATCTAGGTGCAAACCTTTATGACTACACTTCTGTACTGGATTAAGCACTCCTATTTTTATTTACCATGAGCCTGTTAAAAACCGACAAAAGTTACATTGAAATGGGATCTGAAATAAGCCTGTCTACACAGACTTGCACCAAATTTCAGTTACAGGTTGTGCAATAAACTGCTCCAATGAAAGTTGTGCAATTGAGAGGGAAGAAGTGAGGTTTTTTACTCACGAAAGCTTATGCCCAAATAAATCTTAGTCAGTCTTTAAGGTGCCACCGGACTCCTTGTTGTTCTTGTGGATACAGACTAACAGGACTACCCCTGACACTTGAGAGGGAAGGGAGTTTTGTCAGACACCTTGGTTTTGACTGGGTTAGTTAACACCTACTTCAGCCCCCTCCCTTACAATGTGAGAACTCAGGACAAAAACTCTGGAGGCCCCCCCAAGAGAACCTGTTTCCTCCAGAGCCTGGGATGAGCGCTACAGTCTGGTCCCCTGCACAGCGCTCCCTGTGAGCGGCCGGGATCCCCCCACACGGCCCCTACACACCATTTCCTTACCAGAGGAGCCTTCTGGGGCCCCGCACGCCCTGAAGCCAGGTTTGCAGCTGTTAAAGGGTTTAACGCCTCCAGCCACCGGTTACTCGGACTAGGCCGGCACAGGTGCAGCCGCCGCTAGTGCATGGTATAGGGCGAGCATTGGTTAGCATTTGCCTGACCCGCTCCGAGCACCCGCCGAGCCCGAGCCCGAGCCCGGCTCCGCTCTGCGGGAGACACGACCCCGACCCGCAGCTGTGCGGAGCCGGGATCCAGCCGGCGAGGCGAGGCGCGGCGCACCGGGGGCCGCGGGACTCGGTCCCTGGCAGCACGACGGGCTGCAGAGCCGCGGCGGGTCGGGCAGCACCGCGCTGCCGCGGGACGGCGCCCAGCAGCGTTTTGGCGGGAAGGGAGGAGCCGGGCCAGAGCTTGTTCCCGGCCTGCCCCCGCGCTTCCCGGGCCCGCCCGCCTGCCACCTGCTCCGCTCCGCTCCGCTCCAGCGGCCGCAGAGCTCCGGCCGGCCCCGCGACCCCTCCCCTCCCGGCCCGGCCCGGCCCGGCGGCCGCGGTACTCACCGCGCGTGGGCCCCGCCGACCCCGGGGAAGCAGCGAGCGCGAAGCCAGGCCCCCGCCCCGCGCTGCCATTGGCCGGGTACATCGGCCCCTCCTGGCTGTTAACCCGTGCGCGGCGGGGGGGGCCGGGCAAGGGCTCCGGAGCGGTGCGCTCCCGGCTCGGCCGGCGGGGGGGGAGCCGGCTCCACACCCTGCAGCCGCTTCGCTCCTGACCCCTGCCCAGGGGCCAGCTGTACACCGCCCTGCGCCACACGTCGCATTGCCTCACCCTCTCTCCTGCCCCGACACCGAGTCACAGGACTACTCACCACCTGTGGAGGGTGAGGAGCCCGCTGGGCCAGCCTCTCTCCCACCTTGGTCCCACAGCCCGCAGGGGACATTGGCTGGCGGCTCCTTCCCGGAGCCGTGAGCACAGGCGTCTCTCTGGCGTGGTTCACCCCCATGCCCGAGGCCTGTCCCTTCTGGTACAAGCCTGGTACAAGCCAGGTCGCAGCCCCTCTTCCAGCTCCTCCAGAACCTCTTGCACTTTTCCCCACACCTGTTCATTTTCACACACCCCATCCATGGCCCCACGAAGTCGCGGGACCTCCGCGTCAACCTCCTCCTGGCTCTGGCCAAAGTCACCCTCTAGAACACCAGGAGGAGGATGTTGGACTGGGGGGGGGGGGTGCTCTGTGACTGTGGGGCCTATTTCTGTTCCTCCCTGCTCTCACGTCTCCAGGCAGAGTTCCCCTGGGCAGCATCCACTGGCTCCCTAGACACCTTTGAGGAGTAGTGGGTGCTGTCTGGGGTTCTCTGCTCAGTGTCCCCAGCCGGTATCCTTGTTTTGAACCTGTGACCATCACTCCGCTCCCTGTTTTTCATTAGTTGTCCCCTGTATTCATTTGGTTCCTGGGTCCAGTGGTCCCCCCTGCTAGGCTTCCTCCCGCTCACCTCCTGGGTTTCCAGTAAGGCCAGCAGCGGCCAGGCTAAGGAGCAGAGTCTGGGAGTGGCAGAGCTCCACGCTCCTGGGCCAGGCGTGCCCTACTGGTTCTGTCACTGCTTTGCTGGCTGGAAAGAGCCATGCAAGGAGACGAGGATCTGTGATTAGGAAGGGAACCAGGCCTGGCTGGAGAGACTCGCCCTAGCTCCTAGGCTGGTGCGAGGGTGCAGAAATACTGGAGTCCAGCTGATGAGGGTGGATGGCGTGGCCCTGCACTAGTGTCCCTGTTAGGGTAAAATAAAAACTACCTGATCTTTACCTTGAAACTCCAGTAGCCCTCCTGCTCCAAGCCCTTCCTTTGACACTGGAGGAAGTTTGGGGCCATTATTTTTGTTTCTTGTGCATCCTGGGATGTGTCTTCAAGTCAAAATACCAAAACACCGTGGGAGCCTCCTTTCCTACAGCATGCCCCCCCCCGATCAACCAGCAGGAGTAGGAATAGCAAGAGAAAGTGATATGTTCCTTGTCCATGTGTCCCTTCATACTGGCAATCAGGCCTGGCCCTTCAGCATTCAGTCCAGAGGAAGGATCATTGCAGGGCCTCAAAGCCCCACTGGCTCCAGCAAGACCAGGCCCTAAGGTAGGGGTCGGCAAACTATGGCCCGGGGGGCCGCATCTGGTCCTTCAGACATTTTAATCCGGCTCTCAAGCACCCACCAGGGAACAGGGTCAGAGTCTTTCCCCGCTCCGTGCATACCGTGGCTCCTGGACAGGGCTGGCTCCAGGGTTTTGGCTGCCCCAAGCGGCGCAAAAAAAAAAAAAAAAAGCTGCGATCGCGATCTGCGGTGGCAATTCGGCGGGAGGTCCTTTGCTCCCAGCAGGAGTGAGGGACCGTCCGCTGAATTGCCGCCGAATATCTGGACGTGCCGCCCCTCTGAGCCTGAATTTCTACACTGCAATTAAACAGCCCCTTAGCCTGAGTCAGCTGGCGCAGGCCAGCCGCAGGTTTTTAATTGCAGTGTAGGCATACCCTTAGTGGTAAGGTTCAGTTAGACTTTGTATTAGAGGCACCACTATCATGTTCCAGAGACAGTACATGAAGAGTGTGATGAACCAGTGTGAGGGGCCCAGCAGCTCTGTCCAATCTCTATTCCTGGAAGGGGCTGGGGTTTCCTGCTGGAGATAGGTGCCATGGTGGTTCACATTTCTTTTAACCATGCACTAGATGGGCCTGAGCTGCAAGATTTGGATCTAGGTTTCAGTCCAGATTGCTGCACCTCCCTGCCCCCAGGAATGTCTGGATTTGGGATTCAAGCTTGGGCCCATAACTAATGGTAGCATCTGCTCCAAAAGCTAGTTGGCTGCAGCTCCCTAGTCCAGCAGGGCTTGGGGGAAACCATTGGCAAGGAATTTCTTTTTCCCCTGGGCAAAACCCCCTGGGGCTACTTGAGGCTGATAGTGTTCCAGCAAAGAGCTGTGAGTCAATCCTCAGGTGCTGCTCTTTTTAACTGATTTTACCATTCACCCACTTTTATAAATGTGCATCTCTAGAGCAAGGTCACTGTGCTTCTACAGCTCAGCTAAAATGTCTTCATGCACTGTCTGTAGAATTGCCATTGATGCCATTAGATAATATGCACATAGGTCTGAGTCTGAGCTAACACGCTTTGCTTCTGATGCAGGATCAAACCCTACAGCAGCACTTTTGGGATAAGGGCATCATAAGCCTGCAGTGCATCCTGCATAGCATTTCCTGGTCCAGCAAACACTACACAGTCCCACTCGTCATTGGAAGTTAAGTCCAGGTGTAGTCTCCAGCCCAGTGGATTGTGACAGTGTCCTTAGGAGATATCTGTCTAGGGCCAGCTGAGTAGAACATAACAGGTGATGCACCACACAACCCCATACAACAAGGAAACATCACATCCCAAAGGCAAGCCCCCGAGGCTGCTCCTGGTGTAGCACCAGGGAAGGGAAGGAATATAGCAGGGTGGCCACATGCCTTCAGCTATATTGTGAGGCACAAGGCTTTGGCCCCAGGGATGGCACCTACCAGAGGAGTCCTCCACAGCCTCCATTTGCAAAGTGGATTTTGGCTTTCCTGAGATCTCAGCTTTCCTCTTATCCACCTATTTTATTGAACTGGTGCACGAGTGTGCAACCCACTATCCTTTGCTAGCTGGAGTCAGAATGATAAGATGGTAAACTGCTTTTCATAGGCTGTATGCAAAGAACTTACATTTTAGCCCTGCTTTGTGGAGTTGGTACATTCAGAGTAGTAGGGCATCAATGCTGGCAGTGTGACAGTGATGGCAATCTGAATGGCCATAGCCAAGTGACTATGGATTTGTTATGGATTCATAGATTCCAACAACAGAAGGTTTCAGAGTCGCAACCGTGTTAGAAGAAGACTAACAACAGAAGGGACCATTGTGATCATGTAGTCTGACCTGCTGCATAACAGAGCCAAGAAATTCTCTAAAATTATTTTAAAAAATCTCCAATCTTGACTTAAAAATTGTCAATGGTGAAGAATCCACCACAGCTCTTGGTAAATTGTTCCAGTGGTTAATTACCATCACTGTTAAAATATCTATCTTATTTCAAGTCTGAATTTGTCTAGGTTCAATTTTCAGCCATTGGATCATGTTAGATCTTCCTTTGCTAGAGTGAAGAGCCCATTCTTAAATATTTGTTCCTCATGTAGGTACTTACAGACTAATCAAGTCACCACTTAACCTTCTCTTTGTTAAGCTGAATAGATCACCATAAGGCATGTTTTCTAATCCTTAATGGCAGTTCTCTGACCCCTCTCTAATTTATCAACATCCTTCTTGATTTGTTAACACTAGAACTGGAGACCGTAGTACAGCAGTGGTCACACCAGTGCCAAATACAGAGATAAAATAACCTCTCTACTCCTACTCAAGATTCCCCTGCTAATGCATTTAAAGGATCACATTAATCCTTTTGCATCCGAAGAAGTGAGGTTTTTACTCACGAAAGCTTATGCCCAAATAAATCTGTTAGTCTTTAAGGTGCCACCAGACTCCTTGTTGTTTTTGTAGATACAGACTAACACGGCTACCCCCTGATACTTGATATTAATCCTTTTGACCACAGCATCACACCAGGAGGTTATCTTCAGCTGATTATCCAGCACAATCCCCAAATCTTTCAGTCATTACTTCTCAGGATAGTGTACCCCATCCTGTAAGTATGCCCTACATTCTTTGTTCCTAGATGTATACATTTAGCTATATTAAAATGCATATTGTTTGCTTGAGCCCAGTTTAACCAAGTGATCCAGATTGCTCTTGATAAGTGACCTGTCCTCTTCATTATTTACCACTTGTCCAATTGTTGTGTCATCTGCAAACTTTCAGTGATGATTTTGTGTTTTCTTCCAGGTAATTGATAAAAATGTTAAATAGCAAAGTGCCAAGAAATGATCTCTGTGGGACCCCACTGGAAACACACTCACTTGATGACTATTCCCATTTACAATTACATTTTGAGACTTATCAGCCAATTTTTAATCCATTTAATGTGTGGCATGTTAATTTTATGTCATTCTAGTTGTTTAATCAAGATGGGGTACCAAGGCAAATACCTTGCGGGAGTCAAAATATACTACATCAACACTATTACCTTTTATGCCATTAAATAATTCCAAAATCGTGTAGGAATTGAATGCTGTGTTCACTTTGACTTTGCAGAACACTGCCAGTCACTAACGGGCAAGGCAATTCCCTCAAACAGCGGGGCTGGAGCTGACAGTTTGTTTGAACCTACAGGAATCAAACCTCTTTTGAGAAGCTGCAGCAACTGCTCTAAGACCCAGTTTTCAATCTCTCCTCACTTCCTAAAGCTTTTTCCTTTTAGGCAGAAATCTTCCAGCCTTGATCTGTATCCAATGGTGAAATTTCATTGAAAGTCAGACAAAAATATAAAAAGTTTCTTCCAACTTTTTTATTAGCCCTATAGCAGAAACAGCTAAAGGCAAAATTTGGGGTTCTGGACTGAAAATAGCCCTCAGTAGAAGGCAGTACCTTAAAGATACAGTGAAATAGAGTAGATTGTGCTGGTCAGGGAAGTGGCACTATATGTGAAAGAAAACAGTCAAATAAAGTAAAAATCTTGGATGAGTCCAACTGTACCATAGGCTTCCTATGGACAGCAATTCCATGCTTGAATAATGAAGAGTGTAGAATTAGGAATATACTCTCTACCACCTGACTAGGATGGTGATGACTGTGAAATGCTCAGGGAGATTAAAGAGGCTACAAAGGCAGAAGACACAGTAATAATGGGGGATTTCAACTATCCTGATATTGACTGGGTATATGTCACTTCAGGAAGGGATGCAGAGGTAAAATTTCTAGACACTATAAATGGCAGCTTCTTGGAGCAGCTTGTACTGGAACCCACAAGGGGAGAGGAAATTTTTGATTCAGTCCTAATTGGAGCACAGAATCTGGTCCAAGAACTGAATACAACTGAACTGCTTGGTAGTGGCGACCATAATGTAATTAAATTTAACAGCTGGGGGGCTAGGGACAGTCCTGTGGGGGAAGATCCTCACACCAGAGCCATTCTTTTTAGGGAACAAATCAGAAGAACTGTCCCAGATTGAGGTGTCAGTAGGAGGTGGTTCTGGAACAAATTGATCAATTAAAAAGAAATAAGTCTCCAGGACCAGATAGGATTCATCTGAGTTCTGAAGGAACTCAAATATGAAAATGCAGAACTACTAAGTGTGGTATGCAAACTATTGCTAAAGTCAGCCTCTGTACCAGATGACTGGTGAGCGGCCAATGTAACTTGGATTTTTAGAAAAAACAAACGAGGAGTCCTTGTGGCACCTTAGAGACTAACAAATTTATTTGGGCATAAGATTTTGTGGGCTAGAACCTACTTCATCAGCATTTTTAGAGGTGATCATGGCAATTATGGGCAGGTAAGGCTAACTTCAGTACCAGGCAAAGTGATTATATGTCTGATAAATCGGTCAGTTTCAGAGTAGTGGGCTGTAGTCCACGAAAGCTTATGCTCTAATAAATTTGTTAGTGTCTAAGGTGCCACACGTACTCCTGTTCTTTTTTCAGTTTCAAAGAAATAGGATATGCTAGAGAAGTGTCAGCACAGCTTTTATAAAGGGAAATCATACTTCACCCATGGATTAGAATTATTGGAGGGGGTCAATAAGCATGTGGACAAGGAGGATCCAGTAGATATAGCGTACATGGGCTTTCAGAAAGCCTTCTACAAAGTCCCTCACCAAAGGCTCTTCAGCAAAGTCAGCCGTCATGGGATAAAAGTGAAGGTCCTCTCATGGATCAGTAACTGGTTAAAAGACAGGAAACAAAGGGCAGGAATAAATGGCCAGTTTTCACAATGGAGAGGGGTAAATAGCAGGGTCCCTGTAGAGGAGCAGACTCACCCCTGCAGCACTTCCTGCTGGTCATCCAGGGAATTAGCTCACCAGCCTCTGGAGCACCCTCTGCAGGCCAGTGATCTGCCTTGTCCTCTGGCACCCATGTCTCTCCCAGGACCCAGTGCCCCTATTACTGGGATGCTGCCCCCCTGGCAGTACCCCACAGATCTGGGTCTCCCCTTCCTGGGGAACCCCCACCCACTACCCCCACCTTGCCTGAGGACTAGGCCATTGCCAGTCACCAACTAGCCCCCACTCCCTGGGGCAGACTGCAGTATAGGCCACTCATCACTGGCAAGGGGGGTTTGGACCTGCTGCCTTAGACTAGCCCTGAGCTGCCCTCAAGTACCTCTTGGCCTTCTGCTAGGCTGTAGCCTGGGGCTATCCAGGCTAGAGCCCCCCCCAGCCTTTCCCTAGTCCTGCTCTACTACAGGTACCCTGTCTAGCTCCCTGCAGCCAGGCCCTTCTCCCTCTGAAGGCAGAGGGAGACTGCTGAGTGCCTACCTCCCAGCCTTCTTTATACAGGCCAGCTGTGGCCTGATTGGGGCATGGCCCAGCTGTGGCTACTTCCCCAATCAGCCCAGTAGCTTTTCCCTTTGCCCCAGCCCTCTGCCAGGGCTGTGTTAAACCCTTCCAGATAGGAGCAGGACAACCACCCCACTACAGTCACCCAAGCATCTGTATGGTACCTGTGCTGATCAACATATTCATATATGATCTGGAAAAGGGGGTGAACAACAATAAGGTAGCCAGATTTTCAAATGATACAAAATTACTCAAGATAGTTAAGTCCAAAACAGACTACAAAGAAACAAAGGTATCTCACAAAACTGAATGACTGGGGAACAAAATGGCAGATGAAATTCTGTGTTGGTAATTACAAAGTAATGGACATTGGAAAAAAGTAATCCCAACTATACATACAAAATAATGGGATCTAAATTAGCTTTTACCACTCAAGAAAGTGGTAGTAATTGTGATAGTTCTTTGAAAACATCGGCTCAATGTGAAGTGGCAGTCAAAAAAGCTAACAGAATGTTAGGAACTATTAGGAAAGAGATAGATAATAAGACAAAAGATCATAATGCCACTATATAAATCCATGGGACACCCACACCTTGAATACTGCATGCAGTTCTGGATGCCCCATTTCAAAAAAGATATATTAGAATTTGAAAAAGTTTGGAGAATGACAACAAAAATTAGGTGTATGGAACAACTTCCATACTCTGAGAGATTAAAAAGACTAGGACTGTTCTGCTTAGCAAAGAGATGCATAGGAGGGGATATGAAAGAGGTCTATAAAATCATGAATGGTGTGGAAAAAGTGAATAGGGAAGTGTTAATTATCACTTCACGTAACACAACCACCAGGGGTTACCCAGTGAAATTAATATGTAGCAGGTTTAAAAACAAACAAAAGAAAGTACTTCTTCACAGAATGCACAGTCAACCTGTGGAATTCATTACCTGGGGATGTTGTGAAGGCCAAAAGCATAACTGGTTTAAAAAAAATAGATAAGTTCATGGCGGATAGGTCCATCAATGGCAATTAGCCAAGATTGTCAGGGATGCAACCCCACGCTCTCATGTCCCTAAACTTCTGATTGCCAGGAACTGGGACTGGACAACAGTGGATGGAGCTCTCAAAATTGCCTTGTTCTGTTAACTTCCTCTGAAACATCTGGCACCGGCCAGGATACTGAGCTAGACTGACCATTGATCTGACCCAGCATGGACATTCTTATTTTCTTATGATAATTAGTTGTGATTTGACTGAGCCTTTAAGACTTGTCTGCTGTACTTACACAGTACATTTTACACAGGGTTTTTAAACTAAAACTCCCAACTGTCACTATCAAGGAAGGTTGCACTGAGATCCCAGGGATCATATTTTCTTAACATAGTTTTTTGTGAAGAATTAATGAGGCTTTTCCAAAAATCCTCTCTACCCCAAGTTGTTCCATCAGCTCTCTTTGAAGATGCCACTTCCCTGAGCGGTGTCCCTGCTGGCCCAGGCTCTTATACTATAAACGGATAGTTCAGACCTCATGGCTCTGCTCTGTTTGATCGGGGCTTTACTCTTATCAAGAGATTTTCATTATGATCATTTAGACCGTCTACATAGCACAAGCCACGTGTGACGGTCCACGCCCCTAGGGTCAGGGCCACGTGGCCTATCCGTCACATTCTACAGCGCCGCCCTTAGGTGCAGGGCAGCGCGGCCTAGCGGCCAGAGTCTACAGCACCACCCTTGGGTGCAGGACAGCGCGGCCTAGCGGCTAGAATCTACAAAGCATTGGGGCTTCCCTTATGGGGTGGGGCAGCCCCAGTAGGGGGGTCCGGGCCCACCCGACTCCTACGGGCCCCGACCCAGAGCCCTAACAGTAGCGTAGCGGCTTGCCACTGACTCAGCTGGGGGGTCCTACCAAAACACACTGAGTTTCCCCGGGTGGGAGGTACCACTCCGTCACCCTCCCTGGGTCACTTCCTACCAGAGTCTGTGTCGGGGTTTCCCATGAGATGTCAGGTCCTCTGTGCTCGGCAGGGCCAGTCATCTCCAGGGTTTCCTCCACCATGGACACTTCAGAGCAGACATACTTCAGAGCCCAGTCTAACAAGGCAGGAGGAGGAGGAGCAAAGATGCTGAGGAGGAGGACGACACTAGATGGGGCGAGGGATAGCTCAGTGATTTGCGCATTGGCTTGCTAAACCCAGGGTTGTGAGTTCAATCCTTGAGGAGCCCACTTAGGGATCTGGGGCAAAATCAGTACTTGATCCTGCTAGTGAAGGCAGGGGGCTGGACTCGATGACCTATCAGGGTCCCTTCCAGTTCTATGAGATAGTTGTATCTCCATATATTATGCATGCAGCCAGGAGCTGTTCTCAAACCACGAGAAAGGTAGCCAGTCGTGGTGGCCAGTGCTTGGGGAAGGACAAACACCAGAGGAGGTTCCCAGTAAGCGGCTTTTATTTTGAGAAGGAAGTTAGTCGGTGCGAGCTCTTGGGGCGAGGAGGATTAGGGCTGCATGCATGCCTAGGTAGGGTGTGGATGTGCTCTCTCCCATCACGGTAATCAGCCTCAGTGATCTCTTCAAAGGTCTCATCCAGAATTTAGGCAATGCGCTTGTGCAGGTTTCGTGGGAGAGCCACTGTGGTCCTTGTCCCAGTCAGGCTAACATGTCCGCACCACTCTGCCATGAGGGGCAGGGGGACCGTTGCTGCACACAGGCAAGCTGCATATGGGCCAGGGGGCGAAATCACATTGTAGTAGAAGACCCTCACTTGCTGCCCAGGTCACCCTCAGCAGCTGATATCTTCCAGGATGAACTCCTGTGGAAAATGTGGGGACAGTGTTCAGTGTAGGGACCACCTGCACTGGTTGGCTTTCCCCAAGGCACAGAAACCTAGAGGACATTACAGCCATGAAAGAATCACTCCCACTTGACCCTGTGCTTACTCACCATTTTGGGGCTCCAAGGCGTTATGTGAACTCGCTTTGGGACACGCAAATTATGCTATTGTGTAGACTGTGCTTTCCCTCCTTAAGTATGGGGGAATCATTGCTGTGTCTTGTGTGAACAATGCTGCCTCTGTTAAGTGTTGCATTTTGCCTTTACAGATGCAACCTTGAGATCTCCGCCATCCATGTTATCACTGTCCGAGAGGCTGCAAAGAATCAGGAAGAGGCCACCTAGAAGCAAAGAGGACATGCTGCATGAAATCATGCAGCACTCCCTTAATGAAAATCAAAAAGTGCAGGAGTGGCGGGAGAGTGAAAGGTGGGTCTGCCGGCACCAAAGCCTGGAGCTGCTGATAAGCATCATGGAGCGCCAAGTGGACTTGATCCAGGCGCTTGTAGCCATGCAGGCGGAGCACTACTGCACCCGCCCCCACCCCCTGTAGCCCTTGTCCCAAAATTCTTTCCCTTGTGCCCCCATGTCACCTCCACCCCACTTTCCCCAACATCCGGGTTCTTATTACCACCAGCTGCATCCAACACCTGTAGCTTCACCACCCAGCCCTGAAAACTACGACCCTTACCCACCGCACTCAACCCCCATTACATGCAGTACAGCCATCCTGAAGTGCAGCACTCATTGCACAGCACTCCAGACAGGAAGGCTGAGTATGATAATAGGACATATGCAAATCTGTGATTGTACCGTTCCCCACCCCACCCCCTTGCCCTTTCTGTTTCCCAAGCAGTTGTGTTTCTTTTCAATAAATGCATTTTCTTTTCAATAAATGGATTTTTTGGTTTTGAAAACCTTCTTTATTATTGCATAAAGTAAAAGATACCTTAGCCCAGGAAAGCAACAGGCGCTGCAAGTCAGTAGAGCAAACACAGATTACTACTCACATTGGAACCACTGCACTTCACTCCCATGCAGAGCACCAGACATTACCGGTGGCTTTCAGCCTCAAATTGCTCCCTCAAGGCATCCCTAATCCTTGCAGCCCCGCGCTGGGCCCCTCTAATAGCCCTGCTCTCTGGCTGTTCAAATTCAGCTTCCAGGTGTTGAATCTCCAAGTTCCATGCCTGAGTGAATCTTTCACCCTTCCCTTCACAAATGTTATGGAGGGTACAGCACGCGGATATAACCGCGGGGATGCTGTTATCGGCCAGGCCCAGCTTCCCATACAGAGAGCGCCAGCAGCCCTTTAAATGGCCAAAAGCACACTCCACAGTCATTCTGCATCGACTCAGCCTGTTGTTGAACTGCTCCTTGCTGCTGTCAAATCTCCCTGTGTAGGGTTTCATGAGCCACGGCATTAAAGGGTAAGCAGGGTCTCCAAGGATCACAGTGGGCATTTTGACTTCCCCTACAGTGATCTTCTGGTCTGGAGAAAAAAGTCCCGGCTTGCAGCTTCCTGAATAGGCCAGTGTTCCGAAAGATGCATGTGTCATGCACCTTTCCGGGCCAGCCTGCGTTAATGTCAATGAAATGCCCACTGTGATCCACAAGCACTTGGAGAACCATAGAGAAATACCCCTTCTGAGTAACGTACTCAGTGGCTAGGTGGGCTGCTGCCAGAATTGGAATATGCGTTCCATCTATCACCCCTCTGCAGTTAGGGAAACCCATTTGTGCAAAGCCAGCCACAATGTCATGCATGTTACCCAGAGCCACCGTTCTTCTGAGCAGGATGCAATTAATGGTCCTGCAAACTTGCATCAACATGATTCCAACGGTCGACTTCCCCACTCCAAACTGGTTATTGACCGATTGGTAGCTGTCTGGAGTTGCCAGCTTCCAGATTGCAATAGCCACCCGCTTCTCCACCATTAGGGCAGCTCTCAATCTTGTGTCCTTGTGTCGCAGGGTGGGGGCGAGCTCCTCACACAGTCCCATGAAAGTGGCTTTTCTCATGCGAAAGTTCTGCAGCCACTGCTCATCATCCCAGACTTGCATGACGATGTGATCCCACTGCTCAGTGCTTGTTTCCCGAGCCCAAAAGCGCTGTTCCATGGTGGTGAACATGTCCATGAATGCCACATGCAATCTCGTGTTGTATGCGTTACTCGAGTCGATATCAGAGTCCTCTCTATCACTTTGGATCTTAAGGAATAACTCGACTGCCAAACGCGATGTGCTGGAGAGACTCGTCAACATATTCCTCAGCAATTCGGGCTCCATTCCCGCAGACCAAAAGGGAAGACAGAGCGCGCAGTACAAAAAACGTTGAAAGATGGCGCCAATTGTGGACGAAAGCAGAGGGATTGCTGGGATGCAAACGGATGCATCAGGGGGCGTTGGGACAAAGCCCAGAATGCCCCACCCCCTTCCCACAAGCCACAGTGCCAGAATGGGAAGAGGTGCTCTGTGGGATAGCTGCCCATAATGCACCACTCCCAATGCTGCTGCAAGTGTCGCAAATGTGGACATGCCAGTGCTCTTGCAGCTGTCAGTGTGGACAGTCTGCAGCACTTTCCCTACTGCGTTCTACGAAGGCTGGTTTAACTCAAAGCACTCTACATTTGCAAGTGTAGCCCTGCCCTTAGTTTAAGTAATAGTATGAACCGAAGGCTGCGAACCAGCGTAAGCCTGTTTTTGGCAAAACAACAATGCGCCAGGTGTCAGCGAACCAAATAAGCACATTCCTGCCTGGAAAGGACTGTACTAAAATACCTAAAATACTATGTCAACACCTTCTTAAGAGGTGGGACAGGAACACACTGACCCCACATAAGACAAGGAGGGAATGCCAGGAGAATGGATGAGGATGTTTTGTTTTAACTAGAAGGTACGAGGAAAAGGATGGCAACTAACATGTGGAGTGAAATGTGTAACTTCTTTTATCAGTGTATAGAGGAGAAGTCATAGGAGGGGCATCTTTGTACTCGCAAGGGGACAGCATCCTGGTGTGCTGACTGAGCGGATGCCGTTGTCATGAGCATTTATCCATTAGTGTCTCTCTAACCATGAAGCCAGGGTGCTAGTACTGTGCTTCATTGACAATAAACCTGGCTGAGCGCCTTCACTGCCAAACCAAGCCTGTGGCCTTTCTTTAGGAGTAACATCAAGGTCTGCTGGATCAGTTACCTGCATGCCCTGCTAGTGCAGCTGGCAGCAGAGCTCCATAAGCCATAACTATTTAGCAGCCTAAACAATTCTCCGCAGCACTTACCAACAGCTCTAATGAGCCATAAAGCCAGTGTCTTTATTAAGTCCATGATTGTTTGGTGTCTAGCAAAGTTATGTGTCACGGGGTAGCCATGTTAGTCTGTATCCACAAAAACAACAAGGAGTCTGGTGGCACCTTAAAGACTAACAGATTTATTTGGGCATAAGCTTTTGTGGGTAAAAAACATCACTTCTTCAGATGCAACTGAAGAAGTGAGGTTTTTTACCCTCGAAAGCTTATGCCCAAATAAATCTGTTAGTCTTTAAGGTGCCACCAGACTCCTTGTTGTTTTAGCAAGTTATGAATTTAAGCTCCGAGGCTCATCTTTTGAAGGTGTTGTGCAGGTTTCTTTTGAGGACAAGGACTGAGGGGCCTGATATGGAGTTATCGCTTTCCGAAAAGTGTTTGCCTATGGGTGATACAGTGTTTTTGTCTTTCATCATTTTTCTGTGAGATTTCATTTGAAAGCATAGTGATTGTCTCATTTCACTCACATACCTGTTTTTGGGGCATTAGTGCACTGGATGAAGTATGTTGTGATAGGCGTGTGTAGGACTCATGGATCTTGAAAGGTGTGTTCTGGGGGCATTTACCATCATAGCAGTGGAGATATGTCCTTGCAGGCTTTGCATCTGTTGTTATGTCAGGGGCTGGTGCTGATTTGAGTTCTTCTGGTCACCTTTCTTTGTCCTACTGCTGTAGAGATGTTAACGGTCCACTTCACCTTGAATGGTCTCTTGTGTTAACCCCTTTTATTTAGCTCTGACACTCTGAGTACCTTTCACAGATCTGAAGAAGAGCTTTGTATAACTCGAAAGTTTGTCTCTCTCCCCAACAGAAGTTGGTTCAATAAAAGATATTCCCTCACCCACCTTGTCTGTTTAATATCCTGGAACCAACACAGTTATAACAACACTGCAAACAAGTATTATTATTGTTACTAGCACACTGACAATCACCATATTATACAAATATCAGAGGGGTAGCCGTGTTAGTCTACATGGCTACCCCTCTGATACTTGACACCATGCAAGGCACTGCATTTAGCCGTATGGAATGGAAATCCATCAACCTCATGAAGAAACTTAAACAAGTACAGACAGATATCATCTTCCTTTCCAAACGCAAATGGATGGACATCATACCAAATGGACTGAAGGTGAAAAATCCATTGCTATCTACATACTGCACAGACCACAGTGAGAGATTATGCCATACACTATCAAAGAAAATGAGGAACCACCTGATCAGCATCCTATATAGCAAACAGGAAAACATCAAGAAAGAGCTCTCCAACCTGGAGACTTTCATAAATATCCAACCCTCCACACAAACGGACTTTACTAAAATAAGACAGGAGATCTACATTACACACTTCACCTCTCTACAAAGGAAAAAGGACCGTAAGCTGTCTAAAATCCTACCTGCCACATGGGGCCACAACAGTGGTACCCCTAACTCACCCAGCAATATTGTCAATATATCCAGCTACACACTCAACCTGGCAGAAGAGTCTGTCCTATCTCGGGGACTCTCCTTTTGCCCCACCACCCCCAAAAACATGACACAGTTCTGTGGTAATCTGGAAGCCCACTTTCGCCGTCTCCGACTCAAAGAATACTTTCAAGATAACACTGAACAGCGCACTGATACACAGAGACCCTCCTACCAACAACTCAAGAAGAAGAACTCCACATGGACTCCTCCTGAGGGTCAAAATGACAGTCTGGACCTATACATAGAATGCTTCCGCCGACGTGCACAGGCAGAAATTGTGGAAAAACAACATCGCTTGCCTCATAATCTAAGTCATGCAGAACGCAATGCCATCCACAGCCTCAGAAACAACCCTGACATTATCATCAAAGAGGCTGATAAAGGAGGTGCTGCTGTCGTCATGAACAGGTCTGACTACCAGAAGGAGGCTGCCAGACAACTCTCCAATACCAAATTCTACAGGCCGCTTTCCTCAGATCCCACTGAGGAATACACTAAGAAACTGCACCATCTACTCAGGACACTCCCTACACTAACACAGGAACAAATCAACATACCCTTAGAGCCTCGACCGGGGTTATTCTATCTACTATCCAAGATCCACAAACCTGGAAATCCTGGACGCCCCATCATCTCGGGCATTGGCACTCTCACTGAAGGACTGTCCGGATACATGGACTCTCTACTCAGACCCTACGCCACCAGCACTCCCAGCTACCTCCGTGACACCACTGATTTCCTGAGAAAACTACAATGCATTGGTGATCTTCCAGAAAACACCATCCTAGCCACCCGGGATGTGGAAGCTCTCTACACAAACATCCCACACACAGATGGAATACAAGCTGTCAGGAACAGTATCCCTGATGATGACACAGCACAACTGGTTGCTGAGCTCTGTGACTTTATCCTCACACACAATTATTTCAAATTTGGTGACAATATATACCTCCAGACCAGTGGCACCGCTATGGGCACCCACATGGCCCCACAATATGCCAACATTTTTATGGCTGACCTGGAACAAAGTTTCCTCAGCTCTCGTCCACTCACCCTCCTTCTCTACCTATGCTACATTGATGACATCTTCGTCATCTGGACCCATGGGAAGGAGACCCTGGAAGAATTCCACCACAATTTCAACAGCTTCCACCCCACCATCAACCTCAGCCTGGACCAATCTACACGGGAGGTCCACTTCCTAGACACCACAGTACAAATAAGTGACGGTCATGTTAACATCACCCTATACCGAAAACCCACCGACCGCTACGCCTACCTTCATGCCTCCAGCTTCCATCCCGGACACACCACACGATCCATCGTCTACAGCCAAGCACTGAGGTACAACCGCATTTGCTCCAACCCCTCAGACAAAGACCAACACCTACAAGAACTTCACCAAGCCTTCTCAAAACTAAGATACCCGCATGAGGAAATAAGGAAACAAATCAACAGAGCCAGACGTGTACCCAGAAGCCTCCTGCTGCAAGACCAACCCAAGAAACAAACCAACAGAACTCCACTGGCCATCACCTACAGTCCTCAGCTTAAACCTCTCCAATGCATCATCAGTGATCTACAACCCATCCTGGACAATGATCCCTCACTTTCACAGACCTTGGGAGGCAGGCCAGTCCTCGCCCACAGACAACCCGCCAACCTTAAGCATATTCTCACCAGCAACCACACAATGCACCATAACAACTCTAACTCAGGAACCAATCCATGCAACAAACCTCAATGCCAACTCTGCCCACATATCTACACCAGCGACACCATCACAGGACCTAACCAGATCAGCTACAACATCACTGGTTCATTCACCTGCACGTCCACCAATGTAATATACACCATCACATGCCAGCAATGCCCCTCTGCTATGTACATCAGCCAAACTGGACAGTCCCTACGTAAAAGGATAAAAGGACACAAGTCAGATATCAGGAATGGCAATATACAAAAACCTGTAGGAGAACACTTCAACCTTCCTGGCCACACAATAGCAGATGTAAAGGTAGCCATCTTACAGCAAAAAAACTTCAGGACCAGACTCCAAAGAGAAACTGCTGAGCTTCAGTTCATTTGCAAATTTGACACCATCAGCTCAGGATTAAACAAAGACTGTGAATGGCTAGCCAACTACAAAAGCAGTTTCTCCTCCCTTGGTGTTCACACCTCAACTGCTAGAAGAGGGCCTCACCCTCCCTGACTGAACTAACCTAGTTATCTCCAGACTGATTCTTGCCTGCATAGTTATACCTGCCTCTGGAAATTTCCATTACATGCGTCTGATGAAGTGGGTATTCACCCACGAAAGCTTATGCTCCAATACATCTGTTAGTCTATAAGGTGCCACAGGACTCTTTGTTGCATATTATACAGAAGTTTTCAAGGGTTGATCGCCTCAGAACTACAAACTCTGATCAGTAAAAAGCCTGAAAAATATGGGTTTCTAAAGAGCTTCCCTGTGGGAAATGATTTAATTTGTCAAAGTCACAATGACTTCTAGGTTGTGTCCTCCTAGAAATGCTGACCTCCTAACAGAATAGTTCTAATCAGAAACTGGGACATTAATAGTATTTTAATAGCATGTTCTCAAAATAGACTCTCGACACCAGGGACATGCCATTCTTGTGGCACACGCTGTCTTTTGTAATTAATTTCTGGAAGTCACAGGGAAGGGGCCTCGGTATGAAGGTAGGTGGAGGTCACTCTGTATGGAAATCACACACTTCCAGGACCTCATATACCCTGCTCTAAAGAGAGTAACTCAGTTTATACCCATGGAATTATGCTAGATTTACACCAGGGTAAATTAGATCAGAACCTGGTCTCAGACAGAAAGTGCTGCTGGGACAGAAAGTGATAGTGTCCCTCTAAACTGAATGATGCCACTGAAGTTTAGGCTATAACTAGAGCATGATTAGATAACACAGTCTGACCTGCTGTTTTCAGAGCCTAGTGATTGCAAACTTCAGGAGGTAAATTTCTTTCTCAGGCCCAAACCTGGAATTACAACGAACAGTGTCCTGGCACAATGTCCCTGTAGCTGCTAAGTGCTGCTAAGGAAAAAATATGATTAAAATGCTATGCTCCTAATTAGGTCACATCATACTTTAGAATATTATCACACATTTATTACAGGTGGCACAGACAACAATGCCTATGCTTAAGGTGACCCAACACTTTCCATGAGAAGACCTTGTTCTGCGTTGTTTATAATTTTGCCAAACTTTAACCATTTGTACTGAAGTTTTCCATGCTGTGTGTCTGCTTCTGGCTGTGAGGGTTTATTTAGAAAATTTCAGCAAAAATGGTGCAGCCATTTCAGAGAATGAGAGCAAGGAAAAATGCTGCTTTGCCCATGTTAAAAAAAAATTACAATTCTTTTGTAGAGGAGCTCTAGAGCAGTGGTGGGCAACCTGTGGCCCACGGGCCACATGCAGACCATCAGGGTAATCTGATTGCGGGCCAAGAGGCATTTTGCTGACATTGACCGCCGTTCACTGTTCCCAGCCAATGGGAGCTGCGGGGGGTCGTGGCCACCACATCCTTCCATTGTTTTTTCCCTTAGACTTGCTTCCCAAGGGATCTTACCTACTAACTCCCTCAGTTTGTTTGCTAAAGTCTGCCTTCTTGAAATCCATTGTCTTTATTTTGCTGTTCTCCCTCTTACCATTCCTAAGAATCATGAACTCTACCAGAAGGACTTATCCAGGGTGAGTGGGGATGGACCCTGGGATGCCAATTCTGCAGGGAACCTTGATACTAAATTGCTGCCCCGGGTTAAGGAGGGGGGAGATATAGATGCCTGTCTCGCGGCCTTTGGGAAGGCTGGCAATTGGAACCAGGCTGACTCTGCAGAAAGGCTCCAGTGTCTAGCCCCCTTCCTGGGTCCCAAGGCCATAGAACTGTTTAGCCAGATGGGCGGGGTGGCAGACTGGCTCTCACTCCTGGCCTCGTCCTATATGTCTGCGTGGACTCTCCTGGGCTCGAGCCCCTCGGACCCCCAGTGGGAGCGGAAGGTGATGGTCAATGAGGAGACATTCCTGGGGTGGCGAGACCCTGGGACAGAGAGAACTGTTGTCAGGCCCCAGGTGATGCTGCCTCACCAGATGCTGCAGGGCTGTGTGACCTGGGTGAAGGTCCCCGGGATGAAGCCCCTCGCCCTGCCTATGGCCCGGATCCCTGTGCAGACACAGGAGGGGTCGGGCTGGCTGGTAGCTGGGGTTCACCAAGATATTGGCTGTGAAGTCCTGTTGGGGGATGACTGTCTCTCTTTGGGACAGGATCTGGGCCCTGCTCCTGTAACGGCCGAGGATTTGAATTTGAATCCAGGGAACCAATCGGCTGAGACTGAAGCAGTCAGTGAAAATGCAAATGACCTGGCTGGCAGTGGGGAGGAGCTGCTAAGCTCAGGTGCCCTGCCTGTCTGTAACCAGAGCCCTGGAGCTGAGTGGGACAGAGAGATACTCCCCGTCCCCCTGCACACGGGGGAGGTGGCTCACGCTGGCTCTGATGCTGTGACCAAAGCAGCAGGCTTGCTGCCTGCCCTCACTGGGACAGCCGGGGCAAAACTGAGCCCAGGGGGATCGGAGACCCCAACTGAGTGTGGGGAACCACAGCCAGGGTGGGACAGCTGCCAACTAGGGCTGCCTTCTCCAGAGGTGCCAAAGGCCTGGGACAAGGGGAAAGCAGCCTTGAGACACCTGCCTGTCATAGAGGAGCCTTTTCAGAAGGTGGCCATGGACATAGTGGGGCCCCTCAGCAAGGTGACCCAGGCAGGGAAAAAATACATTCTGGTGGGGATAGATTTTGGTACCCATTATCCAGAGGCAGTGGCTCTGTCCTCTATCAAGGAAGACATTGTGGTGGATGCGCTGTTGACCATTTTAAGCAGAGTGGGATTCCCCAAGCAGGGCCATCCCTAGCCATTTGGGTGCCCTATGCAGCCCCCCCGCGGGGGGGGGGTTGTGTGGGGCCCCAGGCCTCCCCCCTTCAGGGTCTGGAAGGCAGAAGCTGTGGGGGGCACTTTTGGGGACCTCACAGGCCCAGAGTGGCCTGGGTGATTAGCAGGGGGCTGGGAGCAACCCGCTCTGCTTCCCTCATCCCAGCCCCAGTGGTGTCACTTGGGGGAGGGAGCTTGGGGGACGGGATCCCGCCCCCTGCACTCACCAACAGTGGCAGGAAGCAGAACAGGCCACTCTACTCTGCCAGCTCGCAGCCACGGCGCTCCACTTCCCGCCACCGGTGAGTGTGGGGATCGTCCTTTCCCCAACCTCTCCACACTCACCGGCAGCGGAAAGCAGAGCATCGCCGCTGGGAGCTGGCGGAGTGGAGCAGGCTGGGGCCACAGGCACCAACTTTCCTTGGTGCCGATGGGTGCTTACGCCCCCCCCACCCCAGCCCCAGCCCCACCCTGACTCTGCCCCCTCCCTGTCCCTATTGGACCCCTCCCCAAATCCCCGCCCCGCTTCTTCCCGGAGCATGCCGTGTTCATCCTTCTCCCCCTCCCTCCCACCGCTTGCCGCGCAAAAGAGCTGTTTCGCAGCACAAGCTCTGGGAGGGATGGGGGAGAAGCAGGACTCGGTGGTGCGCTCAGGGGAGGAGGCGGAGGTGGAGCGGAGGTGTAGGTGAGCTGGGGCAGGAGGGTGGGCCGGGAAGCTGCCCGTGGGTGCAGAGCACCCACCAATTTTTCCCCGTGGGTGCTCCAGCCCCGGAGCACCCATGGAGTCGGCACCTATGGCTGGGGCCAGGTTGCTCCGCTTTCCGCCACTGCCGGTGAGTGTGGGGTTGCTGGGGGAAGAGGTGGAATGGGGGCAGGCTGGGGGCAGAGCAGGGGGAAGGGTAAGAGGTGGGGCGGAGGGAATTGTCCGGGTCCCCTCCCCCCCAGGGATGGCCCTGCCCCTTGCAGTGGACGCAGCCCATGGCGTGGCCGGCCGAGGGATATGACTGGTTGCCAGGGCTGGTGCCAACACGTATGCAGCATGTAGCTGACTAGGGCACCATGAAATTTGGTGCCCCAAATTTAATGGTGCCCTACGCAGCTTCATATGCTGTGTATGCCTAAGGACGGCCTTGTCCCCAAGGAGGTCCTTACAGACCAGGGGTCCAACTTCATGTCAGCCCTGCTCCAGTGCTTGTGGGAGAAGTGTGGGGTCCGGCACACCTGGGCCTGAGCGTATCACCCTCAGTCCAACGGGCTGGTGGAGAGATTTACTGGGACCCTGAATATGATGCTGAAGACTTTCCTGGGCCAGCTTCTGCAGGACTGGGACAAGTATTTACCTCACCTGCTGTCCGCGTACAGGGAAGTGCCCCAGGAACCCATGAGGTTCTCTCCTTTGTGGTTGCTGTATGGTAGGGGAGTGAAGGGACCCCTGGGCTTGGTGAGGGCCGGATGGGAGTGGAAGACCTCCCCCGATGGAGAATCAGTGGTGGAGCATGTACTGACTTTCTGGGAAAAGCTCACTGAGCTCAGGGGTTTGGCCAGGGAGAATCTAGCCAGGGCCCAAGGGAGGCAGAAGGTTTGGTATGACCACTCAGACTACAGCGCCAGGACCAGGTGAGGGTTCTCATCCCAGTGAGAAAGAATAAGCTGCAAGCTGCCTGGCATGGGCCCTTCAAGGTCATCAAGCAGCTGAATGAGGAGAACAATGTGGTGGAACTGCCCAACCGGGCTCATGGCCATCAAGGGACCATGTCAACAAGATGAAGCCATACTGTGAAGGGAAAGGCTGGTACTGGCCGTGTGTGGCCGGGGGAGAAGGGGGAAGATCCCCTGGTGGGTCTCTTCCCTGAGACAGGAGCCGGCCCCTTGCTGGAATCAGTTCCCCTCTCTGACCAGCTACCCCTGCCCAGCAGGCAGAGATCAGAGAAGCGCTGCATTGGTACCAACAGCTGTTTTCCAACCGGCCTGGGCTCACTAACTGAACTGTCCACTGGGTGGAGACAGGAGCCAGCCCTCCCATCAGGTGTTCCCCATTCAGAGTAACTGGCAACACAGCCCAAGCCCTGGAGGGAGAGGTCAGAGACATGCTGGCTTTAGGGGTGATCCAGCCAACCCCGGGGCCTCTCCCATGGTGCTGGTTCCCAGGAAAAATTGGTTGATCCGATTCTGTGTGGCCTATCGGAAGCTCAATGCCATCACCATGTCTAGTGCCTGCCCATACATAGGCCTGATGAGGTCCTAGACAAGTTGGGGGGGACTGGGTACCCCACAACCAGGGATCTCACCAAAGGTTATTGGCAAATGCCTTTGGATCCAAATGCCAGTTTGAAACCAGCTTTTGTCACCCCTGTGGGGCTGTACAAATCCCTGGTCCTACCTCTCGGCCTCAAGGAGGCATCAGTCACCTGCCAGCACCAGGTGGATCAGTTACTGAGAGGGATGGAGAATTTTACCCTAGGGTACTGTAACCTGGCCCTCGCCGGCCTAGGCCCCAAAAACACCCAGAGACCAACTGAGGTGCAGCACCCGTGTCCTTTTATTGTAGGTGTCCATTCCCACCACCTATTATTTACAAGTATTTACAGAGACCAACACTCTTCGAGACTACTAGCTTCCCAGCCAGCAGGAATCTAGCACCCACACTCCTCCCTTGCCTGTCTCCCCTTGCCTTCCTGTCTCTTAGCCAGCTTTATAGGCCAGGCTGGCTAGCCAGGCCTGCAGGTGGATCCCCTCTGGTAATTAGGGTGTGGCCCCTCAGCCAGCCCAACTAACCCTTTTTCCTCTGGAACTGGGCTAACAGGGGCCTGGCTTGTTTCTCCTAGCCAGGACCCTGTTACATCCCTCCCCCCTTAAGAGGCATACGGTCCGGCCACCCTTGGCCCACCTGCCTTCTGGCCTTTTCGCCTTTTATTTTTACTTGGGGTGGGGCTCTCCACAGGGAGGTCTTCCCCTGGAACCGGGTGAGCCCCAGCCCCTTCCACCAGCATTCGCTCCATCCTCCGCCCACAGAAGGTACACTGCGGAGGCAGAGGCTGCCCCCCAAATTCTGCCTCTGCCCGCAGATCCTCACACCAATCACACGGTGGGGAGGGACAGGGTCGGGAGTTATTCTCTCATCCGGCGGGATCTTCCCTGCCTCAGTTTCCCCCACATCTGCATGTGGGTTTGGGGTCTCCCCCGCGGGTGCCATCTCCCCTGAGCCCGTGAGCTCCCCCCAGGCAGGCCTCCGCTCTGGGCTCAGTTGTCTAGGAGTTTCATCTGCCTCAACGGATCTAGGTCCATCCCCAATTCCAACAGCCCCCTGGCTCGGACGGCATGTCCCCCTTTTGGGGGTACCGCCTTGCTTCGTTCCTGATAGTGAGCCCCACTCCCTGCCCACCACCACTGGATACGGACCGCTCCAGGACCCCCACTCGCTTCCACTTGAAGCAGCCCTTCACTTCCAGGGGTACCTGGGCCACCTGGCAAAACTTTCTGTCTCCATGTATGCACCCCAGGGCCATTCTTGCCCTCCGGACCAGCCAATGTGGTTTTATCAATGCCTGCCGTAGCATTTGGCTGATAGGACCACCTGGTCTAGAATAGCGGCCCATACAGTCCCATAATCCTGGGCTTGTTCTTCGCTCAGTGCCATATAGGCCGCTTGAGCCTCTCCCACCAGGTACAGCACGAGCCGAAGGGCCCAGGTTGTCCTTTCCCACCCGGCGCCTGTGACTACCCACTCAAATGTCCCCAGGAATGCATCCGGGTCATCTGTCAGGCTCATCTTGCATAGTCCCCAGCCCTAAGCCCGGGTGCCCTCACCCACCGCAGGACTCGAGCTGCGCTTGGGTATTGGTCTGCTCCTTGATAAAGTCCTGCAGGCTTTGTTGTTGTTCCACCTGCCAGGTCAGGAAGGCCTGCTTCTCAGTCTGCTGGGACAACTGGACATTGACCAGGGCCTGCTGCATCTCCTCCTGCTGCTGCTTCACCAGCCATTTTAGGGTCTCTTCCATCTCCAGGACCGCCAACCACAGTCGCTGGTGTCAAAATCCTGGACAAGCCCCCACGTGTAACCTGGCCCTCACCAGCCTAGGCCCCAAGATCACCCAGAGACCAACCGAGGTGCAGCACCTGTGTATTTTTATTGTTGGTGTCCATTCCCACCACCTACTATTTACAAGTATTTACAGAGACCAACACTCTTGGAGACTACTAGCTTCACAGACAGCAGGGATCTAGAGCCCATGCACTGCACTTTCCTGTCTCCCTCCTGCTTCCTGTCTCTTAGCCAGTTTTATAGGGCAGGCTGGCTACCCAGGCCTGCACGTGAATCCTCTCTGGTAATTAGGGCATGGCCCCTCAGCCAGCCCAACTAACCCTTTTTCCTCTGGAACAGGGCTAACAGGGGCCTGATTTGTTTCTCCTAGCCAGTACCCTGTTACACGTACATTGATATTTGCGTCATTAGCCAGACCTCGGAGGACCATGTGTCTGAGATGAAGAGAGGGCTGGGTTGCCTCCAGGATGCAAGGCTGACTGTAAAAGCTGGGACGTGCAAGGTGGGGATGGCAGAGGTGTCATACCTGGGCCACAAAGTGGGTAACGGCTGCCTAAAGCCAGAGCTGGCCAAGATGGGGGTGATCAGAGATTGGCCCGCTCCCCCGACTAAGAAACAGGCCCAGGCCTATACCGGAGGTTTGTGCCCCACTTTAGCTCTATGTCAGCTCCCATCATTGAGCTATGCGAGAAGGGGAAGCCAGACAAGCTGGTCTGGACCAGGCACTGCCACAGGGCTCTCTGCATGCTGAAAGAGGATCTGATCAAGTGGTATTCACCAATGCCCCAGACACAGGGCTGGGCATGGTGCTGATGCACACTGATGCAAAGGGGGAGAAACACCCCATCATATACCTGAGCAGGAAGCTGCTGCCCCTGGAGCAGAGCTATGTGGCCATAGAGAGGGAATGCCTGGCCCTCGAGTGGGCTCTTAAAAGGCTGCAGCTGTATCTATTTGGGTGCCACTTCATTGTATACGCTGACCACTCGCCTTGCTGTGGCTGCACCAGATGCAAGGGGCCAATGCTAAGCTCCTGAGGTGGAGTCTGTTCCTCCAGGAGTATGAGATGGGGGTGGTCCATGTTAAGGGGAGTGCAAATATTATAGCTGATGCTTTGTCCCGGGGGGGGGAGCCTGAACTTCCCCAGGTCACTGGCTAAAGTGACCCCACTCAGTTGGGTCTCAAAGGGGGGAGAGATGTAACAAAGTGGGGATTTTCCCTTGTTATGTTGTATGTGAGACTATGTGAGTCTTACTGTTTGCATGAATACTTTATGTGCCTCAGTTTCCCTGTGTGCTGCATCAATGCCTTGGTGGTGGGAATAGGGGTGTGTGACTTTGGCTGAGACCCTCTGGGACAGGTGAGGCTGTGCCAGCTGCCTGCATGTAGGCTATGGCTGATGCCCTTCATACCCTGAGACCAGGAGGGAGATGCAACCAGGTGACGACCAGCGCCGTATTATTGCCTAGGCCGACAAATTTGCAGTGTTGGAAGTTCCCCTCCGCGCCCGCCCCCTTGCTCCAGCTCACCTCCGCCTCCTCTGCAAGCGCGCCACCGCGTCCTGTTTCTCTCCCCTCCCAGTGCTTGCGCCGCGAAACAGCTGGGGGAAGAGGTGGGGCTGGGATTTGGGGAAGGGATCCACTAGGGAAGGGAGGGGGCGGAGTTGGGGAGGGGACTTTGGGGAGGGGGTTGGAATGGGGGTGGGAAAAGGGCGGAGTTGGGGCAGAGCCGGGGCAGAGCCAGGATGGCAATTATTTCCCGGCCTAGGAGCGGCAAAATTATTAATCCGCCACTGGTGATGACCCAAGTGACTCTTTGCCTGGAAGCGAGACAAAGACAAGGAGGAGGAGCAACAGGCATGTTAGAGGTCAGGTCACTGGAAGCTGGGCAGTCTGCCTGCGGGGGGGCTGGAAGAAGGGGAGTCCAGGGCATCTGGCCCAAGACTTCCCAGACGGACTTGGCTGAAAGTCACTGATTTCTATGCTAACAAGTTCTGTTCTACGCTGTGCTCCTGTCGACTAATAAGCCTTCTGTTTTACTGGCTGGCTGAGAGTCACGTCTGACTGCAGAGTTGGGGTGCAGGGCCCTCTGGCTGCCCCAGGAGCCCCGCCCAGGCGGACTCGTTGCAGGAAGCGCATGGTGTTGAAGGGGATGCTGAATGCTCCGAGGTCAGAGCCAGGAAGGTCAAAGCTGTGTAAGCTTCTTGCCCTGGCGACAGTATGCTCAGAGAAAGGAGGCTCCCCCAGAGTCCTGACTGGCCTCATATGGAGCAGTTCCAGAGCATCACCCAGGGACTCTGTGACACCTCCAAGAACATAAGGGGATTTTATGGGTTGCTGTATGCCTAATGGCAGCTAATCCTCAACAGGAACCCTTATCTAGTGTCTCTGCTTTGGCCACAGTTTCAATGGCTTGGGTTCTTAGCTAGTGACTGATGGTGCCTCCACCTGACTGTTTAAGGGTGTCAGGAACCCACCTTACCTCCCTATATGGTTTCAGTTATCCCCAACCCACTACTTACCCCTATGACTAGCCTGATGCCTTGTACATATACTCTTCTGATACCTCTGTAACGGATGAACCAACAATCAAGGTACACTTTCTTTACAAGGGGAAATACAGAGGAAGCATATAAAGGGGAAGATGGATTTGGAGTGGGGACATCAGTAACATCATACAACCTGCAAGTAACACATCTCCCAGGGTGGATTTCCCTGGATTCATGAGTCCACTTTAGACCACGCCAGTGGGCTCTGAAATGTGGGGAAACCATGTATCTTGATGAGGCATCAGAGACCTGAAGGTACTTGAGTGCAGTGAGATGATGAGGGCACCAAATCACCAAGGGGGCAGCAGAAATACATATTACTTTTAGTGAGAAAGACCCCACAGCACAGGGGGCCTTCTCAGTGTTTCCAAGACCACTTGTTCTCTCCCACAGCAGTTTGGCAAACCACTTTCAGGGCAAAATAGGCAACACCCCAGGCTGGGGGAGACAGTCAAGGGAATGGTCTGGGCTCAGGCCTTGTCACAGCTGGGTTTTGGGTAACCACAGGGCCGGTGCATCCACTAGGCAAACTAGGCGGCCGCCTAGGGCAAAAAGCGGTGCCCAAAATGTCTGGGATGATCACCTTGCACCAGCAAAATGTGTAACCCCCTCTTCCCGCCGCTGTGCGAGGGGGCACTGCGGCTTTGATCAGCTCTGGCGCTCCAGGAAGTGATGTCATTCCTCCTCCGGCCGCCGGAGGCACTGCGCTGCTCCGGCTCTGCCCCAGGGCCCCGCCCCGCCCCCACTCCCCTGAGCTCTGCAGCAGGGCCGGGGCTGCACTCACCGGTGGCAGGAAGTGCAGAGACCCGGCCCCAGCCGCGCCGCCGGTGAGTACTGGGAGTGGTTCCCCCCTGTCCCCCAAGCCAGCCCCAACCCACGGAGGCTTGCCCCCACACAGAAGCCACCCTCACGGAGTCCTGGGGCACCCCCCCCGTGGGGGGGCTGCGTAGGGCCCCAGAATATTTAGGGACGGCCCTGGTACCCGCCACCCTGCCCACAGCCAGCCCCACACCCCCTGCCCTGCCTCCAGCCAGCCCCTGCCACACCCCCGTACCCAAAGCCAGCCAGCCCCACACCACCCTGTCTCCAGCCAACCCCACACCCCATCTCCAACCAGCTCCACATCCCCTGCCCTGCCCGAAGCCAGCCAGCCCCTGCCGCACCCCCATGCCCAACACCAGTCAGCCCCACACACTGCTGTCTCCAGCCAACCCCACACCCTATCTCCAACCAGCTCCACATCCCCTGCCCTGCCCGAAGCCAGCCAGACCCGCACCCCATGCCCTGCCTCCAGCCAGCCCCTGCCGCACCCCCATACCCAAAGCCAGCCAGCCCCACACCACCCTGTCTCCAGCCAACCCCATACCCCATCTCCAACCATCTCCGCATCCCCTGCCCTGCCCGAAGCCAGCCAGCCCCTGCCGCACCCCCATACCCAAAGCCAGCCAGCCCCACACACCCCTGTCTCCAGCCAATCCCGCACCCCATCTCCAACCAGCTCCGCATCCCCTGCCCTGGCCGAAGCCAGCCAGCCCCACACCCTGTCAGGTTATTCATTTATTTTCATTAAATATGTAGTCTAAATAATTAAATTAATAAATTTTCAAGCTGAATATGTATTAATTCTAATGAACAATGCCACATTATGCAGTATTCATTTTTGAAAGTTCATTTTGAAAGTTTGAAAGCAATGCTCCTGGGGGAGGCGCAAGGTGGAAGTTTCGCCTAGGGCGCAAAATATCCTTGCACCGGCCCTGGGTAGCCAGACCTAGTAGTCTGAGCCAAAGAGTGCAGTCACAAGACAGAAATCAGCTGGGTCAGGGTATCAAGAGTTCAGAGTCAGGAGACAGACTGGAGGTCAGAACCACACATCAGATGCCAGTAGTCATGCTGGATCAGGAACTCAAGCCAGAGGAGCAGGAAGCACACAGTCCAGAAGAGGGTGGAGCCTAGTTGTTGAGACGGCTTCCTGTTCCTGGTGCTGGCTTAAGTAGCCAGCAGGCCAATCAGCTGTTCCAGGATTCCACCAATAGGAATACAGGGACGGAGCTTGAAACTTGGCCTGGGATTCTTGGGTCCCAGGTGAGTAAGCATCAGCAGGCTGTGAGATGGAGGGTTAGTGCGTGGCTGCTCCTGCTGACCCTGCAGACCCACATTTGAGACCTGTGGCTCATGCCATCACCCCCTCCTCTAGTGGCACCCTCTGGGCAATGTGGGTTCAGGTTGCTCAGGGTGGCTCCTACGGAAATCCCAAATCAGGGAGGGAGCATGAACATTTTCCACTAGCTCCCAACTGTGTTTCTTTGGGACATAACTTTCCCAATAGATCAGGTACTATAATTTTCCATTTGATCTTAGAGTTGAGGACTTCATGAACAATGTATTCCTCTTGACCCCTGATCTTTATTGGTGGGGGTAGTGATTGGGTTCTGCAGGAAAATTTGAGGCTTCTTGGGTCTGGAAGTAATGGTGACTGGTCTCTGGCCATGCTGTTAGCAGTGTCCTGACAGGAAAGTGACTTTCTAGTCTTGCCAGTGAATGAGGAGGTCATGAAGGCTCAGCCAGGAGCTACCAAGGATCAGGGGGAAATGATCACACAGAATTTTATTATTTCTCTGTGTTCCTGAATAACGGTCTCCAGGGAGACAGTCTCCTCCACAGCTGGACCTGAGGACAGCAGGGAGCAACCAATAGTTTTGATTGTGTTGGGTAGGTCCTTGCATATCCAGGGGATCTGTAGGGCCAGAGTTATAGATGCATCCATGAAATTGTCCGCTGCTCCTGAATCAATGAGGGCCTGCTGGAGGGGAATCTGTCGGGGGTTCCCCAGGATGCACTGCTGGACAGATACCTGAAAATGGGAAGCCCGTGCATGGGGCTCAGGATGTGTCTCAGTGAGGACCAAGGTATGGGGAATTTCTCTTCTCTCAAGGTCCAGGCCAGGACTCAAATGTAAAGTTGCGGAACTATTAACTATGGTTTGTAACCTGTCAGCCTCTGTACCCAATGACTGGAAGATAGCTATGGAGAACTATGCACATAAATCTGCAGCTAATCTCTTCCAAGATCTGTGTGGTGAGGGTATTGTTATTAAAGGTTCTTTGAGTTGTGTGGGTCTGTTAGTTCTGCAATGCTCACATGCAGATACTTTATGCTTTATAAACAAGTGTCCCTCCTCTACTTGCGCTACATTGATGACATCTTCATCATCTGGACCCATGGGAAGGAGGCCCTTGAAGAAGAGGGGAGGGAGGGAGGGAGCCAGCTATTGCTCCTGCTGCTGAGGACACCACCACCACCATCGACCCCCACCTGAGAGGAATCCTCCCTGCTGGCCCCCAGACTGCCGCCTAAAGCTGCTGTGTTTGCTGCTGGGAGCTGCTGGAGCCCCGAGGAGGAAGAGAAGGAGAAGAGGACCATTTGCCAGTAGGGGAGCGCGTAAGAACATACCACTGTGGAGGAGATTCTCCCGGACTGAGTAACTTTTGAACTGTGCTCTTGTGGTGGGGGTCTAGACTGTGTTTGTGGGACACAGGGGGTGTGGCGTGGAGCCTGCCCCCTGGTCCGTCTGTGTCCCCCCCGACCCCCACCACCACCATCGTCGTTGCCCCCTCCACCACCCCCACTGGCTACTTACCATCTACCTCAAGCTCCTGCCTCTGGGATTTCAGCTGCTCACCTAGGCTTGCTATGCCCTGTTGCCACCATTGGGCCTGATACAGCAGCCAGCTTCCAAGGACTTTCTTTTTGTTGCAAGCGCACGTGGGTGCATGTACCCACCCCCCTTTTGACTGACCCCCCCCTGCAACAAGCCCCCAGCTTTGCCCCTGCTGCCTACCCATTTGCCCCTTGCTGCCTTTTGCCCCTCCCCCTTGCCCCAGCCCCTCGCTAGCTCCAGTTTGTTTGCCTGCCCCGCCCTTTCCCTCTGCAGCCTTTGTTTGACCCGCCCCAGCCTCCGAAGCTAGTCCCGTGGTTCCTCTGCCCCATTTCCCGCCTGGTTACTCCCTTCCCCCTGCGGTCCCCTTGCCCTGATTAGCCCCTCCCCTCGTGCGCCCATGTCCCCTCCTATGCACTTGTGCCACTCCCCTTTTTTGTTTAATTCTATCTCACTGCACCCCCCCCGCAATGCTGTTATTTCCTCCCTTCCTTGGTGCAACAAGAGGAGCCGGAAACCTTCCCTGAGTCAGTGACTGACCCCTAGCCCTTGATAGCTCCCGCCCCCATCCACCCCCCCCTTTTTTGGTGCCCTCCTCTCCTGCCTACAGCCTTGCGGGGAGGAGTGGTCGACCTGCTTCCCCTTTCCCTACCCCCCCTCCAGTGTTTGCTCTCCCCCCATCCTCATTATGGCAGGGGACGAGGAGAGTGAGACCCCTCGGGCAGATCCTGCTGCCCCTCCTCCACCCGCCCCACCATCATCCCTCCTAGCCTCTACCTCAACCGCCGCTGCCGAGCCACCTACTACCATCCCTGCTGGAGCGCCGGCAGCGGTGGGTAACGAGGTGACCTCCGCTGCTGCCACGTCCCTCGCCCCCTCTGACTCTGGGGGAGTCCCCCCAGCCGGCAGGAAGGGCCAGGACACGAAGAAGGGTAAAGGCCCCGCTAAAAAAGCCAGGCCTTCCATGGCAGGGGGTGCCCCCACTGCCACGGCCCCGCAACAAGCCGCGGCATCCCTCCCTGCTGTTCCCTCCACCAGCTCTATGGGTGTCCCACCCCCAGCTCCCAGGGCATACACCCAGGTGGCGGCGGCCCCACCGCCTGCCGCTATGTCATCTCCCCCATCCACCGCCTCCGCTACCACCTATAGCGGCCGGGGCCCCTTCCCCACCTTGACCAGGAAGCACGGTGTCCGTTGCCTCCTGGTACCCGCCTCGCCCCATGTGGAGACCTACGTGTGTGTGTTGGCGAGGGTGGTGGGGCCCACGGCCATTGTGGCGGCCTCCAAGATGTACGGAAAGGTCGTCTTCTTCCTAGCATCGGAGGCCGCTGCCCAGGAGGCGGTGGAGAAGGGCCTGGCAGTGGGGGGCGTGTATGTCCCCCTGGAGCCGTTAGAAGACCTGGGTGCCCGACTGGTCCTGACTTCTGTCCCTCCCTTCCTTCCAAATGCCGCCCTGTTACCCGCCCTCTCTACCCTGGGGAGGCCGATCTCTGTGGTCAGCCCTTTCCCATTGGGCTGCAAAGACCCCGCCCTCCGTCACGTCCTCTCCTTCCGCCGGCAGGTACAGTTACAACTGCCGCCGGCGGCACGTGACGGTGAGGCGCTCAAGGGGTCCTTCTTGGTCCCCTACCAGGGGGCCCGCTACCGGGTACATTATTCAACGGGGGAGGCCCGGTGCTACCTCTGCCGGGCGATGGGACACGTCCGGAGGGACTGCCCTTTGGCCCGGCACGGAGGGACATCCAGGACCCCCGAGGCCCGGCAGGGCGCCGGCCCCGTCATCGCCGGAGCCCCTAGCTGCCCGGCGCCCGAAGCTGCCCCTCCTCCTTTCCGGTCCCCCAATGCTCCCGCTCGGGCCCAAGGGGTATCTCCCCCAGTGCGCCCAGACGAGCGAGAAGGCCCCGCCTCAGCCGCCTGCGATCTGGCGGGGCCTGTGGAGGAGGGTGAGGTAGGGATATCGCCGGGCATAGAAGAGGGCATGCCCCAGAGAGAATCCTCCCTCCTACATGCTGCCCCACCATTGCCTCCCCGAGTCCCTAAGCCTTCGCTCTTGCTCCCTGACCCAACTCCTGTTAGCCAGCCCCCAGATGATGCCATGGAGGGCTGGTCCTTAGTGCAGGGGAAGCGGGGCAAGCGGAAGGCTCGAGCTCCGCTCCTTCCATCTGATGCGGTAGCCCCCCGGAAGACCAGGAAGGGGGGAACCGATGCTGAGCCTTCCGCTTTGCCCCCGGGTGGGTTTTGTCCACCATTGCCGGCTAGGGAAGACGTGGCAGCATCGGAGGAAATCACTACCCCTCCTCCGGTGTCCCTTCCTATGGAAACCCCTGATGGAGCCCCTCTTGCCCCCTTACAATCTGAAGCCCCTGTACGCACCAATCCTAACGCTTGCAGAACAGGGGGCCCGGGGTGAGTTCTCCAGGTGAAGGAGGAGCAATACAGCACCCTTTTGGGGTAAGTGACTGTCTGTAGTGTGTGTTTGTTTGTGTTTGAGGGTTACTTGCTGTGTGCTGAGCTTGTGTTTGTCAGTCTGTTTGTTTGTTTTGGTTGTTTGAAGGACCGTGTGCTGTGGCTGGCAGTTGGAAGGTTTGAAAGCTAGAAGCCTCTGGTAAGTGGCTGAGCCTTCATCAGTGGGCAGGGCATTCATACAGGCCAGGGCTTTATAAAGCAGCGCACAAGCGACCAGGGAGCTTTGCGACCAGGGGCTGCTAACAGGGAGTTTCGCAAGGGAGTTTGGAAGGGGAGCAGGAAGGGGGCGAGGGTCCCTTGCCAGTTCCATCTGTTTTCTCTTGATTCCCCTTAATACCTATAAAGCAACTACATTCATAACTTTTTGCTTAAACAACCCTTTCAGCTGACAGGGGGCTGCAGACAGGAGTTTGACAGAGGGAGGCTTACGATGGTTAGGAAGACCCGCAACACCTGTGCCAGCACTGCTACTGTCTCCTCCACCTGTGCCTGTAGCCAGCCAGAGTGCCTGAGCATGGATGCCTCTACCCAGATCCTGGTGTGGTTTTGCAAAGACTGTAACTTGCAATTTCCACTTACTGATATCCAGGCTGGGGGGACCATCCAATGTGAGAGGTGCCTGCTGGTGGAATCTCTCAGGCAGCAGGTGGGAGAGCTACAGGAGGAGGTGGCTAGGTTGAGGAGCATCCGTATCCACGAGCAATTCCTCGACAGTGTCCATGTGGAGACAGCTGAGGTAGCTGTCCCAGTACACAGGACTGCTGATACACCACTGGTGGAGGAGGAGATGGCTCAGGGTGGACACTGGCAGCTGGTTACTTCTGGCAGCAGGCAGTGCTCCACCCTTGCTCTGAACCCTCCTGCCGTGGGTATAGGTAACCGTTATGCTCTTCTTGATACAGGAAAGAAGGAATCACTCCCTACAGTAAAGGAGGAGAACCCTCGTACCCCTAAGGCTGGAAAGTCTGCTGCCACCACTGCGAATAGGAAACGTAGGGTAGTGGTGGTCGGAGACTCTCTGCTGAGGGGGACGGAGGCGCCCATCTGTCGCCCTGACATTTCATCTCGGGAGGTATGCTGCCTGCCGGGGGCCCGTATCCGAGACGTTACGAAGGCATTGTCGAGGATTATCCAGCCCTCTGACTACTACCCCATGCTACTCATCCATGTGGGCACAAATGATACTGCGCGGTGTGACACTGAGCGGATCAAGAGTGACTACAGGGCTCTGGGAGTACGGGTGAAGGAGTTTGGAGCGCAGGTGGTATTCTCTTCAATTCTTCCTGTCAAAGGTAGGGGCCCGGGCAGAGACAGATGCATCATGGAGGTGAATGCCTGGCTGCGAAGATGGTGTCGCCAGGAGGGCTTTGGCTTCCTAGACCACGGGATGCTATTCGAGGAAGGACTGCTAGGCAGAGATGGCGTTGACCTTTCGAGGAGAGGAAAGACCCTATTCGGACACAGACTGGTTAACCTAGTGAGGAGGGCTTTAAACTAGGTTCGACGGGGACAGGTGAGCAAAGCCCACAGGTAAGTGGGGAACATGGAGACCGGGGAGATGGGTCGGAAACAAGAGGGAGTGTGGGCTATATTGGCAGAGAGAAAGGAGAGTCAGGACGAAACTGGGAGGAAAGATCAAACCAGTATCTTAGATGCCTATATACAAGAACTGGAAGTGCTAATAAATAAATACAACTATGACATTGTTGGCATCACTGAAACTTGGTGGGATAATACACATGATTGGAATGATGGTGTGGATGGGTACAGCTTGCTCAGGAAGGATAGACAGGGGAAAAAGGGAGGAGGTGTTGCCTTATATATTAAAAATGTACACACTTGGACTGAGGTAGAGATGGACATAGGAGACGGAAGTGTTGAGAGTCTCTGGGTTAGGCTTAAAGGGGCAAAAAACAAGGGAGATGTCATGCTAGGAGTCTACTACAGGCCACCTAACCAGGTGGAAGAGGTGGATGAGGCTTTTTTTAAGCAACTAACAAAATCATCCAAAGCCCAAGATTTGGTGGTGATGGGGGACTTCAACTATCCGGATATATGTTGGGAAAATAACACAGCGGGGCACAGACTATCCAACAAATTCTTGGACTGCATTGGAGACAACTTTTTATTTCAGAAGGTTGAAAAAGCTACTGGGGGGAAGCTGTTCTAGACTTGATTTTAACAAATAGGGAGGAACTCGTTGAGAATGTGAAAGTAGAAGGCAGCCTGGGTGAAAGTGATCATGAAATCATAGAGTTTGCAATTCTAAGGAAGGGTAGAAGGGAGAACAGCAAAATAGAGACATGGATTTCAGGAAGGCAGATTTTGGGAAGCTCAGAGAGCTGATAGGTAAGGTCCCATGGGAATCAAGACTGAGGGGGAAAACAACTGAGGAGAGTTGGCAGTTTTTCAAAGGGACACTATTAAGGGCCCAAAAGCAAGCTATTCCGCTGGTTAGGAAAGATAGAAAATGTGGCAAAAGACCACCTTGGCTTAACCACGAGATCTTGCACGATCTAAAAAATAAAAAGGAGCCATATAAAAAATGGAAACTAGGACAGATTACAAAGGATGAATATAGGCAAACAACACAGGAATGCAGGGGCAAGATTAGAAAGGCAAAGGCACAAAATGAGCTCAAACTAGCTACGGGAATAAAAGGAAACAAGAAGACTTTTTATCAATACATTAGAAGCAAGAGGAAGACCAAAGACAGGGTAGGCCCACTGCTTAGTGAAGAGGGAGAAACAGTAACAGGAAACTTGGAAATGGCAGAGATGCTTAATGACTTCTTTGTTTCGGTCTTCACCGAGAAGTCTGAAGGAATGCCTAACATAGTGAATACTAATGGGAAGGGGGTAGGTTTAGCGGATAAAATAAAAAAAGAACAAGTTAAAAATCACTTAGAAAAGTTAGATGCCTGCAAGTCACCCGGGCCTGATGAAATGCATCCTAGAATACTCAAGGAGCTAATAGAGGAGGTATCTGAGCCTCTAGCTATTATCTTTGGAAAGTCATGGGAGACATTCCAGAAGACTGGAAAAGGGCAAATATAGTGCCCATCTATAAAAAGGGAAATAAAAACAACCCAGGTAACTACAGACCAGTTAGTTTAACTTCTGTTCCAGGGAAGATAATGGAGCAAGTAATTAAGGAAATCCTCTGCAAACACTTGGAAGGTGGTAAGGTGATAGGGAACAGCCAGCATGGATTTGTGAAGAACAAATCATGTCAAACCAATCTGATAGCTTTCTTTGATAGGATAACGAGCCTTGTGGATAAGGGTGAAGCGGTGGATGTGGTATACCTAGACTTTAGTAAGGCATTTGATACGGTCTCGCATGATATTCTTATCGATAAACTAGGCAAATACAAATTAGATGGGGCTACTATAAGGTGGGTGCATAACTGGCTGGATAACCGTACTCAGAGTTGTTATTAATGGTTCCCAATCCTGCTGGAAAGGCGTAACGAGTGGGGTACCGCAGGGGTCTGTTTTGGGACCGGCTCTGTTCAAGATCTTCATCAACGACTTAGATATTGGCATAGAAAGTATGCTTATTAAGTTTGCGGATGATACCAAACTGGGAGGGATTGCAACTGCTTTGGAGGACAGGGTCATAATTCAAAATGATCTGGACAAATTGGAGAAATGGTCTGAGTTAAACAGGATGAAGTTTAACAAAGACAAATGCAAAGTGCTCCACTTAGGAAGGAACAATCAGTTTCACACATACAGAATGGGAAGAGACTGTCTAGGAAGGAGTACGGCAGAAAGGGATCTAGGGGTTATAGTGGACCACAAGCTAAATATGAGTCAACAGTGTGATGCTGTTGCAAAAAAAGCAAACATGATTCTGGGATGTATTAACAGGTGTGTTGTGAGCAAGACACGAGAAGTCATTCTTCCGCTCTACTCTGCTCTGGTTAGGCCTCAGCTGGAGTATTGTGTCCAGTTCTGGGCGCCGCATTTTAAAAAAGATGTGGAGAAATTGGAAAGGGTCCAATGAAGAGCAACAAGAATGATTAAAGGTCTTGAGAACATGACCTATGAAGGAAGGCTGAAAGAATTGGGTTTGTTTAGTTTGGAAAAGAGAAGACTGAGAGGGGACATGATAGCAGTTTTCAGGTATTTAAAAGGGTGTCATAAGGAGGAGGGAGAGAACTTGTTCACCTTAGCCTCTAAGGATAGAACCAGAAACAATGGGTTTAAACTGCAGCAAGGGAGGTCTAGGTTGGACATTAGGAAAAAGTTCCTAACTGTCAGGGTGGTTAAACACTGGAACAAATTGCCTAGGGAGGTTGTGGAATCTCCGTCTCTGGAGATATTTAAGAATAGGTTAGATAAATGTCTATTAGGGATGGTCTAGGCAGTATTTGGTCCTGCCATGCGGGCAGGGGACTGGACTCTATGACCTCTCGAGGTCCCTTCCAGTCCTATAATCTATGAATCTATGAATGCTCTGGGATGAACTCCCGACGGTCAGCGCGGGCGACCGAGACCGGCTGGAGCTGCCTCTCACTCTGGCCAAGTTCTCGGAAGCCCTGCACCGCATGCCCACCAATAAATCTCCAGGCATGGACGGGCTGACCGTGGAGTTCTACCGCGTGTTTTGGGATGTCCTCGGCCCGGACCTTGTCACCGTCTGGGCCGAGTTCTTGCAGGGTGGGTCCTCCCTCTTTCGTGCAGGCGAGCCGTGCTGATCTTATTGCCGAAGAAGGGGGACCTCCACGATTTACGGAATTGGCGTCCCATCTCGCTCCTCAGCATGGACTATAAAATCGTAGCGAAGGCCATCTCGCTGCGGCTAGGGTCCGTGTTGGTGGACGTGATCCACCCAGACCAGACCTACACCATCCCAGGCCGCACCATCTTCGACAACTTGTATCTGGTCCGGGACCTCTTGGAACTCGGGTGTAGGGATGGTCTGTCGTTCGCCCTCCTGTCCCTGGATCAAGAGAAGGCATTCGACAGGGTGGACCACGGGTATCTCCTGGGCACTCTGTGAGCGTTTGGCTTTGGGACCCAGTTTGTGGGTTTTCTCCAGGTGCTGTACGCCTCCGCAGAGTGTTTGGTCAGGCTCAACTGGACCCTGACCGAACCGGTCAGCTTCAGGCGAGGAGTACATCAAGGGTGCCCCCTCTCGGGCCAGCTGTGTGCTCTGGCGATCGAGCCCTTCCTCTGTCTCCTCCGTAGGAGGTTGGCAGGGTTGGTGCTGCGGGAGCCGGAGCTGCGGCTGGTCCTGTCGGCGTACACCAACGACATGCCCCTCGTGGTCCAGGACCCGGGGGACCTGGTGCGGGTGGAGGCTTGCCAGACCATCTATTCGGCGGCCTCCTCCGCCCGGGTCAACTGGGTCGAGCTCTGGCCTGGTGGTAGGGGACGCTTCAGGCCATCCGGTGGAGCGCGGGTCCGCTGTTCTATCTCGGCGTTTACCTTTCTGCCACGCATCCGTCTCTGCCGGAGAACTGGCTAGGTTTAGAGGGCAGAGTGTCGGAGCGGCTCCGGAAATGGACAGGACTACTCCGGTGTCTCTCCCTTCGAGGGAGAGCACTGGTGCTCAATCAACTAGTCCTGTCATGCTCTGGTACCGGCTCAACACCCTGGTCCCGGCCCCGGGCTTCCTGACCACCCTCCGGATGTTGATTCTGGAGTTCTTTTGGTCAGGACTGCACTGGGTCTCTGCGGGGGTTCTCCATCTACCCCTGGAGGAGGGAGGGCAGGGCCTGAAGTGTCTGCACACTCAGGTCCATGTTTTCCGCCTCCAGGCCCTGCAGAGGCTCCTTTATGGTGCAGGTAGTCCGGCATGGAGCGTATTGGCGCACGCCTTCCTGCGCCACTTCCGAGGGCTCAGATATGACTGGCAGCTCCTTTGTCTCCATCCGAGAGGTCTTCCGCGAGGCCTCTCCGAGCTGCCAGTCTTCTACCAGGACCTCCTCTGGACCTGGAAACTGTTTTCAGTGACCAGGTCCGTGGCGGCCACCATGGGGGCAGATCTCCTCGCGGAGCCCCTGCTATACAACCCCCAGCTTCGTGTGCAGGTGGCAGAGTCCCCCATGGTGCGCCAGAGGTTGGTCCTAGCAGAAGTCACCAAAGTCTGAGACCTCCTGGACTATGACCGGGGAGACTGGCTGGATCCCCTGACACTCGCTCAGCGCATGGGGCTCTCCAGACCTCGTACTCCCCAGCGCGTACTTCAGGAGGTGAGGGCCGCTTTGCCGCCCGCTGCTCGGGACAATCTCGACCGGGTCCTGCGAGAGGGCATGCCCCACCCACCCACCACTCCGAGCCCTCCAGACTTTTTCATCGGGCTCCTGCCCTGTGGACCCAACCAGCCCCCTCCCCATCCATTCGCGATGAGCCAGCTGCACCATCTACAGCCGGTTCCGTTCCGGACCGCACCAAGGAAACATCTATACACGCTCGTGCTCCATGTTCTTCATGTCCTCACTCTCGCGTCCCGCCCCGATACGAAGTGGCGGGACCTTCTGCCACCTCTGGAGGGTGAGGAGCCCCGGTGGGCCAGCCTTTATTCTGCTCTGATCCCGAAGCCCACCGGGGACATCAGTTGGCGGCTCCTTCACGGAGCCGTGAGCACGGGCGTGTACTTGGTGCGGTTTACCCCTATCCCAGACACCTGCCCCTTTTGTGGCGTGAGGGAGACCCTGGCGCCATATTTATCTGGAGTGCGCCAGGCTGCAGCCCCTATTCCAGCTCCTCACAGATGTTTTCTTAAGATTTTGGTTGCACTTTTCTCCTCACCTTTTTATTTATGCACTCCCTATCCGTCGCCCCACAAAGTCGCAGGACCTCCTGGTCAACCTCCTTCTGGCCCTAGCGAAACTGGCCATCTATAAAACCAGAGTGAGGAGATTGGCTGATGGAGTTTCCTGTGACTGTGGGACGTATTTCAGGTCCTCCGTTCTTTCACGTATCCGGGCAGAGTTTCTCTGGGCTGCGTCCAGTGGTTCCCTTGACACCTTCGAGGAGCAGTGGGCGCTGTCCGGGGTTCTCTGCTTGGTGTCCCCGTCTGGTTCGCTTCGTTTGACCCTTTGACCTCACTCCTGTCCCTGTTTTTTTATTAGTTGTCCCCTGTAATTTTTTGGTCTCCCGGTCCTGTGGACCCCCCCTTAGGCTGGGGGGAATCCTTTAGCAGTGGGCAGGCTTTGCCCGCCCACTTCCTGGATCCCAATAGGTCTGGTCACTCAGGGAACAGAAAACTAGTCATCCAGTGACCAGTATATTTGCCCTCTACCAGACTCCTGTACCCCACTGATCTGGGTCTCTCACAGTGGATAAATGTAAAGTAATGCACATTGGAAAAAATAACCCCAACTATACATACAATATGATGGAGGGCTAATTTAGATACAACTAATCAGGGAAGAAGTCTTGGAGTCAGCGTGGATAGTTCTCCAAAGACATCCACGCAGTGTGCAGCAGCGGTCAAAAAAGCAAACAGGATGTTAGGAATCATTAAAAGGGGGATAGAGAATAAGACGGAGAGTATCTTATTGCCCTTATATAAATCCATGGTACTCCCATATCTTGAATGCTGCATACAGATGTGGTCTCCTCATCTCAAAAAAGATATACTGGCATTAGAAAAGGTTCAGAGAAGGGCAACTAAAACAATTAGGAGTTTGGAACGGGTCCCATATGAGGAGAGATTAAAGAGGCTAGGACTTTTCAGCTTGGAAAAAAGGAGACTAAGGGGGGGATAGATAGAGGTATATAAAATCATGAGTGATGTGGAGAAAGTAAATAAGGAAAAGTTATTTACTTGTTCCCATAATACAAGAACTAGGGGCAAATGAAATTAATGGGCAGCACGTTTAAAACAAATAAAAGGAAGTTCTTCTTCACACAGCGCACAGTCAACTTATGGAACTCCTTGTCTGAGGAGGTTGTGAAGGCTAGGACTATAACAGCGTTTAAATGTAACCCTTCTGCCCATCTAAGTTGGCAGCAACAAGGGCTGGGTTCTGTATCTAGGGGTTCTGTTTCAATAACGCAATGCAAAACCGGCTCGAGCCCCCACCCAGTGACCTGGGACAATTACATACCACCCCCTGGGCGCCTCTAGGAGGCAATACTTCCCCTCTCGCAAGCACGGAGTCTGAGTGTAACAGAAAATGTTTAATAACATGAGGTAAACGACATCAGCATTAAATTGGAAAAACAACACAGGCTTCATGAGCAAAAACCCACCCCAGCAAATTGGGCTGTGTCCTTTCTCTTAGGTTCTTGAAACCAGCAACCCAAGAATCACCAAAGTCCCAAGAGTCCAACAACCCCCCCCAAAGTCTCTGTCCCTGGTCAGTGCAGCCCCAGAGTTCAAGCGGGGGGGGGGGAGCGGCACGCAGGGTGTTAAGGGGCACCTTACGTGATCCGAGGCCGACTGGCTGCCTCTCTGTGGGGTTCCGCCGTAGCCTTCACCACGAGCCGCTCCACTCCACTCCACCAGCTGTCCCGTGAGCCGCTCCCGCCGTCCACGAACTGCTCTGGCAGCTGCTCCGCTCTGCTCACCGACCTGTGAGCCGCTCAGCTCTGCTCCACTTCAGCTGTTCCTTGGGCTGCTCCCACAAGGCTCCGCTCTGCTCTGCTCGCTGCTTCTCCAGCCGCTCCGCCCTGCTCACCGACCTGTGAGTTGCTCTGCTCCGCTCCACTCCAACCGTCCCTGTGAGACTCTCTGTTACCGTGGTAGAGGGGACAGCCTCTTGAACGACAGATGTGGAGGTTTCCTTTGAGGGCCCCTCGGCTACTGGCATAGGCCCCTGCAGTTCTAGTTCCAACAATGGAGGGTCCAAGGTGCCCAGGACATCCTCCACCTGTATGTCTCCACTGTCCAATAACCTGTGTGTGTCATCACATGGGGGTCCCACCAGTGGCCCAGGGGTGTCAGGAATGGGCCTAAATACTTCTGCCATGGGGTTTAGGGCGGAAGAGGAGGAGCTCTCTTTTGATGCTGATCGAGACTGAAATCTTGTCTCCATCCCAGGATACACCATGGTTGTGTCTTCCTCCTCAGACTCACTCTCGCATGTGCTGCATAGGGGTAGGTTAGCTGCAGGGGGCTGGCTGTCCATGTTGGAGGGCAGCTTTGGTCCAGCACCTTCGTTCCGCCCGGTTGCCCTGTTGTGGCCCATCTCATACGGGGTGTCTACCAATTCCCCCACAGGGAGCAAAAGGTTTCTATGCACCATCTTTGTCTGCCCTGGACCATCTTCAGGTTTGATCTTGTAGACCGGCAGGTCTCCTAGCTTTTCCATCACCAAGTAAGTTATTGCCTTCCATCTGTCAGCTATCTTGTGTTTGCCAGTAATACCCAAATTTCGCAGCAGGACTCTGTCCCCCGGCTGGAGTTCTTGCAAACGGACCCTAGCATCATATCGATGTTTGTTGTGGTCTGAGTTCTTCCGAGCCGCAGATGTAGCTAAGTGATAAGCATCCCGCAGCTTTTCTCTTAGTCGGGATACATATTGCTGATGAGTTTTGTAGCTATCTCCATCCTCTGATACACCAAAGCACAGGTCTATGGGTAATCTTGGTTCTCGTCCAAACATTAAGAGATATGGGGTGACTCCTGTAGCATCATTCTTTGTGGCATTGTAGGCGTGCACCAGAAATGCGACATGTTGGCTCCAGGTTGCCTTCTGCTCTGGCCGCAACGTCCCCAACGTATCTAATAGGGTTCGGTTCAACCTCTCTGGCTGAGGATCACCTTGCGGGTGATAAGGCGTTATCCTAGACTTTTTAATTCCCGCTATCCTCAGCACCTCCTTCAGAAGATGACTCTCAAAGTCCCGCCCCTGATCCGAGTGTATCCGGGCCGGAAATCCATAAACTGAGAAATATTTCTCCCACAGTACTCGAGCAACAGTGGTGGCCCTCTGATCACGTGTGGGATATGCCTGCGCATATCGCGTATAATGGTCAGTCACTACTAGAATGTTCCCAATATTCCTCGTCTACTTCTAAAGACAAGAAATCAATGCATACCAGCTCCAGAGGTTTGTTGCTGGTGATGTTCTTCAGATATGCAGCCCTTGTGGGCAGAGTTTTCCTTTGAACACATCGAGCGCAGGTCTCACATTTCCTGCGAACATCTTCAGCCATCCGAGGCCAATAGAACCTACTACGAATAAGTTCCAGGGTCCTCTCCATCCCTAAATGTCCAAAGTCATCATGCAGGGCCCTCATGGCCAGGGCTCTGTACTCTTTTGGCAGCACTAGCTGTGCTCGTTGCTTTTGTAAAGGGTCTGTGGTCACTCGATGTAGCACTCCCTGAATCAGTTTTAGTTTGGTCCATTCTCTCAATAGTAGTTTATCCTCCGGGTTAGGTGGGACAACCACAGCTGGGCTTCGCCCCTCCCTTTTGGCAAGTAGTGTATCACGAATGTCAATATCTTGCAGCTGGGCTTCCTGCCAGTCAGCCGCATTGAGCATGGGCAAAGGAGATTGGTCCAACGCAATATAGTTCACTGAAGCAGAAAGCACACATTCAGGAGGCAGGCCCAAAGCTTCTGCAGCACATCCATGAAGACTCTCCTGGGACTCTGGTTCCCGGCGACTCACACTGCAAATAGCCCTCACTCCATCTGTGGGTATCACAGCAACTCCTGGTGCCTGTGGACGCCTGGACAATGCATCTGCATCTACATTGCTTCTCCCTGATCGGTATTGAATGCTGAAGTCATAGCTAGCCAAAGAGGCCACCCATCTTTGCCCTGTAGCATCCAGCTTAGCACTTGTTAACACATAGGTCAGTGGGTTGTTGTCCGTCCACACCTGGAACTGAGCACCATACAAGTAGTCTCGAAATTTCTCAGTGATGGCCCATTTCAAGGCCAAGAACTCCAGCTTGTGGGTGGGATAGCGAGTTTCACTATCAGACAGTCCTCGGCTGGCAAAGGCTACAGGTTTACGTCTTCCTTCCACTTCCTGGTACAGTACTGCTCCCAGACCCTCCAAACTGGCATCAGTATGCAGGATAAATGGCTTGCTTGGGTCAGCAAAGACTAGGACCGGAGCATGAGTTAGGCAAGTAATGATTTCTCGAAAAGCCCTTTCACATCTCTCATCCCACCGTGGCCCAAATGGTTCGAAGGGGCCATAGTGTCTCTGCACAGGAGGCTTTGGGGACCTCCCCTTATTCTTGGTCTTAGATTTGTTCCTGCTGGACTGGTATCCCCTGGTAAGATCATTCAGAGGTTTTACAATCGTAGCATAGTTTTTCACAAATCTGCGGTAGTAGCCACTAAACCCAAGAAAGGTCTTGAGTTCTCTGTAGTTACTTGGACATGGCCATGTAGTGAGGGCTTCTATTTTATCGGGATCAGTACTCACACCCTCTTGGGACACGATGTGACCCACATACTTCACTGAGGTCCTGCAGAACTGGCATTTGTCAATTGAAAGCTTCAAACCATAATCCTCTAACCTATCAAGCACTTTCTTCATGCTCCTCCAAGGTTCTTCCAAACACTATCAGGTCATCCAAATAAACTAACACTTGCAGTAAATTCATGTCTCCCACAGCTTTCTCCATAAGACGTTGAAATGTGGCAGGTGCTCCAGAAATCCCTTGGGGCATGCGTTCAAACTGATAAAACCCTAATGGGCAGATGAAGGCTGTCTTCTCCTTATCTTCTTCACCCAGAGGGATCTGGTAGTATCCACTCCGAAGATCCAACACCGAGAACCACTGGCTTCCCAGCAGACAGTCTAAGGCATCTTGGACTCGGGGCATTGTGTACTGGTCAACCACAGTACGGCGGTTTAGGGTGCGGTAGTCAATACACATCCGGATTTTCCCATTCTTTTTACGGACCACCACAATGGGTGAGGCGTATGGGCTGCGGGACTCTGTAATGATTCCATTCGCAGCCAGCTCCTGAAGATGTTGTCGCACATCTTCCATCTTGGAGAGGGCAATCCTCCTAGATCTCTCCCTGAAAGGTCGAGAGTCATGTAGTCTGATGTTGTGCTCTACTCCTTTTGCACATCCCACTCATGCAATGAGAACACCTTGGATCTTTCACAAAGTTTCCTCCTCAGGCGATCTTTCCACTCCTAGGACAACGGTGAATCTCCAAAGTCAAACTTTGCAGGGTCTATTGGTGGAACTTGAGTCTCACACTGGGGTTTTACAATTGATTCAGGCTCAAAGAGATCCGCTATCTTTTGTCCTTGCTTCACAACAACATCTCGACTCGTTTCATTAGCAATCAGTATAGTCACATTTTCCTGGGCTTCAGCAGGTAGGGTTATGACTCCACTGGGGACCAGCACTCCTTCCGGGAGCTCTCCTTCAACTGGCTGCTCTACCATTGCTAATGCCCCTTTACTGCCTTTCAGCCGAGTACTCATGACAAGCACTTCTTGCTCCGTCCTTGCAGGCACTACTAAGGGGGTTGTGCCCATGTACTTCAGTGCCCCAATCGGTAGCTCAGATGTCTCCTTTTTAGCACCCTCAATCTTCCTATAGGCTTCAGCACAAAGCGTATGGATCATCAGGGTATTCAGGTACTGGTCCCCAGCCCGTCGTCTGCAGTAATCCGCGAGCACCTTGAAGAGACTGGAGTTGGTCCCTATCAGCACAGACACATCAGAGGTCCCTTTAGGGTCAGGGCATATTAATGCAGCTGTGTCCACCTCTTCTTACCCCGGCAACCTCCTCTGGGAATTCCAGGTGCACTATGACATACCCTTGGTAGGGGTATTCATCCATGCTGAGGCCACACAGACCAACGCCAGTCAGTGGCTGTATAGGCAGGTGCCTAAGCATTTGTTGGTAGAATGACTGAAATATAATAGTCACTTGAGACCCAGTGTCAAGCACGGCTTTACACTCCTCCCCTTCAATCTTCACCATGACCTCTGCTCGAGGCCCGATCAGTCCTGCGGGGATCCCAGCTGGACGGTCTTTCCTGGGGGAATCTTCAAATCCTGCAGGCCTGGGTGGTCCCCGTCCCCGGACTCTCTGGCAGCTACCGGATCTCTCCCAACTGATCCTCAGCTTCCCATATACTAAGGAGGGGTTTTCTTCATTATGGCACTTGGCAGCACTGTGTCCATCCTGACCACATCGGTAGCAGAAGAATTGTCCTTTCCCCCTTCCCCCAGATGGGATGGTGGCTCTAAATGCTGACTTCTCCATCGCCACAGTCAGAGGCTCCTTATTCCCGGAAGTCTTAGCTCGGTCAATGGTGCTTTGCAGTTCAGCTATCCGTTCTGTCAGGACCTGCACTTGTTGGGCAAGTTCCTCTGTGGTGCTCACCATCAGTACACTGGCCGTTTGCAGTGGTGTTGTGCCGGCTGGCTCCAACGTTTGGGCTTCCCAAAACTCGCTGGCAGCCTGCCTTTCTTCCTCTTCTCTGACCTCCTTTATCAGCTGGGAATAACTTGGGGGATGTTCCCGTCGTGCTCTGAGCCGGAGATGGAGTAGAATCGAGTTCTGATATTGAGCTCCTCTTACAATTTGAGCCAGTCTGGTCCGATCCATCTGTTCAGCAGTCACTGCACCCCTCATGACAGCTCTCTGAAGCAGTCTCTTCAGCCTCTGTATATAGGCTGAAATCTTCTCACCAATTTGCTGTCGGGAATTAAGGAACTTACAGTAACTGTCTTCAGGGCCCTCTACACTCCCAAAGGTATGATCAAGGGCCTCTAGGCAGTCCTTCACACTGACCCCAGGGTCAACGAGCTTCAGAGTGCGAATCACATCTAATGCTGGGCCACTAAGGCTCTCTATTAGACATCTTCGCTTTTCTGCATCGGGTACAGCCCACTCCTGCAGCATTTCAGTGGTATGCTCCAACCAGGGTTCGAACTCCTCTGCCCCAGCAAATAACCTTAACTCACGACAAGAGTTTGACCTAGCATGGGACAACACAACCTTTTCCAATATTTGCCCCAGTGCTTTTGCCCAATCATTGGCTGAGGCTGCGGCCCCAGAGCTAGAGGCTGCAGGGCCGGGGCCCAACAAACCTAACATATTAGCCATTATACAAACAGTAATTTCCTCAAAATATAACCACAATTGTTTCTCAATGCAGTGGAACACTCAACAGGTGCTTGCGAGGGGTACTGACCCAGGGGATCCTGGACGAGCCCCCAAAGTAACCACTTTGAGTTGCTGTTGTTTCATGCCAGGCGAGTGGGTGTGCCTATGCAAACCAGATCAGCCCCTTGAGTTCTTTTCCACACTCGCCATAATTCACCACCAGATGTCAGGGTAGAGCTCATCCTGACTCTGCTTACATAAAAGAGAACTGGATAAATTCATGGAGGTTAAATCCGTTAATGGCTATTAGCCAGGATGGGTAAGGAATGGTGTCCCTAGCCTCTGTTTGTCAGAGGGTGGAGATGGAGGGCAGGAGAGAGATCACTTGATCTTTACTTGTTACGTGCACTCCCTCTGGGGCACCTGGCATTGGCCACTGTTGGTAGACAGGACACTGGGCTAGATGGACCTTTGGTCTGACCCAGTACGGCCATTCTTATGTTCTTATGTAAAATACAGCCAGCTCTCCTGGACTCCTTTCCCCCTCATATTAGCCTCCCAGGGGATCCTGCCCATCAGTTCCCTAAGGGAGTCAAAGTCTGCTTGTCCTCTGACTTTGCATATGTATCCCCCAAGGAGCTTACCTAGATTCCTGGGGCTCTGTGTGCTACCATAGTAGCTCAGGGAGAAGCACTCTGTCCCTGGTAGGGAGGGGGAGCCAAGGCAGACTCAGAGTCTGCCTGGCAACCAATAGGGAGTGAGATGCCCCTCCCAGGGAGCTGAGGAGGGGGAGAAACCATTTTGGGGCGGTCTGGTGCCAGCCATGGAAAGGGCAGGCCTGGCTGTGTGGGGAGCTGGTGAGTCCCAGACCTGCATGCAGGGTTCCCCCGAGAACTGGCCTCTCCAAGGTGACTCCCAGTTTGTAGCATTTTGCTGGGAAAACTTCTCTCAGCCAGGCTGAGTTAGCCCCCCAGCTCCCTAGGTGAGATCAGTCACCACATGGCACCAGTGCTCTGGCTGCTAGTCCAGGGCTGCTGCCTGCTAGGAGTGTGTCTGGGCACTAGGGTGGGAGACTAACGTTTGGATTTTAGTAGGGTTACCATACATCCGGATTTTCACTTAAAAAAAAAAGTCTTTAAAATGGTAGTGATGAAAGATAGAATTATTGATAATAATGCAGAAAAGGCAGAAGTTTTCACTAAATATTTCTGTTCTGTATTTGGGGCGGGGGAGGGGGGGTGTAGTGAGTCGGTGTGGCTCCCCTCCTGCCCAGAAGAGGGAGTCCACGTGCAGACACCAGAGTGGGTGGAGCCACCGCCGCCTGTCCCCGCCCCCCGGAAGTCAAGGGGCGGGACAGGAAGTATAAAGGCCGGCCGCCAGAGCTCAGTCTGCGGCCAGCCACCACAGGGAGCAGACGTGCGGCCGGGAGCTCCCGGCCAGGAGACTGCCAAAGACCGAGGCCTGGACCCTAGCTGGCCTGAGCTACCCCGGGCACGCTACGAGGAGGAGCCGCCGGAGCCCGTCCGCTCCCGTCACTGGGAGAATCCCTGGGAACCGGACCCCACTAACCCTGAGGGTGAGACTGCACCCGAACCCCTCTGCCCCTGCTGCTACCCAGAGGAGCCGCCCGAGGACCATTGGCCTGACTTCCCGGCAGAGCTACCGGACCTGCCATCGAGCCCTGGCCGAGAGGAGCCCATGCAGATGGACTGGCCCGAGCCCGGCGCGACAAACGAGGTAGGCTTTGAGGGGGAATGTGGAAGTAGCCCGGGGGTAGCCGACCCCGGTCTGGCTGCAACCGAGTGTGAGCCAATGTCAGTGTGTTGCGGTCTGGATACCCCACTGACCAGCAGCGGCAGTAACCGCTGCTAGGGCCCCGGGCTGGAACGCAGTGGAGTGGGTGGGCCTGCGTTCCCCCCTGCCACCCCCGCTCATGGGTGGCAGGCTTCCCCCTCACCCAACGCTCAGCTACAGAAAGCCTAGGCGTGCCATACCTGAACTGCTTGCTCGCTCAGCCCCCTGCAAACAAGGGCCTGAGCTTAGCTGTGTTTGCCCCGCCCTGATCCAGGGCCTGGGCCCCTGAACTGCTTGCTCGCTCAGCCCCCTGCAACAAGGGCCTGAGCTAAACTGTGTTTGCCCCGCCCTAATCCAGGGCCTGGGCCCCTGAACTGCTTGCTCGCTCAGTCCCCTGCAACAAGGGCCTGAGCCCTGAGCTAACTGTCGGCTTTGCTCCACCCTGCACCAGAGAGCCGGAGCTTCGGGACTAACTGACTGCTTGTTCTCCCAGTAGTGAGTCGGTGTGGCTCCCCTCCTGCCCAGAAGGGTCGAGCCCCGGCTAGGACCGATTACAGGGAGGAACAGAAGATGTAGTAACATAATACATATACTCTTTCCATTCCATTAGTATCTCAGGAGGATGTTAAACAGAGGGTATTAAAGTGACACATTTTTAAAATCAGTCACTCCAAATACCTTGCATCCAAGAGTTTTAAAATAACTGGCTGAGGAGCTTGCTGACTCTTAATCTTGATTTTCAATAAGTCTTGGACCACTGGGTTGCAGAAGACTGGAAAAAAGCTAATGTTGTGCCAATATTTAAAAAGGATAAACGGGATGACCTGGGTAATCATAGGCCTGTCAGTCTGATATCGATCCCAGGCAAGATAGAGCAGCTGATACAGGACTTGATTAATAAAGAATGACAGGAGGGTAATATAATTAATGCCACTCAAGTTGGGCATATGGAAAATACATCCTGTAAAAGTAACAATTTTTATGGGATTATAAATTTGGTTGATAAAGTAATATAGTGTTGATTATATAATTAACTTTTAGTTTTCTGATCAGCCTCTATCTGCCATGACAAAGTGCAACATAGAATTCCCCCATGCTGAATGCAATAATGTTTCAATCAGGAAATTGTCATCTATAATGTTTAGAAATTCCAAGGATGTTTTAGTAGTGATAGCATGAATCCTGCAGCATATCACTCATATTGAATTCCCCTAAGATCACACAGCATTTTTTTCTACATATTGTAGATAGGTGCATAAAGAGCCAGTCATCCTGTTCCCTAGTGTAATTTGGTGGTCTGTAGCAGACACCAACTAATACCCCATCTTGTGATTTATCTGTTAAAACATTGATCCATAAGCATTCAAAATCATTTTCTTCCACGTTATCAGTGACTCAGACACAGGTAATGCCATTTTTTGACATACAGTGCCACTCCACTCCTCTCCACCCCTTTACCTACTGGATCCTTCCTAACTAGGTTATAACCGTTGATTTTAACATTCCAGGCATGGGAACCATCCCACCATGTGTCAGTGACACCAACTAGATTAAATTTATGCTCCTAAATGAGCAATTCCAATTCCTCTTGTTTGTTATCCCGGCTCCTCGCACTGGTTTACAGGCAATTAAAGACTATCTTCTCTTTTTGTCCTTTGGTTCCTTGATTAATTTTGTTCTCTACATCCTTGATTCTGTGCTAAATGAGTGCTCAAGTCTTCCCTCTTTTTACCCTCCACTTTTATTAGTTTAATCCCCTCTTGATTACTGTATCCAACCTGCCCCTGAGGAGATTGATTCCCCTTCTACTGAAGTGAAGGCCATGACACTATTCAGCCCCCCCCGCCCCCCGAGAAGGCCCTCCATCCTACACCACTTAGCTAGCTAGGTGTTCACTTCCAGAATCTTCTGCCTTCTGTCCTCCTCCACTTGTGGGAGAGGAAGGATCTCTGAAAAGATCACCTGGGCATTCTTCTTTGGAGTCATCTATACCATGCCACCCTTACTTCCGCGCTGCTGCTGGTGGTGGCACTGCCTTCAGAGCTGGGCGATGGCCAGCAGCCACCACTCTCTGGCAACCCAGCTCTGAAGGCAGTGCAGAAGTAAGGGTGGTAATACTGCAATCCTCCTACAATAGCCTTGTGACCCCCCTTGGGTCAGGACCCCCAGTTTGAGCCAGTTTGAGCATAGTATAAGGTAAAATACACAAAAGATCAGATTTCATGTGGGAGACCAGATTTCATGGTCTGTGATGCATTTTTTCACAGCCATGAATTTGGTAGGGCTCTATTTATATTGTCTGGGCCTTTGAGCTCTAAACTCCTGTACTAGGTAATCCCCAGTCAATAGCCCTTTCCTCAGGGAAAAGCCTCAGAGGCCGGGCTCCTGTCTAACCAGTGTTGGGGAATTTGCATTAACCACCCCCAGGGATTCCCCAGGAAACCAACTCGGCAAGCCAGGCCCCAAAACCACATTTAACACTTACTGTGTCCAGTTCATATCTATCTGGTACATTTCAATAGAATAGTCTTTTGACAACCTCACGGTTCCCAGATCTCACATCTGTCAGGTCACATTCCTCTGTTTTTTATTTCCCCTCCCAATAAATTTTGCTCATAATTATTTTTAGTTTTGATAATTTGGACTCTTTAAAACGCTAAGTAGTTGAAGAACCAACAAGAGGGGATGCCATTTTAGATTTGGTTTTGGTGAGTAGTGAGGACCTCAGAAGAAATGGTTGTAGGAGACAACCTTGGTTCGAGTGATCATGAGCTAATTCAGTTCAAACTAGATGGAAGGATAAACAAAAATAGTTCTGGGACTAGGGTTTTTTATTTTAAAAGGGCTAACTTTAAAGAATTAAGGAAGTTAGTTAAGGAAGGGGATTGGACCAGGGCCAGCTCTAGGATTTTTGCCGCCCAAAGCAAAAACAATTTCGGCCGCCCCCCCCCCCCCCCCCGGTTCTTTAATTACCCCATCCCCGGCCCCACCTCAATTCCGCCCCTTCCCCAAATCCCCAGCCCTGCCTCCTCCCCCCAGGCTCTCAAGCCTAGGAGGGAGGGAGGGAGGGGGAGAAGCGGCGCCCATGCCACGGCCACTCAGTCTCCCCCCCCCCTCCCAGGTTTGAGAGCCTGGGAGGGAGGGGGAGACTGAGTGGCCGCGGTGCGGGCGCCGCTGCTCCCCCTCCCTCCCAGGCTCTCAAGCCTGGGACGGAGGGGGAGCAGCGGCGCGCGAAACGGCCGCTCGGGATCTCCCCCTCCCTCCCAGGTTTGAGAGCCGCCGTGGCGCACGAAACAGCTGATTTGCGCGCCGCTGCTCCCCCTCCCTCCCAGGCTTGAGAGCCTGGGAGGGAGGGAGAGTAGCAGCACGCGAATCAGCTGTTTCACGCGCCGTGGCAGCAGCAGCGGAGGTGAGCTAGGGCGGCCGGGGCACATTTTTAGGGGCGGCATTCTGGCGCCGGCCATGCTGCCCCTAAAAGTGTGCCGCCCCAAGCACCAGCTTGTTTTGCTGGTGCCTAGAGCCAGCCCTGGATTGGACTGAAGAACTTGTGGATCTAAAGGCAGATGGGGCCTGGAATTACGTCAAGTCAAAGTTGCAGAAACTATCAGAAGCCTGCATCCCAGGAAAGGGTGAAAAAATCATAGGCAGGAGTTGTAGACCAAGCATTTCAGAGAGGTGATTAAGAAAAAGTAGAAAGCCTACAAGGAATGGAAGATGGGAGGGATTAGCAAGGAAAGCTACCTTATTGAGGTCAGAACATGTAGGGATAAAGTGAGAGAGGCCAAAAGCCATGTAGAGTTGGACCTTGCAAAGGGAATTTAAAACCAATAGTAAAAGGTTCTATAGCCATATAAATAAGAAGAAAACAAAGAAAGAAGTAGTGGGGATGGAGTGGAGGTTAAGGATAATCTAGGCATGGCCCAATATCTAAACCAATACTTTGCCTCAGTCTTTATTGAGGCTGAGTTGCTTAGGGATAATGGTAGGATGACAAATGGGAATGAGGATATGGAGGTAGATATTACCACATCCGAGGTAGAAGCCAAACTCGAACAGCTTAATGGGACTAAATTGGGGGGCCCAGATAATCTTCATCCAAGAATATTAAAGGAACTGGCACATGAAATTGCAAGCCCATTAGCAAGAATTTTTAATGAATCAGTACACTCAAGGGTTGTACCGTACGACTGGAGAATTACTAACATAATTCCTATTTTTAAGAAAGGGGAAAAGTGATCCGAGTAACTATAGGCCTGTTAGTTTGACATCTGTAGTATGCAAGGTCTTGGAAAAAATTTTGAAGGAGAAAGTAGTTAAGGACATTGAGGTCAATGGTAATTGGGACAAAATACAACATGGTTTTACAAAAGGTAGATCGTGCCAAATCAACCTGATCTCCTTCTTTGAGAAGGTAACAGATTTTTTAGACAAAGGAAACGCAGTGGATCTAATTTACCTCTATTTCAGTAAGGTATGAGATACGGTTCCACATGGGGAATTATTAGCTAAATTGGAAAAGATGGGGATCAATATGAAAATTGAAAGGTGGATAAGGAACTGGTTAAAGGGGAGACTATAACAGGTCATATTGAAAGGTGAACTGTCAGGCTGGAAGGAGGTTACTAGTGGAGTTCCTCAGGGATCGGTTTTGGGACCAATCTTCTTTAATCTTTTTATTATTGACCTTGGCACAAAAAGTGGGAATGTGCTAATAAAGTTTGCAGATGACACAAAGCTGGGAGGTATTGCTAATACAGAGAAGGACCGGGATATCATACAGGAAGATCTGGATGACCTTGTAAACTGGAGTAATAGTAATAGGATGAAATTTAATAGTGAAAAGTGCAAAGTTATGCATTTAGGGATTAATAACAAGAATTTTGGTTATAAATTGGGGACACATCAGTTGGAGGTAACCTAGGAGGAGAAGGTCCTCTGAGTATTGGTTGATCACAGGATGACTATGAGCCGCCAATGTGATATGGCCATTAAAAAAACTAATGCAGTCTTGGGATGCATCAGGCGAGGTATTTCCAGTAAAGATAAGGAGGTGTTAGTACCGTTATACAAGGCACTGGTGAGACCTCATCTGGAATATTCTGTGCAATTCTGGTCTCCCATGTTTAAGAAGGATGAATTCAAACTGGAACAGGTATAGAGAAGGGCTACTAGGATGACAACACAGGAATGCAGGGGCAAGATTAGAAAGGCAAAGGCACAAAATGAGCTCAAACTAGCTACGGGAATAAAGGGAAACAAGGAGACTTTTTATCAGTACGTTAGAAGCAAGAGGAAGATCAAAGACAGGGTAGGCCCACTGTTTAGTGAAGAGGGAGAAACAGTAACAGGAAACTTGGAAATGGCGGAGATGCTTAATGACTTCTTTGTTTCGGTCTTCACCGAGAAGTCTGAAGGAATGCCTAACATAGTGAATACTAATGGGAAGGGGGTAGGTTTAACAGATAAAATAAAAAAAGAACAAGTTAAAAATCACTTAGAAAAGTTAGATGCCTGCAAGTCACCAGGGCCTGATGAAATGCATCCTAGAATACTCAAGGAGCTAATAGAGGAGGTATCTGAGCCTCTAGCTATTCTCTTTGGAAAATCATGGGAGACAGGAGAGATTCCAGAAGACTGGAAAAGGGCAAATATAGTGCCCATCTATAAAAAGGGAAATAAAAAACAACCCAGGAAACTACAGACCAGTTAGTTTAACTTCTGTGCCAGGGAAGATAATGGAGCAAGTAATTAAGGAAATCATCTGCAAACACTTGGAAGGTGGTAAGGTGATAGGGAATAGCCAGCATGGATTTGTAAAGAACAAATCGTGTCAAACCAATCTCATAGCTTTCTTTGATAGGATAATGAGTCTTGTGGATAAGGGAGAAGCTGTGGATGTGGTATACCTAGACTTTAGTAAGGCATTTGATACAGTCTCGCATGATATTCTTATCAATAAACTAGGCAAATACAATTTAGATGGGGCTACTATAAGGTGGGTGCATAACTGGCTGGATAACCATACTCAGAGAGTTGTTGTTAATGGTTCCCAATCCTGCTGGAAAGGCATAACAAGTGGGGTTCCGCAGGGGTCTGTTTTGGGACCGGCTCTGTTCAATATCTTCATTAACGACTTATTGGCATAGAAAGTATGCTTATTAAGTTTGCAGATGATACCAAACTGGGAGGGATTGCAACTGCTTTGGAGGACAGGGTCATAATTCAAAATGATCTGGACAAATTGGAGAAATGGTCTGAGTTAAACAGGATGAAGTTTAACAAAGACAAATGCAAAGTGCTCCACTTAGGAAGAAAAAATCAGTTTCACACATACAGAATGGGAAGAGACTGTCTAGGAAGGAGTACGGCAGAAAGGGATCTAGGGGTTATAGTGGACCACAAGCTAAATGAGTCAACAGTGTGATGCTGTTGCAAAAAAAGCAAACATGAGTCTAGGATGTATTAACAGGTGTGTTGTGAGCAAGACACGAGAAGTCATTCTTCCGCTCTACTCTGCTCTGGTTAGGCCTCAGCTGGAGTATTGTGTCCAGTTCTGGGCACCGCATTTCAAGAAAGATGTGGAGAAATTGGAGAGGGTCCAGAGAAGAGCAACAAGAATGATTAAAGGTCTTGAGAACATGACCTATGAAGGAAGGCTGAAAGAATTGAGTTTGTTTAGTTTGGAAAAGAGAAGACAGAGGGGACACGATAGCAGTTTTCGGGTATCTAAAAGGGTGTCATAAGGAGGAGGGAGAAAACTTGTTCACCTTAGCCTCTAAGGATAGAGCAAGAAGCAATGGGTTTAAACTGCAGCAAGGGAGGTCTAGGTTGGACATTAGGAAAAAGTTCCTAACTATCAGGGTGGTTAAACACTGGAATAAATTGACTAGGGAGGTTGTGGAATCTCCATCTCTGGAGATATTTAAGAGTAGGTGAGAAATGTCTATCAGGGATGATCTAGACAGTATTTGGTCCTGCCATGTGGGCAGGGGACAGACTCGATGACTTCTCGAGGTCCCTTCCCGTCCTAGAATCTAAGAATCTACGATCCAAGGAATGGAAAACCTGTCTTATGAAAGGAGACTTAAAGAGCTTGGCTTGTTTAGCCTAACCAAAAGAAGGCTGAGGGGAGATATGATTGCTCTTTATAAATATATCAGAGGGATAAATATCAGGGAGGGAGAAGAATTATTTAAGCTCAGTACCAATGTGGACAGAAGAACAAATGGATATAAACTGGACATTAGAAAGTTTAGACTTGAAATTAGAGGAAGGTTTCTAACCATTAGAGGAGTGAAGTTCTGGAACAGCCTTCCAAGGGGAGCAGTGGGGGCAAAAGACATATCTAGCTTCAAGACTAAGCTTGATAAGTTTATGGACGGGATGGTATGATGGGATAGCCTAATTTTGTCAATTAATTGATCTTTGGTTATTAGCAGGTAAATATGCCCAATGGTCTGTGATGGGATGTTAGATGGGGTGGGATCTGAGTTACTACAGAGAATTCTTTCCTGGGTGGCTGGCTGGTGAGCCTTGCCCACATGCTCAGGGTTAAACTGATCGCCATATTTGGGGTCGGGAAGGAATTTTCCTCCAGGGCAGATTGGCAGAGGCTCTGGAGGTTTTTCGCCTTCCTCTGCAGCATGGGGCACGGGTCACTTGGTGGAGGATTCTCTGCACCTTGAGGTCTTTAAACCATGATTTGAGGACTTCAATAACTCAGGCATAGGTTAGGGGCTTGTTACAGGAGTGGGTGGGTGAGATTCTGTGGCCTGCATTGTGCAGGAGGTCAGACTATGACCATAATGGTCCCTTCTGACCGTAAAGTCTATATAATCTCTGGTTGAGATTACATTCATTTTAGGCAAATGGAAGCCAATCAAGTCTGCATCACTTGTACCTAGGCAATCACAAATTTATAGTTCAGTGATCAATTCATTTTTATCTGTCAGGATGAGATCTAATATTGAACCAGCCTGTGTTGTGAATGCTTTCTGTGCTAGAATATTATATATAGTTTGTCTATATCTAAGGACATTTTACTACCAGCAGCATGAGACCACCAGCAATATCCCTCCAGGCTATATTCTCCTTGATATTACAGTTTTCTTCATATACATTAGAGGCAAGACTGGTAACACAGCCTATTAAGATTGCCTGATACTTCCCTTTATAAGATCTTGTTTTCAGTCACTTATAACTTTGCCGGACTTTAAGCTATTGAGGTTGACATTTTGCATGTTGTGTCTGCCTCAGACTGAATAGTATCAGAGGGGTAGCCGTGTTAGTCTGAATCTGTAAAAAGCAACAGTGGTCCTGTGGCACCTTTAAGACTAACAGAAGTATTGGAGCATAAGGAAAGCTTATGCTCCAATACCTCTGTTAGTCTTAAAGGTGCCACAGGACCTCTGTTGCTTTTCTCAGACAATGTTTTTTCAGAAAATTACAGTGAAAATGATTCAGCCCCTTTCCAAGAATAAGGCTAGCAGAAATATATTGTTTTGCCAGTGTTAAAAAACTGAAAATCTTTTAATTGAAAAGCTCTAGCTCCTCCATGCTTTGGAGCAGCAACATGAAATATGGTAGGGGTGGCCTGTGTGTCAGGGATGTGCTATTGGCTGTCCCTGTGAAAATCCATTCTAATATGGCCAAGTTATAAACTACTGAAAAATTGCAATTTGCACACACTCAGAGGGATCTTAGAGTTTATCAGCTAAAATCTCTGATGATTCCATCTGCTGTGGGCATGCTCCAGCCTGGGGCTGAGCAGGACTTTCCCTGCAATTGCAGTTCTGGGCTGCCTAGGGAGCCTGTCTCTCCACTACTATAAAGCGTGGAGGAGCAAACTGAGTGATTTGAATGCAGCGGAGACACAACATGGACCTGTGAGGGCAGGGGAAAGAGATCTGACAAGGAGCCAGGGTAAGGGGAGAAAACGGGGACTGACTGGACAAAAACCAGGACAAGGAGTTGGATGGGGTGTGGGGAAAGGAGGCACTGAGATTGGATGAGGAGCCCAGGAAGGGAGACTGGGACTGAAAACCTGTAGGGTTGGGGAATGTGGATGGGGTGGGACAAAATGATGGCCAGGAAGGAAAGGAGAGAAGAAGATTAGATGAGCTAGCGGTGGGACGGGAACTGGGAGTGACTGGGACTGAGGGGAGTCAGGAAGGACTGGGAGTTGAGGTGCAGCCTGGGGTTGGGGCAGAGAGTTTCTGGGCAAGGAGACTGGGACTTGGATGAGAAGTCTGAGACATGGAGACTGGGACTGGGTATGCTACAGGGACTATGAGCAAGAGTTGGGGAATAAACATGTTAGAGGGGATGGGGCAGACAGGGAAGCTTGGGGGAGACAGGGAAAAGAGACTGTGCCCACTACAACGCACTCCCCTCCAGTGCCTGGAATGTAAGCTAATATTCCTGAGTCACACCATTCTGCTGCTGTCAGCAAATATCTGTGAAACCCATTGACTAAGCATGTGGTGGTCCACATAGAGGATGACAACCTACTATTGCAGAGGTCTGTATGGATGATCTAAAGGTTCCAGTGCTACTAATGACCCATGTGGGTGTCAATATGATGCTGCATGATGGAATTTCTGGGGGGTTTTTTTCAGTTTGCTTTTTAAAAAACCTAGGAAATTGTACATCAAAAACTAAGTTAAAAGAACACTATTAAAGTTGCAAATTCAAGCACTCAAGAGTTAGAAAATGCCAGAATTAAGGCCTTCTTGTCTGTTTGCATTATGATACATACTATTTTTTTCCACAGTGCTCCTGCCTCATTCAGTACACAGAATAGACCTCTGGGGATGAATCAGGACCGTGTAGTGGAAAAAAAACACTGGTGACTGTACAACCCCCTGCTTCATTCATTGCAGAGGTTGGAAGATGTGTCCCTACTGTAGGTCTGGCAAAAACGACAGGCATAAGCCTGCCCATAGCTCAAGGCCCTCCCCTTAGCCATGGGGGAGGAGCCAGTGGACCCAGGCTACAAATGAATGTGGGGAGGACAACAAATGAAAAAATAGGAAAAGGAGTGAAGGTCACAGGGTAAAAATCAGATGGCCAATAAGGGTCACTGAATAGAGAACCCCCAACAGCACCCATTGCTCCCCAAAGGTGTCTAGGGAGTCAGTGGACATGACCCAGAAGAACTCTGTTCAGAGGCGTGACTTTATAAGGGAACGGAAATAGGCACTACAGTCGCAGAGTACACATGCACCCCTCTCTTCCCCCCACGTCCAGATTCCACTTTCTGGTATGATGAATGGCCATCTTGGCCAGCACCAGGAGGAAAGTCACAAGGCGGTTCCATGACTTTGTGGGGCCATAGGTAGGGTGTGCATAGATCAGGAGGTACAGGGAAAAGTGAAGCCAGAACCTCAGAAAGCAGTTCTGGAAGAAGGGCTACAACCTGATACACTCTAGTAGATGTGTGCCAGGGTCTCCCTCTCACTGCAAAATGGGCAAGTATCATGGAAGATTGTGAACCACACCAGGTACACACCCACACTCATGGCTCCATGAAGGACCCACCAACTAATATCCCTGGTGGGCCATGGGATTAGAATGGAGTACAGACTGGCACCTGGCACACTGGGTTTCCTCGCCCTCCACAAGTGGCAGCAGGTCTCACCACTTGGTGTTGGGGTGGGACGTGAGGGCAAGGAAGTGGATGGTATGATGCCGGGGTGAAAGTAAGTTAAAGAACTTACCAGCATGCCGGAGTCCTGAGCAGGGGCATGGCCTCAGCTGGAAGAGGCGCGGCCTTTCAAGATTTAAAGGTCCTGGGGCTCCGGCTGTGGCTGGGAGTCCCAGGGCCTTTAAATCACCCTGAGCTACCAGCTGCAGAGGCAGCTTAAGGTTAGGGCTCCCAGAGGCAGCTGGGAGCCCCGGGGCGAATTAAAGAGCCCGGGGCTCTGGCCGCTGCAGAGCTCTGGGCCCTTTAAGTCCCCGCCCGAGCCCGGCTGCCGGAGGTCCGGGGGGAGGATTTAAAGGGCCCGGGGCTCCCCGCAGCAGCAGGAGCCCTGGGCCCTTTAAATCACCACTGCAGAAGCTGGTCCAGTCCGGCACGGCGTATTGGCTCTTGCCGGTATGCCGTACCGGACCATACCGGCTACTTTCACCCCTGTATGATGCACAAGCATGTACAGATGTTTCCTGGGTACAATTCAGAGGCAGACCAGCTGGATGGTGTTCAGCTGGCTCAGGTGGTGTGTAAGGGGTGGCCAGGGAGATTTTTGGGGCCGGGGCCCAGTGACAAGGTCCAGAGGGCTGTGGTGAGAGGCATGCAGGGAACATGGACCACCTCCAGGAAAATAAGAGAAGCAGGAGACAAGGCTGACCTCACCTCTAGGAGCACACGACCAGGGACACATGAGGTGAACAGCCTCATGTGCTGGCTAAGCACTGGGGTACACACAATCCCTCCAACCATAGTCCAGGAGGTCTCTGACTCTGGTGGCACCAACCAGGACCAACTTCTTGTGCACCAAGGAGGACCCTGCCACCTGCACACTAAGGTGTGGATTGTGTAGCAAGGCTCCATAAGGAGATCCTCCCTCTCAGTTGCCACTATGGATTGGTCACAGAGATGAGCTTCGAGGTACTGACTGAAGACTGGAAACCCAGAGGTCTCAGGAGAGACTTCTCAGGTGGAGCTAAAAGAGCTGCCAGTCATATTGGAGCCCTTGGAGGCTGCAAAGTAAGGTGTGTGCCAGCATGCTCCATGTAGAGGTGTCTCTGCAGGGCCATAAGGCAGAAGGCATGGAACTTCTTGTGGATGAAGGCCAGGCCCTGGTGCCCTACTCCAGGGAGGCTCAGGACTCCAACAGAGACCCAGTGCAGCCATGGCCAAAAAAACTCCAGGATCTTAGAATCATAGAATATCAGGATTGGAAGGGACCTCAGGAGGTCATCTAGTCCAACCCCCTGCTCAAAACAGGACCAATCCCCAGACAGATTCTTCTTCTGGACACTGGCCAGGGTTCCCATGGACTGGCTCAGGTGTTGAACCTCTGCCAGAGATGTAGGTTCCAGTTCCATCTGATTGAGCACGAGCACCCTCACCACAACCAGTCAGCCATCCTGGCCACTAGAATGCTCCAATTCTCCAGGTGGAGAGACTGGTGTCCGAAAGGTACATCCCCAGATAAAGCTGAGGACCCACACCCCACCAGATGGCCCAGAGCATTACACAACCCACTCCTTAGTGTGCAGGTGGCAGAGTCCCCATTGATGCATGTAACACCCTGACACTCACCAGTGCGGCACCTCCTGCTGGTCGTCTGGGAATTAGCTCTGTTCCAGCCTCGGAGCACCCTCTGCTAGCTGGTGGCTCATCTGCCTCAGGCCCCGTGTTCCTCCTGGACCCCAGTGCCCCTTTACCTCAGGGTTCTGCCCCAGCAGTACCCCCACACTCTGGGTCTCCCCTCACAGGGGAACCCAACCCTCTAAGCCCACCTTGCCTCAGTGGCTACTGCCAGTTGTCATCTAGCCCCCTCTCACTGGGGCAGACTGCAGTCTAGAATGGCCACTCATCATTGGCTAGGGATGTTGGCCAGCGGCCTCTGCCTAACCCCAGGCTGCGCCTCTGCAGCCCCAGTACCTTTTATAGACCTTCAACAAGGCCTGCAGCCTGGGGGTTTACCACGCTGGAACGCCCCAGCTCCCTTTGCCCTTCCCCAGCACTGTTCCACTTCAGGTACCTTGCTCCCAGGCAGCTAGCCCTTCCCATGCCAGGGCTAGAGTGAGACTCCTCAGCTCCTGGCTCACAGTCCCTTTATAGGGCCAGCTGTGGCCTGATTGGACTGGCCACACCTGTGGTCAGCTACTCCCTCAGCTGCTCTCACTCTTTTGATCCCAGCCACAGCCCCCTCCAGGGCTGTTTTTAACCCCTGTTCTGCACAAGTTGGGCAGCTGCCCCACTACAGTGCACCATCTCCAACTGCCAGAGGTCTTGAGCAAGTTGATCCTGGTGCAGAAGGCTGCCAAACAGATGGCTTGGCAAGCCTCCACCTGTGCCAGGTTTCCTGCGCCTGGGCCACAAGAAGCATGTTGTCGGCATATGCCAACAGGACCACCCCCAAGTCTGGCTCTTGAAGCACCAACCCAGTCATCCTCTTGTGGAGGAGATGGAGAAAGGGCTCAATGGCAATGGTGTACAACTTGCTGGACAGTGAGCAGTCCTGACACACACACCCTCTCCTGAAGGTGACGGGTTTGGTCAAGGCCCAGTTGAGCTTGACCAGACACTCCACAGTGGTGTACCGCACCTGAACGAAGACCACAAAGGAATACTCAAAGCCGAACACCTGCAGAGTGCCCATGAGATACCTGTGATCCATCCTGTCAAATGTCTTTTCCTGGACTAGGGGCAGGAGGGCAAGCAACAGACCATCCCTACATGTGAGGCAGAATAGGTCCTGGACCAGACAGAGGTTGTCAAAGATGGTCCGCCCTGGGATGCTGTAGGTCTGGTTGGGGTGGATCATGTCAGCCAGCATGGATCCCAGCCTCAGCAAGATGGCTTTCACTGTGAGCTTGTAATCCTGTAGGATTTTATAATTGTACTATGAGAATTAATGTATGATTTCATTTATCCTGCCAGCCACCCTTTTTGTATTGGGTCTGGTATCAGGGCATAGATGTTAACAAAATTGAGTATCGGCCCCTCCACGCAGACCCAGAGGTGCAGCAGGCACCCCAGCACAACCTTGGCAACCCCCAGCACCTCAGGTTGTAGATTCAGGGAGAACAGGGTGGCCATCCCATCTGAGTGGCTGAAGTACTCCCCCAGCTGGCAAAATAACAAGACACTAGGTATTAGCTAACAGAAAGTAATCACATTCTGACTGGAGAGAATGGTATAAAACCACACGGAGATCTTTCAAGAAACTATGTAAACACATTCCTGAAAGATGGAACAAGAATACACTAACCCCCTCATAAGATAAGAATGGGATGTCAGAATAATGGCTAAGGATGTTTTGTTTGAACTAGTAGATACAAGGAAAACGGCGGTAACAAACGTCTGGAATGTAATAAGTAACTTTGTTTCAATGTATAGAAGGAGAAGTCATAGGAAGGGCAACTTTGTACTTGCCGAGGAGACAGCATCCTAGACTCAGCCGGTACCATTGCCGCGGGCCTGCATGTGTCAGCATACCTGTAGCTCTTATGAGGCGCTAGTACCATGCTTTATCCACAACAAACATGAACAAGCGCCTTCGCCACCAAACCCAGCCTGTGGTCTTTCTTTATGAACACCGAAGTCTACTCAATCATAGATTCATAGATTATAGGACTGGAAGGGACCTCGAGAGGTCATCGAGTCCAGTCCCCTGCCCGCATGGCAGGACCAAATACTGTCTAGACCATCCCTGATAGACATTTATCTAACCTACTCTTAAATATCTCCAGAGACGGAGATTCCACAACCTCCCTAGGCAATTTGTTCCAGTGTTTAACCACCCTGACAGTTAGGAACTTTTTCTGAATGTCCAACCTAGACCTCCCTTGCTGCAGTTTAAACCCATTGTTTCTGGTTCTATCCTTAGAGGCTAAGGTGAACATGTTCTCTCCCTCCTCCTTATGACACCCTTTTAGATACCTGAAAACTGCTATCATGTCCCCTCTCAGTCTTCTCTTTTCCAAACTAAACAAACCCAATTCTTTCAGCCTTCCTTCATAGGTCATGTTCTCAAGACCTTTAATCATTCTTGTTGCTCTTCTTTGGACCCTTTCCAATTTCTCCACATCTTTTTTAAAATGCGGCGCCCAGAACTGGACACAATACTCCAGCTGAGGCCTAACCAGAGCAGAGTAGAGTGGAAGAATGACTTCTCGTGTCTTGCTCACAACACACCTGTTAATACATCCCAGAATCATGTTTGCTTTTTTTGCAACAGCATCACACTGTTGACTCATATTTAGCTTGTGGTCCACTATAACCCCTAGATCCCTTTCTGCCGTACTCCTTCCTAGACAGTCTTTTCCCATTCTGTATGTGTGAAATTGATTTTTCCTTCCTAAGTGGAGCACTTTGCATTTGTCTTTGTTAAACTTCATCCTGTTTAACTCAGCCCATTTCTCCAATTTGTCCAGATCATTTTGAATTACGACCCTGTCCTCCAAAGTAGTTGCAATCCCTCCCAGTTTGGTATCCTCCGCAAACTTAATAAGCGTACTTTCTATGCCAATATCTAAGTCGTTGATGAAGATATTGAACAGAGCCGGTCCCAAAACAGACCCCTGCGGTACCCCACTTGTTATGCCTTTCCAGCAGGATTGGGAACCATTAATAACAACTCTGAGTACGGTTATCCAGCCAGTTATGCACCCACCTTATAGTAGCCCCATCTAAATTGTATTTGCCTAGTTTATCGATAAGAATATCATGCGAGACCGTATCAAATGCCTTACTAAAGTCTAGGTATACCACATCCACCGCTTCACCCTTATCCACAAGGCTCGTTATCCTATCAAAGAAAGCTATCAGATTGGTTTGACATGATTTGTTCTTCACAAATCCATGCTGGCTGTTCCCTATCACCTTACCACCTTCCAAGTGTTTGCAGATGATTTCCTTAATTACTTGCTCCATTATCTTCCCTGGCACAGAAGTTAAACTAACTGGTCTGTAGTTACCTGGGTTGTTTTTATTTCCCTTTTTATAGATGGGCACTATATTTGCCCTTTTCCAGTCTTCTGGAATCTCTCCAGTCTCCCATGACTTTCCAAAGATAATAGCTAGAGGCTCAGATACCTCCTCTATTAGCTCCTTGAGTATTCTAGGATGCATTTCATCAGGTCCTGGTGACTTGCAGGCATCTAACTTTTCTAAGTGATTTTTAACTTGTTCTTTTTTTATTTTATCCGCTAAACCTACCCCCTTCCCATTAGTATTCACTATGTTAGGCATTCCTTCAGACTTCTCGGTGAAGACCGAAACAAAGAAGTCATTAAGCATCTCTGCCATTTCCAAGTTTCCTGTTACTGTTTCTCCCTCTTCACTAAGCAGTGGGCCTACCCTGTCTTTGGTCTTCCTCTTGCTTCTAATGTATTGATAAAAAGTCTTCTTGTTTTCTTTTATTCCCGTAGCTAGTTTGAGCTCATTTTGTGCCTTTGCCTTTCTAATCTTGCCCCTGCATTCCTGTGTTGTTTGCCTATATTCATCCTTTGTAATCTGTCCTAGTTTTCATTTTTTATATGACTCCTTTTTATTTTTTAGATCGTGCAAGATCTCATGGTTAAGCCAAGGTGGTCTTTTGCCACATTTTCTATCTTTCCTAACCAGCGGAATAGCTTGCTTTTGGGCCCTTAATAGTGTCCCTTTGAAAAACTGCCAACTCTCCTCAGTTGTTTTTCCCCTCAGTCTTGATTCCCATGGGACCTTACCTATCAGCTCTCTGAGCTTACCAAAATCTGCCTTCCTGAAATCCATGTCTCTATTTTGCTGTTCTCCTTTCTACCCTTCCTTAGAATTGCAAACTCTATGATTTCATGATCACTTTCACCCAGGCTGCCTTCTACTTTCAAATTCTCAACGAGTTCCTCCCTATTTGTTAAAATCAAGTCTAGAACAGCTTCCCCCCTAGTAGCTTTTTCAATCTTCTGAAATAAAAAGTTGTCTCCAATGCAGTCCAAGAATTTGTTGGATAGTCTGTGCCCCGCTGTGTTATATTCCCAACATATATCCGGATAGTTGAAGTCCCCCATCACCACCAAATCTTGGGCTTTGGATGATTTTGTTAGTTGCTTGAAAAAAGCCTCATCCACCTCTTCCACCTGGTTAGGTGGCCTGTAGTAGACTCCTAGCATGACATCTCCCTTGTTTTTTGCCCCTTTTAGCCTAACCCAGAGACTCTCAACACTTCCATCTCCTATGTCCATCTCTACCTCAGTCCAAGTGTGTACATTTTTAATATATAAGACAACACCTCCTCCCTTTTTCCCCTGTCTATCCTTCCTGAGCAAGCTGTACGCATCCACACCAACATTCCAATCATGTGTATTATCCCACCAAGTTTCAGTGATGCCAACAATGTCATAGTTGTATTTATTTATTAGCACTTCCAGTTCTTGTATATAGGCATCTAGATACTGGTTTGATCTTTCCTCCCAGTTTTGTCCTGACTCTCCTTTCTCTCTGCCAATATAGCCCACACTCCCACTCGTTTCCAACCCATCTCCCCGGTCTCCATGTTCCCCACTTACCTGTGGGCTTTGCTCACCTGTCCCCGTCAAACCTAGTTTAAAGCCCTCCTCACTAGGTTAGCCAGTCTGTGCCCGAATAGGTTCTTTCCTCTCCTCGAAAGGTGATCGCCATCTCTGCCTAGCAGTCCTTCCTCGAATAGCATCCTGTGGTCTAGGAAGCCAAAGCCCTCCTGGCGACACCATCTTCGCAGCCAGGCATTCACCTCCATGATGCATCTGTCTCTGCCCGGGCCCCTACCTTTGACAGGAAGAATTGAAGAGAATACCACCTGCGCTCCAAACTCCTTCACCCGTACTCCCAGAGCCCTGTAGTCACTCTTGATCCGCTCAGTGTCACACCGCGCAGTATCATTTGTGCCCACATGGATGAGTAGCATGGGGTAGTAGTCAGAGGGCTGGATAATCCTCGACAATGCCTCCGTAACGTCTCGGATACGGGCCCCCGGCAGGCAGCATACCTCCCGAGATGAAATGTCAGGGCGACAGATGGGCACCTCCGTCCCCCTCAGCAGAGAGTCTCCAACCACCACTACCCTACGTTTCCTATTCGCAGTGGTGGCAGCAGACTTTCCAGCCTTAGGGGTACGAGGCTTCTCCTCCTTTACTGTAGGGAGTGATTCCTTCTTTCCTGTATCAAGAAGAGCATAACGGTTACCTATAACCACGGCAGGAGGGTTCGGAGCAAGGGTGGAGCACTGCCTGCTGCCAGAAGTAACCAGCTGCCAGTGTCCACCCTGAGCCATCTCCTCCTCCACCAGTGTATCAGCAGTCCTGTGTACTGGGACAGCTACCTCAGCTGTCTCCACATGGACACTGTCGAGGAATTGCTCGTGGATACGGATGCTCCTCAACCTAGCCACCTCCTCCTGTAGCTCTCCCACCTGCTGCCTGAGAGATTCCACCAGCAGGCACCTCTCACGTTGGATGGTCCAGCAGTACTCTCTGCTAGTGCAGCTCCACAAACAGCAGTACTTAGCAGCAGGGTCATCCCTAGCCATTTGAGTGCCCTACTCAGCCCCCGCACGGGTCTGGGAGGCAGGAGCTGTGGGGGGGCACTTTTGGGGGCCTCACAGGCCCAGAGTGGCCTGGGGGATTAGCGGGGGGCCGGGAGCAGCCCACACCACTTCCCTCGCCCTCGGGGAAGGGGACTTGGGGGAAGGGATAAGGGATTCCCCCCCCCCGCACTAGCCAGCAGCAGCAGGAAGCAGAGCAGCCTGGCCCCAGCCTGCTCTACTCCGCCAGCTGCGGGGCTCCGCTTCCCGCCACCAGTGAGTGCAGGGAGGTTGGGGAAAGGACACCCCCCGCACTCGCTGGTGGCGGGAAGCGGAGTGACATGGCCCCAGCCTGCTCCGCTTCCCTTGCCCCAGCCCCAGCCCCCCTCGCTCGAGGAGGGGTGGGGGGGTTAAGGAAAGGTTCCCCCCCGACTCACTGGCAGCAGAGCAGCCCAGACCCAGCCAGCTCTACTCTGCCAGCTCCCAGCTGCGGCATTCTGCTTCCCGCTGCCGGTGAGTCCGGGGGGGGGGGAGGAGAAACTTTCCCTAACCCCCCTCCCCCCAGCGACATGGCTGGGGCAAGGGAAGCAGAGCGGGCTGGGGCCATGTCAGTCCACTTCCAGTGAGTGCGGGGGGCATCCTTTCCCCAACTTCCCCGCACTCACCGGCGGCGGGAAGCGGAGCGCCACAGCTGGGAGCTGGCGGAGTGGAGCAGACTGGAGCCACGTTGCTCCGCTTCCTGCCGCTGCCGGTGAGTGCGGGGTCCCTGGGGGAAGAGGTGGAATGGGGGCAGGCCAGAGGCGGAGCAGGGGGGAAGGGTAAGAGATGGGCTGGAGGGAGTTGTCCGGGGCCCCACACCCCCCTAGGGAAGGCCCTGCCCCTTGCAGTGGGCGCAGCCCGTGGGGGGGCCGGCCAGAGGATAGGGCTGGTCGCGGGGCTGGTGCTGCCACGTATGCAGCACGCAGTTGCCTAGGGCACCATGAAATTTGGGGCAATTTGGTGCCCCAAATTTCATGGTGCCCTACACAGCTGCATATGCCTAAGGTCAGTCCCGCTTAGCAGCCTTAACACAACATTGGAGCAGTAAAAACATTCCATAGCACTAACAACACCTTGTATATCAAAGATGTATATTCTTGCACTGAGGTTGACATAGAAGTGAGATGCAGATTTGTTAAAAGTCTCTGGATAAGGATAAAAGGTGTAAAAAACAAGGGTGATGTCATGGTAGGTGTCTACTGTAGACCACCTAATCAGGAAGAAGAGGTAGATGAAGCTTTTTTTAAACAACTAACAAAATAATCCAAAACACAGGACTTGATGGTGATGGGGGACTTCAACTACATCTGCTGGGAAAACAATACAGCAGGGCACAGATTACCCAAATTCTTGGAATGAATTGGAGACAACTTCTTATTACAGACAGAGGAAAAAGCGGCTAGAGGAGAGGCTATTCTGGATTCAATTCTGACAAATGGGAAATAGTTGAGAATTTGAAGATGGAAGGCAGCTGGGGTGAAAGTGATCATGAAATGATAGAATACATAATTCTAATGAATGGTAGGAGGAAAACCACCAGAATAAAGACAGTGGATTTCAAGAAGACAAACTTTAGCAAACTCAGAGAATTTGTAGGTAAGTTCCCATGAGAAGCAAGTCTAAGGAGAAAAAAAAAAGTTCAGGAGATTTGGCAGTTTTTTAAACAAACACTAATAAGGGTACAAGAACAAACTATCTCGGATGACACTAAGCTGGGGGGAGTGGTAGATACGCTGGAGGGTAGGGATAGGATACAGAGGGACCTAGATAAATTAGAGGATTGGGCCAAAGAAAACCTGATGAGGTTCGCAGAGTCCTGCACTTAGGACGGAAGAATCCCATGCACTGCTACAGACTAGGGACCGAATGGCTAGGTAGCAGTTCTGCAGAAAAGGACCTAGGGGTCACAGTGGACGAGAAGCTGGATATGAGTCAACAGTGTGCTCTTGTTGCCAAGAAGGCTAACAGCATTTTGGGCTGTATAAGTAGGGGCATTGCCAGCAGATCGAGGAACGTGATTGTTCCCCTTTATTCGACATTGGTGAGGCCTCATCTGGAGTACTGTGTCCAGTTTTGGGCCCCACACTACAAGAAGGATGTGGAAAAATTGGAAAGAGTCCAGCAGAGGGCAACAAAAATGATTAGGGGGCTGGACCACATGACTTATGAGGAGAGGCTGAGGGAACTGGGATTGTTTAGTCTACAGAAGAGAAGAGTGAGGGGGGATTTGATAGCAGCCTTCAACTACCTGAAAGGGGGTTCCATAGAGGATGGATCTAGACTGTTCTCAGTGGTACCAGATCACAGAACCAGGAGTAATGATCTTAAGTTGCAGTGTGGGAGGTTTAGGTTGGATATTAGGAAAAACTTTTTCACTAGGAGGGTGGTGAAGCACTGTGATGGGTTACCTAGGGAGGTGGTGGAATCTCCTTCCTTAGAGATTTTTAAGGTCAGGCTTGACAAAGCCCTGGCTGGGATGATTTAGTTGGGAATTGGTCCTGCTTTGAGCAGGGGGTTGGACTAGATGACCTCCTGATGTTCCTTCCAACCCTGATAGTCTATGATTCTATGAGGGGAAAAGTGGTGATGATGGGGTGGGCGTGGCGCTGATTGAGAGGGAATGTGGTGACGATGGGCTGAGGGCAGTGGATGTGGTGATGGTGAGCTGAGAGGGGGATGGAGGTGGTGGATGTGGGGGAACATGCTGATGGGGAGCTGAACCTCGGGCATGGACAGTGTATGTGAGGGAACATGGTGGTTGGGGGGGCTGAGCGTGAGGTGCAGGCAGTGGATGTGGGGGAACGTAGCAGTGAGGCAGGAATGGTAGATGTAGGGGAATGTGGCAATGGCGCACTGAGTGTGGGGTGGAGACGTTGGATGTGGGAGAATGTGGTGATGGTGGGCTGAGTGTGCACATGGATGTGGGGGAACACGGTGGTGAAGAGTTGGGGGGCAGGGTGGTGGATGTAGGGCACATGGCTGTGGAGGAAGGTGGCAGTAGGGGGCTAAGGTGTTTGGGACAGTGGATGTGCGGTATGTGGCTGAGGGGGACAGAGGGGACAGGGGATGTAGGGAAACAGCGGTGAAGGGTTGAGGGGGGAAGGGGCAATGGATGTGGGGCATGTGGCTGTGGAGTAAGGTGGGGATGAGGGGCCAGATTGTGGATGTGGGGAATGTGGTAGTGGGGGAATTGAGGGGCAGGCAGGGGCAATGGATGAGGGGGAACATGACTGTGAGGGACTGATGGGAGTGGGGAGGTGGATGTGGGGCATGTGGCCGCAGGGAGCTGAGGGAGTCAGGGAAGTGGATGTGGGGAACATGGTGGAGGAAGGTGGCGGTGGGGAGTTGAGGGGGCACATGGTGGTGGTGGGACCGAAGGGGGACAGGGGCAGTGGATGTGGAGGAACATGGTAGGGAGGGACCGAAGGGGCGCAGGGGTAGTGGATGTGGGCCACGTGGCTGTGGAGGAAGGTGGCAGTGGGGAGCTCAGTGAGGTGGATGTGGGGCACATAGCTCTGGAGGAAGGTGGTGGTGGGCAATGGGGGCTGAGGAGGGTGGGGCGGTGGATGTGGGGAATGTAGCGGTGAGGGACTGAGGTGGGCACGTGGTGGTAGGGAGCTGAGGGAGGCAGGGAGGTGAATGAGGGACAGAGGCGGGCAGGGAGGTGGCTGTGGAAGAAAGTGGCAGCAAGGAACTGAGCGAGGCAGGGTGGTGGATGAGGGGGTGAGGGACAGAGGTGGGCAGGGAGGTGGCTGTGGGGCATGTGGTGGTAGGAAGCTAAGGGAGGCAGGGTGGTGGATGAGGGGGTGAGGGACCAAGGGGGGCAGGGAGGTAGCTGTGGGGCATGTGGCTGTGGAGGAAGGTGGCGGTGAGCAGCTGAAGGAGGCAAGGTGGTGGATGTGGCAGTGAGGGACTGAGGCAGGCAGGGAGGCAGTCATGGAGGAAGGTGGCGGTGAGGAGCTGAGGGGGCCAGGCAGGTAGCTGTGGGGCACGTGGCTGTGGGGGAAGGTGGCAGTGGGGACTTAAGGGATTGGGGCAGTGGTTTCCCCAGGAATTGAAATTGCAGGGTGGGGGGGAAGTGTTTGAATTTACAAGGGTGTGTGTGTCAGGGCCGATGAGGGGCGAGACTGTGAAGGTGAAGGTGGGCTGTATGGCACCATAGTAAAAACTGAAAAATGTTTCATGACCATTTTATTAGATTTAACTCATGTTTTAAAATCATCACACATGAAGCACTACGTCTTCATCCTTCTTGGTTTCTTGTTATAATTTTGCACAACTCTGTTAATGAACTTCTTGAATGCAATGCGTTCATCTTTGGTGACTTCTCGTCTGTCCGGTACTTCCATTCTTTCAGTTGATATGCTCATTAGTTCAGTCACATGATCAGGCAGAAGGTGACTTCTTTCAGAACACAAAATTCTATTAAATGATGAAAAAGAACGCTCAACAGTAGCTGTTGTGACTGGGAGTAGCAAGAGATGAATTCCTACTTCTTTCATCCCAGGAAACAGAACACAAAGATCAGTTCAAGCCACTAGTGATGATAAAAAAGAAGTTGAAGTCAAATCTTCATTCATTCGTCATATGATATTGAACTCTGTGTTCAAATTCTCTATTCTGTCCTAATCACATGGCAGCCCCATTGCTGGTAGTGCCTCACTCCACTCAACTGTCGGTGTTTTATAGGACAGGCATCTGTAAAACCTACATAGAGGTTGAGTAGAATCTAGAAGTTGCTGTTATAGATTTTAAAGAATCAAGTCTGTGCACTTTTTCAGTAGTCTTAACAAACATTTCTTGTCTTCTTCACTTAAGGATTCAATATAAATGCCTTCATTAGTCAACTTCTGGGCTGAAGTCTTTGCTTCTTCCAGTACTTTTTCAATGGATAGATCTCGGATTGATCCAAATGTAGCTTCTATTGCTGGACAAAGATCTACTACTGTTGTAGCAGATGCCTGGATGGCATTGTTTAATGACCCAAGTGGTTTCAACAGTAGACTTACGAGAGAGAGAATGGCAATAGTCTTCTCTGAACGTAGTAGCAAAAGTAATCCACCAGCCTCACTACTTAGATCCAACCCATCTTGGTAGATACTTTCCAAAGCCAGTAATAACGGCTAGAGTAATTTTAAGACAACAGCCAAGGATTGCTCATGAGAAAGCCAGCAGGTTTTCCCAGGTTGAATTTGAACTTCAGTCCCAGTGTACTGTCTATATTTTCCAAGATATTCAGTCTATTTGGACTCTTGCTGAAAAAATAATATAATGAAGACATTACATTTATAGCTTTTTAAATGTCTTTTGAAGATTCTGCAGCTCGTACTAGTGCTTGTTGGAGTAGATGGCCTCTGCAGTGTGTATAGGAGAGATTAGGGTTACACTTTTCTCTGAGCAAAGCTTGTACTCCACCATGTCTTCCAGAGAAGTTTGCAGCTCCATCAAATGCACAAGCAGCCATCTGTTTGGGGTCCAATTGACAAGCATTTAACTCTAAGATGTGGGTTGTCACAGATGCAGCCGATGTGTCTTCTATAACTTGAATATCTAGAAATGCATCTACTGGCCTACCCTTGACATCAAGAGAACGTACACAATGACTTAATACTTGATGCCAATTTGCATCAGTGCATTCAGCAGCCATGTATGCAAATTTTTTGAATGTGGTGAGAGAGTTCTTCACTTTTTCAACTGTTGAGTCTTTCACTGTTGCACTGCATGCTTCTAGCCAGTCAGTTGAATTTCTTGCAGAAAGATAGTGAGCATTTGCTGGTCTTGTTCGGAACCAGTGTTCAACTTCAGGATGAACAAGTGACAATGCACTTAACATTGGCCTCCAGTTTGTAGTGTGTGGTATCTCTTGCTTAAATAGAAAGTAGGATGCCACAGCCATGTTTGTTCACATGAACTGTGTTGTGTCTCCAGCATTCTTAACAGCCTCATTAAGTACTTCTAAAATTGGCTTTGAAAGTGGGCTTATAAGGCTTTCTGCATGTTGATACACTCCAGAGGCCTGGTGTTTTGCAGCCTTTTCACATAGTTTGTCAGCATTGGCTTTGCTGATTGGTTTGACAAACCAAGCGCCTCCACTTTTACCAATTATAGCATTGGGAAGCTTTCCTTCTTCGTAAGCTTTTTTGCAAGAGGTGCACCAGTAGCCATTTTTTGTAACTTCAATAAATGGGAACACTTTGACCGACAAACATCGGGAACTGGTTTTAGGTTTTGGAGACACTGTTTCTTCAGTAGGTAGCTGTATTTGTGCTTCGGGCTGGTCGGATGTAGATATACCACTTGAACCTTCAGATGACATGTTGATATATTCTTGGTTCTTGATGTGTTCTTCACCTTGGTTAGTTTTTGAGGCCTTTGAGTGGAAAAATTATTGTATTGTTTTTTGTCTTTTCATTTTCACTTTGACCTGCAACATATAAAAGAGATATGAATAAAGTAAGTGTTTTGTTAGGATAATGCAAATTTAACATAAGGATAATGCAAGTTACACCAAAACATATAACAAGTCTAGATTTCTACAAATATATAAATTTAAAATAAAAAAATGTACTTAATTTAAATTGACTTTTGAAAAGTAAGCCCTCATGGGATAAGAGGGAAGTCCTCTCATGGATCAGTAACTGGTTAAAAGATGGGAAACAGAGTAGGAATAAATTATTAGTTTTCAGAAAGGAGAAAGATAAATAGTGGTATCCCTGAGAGGTCAGTACTGGGACCATTACTTTTCAACATATTCAGAAATGATCTGGAAGCATGGGTAAACAGTGAAGTGGCAAAATTTGCAGATGATACAAAACTATTCAAGATAGTTAAGTCCCAGGCAGACTGCGAAGAGTTACAGAGGGATCTCACAAAACTGTGTGACTGGGCAACAAAATGGCAGATGAAATTCAATGTTGATAAATGCAAAGTAATGCACATTGGAAAACAATCTCAACTATACATACAAAATGTTGGAGTCTGAATTAGCTGTTAACACTCAAGAAAGAGATATCAGAGTCATTGTGGATAGTTCTCTGAAAACATCCACTCAATGTGCAGCGGCAGTCAAAAAAGCAAACAGAATGTTGGGAATCATTAAGAAAGGGTTAGATAATAAGACAGGAAATATCATATTGCCTCTATGTAAATCCATGGTATGTGCACACCTTGAATACTGTGTGCAGATCTGGTCACCCCATCCCAATAAAGATATTTTGGAATTGGAAAAGGTACAGAGATGGGCAACTAAAATGATGAGGGGTATGAAACAGGAGGAGATTAAAATGACTGGGAATTTTCAGCTTAGAAAAGAGACGACTAAGGAGGGATATGATAGAGATCTATAAAATCTTGACTGGTGTGAAGAAAGTTAATAAGGAAATGTTATTTAATCCTTCACACAAGAACTAGCAGTCACCCATTTCAGAGTAACAGCCGTGTTAGTCTGTATCCGCAAAAAGAAGAACAGGAGTACTTGTGGCACCTTAGAGACTAACAAATTTATTAGAGCATAAGCTTTCGTGGACTACAGCCCACTATATGCATCCGAAGAAGTGGGCTGTAGTCCACGAAAGCTTATGCTCTAATAAATTTGTTAGTCTCTAAGGTGCCACAAGTACTCCTGTTCTTCTTTTTGCAGTCACCCATTGAAATTAATAGGCAGCAGGTTTTAAAAAAACAAAAGAAAATACTTCTTCACACAACATAAGTCAACCCGTAGAACTCTTTACCAGGGGATGCTGTGAAGATCAAAACTATAACAGGATTAAAAAAAGAACTAGAAAAATTCCTGGAGAATAGGTCCATCAGTGACTTTTAGCCAGGATAGGGAGGGATGCAACACCATGCTCTGAGTGTCCCTAGCCTGTTTGCCAGAAGCTGGGAATGGGCAACAGGGGATGGATCACTTGATGATTCCCTGTTCTGTTCATTCCCTCTGAAGCACCTGGCCTCGACCACTGTCGGAAGACAGGATACTGGGCTATATGGACCATTGGTCTGACCCAGTATGACCATTCTTATGTAAAAATTAATTATAATAATACAAATGTTTAGTACAGAAACTCCCCAACATAATGACCTCTCAAGATAGCAACAATGTGAGATAACAAATTGGCAAATAATGCATTTTAAAAATTTTGGCCTACTAGGAAACATATATATGTAAGCCGAGTCAGGATGAACTCTACCCGGTCATCTGGTGGTGAATTATGGCGAGTGTGGAAAAGAACTGCAGGGGCTGATCTTGTTTGCATAGGCACACCCACTCGCCTGGCATAAAACAACAGCAACGGATAGTAGTTACTTTGGATGAGGTGGGATCCCCAGTTTCTCTGTTATTGGGGCAGGAGGAATAAAGTGGTGTTACCCTGATTATGTGAATCAAGGACAATGAAACTGTTTTATGACAGAGTGTCTCACCATCACCTAAGTAGCACTTGCTAGACAAGGGACATGGGTTCCACAACCCAGTCAATTGAGAGAGGATGGGGGATAGGTATTTGTATCTGAGGGTATGGGCCCCCCGTGAGGGCTTGAAACAACAATTGCACCACCTTCTCTCTCCACTGTTGAATGTCAGAGCTAACTTTGATTCCATTAGGAGCCTTGTTACAAGTTGCTGAGCTGAATTCACTTTGGGCCAATGGTGCACTGGGGCTCCCCTACTATAAGCTGAAATCACAAAAGAGCTGAAGTTATTAAGAGCTGAGATTACTGAGTGCTGTGTTAACTAGTGGGGGAGCCTGAAGCTATAATGCTAAACAGCTGGTGGAGCGGCGCGGAGCCTTGTGGGGCCGGTTGGAGTGGCCCAAGGAACAGCGAGCGGAGCTGTTTGCGGGGACGGCTGGAGCGGCTCACAGGTTGGTGAGCGGAGCCATTTGCGGGGATGGCTGGAGCGGCTCACAGGTCGGTGAGCGGAGCCATTTGCGGGGACGGCAGGAGCGGCTCGTAGAGCAGAGCAGTTTGTGGGACGGCAGGAAGTGGACTGGCTCGTGGTGAAGGCTGAAGTAGAACCCCATGGACAGACGGCCGGCCGGCCTCGGATCACGTAAGGTGCCCTGTAACACCCTGTGTGCCCCCCTTTTACTCTGGGGCTGCACTGACCAGGGACAGAGACTTTGGGGGTTGTTGGACTTTTGGGACTTTGGGTGATTTTTGGGTGGCTGGATTCAAGAACCAAAGGGAAAGGACACGGCCCAATTTGCTGGGCTGGGTCTTTTGCTCATGGTTTGTGTTATGAATCCTGTTTGTGGTGTTTTTCCAATTTAATGCTGATGTCGTTTACCTCATGTTATTAAACGTTTTCTGCTACACTCAGACTCCGTGCTTGCGAGAGGGGAAGTATTGTCTCTTAGAGGCGCCCAGGGGGTGGTATGTAATTGTCACTGGGTGGGGGCTCAAGCCGGTTTTGCATTGTGTTATTGAAACGGAACCCCTAGATACAGAACCCGGCCCTTGTTGCTGCCAACTTAGATGGGCAGAAGGGTTATATAAATAAGTTTCCATTCTTAGTCACAAATCTAGCATTCTGGAACAAAGTCACTAAAATATAGTCCAACAAACAAATGTGTATTTAACGTGCCCCTCACTTTTCCCTCCACCGCACCCCACTCACCGGTGTTGTCCTTGGTCAATGGAGACTGAGTTCAGAGGTGCTTTCACATGAGTACAACTCCCAGGTGGGGGGCAAGAAGGCACCTTGCTTGTTCCTCCAGCTGCTCACTGTTCGCTCTGGCCACTGCTGTTTGTTGTGCCACTGTTCACTCCATCACTCTGTTGCCAATGGCCCTGCGCAGTCACCTTCTGCTGCCACCTGCCGCTGTGACCTCTGCGAGTTGGTCTCTTGAGGTTCCACCCAGCTCTCAGTGGGGGAAGCTTGCTGATAATGCAGTCTGGGCCGTCCCTTCCACAGAAACACTGTCCCCACAGCAGGACTAAGCACTTAGACCTGATTATCAGTGATTTCAGCTGCAGTGGTCACTTAACAGAACAAAAGACTATCTATGGAGCCTAATCAGCTGTGTTTTTAAACAGTGGAGAGGGACAGGTCCCCACCCTCTCTCTTGATGCCCTGAAGCAGCACAGGCTAAGTATAGTTCTATTGCCCTTTACTCATTCAATAAGAACAACGGGTTTCAGAGTAGCAGCCGTGTTAGTCTGTATCCGCAAAAAGAACAGGAGTACTTGTGGCACCTTAGAGACTAACAAATTTATTAGAGCATAAGCTTTCGTGGACTACAGCCCACTTCTTCGGATGCATATAGAGTGGAATAAATATTGAGGATATATATATATATATATATATATATATACACACATACAGAGAGCATGAACAGGTGGGAGTTGTCTTACCAACTCTGAGAGGCCAATTAAGTAAGAGAAAAAAAACTTTTGAAGTGATAATCAAGATACAGTACAGACAGTAAGTATCTCCCCTTGTAAGTATTCTCACACTTCTTATCAAACTGTCTGTACTGGGCTATCTTGATTATCACTTCAAAAGTTTTTTTTCTCTTACTTAATTGGCCTCTCAGAGTTGGTAAGACAACTCCCACCTGTTCATGCTCTCTGTATGTGTGTGTATATATATCTCCTCAATATTTATTCCACTCTATATGCATCTGAAGAAGTGGGCTGTAGTCCACGAAAGCTTATGCTCTAATAAATGTGTTAGTCTCTAAGGTGCCACAAATACTCCTGTTCTTTTTTTAATAAGAACAACATTTCATCCCTCCCCCCCCCCCCGCATTCAAGTGATTTGTAACCCAACCCCAACCAAAATCTATCACTTGGGCAACACAGCTCTGTTTGCTGGGTACCTAGGTAGATTAGGTGTGAATGTAAATACAATCTGGTCCTGAAGCCTTTCCCTCCAGCCCCAGCTCATCACTAGCTGTCAGGGAGAGCTCATTTAGACTTCACTTACAAATCATCATTTGAAATTATTAGGTTGGCCAACATCACCGAAGTGAATGCACTGACATTGTCATAAAAACAACAGCTGTAGAACGAAGCTAGTCTATGTTCATACTTTTCAAATCTCAGATATATGTATTTGATCATACACTGTATATGCTTTTAAAGTGTGTATTAATGTTTCAATTTCAATTCAAATTTCCAAACAGTCACTAAATTGGTATGTAGCTAGGTCACAAATCTGGGGTGTGTGTGTGTAGGGAACTCACTGGCTCGGGGGCTCGCCCGCCCAGTGGTACTGGTGTCTCTGGGTGCTACCATGGCTGGAGCATAGCGCTCACACACCAGCGCCGCGGCGCCCAGCCCGGCCCGGCCCCCGGGAAGCGGCGGGGAGGGATATTGTGGAGTCTGGGATGATGAATGTGGAGTGTGTATTTGTGGGCACGCTCCATGTCACCCCGGGTGCGGAGTCGGACTCCACACCTCCCTCAGGGGCTCTGATAGTCCTGTAGCTGGTGGGTTTGGCGCAGGCGCACTATTTTTCTAACCGCGAGCGGCGGAATGAAGGGAACCGTTGTTTTCAGGGCATGCGCACTACGACTGTGAAGCGCCATATCCACCAGAGCATGCGCAGTGTCTCCAGCCTGGACTGCGGCGCGGGACACGCCGCGCATGCGCCCCATCGTTGTGTCTGTTGTAAGTCGGAGTCCGGCCAGCCGCGCGCTGCACTCTGGGAGTGATTGAGGAAGTAAAATGGCGGATTTAGCGAACGAAGGTAGGGGGGCCGTGGTTGGGATCGCAGTTGTACGGAGGAAGGGTCTGGGCCGGGTGGGTCCTGCACTGGAGCCGGCCTGGCATAGCCTTGGGGGGCGCTCTATGGGTCCTGTCGAGGAGTTCTTCCTCTCTGCGGCCTCCCCGAGTCCCGACTACCGCGGAGCGAGCCACTGGACAAAGGGAGCGGCTGGGCCTAAGTGGGGCTGGCTATTTCCCTGCCCTCCCGTCCATGGGGGAGCCGGTTGACATCCGCCCAGGGGCAGGCACCTGGGCCCGGGTCTGTCGGGGGTCGGCTCTTGAGGCGAGAGCATGGGAGTGATGGTTCTCGGGGGGTGGGAGTCGGCGTGGGCACAGGCCTATTGGTGTAGGGCAGCGGTTCTCAAACTTCTGGACTGGTGACTCCTTTCACAGAGCAAGCCTCTGATTGTGACTCTTTTAAATATAGTTAAAAGTGTTTTAATTTATGACACCATTATAAATGATGGAGCTGGCAGCTTATGACCCCCCCCCCATGTAATAACCTTGTGACCCCCTAAGGGGTCCCAACCCCCAGTTTGAGAACTCCTGGTGTAGGGTGTGCGGGCCAGGTGCTGTCTCTTGAGTCCTCGTCTGCCAGCCTACTAGTAAGGAAGTCCCTGTGAGGTGAGTGTTATTTATTACTGCCCCAGGAGCAAAGCTGTTCCTTTGCTGCTAAAACCCCCGATGTGGGATGATAACTACATCCTTTTGTAGAGAGCCTAGCTTGGTAGGTATACACCATGTTCACATTCAGAAAGTGAACAAATCATACATATATGTTTCCATTAGCCACCCAGTTTAGTTCATAGTGAAAAGTTACATAGCAGTGTAAAAGAAACCTGTGAGAGCTGCCACTTGCTTAATTATCACTTGAACTCAAAAATGTGAAAAGAAGGAAGCTCAGTCCTTCTCTTCTCACCTGTTTGGGGTTAGGTGCCTCCTGGTATTTCACCCCTTTCTAGGCAGTGATCAGGTACCATGTTCCTATGCCCCTTCCTTGGCTTGTCTATATAGTAGTGCTATAAAATCCCCATTTCAGCTATTGTTTTCAGTGCTGTGTCCACACTTATGTCTAGCACTTAAGAAATATGCTTTGTAGGGTTAGGGGAAATGTAGGCATCTTTTGTGTAGCCATACATTTGTGAGGGCAAGGGAATTGGTTTTATCCCTTCTTCCTAAAGAGTTTTAGGAAAGGGTGTTTTAGGAAAGACCATCTATAGGTCTTAGGCTTTGGCTACACTGGCACTTTTGTTGCTAAAACTTTTGTCGCTCCGGGGTGTGAAAAAACACCCGCCTGAATGAGAGAAGTTTTAGCAATGAAAAGTGCTGGTGTGGACAGTGCTTCATCTGCGGAAGCACGCTCCCAGTGACGAAGATACTACCATTGTTATAGATAGTTTTACTTTAGAAAAAAACAGCCACACAGCACACCTTACAGTACCATGGTTGCAGTGGCAGAGCCGCACCGTTGTAAGGTCTGCAGTGTGGACCTAGCCTTAATGTGTATCTCCAAAGTGGAAGATACATAGAAAACTTTAACATAACACAAACTGTGAAGCATTGTGTCAGTGTGTCCTAGGGTAAGCACTAAAATCAAAGTTGGAAACCAAACAAAAACATACAGATAATAGAGAAATTTATGCTAATGTCTTGCACTGTGCCCTTCAGAGTAATGTAAAGAAGGTCCAGGCTTCTAGGGATGGGGGGAGAGAGAGTGTGTGTGTGTGTGTGTGTGTGTTGAAGTCACCACTCTTTTGGGCATTTTAGGTAACTGAATACTAAAGACAAATATAATTAGCTATCTTCAAGGTAACATTACTGTAAATAAATAGTGTAAGATACTTAATGTGGTTTGTTAAATAACCTTGATATGTGACACATCCTGGGCCATATAGGGCTCTCATCTTAATCTTTTCCATTTAGGATTAGAAATTGGGTTCAAATGTAAATCCTATGTTCTCATTCCAAGTTGCCTTTTTGCAGCCTTGACTCACTCCTCAAAAATCCTTCCTTGCTTTTGCCTCTGCTTCTATCTATGCACAGGATTTTGCTGATTTGTTTTGAGAGAAAACTGACAAAATGAGTTGTGACCTGCCCCTATTCTGCTGTCACAGACAGAGAAGTTTCTTGTCCTTCTCTAACCCCTCCCTTTGCCCCAGTGACCGTGCCCCATCTCACTCATGCCCACTCTTGTTCCCTCCCATACTCTTCTCCTTCAGCTTTTACTCTGTTTTTTTCCTCACAATACAAGCATGTTTTAGGCTGTTTTTTAAACATCCATCTCCCTCTGACCCCTACCCCCAAAACCCATTTGCTTCTCCAACTACCATACCTTCTTCCTTCTTTTTAGAAGATAATTGAATGTGCTGTTTGGAGTTCCTGACCTCCAGATCCATCCAGTGCAGGAGGTCAAACTAGATGATCATAGTGTCACTTCTGGCCTTAAACTCTGAATCCTAGGTCCTCTCCAATCTGGCTTCTGCCCCTTGCACTCCATTGGAACCACTCTCGCCAAAGTCTTTGACCTTTTCGTAGTCAAAGCTCAAAACCAGTGCTCCATCCTCCTTCTCAATCAGTCAGCTGCTTTCAACACAGACCACACTCTTCCTGAAATCTTGACATCCCTTAACTTTTGTAATCTTTGGCCTATCATGATTCTTGTCCTATTTCTCTAATAGCTTCTTCAGCATGAACTTTGGAGAATCCTCATCCGCCCACTGGCTTTCAGTGGGCAGTTTACAGGGCTCTGTCCTTGGTCCTCTACACTTATCTCTGGGTCATCTCATCCCCAAACACAAATTCAGCTACTGTCTCTTTGTTGATGACTTGCAGATCTACCTCTCTACTCCAGATCTCTCTCTTTCTGTCCAAAGGTCTGTCTCTTTAACCACTTTTTGTGGATGTCTAGCCATCAACTCAAGCTTAACATGACTTTAACAGAGCTCTTAGTCTCCTTCCCCACTACCTTTCTTGATCATTGGACAGCACCACCATCCTACTGTCACTCAGGCCCATGAGCTTGGTGTCATCTTTAACTTGGACCTCTGTCTAGGTCCTCACATCCAGGCTATATCTACATTTTGTAGGTTCTTGCTGCATAATAGCTCTAAGATGAAGCCTTTCCTATCCATCTGCACCGCTACAGGTCTCATCTTGATTACTGTAATGTCCTCTTCTCTGGCTTTGACAAATGCAACCTTGTACTGCTCATATCCATTCAGAATGCTGCTGCAAAAGTCATTTTCTTATCCTTTCGTGCTCTCCTTGCATCCCTCCATTGGCTCCCTCTTCTCTGTTGCATCAAACAGAACTTACCTTTACTTTAAAGGCCTTTTATGGCCTATCCCCACCATATCTGTCATTTCTCATGCAGACTGAGATGTAGATTCCCACCTCTGATTAGACATGATACCAGCCTCCATCACCCACTCATTAAATGTTCAAACAAGCACCTTTGTGCCTTCTCACACATTTTCCCTCATGCTGTAAAAATCCTCAAAGCTGTCATTAACCTCATTCAGAACTCTCCTTAACACTCTCCTTTCAGTGTACAAAACACTTGACAACTTTTAGGCTGCTAGCAGGCTATTATGACCAATTTTGCCTTGTGGTTTCTTTGTACTCGACTGTCTATATCCATCTGTTTTCTGTTTTATATGTTTGTTATAAGCGCTTTGGTGCAGGGACTTCTTTGTGTTCTGTATTTATACAGTGCCTAGCACAATGGGGTCTTCTTCCATGACTACCGCTTCTAGATACTACAATAATGTCTTTTTTCTGAGATGACTGGGTTAGTGCTCCCTGACACTTGTTTTGATGAATTCTCCTCTAACAAACTTTCAAGATTGATTGATTTATATGAATATGCTTGTGACAGGAAGTTGTGTAGTTTTCCACGGTACTCATAGCTATGCCCCTTCGTTTTCAGTTTAATCCAGGATTTTTTGGTAAAAATCGGTTTACAAAAAGTATTCATTTTTTCCCCCTATTTTCACCCTACTTTTTTATCATTCAAATATTTATATATATAAATAACTTGTTTTATTAGGAAAATACAATACATTGCATGAGATGTATTATGATAATACATTAGTGTGTGCGTATATGCAAAGCTTTCTGAAGTAACACTATATATTAGTCTAGGACAGTGGTCTCCAACCTTTTTACACACAAGATCGCTTTTTGAATTACAGATCAACCAAGGATCCCCTTCCCTGAGGCCCGGTCCTGCTCACGCTCTTCCCCCCGACCCTCCCATTACTTGCTCTCCCCCACCTTCACCAGGCTGGGGCAGGGGATTGGGGTGTGGGAGGGAGGGGGCTCCAGGCTGAGCCTGGGGCAGGGGGTTGGAGTGCAGGAGTGAGGGCTGCAAGCTCTGGGAGGGAGTTTGTGTGCAGGGGTCATATGGTCACACTGCACCTGATCTCATAGAATCCATTGGACATTTCATGAGTTCTACTTTTAGTGTCATTTGTGGTTTATAGATCCAAAATCCTCCAGGGATTGTCACAAATCAGTATAACATTCTCAACTGTGAGGTGAGCAATGGCTGAGGCTGGGGCAGGGGATTGGGGTGCAAGGTGCAGGCTGTGGCCGGGAGGCGCTTACTACAGGCAACTCCTGGTCAGCGGCGCAGCAGGGCTCGGGCAGGCTGCTTGCCTGCCCTGGCCCCATGCTGCTCCCGGAAGTGGGTGGCTGCTGGCTGGCACATCTCTGCAGTGGGTCTCTGTGCACTGCCTCTGCCCGCAAGCACTGCCCCTGCAGCTCCCATTGGCTGGTTCCCAGCCAATGGGAGCTGCAGCGAGGGTGCTGGGGGCAGGGATGGTGCACGGTGTCACCTCACCCATCCTCCCTCTAGGGACATGCCAGCCGCCAGACTTTTAGCAGCCTGGAGATCTCAAGCGACTGGCAGAGGCTCCAGGATCAACCGATTGGTGATCACTGGTCTAGAAGATGCACACAATAAACAAACAGACCACACAAGCTCTGAAGTGCATGCACATCTGAACGTACTGATGAATCTCATGCCTACCACGTACACATTTCATGCTGTTAGCAGATAATGGTTTAAAGATCAGACATACTAAAATGGAAAGAAAATGAAAATCTGTATCAGAATACGTTTCAGAACACAAGGAAGTATTCAAAAGTTTAAAAAAAAAAACCGGAGAAAAGGATGAAGTTGAGTGTAAAGGGTGTAACTGTAAAGGGTGTGGCCCAATTATTAAATGTAAATATTTATAGGCTAATAGTTCTAAGTCTACAGTAGTAAACTGTTTATTCAAATGAAAAGTTTCTTTTGGGGATTAGAGATGTATAGTTTTCTTAAACTTAAAGGTGGCATTGTGTTCTGAGTTCTGTTTTAGTTCTGCAGCAAACCACACTGAATTCCAGTCCATCAGAGCATTAATCTACTGAATATTTCCCTCCCCTCTCCCCGTCCCATCCTTCTAGCTACCAAAATAAACCCTGGTATTTACCCAGAACAGTTAATAGTGTTTGTTTTTTTTTTTCACTGATTTTTCACCTGTTTTTTTGTTGTTGTTATAAACACTGATAAATTCCTGAGGAAAAAAATAAAATAAAAACTGAAAAAGAAGGCCCCTATTTAAATCTATTACTACTACACATGTTTAAGCTATAAAGAGTAATTAGTACTAGTATATTACCATTGTTCCTGAAAACGCTCCAGGAATCTCTCTCTAAAGGACAGAAAATATCTTACACTCAGGACCTTAGAGGTTCTTTGATTAGTTTCATGCTCTTCTCCATAATAGGAGCTGACTTCTTAGAATAAGTGGCTGCACCTTAGCTGAGTCTGGATTGTTGCCTGGGTATTTACATCTTCAGCACTGGATGTCTGCACCATTTCTATTCTCCAGCTATCTTCTCAAGTTCATGAATTTGACCTGAGCATGGATATTGATTGTCATGCACATATAATCACTGCACTTGGCAGGTAGTGCACTTGACAGTCAAAGAACTACAGTCAATGATCATAGGCAAAGAGCAGAAGTTTTTTGGTCTCTGAATAAATTAAAAAATAGAACCACCAAAAATCGGTTATACTAGTTTTCAAAACTGTGATTTTGGCTTTGTGCCAAATTTGTGTTAGTGATTTTATTTCTGCTGTGACTTTAAATGTACAGTTTGACCTACCTTAAAGTTGTGATCTGATTTTGTTCCTCTCGCCACTAAATTTAAAAAAAAAAAAAATCTTTTGTAATCTAAATGTGTATCTGTTAAAACAAACCACCCTCCAAATGCTCACAAGTTCTCTTATTGAGACACTCAAGAGACTGCTAGCTTTTGTAGGCCCTATAAACAACAACATTTTGTTCTTCTCATGCTGGCTTTGCACCAGTTAGCTATCAAATATGAAGTCAGATACTGAATTAGGGCTGTCAAGCGATTAAAGAAATTAATCACGATTAATCGTATGATTAAAAAAATTAATCTTGTTTAACAGCGCAATTAATTGTGCTGTTAAACAATAATAGAATACCATTAATTTTAATATTTTGGATGTTTTCTACATTTTCAAATATATTGATTTCAGTTACAGCACAGAATATGAAGTGTAAAGTGCTCACTTTATATTTAAATAGTATTTTTCAGTTCACGTAATACAAGTACTGTAGTGCAATCTCTTTATCATGGAAGCTGATCTTACAAATGTAGAATTGCGTACAAAAAATAACTGCACTCAAAACCAAAACACTCAGTCCTACTTGTTGTTCATCCAATCGCTGTAAAAGTTTGTATACATTTGCAGGAGATAAAGCTGGCCACTTCTTGTTTACATTGTCACCTGACACTGAGAACAGGTGCTCGCATGGCACTGTTGTAGACGGCGTTTCAAGATATTTACGTGCCAGATGCACTAAAGATTCATGCATCCCTTCATTCTTCAACCACCATTCCATGGGTTGATGGGTTCTGCTCGATAACTATCCAAAGCAGTGCGGACTGACGCATGTTCATTTTCATCATTTGAGTCAGATGCCACCAGTAAAAGGTTGATTCGGGTTCTGTAGTTTCCGCATCAGAATATTGCTCTTTTAAGACCTCTGAAAGCATGCGCCACACCTCGTCCCTCTCAGATTTTGGACAGCTCTTCAGATTCTTAAACCTTGGGTTGAGTGCTGTAGCTATCTTAGAAATCTCACATAGACACCTTCTTTGTGTTTTGTCAAATCTGCAGTGAAAGTGTTTTTAAAATGAAGGACATGTGCTGGGTTATCATCCGAGACTGCTATAACATGCAATATATGGCAGAATGCGGGTAAAACAGCAGGAGATATACAATTCTCCCTCCAAGAATTCAGTCACCAATTTAATTAACAGATTATTTTTTTAATGAGCATCATCAGCATGGAAGCATGTCCTCTGGAATGGTGGCCGAAGCATGAAGAGGCATACGAATGTTCAGCACGGGTCTCAAACACAAATGACCACGAGGGCCACGTGAGGGCAAGTTCATTGGCCCAAGTGCCGCATCACTGACACCATCACCCCCTCGCTGCCCTCAGCTCTGCCCCCACTCCACCCCTTCCATGAGGCCCTGCCTCTTCCCACCCCTTCCCTGCCCCCATTCCAACCCTTTCCCCGAAGTCCCCACCCCAACTCTGCCCCCTCCCTGTCCCCAGAGGGTGCATGAGGGGTGTAGCGGGGGCTCAGGGCAGGGAGTTGGGGTGCAGAAGGGGTGTGGGATGCAGCAGGCGGCTCAGGGCAGGGGGTTGGGATGCAGCAGGGGGTTGGGGTTCAGGCAGGGGGCTCTGCAGGGTATTGGGGTGCGGAAGGGGTGTGGGATGCAGCGGGGGGCTCAGGGCAGGGGGTTGAGGTGCAGGCAGGGGGATCAGGGCAGGGAGTTGGGGTGCAGCAGAGGGTTGGGGTGTAGGCAGGGGGTTGGGGTGCAGAAGGGTTGTGGGGTGCAGCAGGGGGTTGGGGTGTGGGGTCCAGCAGGGGGCTCAGGGCAGAGGGTTGGGGGGCGGGGTGCAGGAGGGCTCCGGGGTGGCAGCGGCACATGCCGGGGTCAGGGCAGGCTGCCGACCCTGGCCCCACTCCCGTTCCCGCTCCGGGAAGTAGCTGGAACCATGTCCCTGCGGCCCCTGGGGGAGGAGGATGCAGGGCTCCGCATGCTTCTTGCTGCTCCTCCCAGGTACCTTCCCCGAAACTCCCATTGCCCGCGGTACCCTGTTCTCGGCCAATGGGAGCTGCGGGGGGCATGCCTGGAAGCCAGGGCAACACACGGTGGAGCCCTCTGCTTCTCACCCCCCTTCTCCCGCCCGCCCCGGGCCGCAGGGAAGCGATACCAGGGGTGTAGTTTGCTCACTCGTGGCCTGGAGGTAGGCTGGGGGAGGTGGATGCGGGCCACTTGGCGGGCCGCAGGAAATAGCCCCGTGGGCTGCCTGCGGGCCATGTGTTTGAGACCCTGGGTTTAGCATATCTGGCATGTAAATACCTTGCAGTGCTGGCTGCAAAATTGCCATGCGAATGCCTGTCCTCACGTTCAAGTGACATTGTAAACAAGAAGCAGGCAGTATTCTTTCCTGTAAATGTAAACAACCTTGTTTGTCTTAGCGGATGGATGAACAAGAAATAGGACTGAATGGACTTGCAGGCTCTAAAGTTGTACATTGTTTTGTTGTTGAGTGCAATTATGTAACAAAAATCTACATTTGTAAGTTGCACTTTCATGATAAAGATTGCACTATAGTACTTGTATGAGGTGAACTGAAAAATACTATTTCCTTTGTTTATCATTTTTACAGTGCAAATATTTGTAATAAAAAATATAAAGTGAGCACTGTAAACTTTATATTCTGTGTTGTAATTGAAATCAATATGATTGAAAGTATAGAAAAACATCCAAAAACATTTAATGAATTTCAATTGATATTCTGTTATTTAACAGTGCAATTCAAACTCTGATGAATCACAATTAATTTTTTTAAGCTAACTGTGATTAATCGACAGCCCTAGGTTTTAGGAGGTATGCTAGCATCTCACATAAACACCAGTTCAGAGGTTACTGGGCTTACTAGAGGGAGAGTCTTAAAATAAAGGCTATGTTTTTAATTAATGGAGATATCCTATCTCCTAGAACTGGAAGGGACCTTGAAAGGTCATGGAGTCCAGCCCCCTGCCTTCACTAGCAGGACCAAGTACTGATTTTGCCCCAGATCCCTAAGTGGCCCCCTCAAGGATTAAACCCATAACCCTGGGTTTCGCAGGCCAGTGCTCAATCCACTGAGCTATCCTTCCCCCCTCTTTTACAAGTGAAAAGAGAATATTTTCTTCAATTCAGTTTATTCAACTAGTTCGGTGACTAGTTCATTCATAGCTCAGAAAGTGACTGAGTTGAAAAAGCAGGAAAGCTTGTTTCTTTTTCCATTTTATGAATAAAAACTAGGTGTGAGGATGAGATCTACCAATTTTAGTCTTGAAGGAAATGGTGACCAGAAATAAAATCAGATAAATTCACTAACTACAGATACCTTATTTGTTTAATAAATCAGTTGGTTTTAAATACAAAAGATGTATTAATTGGGGGGAGGGGAGGGGGGGAGTTTGTATCCAGCACACTGAGGGTGATTTTATTTAACTAATCAAAATAGAATTTTAAAATGCTTTTTTCTGCGTTTTAATTGAATTCCTGTTTCTATCCAAATAGAGCTTTACACAAATCACAAGTAAATAAAATGAATCTACTAAATAGAAAGGCGTCACTCACCATTTTGTAACAAAATGTGTAAGTTAAGAATGTGAATAAATAAATGTTAAGCTATATAATTGTTTAAATAAATCTATACATATGGCATATTTTCCTAGTTACCAAGCATAAGTACAAAATTCAGTGTAAAGGCTGTCAAGTATCAGAGAGGTAGCCATGTTAGTCTGAATCTGTAAAAAGCAACAGAGGGTCCTGTGGCACCTTTGAGACTAACAGAAGTATTGGGAGCATAAGCTTTCGTGGGTAAGAACCTCACTTCTTCAGATGCAAGTCAAAGGCTTGTTTAGTGTAAAGGCTGTTTTAGTCGCAAATCAACATGTTTTAATGGTTACCAAACAATAAGAATCAACTTTTTCAGTAGGAAAATAACTAAATACAAACGCAAAAAAGGATTAAAATTGATTATTTAAATCAAGGTTTTCTGCATGCTGACCTAAATCACGTTTTAGATCAGTGATTTAAATCACTAAACCTCTCATTGACCCTGGCTGTATAACTCTGTACCAGAGGAACTCAACTAAGAACACACAGCACCAACACTCTAGAGCCTGATTTTGGGTTTCTCTAGCCACAGGGCCACTTCACAGGTAGTCAGATTAGATGTTCATAATGGTCCCTTATGGCCTTGGAAACTATAAATCTGCACTGCTCTGCTGAGACTAGGCATCCTGGAAGAGTGACAGGTACAACCTCCCATATCTCTTTAGCCATGTTAACATTGTAACTTTTAGGGTGTTCTTTTTAAAATATTTTTGAATTGTTCTTTTAAACTTTAAATTAATAGAAAGTAGTGGGGGTTGGGGGGGGGGGGTTATGATCCCTACCTAAGGCTAAAATAGGCCTTTTGTTTTCAGCCAGACATGTTACATCTGCTTCATTTGATGTATCTGTGGCTTGGGCTTAGGGTGACCAGACAGCAAATGTGAAGAATTGGGACGGGGTCGGGGTAATAGGAGCCTATATAAGAAAAAGACCCAAAAATCAGAACTCGGGACATCTGGTCACCCTACTTGGGCTGAATCTGGCTTTTACATCTTGGATCCTTGAATATGATTTGAAATACATTTTTTTTTTTTTTTTTTTTTTTTTGCAAAAAGAAAAAGGGATGTGAAAGATCTACACTATTTCCCTATATTCTCATTGTCTGTATTGATCTGGGGTGGCTGGCTAATTCATGTTGCAGGGAACAAGAACCCCCCCGCCATGTCCCTAAATTTAAAGTTGTTGTTTAAACCAAATCAACTATATTAACTCTAGTTCAGTTCAAGACACAAGAAAAATATTTTGTCAAGTAGAAAGGACTGCATTATTTCGAAGCTTTTGTGAAAGCAGTACAAATGGCGAGTTTGAAATAATTGTTGTTGTACTAAAGTGATCAGATAGTCCTTGGTGACAGTTGCCTGCATTCTAACTTGTGTGCACAAGTTGTTTATTTAAAAATAAGCTGCTCTGATTAGCTTAAGTGTAGTATGAGCAGCATTCTCCTCAATTGACTGAGCTGACTAGCAGAAGCCTTTTTTCTTGGTTCTTCTCAACCAGCAATAGCTATCCAGTAATCAGAGGGGTCATTTGTACCCTTGTAAACTGATAATTTTGGTCTATATACATTGCAGTCTAGAATAGAGAATATACATATGGTGCCTTTTGCATTGAGAGCACTCCTACATTAAAGGCAGTGAATTGGAATACTAAACCTGTACAGAAATTTAGGCCAGACTCTACAATTGATGATTTCTTCCTGTTCATTTTGGCACCACTTAGAACAAATTAATTGCACCGTAAACAGACACTAGCTACACTTTAAAAATTTTTTTCAGTAAAAACAACTTTTTGAATCTAGAGGAACAAGTGATGTCAGTTGTTGCCCAATATGCTTTTCTTCCTACACACATACCTCCTTTCAAATATTTTTTTGGTAATATCTATTGTTTTTTCACCAGAAGTTTAAGAAAGCATGAAGAAAAACTTTCTTCACTAACCCCTAAATTAGTTAAAATGTAACTCATCCCCCTATGTCCTATTGCCTTCTCATTAGTATGGATAAACAAATTTCATGAGTCCTAATAGGTCACCAAATATTGGTTACCTACAACACTCTGGACAAATTGTGGGACAACAGTACTAGGATAAACAAAATTGTTTTCCTTCTACAGTAGAACCTCTGAGTTACGAACACCTTGGGAATGGAGGCTGTTTATAACTCTGAAATGTTTATAACTCTGAACAAAATGTTATGGTGGTTTTTTCCAAAAGTTTACAACCGAACGTTGACTTAATACAGCTTTGAAACTTTACTATGCAGAAGAAAAATCCTGCTTTTAATTTAAATGAAACAAGCAGAGAAAGTTTCTTTACCTTCTCAAATATTTTTTTAAACTTTCCCTTTATTTTTGTTAATAGTTTACATTTAACCTAGTACTGTGCTGCATAGTATTTTTGCTTTTTTTTTTTTTCCTCTCTCTGCTACCTGATTCTGGTTCCAAATGAGGGGTGTGGTTGACCGGTCAGTTTGTAACTCTGAGTTTCTACTGTATTTTGTATGACTCTACCAATCTACTATCCTTACCTGATCCTTGTCTTTGTCCTGTTCCCCTACATTCTTTCTTTCCCCCACCACAATTTTTCTCTTCTTTAAGCTTTATTTTTCCCTTTTTTCATTTATATATTTTCTTCTTTCTTCCTGTCTTGTTGAATCTCATCTCTTTTCTCTCATTCATCCCCTAATTTTGAGAACAAATGCAACAGAGTAATGCATGCAGCACTATAAAGCTAGAAACACTTTGGCTGCAGTAAAGAACTGACTAGGATTGTGTGATCTCTGATGTGTTATGTGGCAGTTCAGTCAAGTAGGTGCATCTGGACTGTGTGGAAAATCTGCTACACAAGTTCTTACCGAGAAATTGTCATGTGCATCATGCATTTGTACAGATGAGAAAATATGCATTGGCTTTGCATGTAATTCGGAGGTATCGCATTCCACTCTTATACCATCTGGAGTTTTAAGTCTAGGGAAAATGTATAAAAGTGACTGGTTTTATATTTAGTTAATCCTTTTTTTGTAAACTAGAACCTTTGTGCTGAAGATGTCACTTCTTTTTTGAGTAGAGGGAGCCTGAGTTCAGTTAACATTAGAATAGTTTTGTTCAAGACTTGATGTACATTGGGACATACTCTGCTTTCTTGCCTTCACCACATCTGTGCCATAGGATTTACACATGGTCAGACTTAGGAGGGTGATTCCAGTTTTCTTCCTGTCCATCTCTTGCTGGAGAGCCAGTGTTGACAGGGCCAATTCACTCAGGGTGGATGTAGTCCACTCCCAATAATGGATGAGGAGGTGTCAATTCCAAGAGAGGAAAAGCTGCACATGATGGCATATATAACATTAGTGGATGTGCAGGTGAATGAGCCCTTGATGGTGTGGCTGATGTGGTTGGGTCCTCTGATGGTGTCGCCAGAGCAGAGATGGGGACAGAGTAGGCAACGAGGTTTGCTACAGGGATTGGCTCCTGGGTTGCTGTTTCCGTGGTGTGGTGTGTAGTTGCTGGTGAGTATTTGCTTCAGGTTGGGGGGGTTGTCTGTAAGCGAGGACTGGCCTGCCTCCCAAGGTCTTCTCCCTACCTTGGGAGGCAGGCCAGTCCTCGCTTACAGACAACCCCCCCAACCTGAAGCAAATACTCACCAGCAACTACACACCACACCACAGAAACACCAACTCAAGAACCAATCCCTGTAGCAAACCTCGTTGCCTACTCTGTCCCCATATCTGCTCTGGCGACACCATCAGAGGACCCAACCACATCAGCCACACCATCAAGGGCTCATTCACCTGCACATCCACTAATGTTATATATGCCATCATGTGCCAGCAATGCCCCTCTGCCATGTACTAGGAGGGATTTTATAGCTACTCGCTGGCTGGGTGTTCATACAAGGGAGCTTCCCCCCACCCCCTTCATTTATCACACCATCTGAGCTGCATTCAGACTTTTGAAGATTGTTGTGAGCTGTGGCATGCCTGCCAGGGCTCGGGACTTCGGCCCCTGCAGGGCACAGCTGCTGGGGTTTGGGGCTTCCATCCTGCAATGAGAGGGGGTTAGGGGCTTCAGCTGTGCGGGAGGCACCTGCCGGGGCTTGGGACTTTTGTCCTGCTCCCGCTGAAGCCCTGAGATTCGGCAGGTGTGCCCCACGGGGCTGAAGCTCAAGACCTGCCCCCCACCCACCCTACTGGGAAGAAGCAGAGGCTATGCATGAGGGTAGGGGGGGTCACATCCCCTCCCCCCCCAGATTTTTGCATGATGCCACGGGGCCCCCTCCCTGCACGGCAGTTGCTGGAGTGGACAAGCTGGGAGCTGCAGACATGGTAAGAGGGAGCGGCAAACATTTGGGAGCTGTAGGGAGAGCCCTTGCTTTGACAGAGCTAGCATTTGGGAACTGCAGGGAGAGGCTGCTGAGGATAAGAGAGCGGGGCATGACTCAAGCTTTTTTTGTGGGGGGGAGGGGAGCGAACCTTTAAATTGTGTCCCCCCTGCTCTCAGCAGGCACCAGTCATCTCTGGCAGAAGCCCCTAGCCCCACCACCCTGCTGCAGGGCAGAAGCCCCAAGCTCCTCCCTCTCCTGTTTGGTAGGTAGAGAATGATTGGGGTGAGGGGGGCTCTGCGAACTGCACTTTAACTGTAAAGGAGCCGCATGTAGCTCACAAGCCGCAGTTTGGCCACCCTGGACTATACTTTGATATCCCCTGCAACAGACAGACTGCCTAAGCAGGCCTGCTGTGCTTTTTCTCAGAGATGGTACATGGTATAGTTACTACACAGTTCTTTTTAAGCAAACACATTTATTCTTAAAGTAAAAGCACCACAGAGAGAGAGCATATTAAAACAATAAAAGAACCTATATACATTCCCGGAGATCATCCTAACTCCAGCAAGGGCTCTGGCTGGTGTGCAGTCCTTCAAACGCCATGCAGGCATTTTTCTGTGGACACAAGTTCATAAAAACTTCCACTCAAAACAAGCACACTCATCTCTGGGTGTCATTCTTTTATCTTTTGTTCTTTGAAGCCACCTTGAATGAGTAATAAGCCAGACAAAGGTTGCCCCCTCCGGGCCAGGCTTCAAAAGGCTGAGTTCTTGTATAACTAGATGAGGTTCCCTAGAGATTTTCCTGGGAAAGCCACTTAATTTGAAAAGTTCATTGTTGTTTTAGCCAATTGTTTAAAAGTTTTCTTTGATGCTCCCAACATTTCCCAAGGCATGTTCTATGCATCCCACTATAATAACACACAAACATGCATTTTTAATATAATGAGCTCCTAAAATACTTAAACTTAATTCAGTAACATTTGTCCAGGATATTGTCATATCTGTCACAATAAGTAGTTACACATGGAAAAGATATCTGATTATGGGGGTTTTTCCACTTTGCTGACCAAAGGCATAATAAGATCGAAGGGCTGGAAGCTGAAGTTAGGCTGGACAAATTCAACCTTGAAGTAAGTTGCAATTTCTTAGTGGTAAGGGTAAGTAAACATTGGAATCGCTTACCAGGGGAGGGAGTGTACTCGCCATCACTTGGAGTCTTTACAATTAGATTATATATCTTTTTAAAAGATGCGCTTTAATCCATTTGCTGGGAGAATCTGGCCTTGGAGTCTATGGGTCCTCCTGTTCATCCCATTCCTACACGGGCCATGGATAGAATGGGTTTACTTGTACAGTATTGCCCTCCGTGCTCATAACACTTGCAGCTATGCATTAAGATAATGATAATCAAATCTCATGCTCTGGGCTTCAGCCACTTGCCTTATATACAAATGGCTAGATATATTCTGGGTTGTGTGTGGTGGGTTTTGTTTGCCATCCTCTCAACCATCTCAACCACAGATGGAGATGGGACACCAGACTGGGTAGACCAGTGCTCTTCAGTGGTACAAAAAGAATCCTTTCTAGAAGTCTGGCTGCGTGTGTTGCTCACATACTCATAGGGTCATACTGACTGCCAGATTTGAGGTTGGGGAGGAATTCTCTCCAGGTATGTTGCCAGGGATCTTGTCTCCCCTCCACCCCCTTTTTTCCCCCTCCTTTCTCTGTAACGTGGTATGGTTTGCCTGCCGGGATCAGCTGATAATATCTCGCCTAATAAGTTCCCTGCACTGCAGGGTCCTCTGGCATTGATTACACCTTGGTTTCTTCTGTTCTCGCCTTGTGACTTTTTTCATGTCTTGGGGACTGAAATGTTTGGGCTAATGAAAGTCTTTGGGCTTAATAAGGGATATCTGGATGAATTTTAATGCCTTGTGATATAGTAGAACCTCAGAGTTACGAACACCTCGGGAATGGAGGTTGTTCATAACTCTGAACAAAACGTGATGGTGGTTCTTTCAGAAGTTTACAACTGAACATTGACTTAAGCTGTATTAATTGACTTAATACAGCTTTAAAACTTTAATATGTAGAAGAAAAATGCTGCTGCTAACATCTTAATTTAAATGAAACAAGCACAAAACAGTTTCCTTACTTTGTCAAATCTTTTTTAAACTTTCCCTTTATTTTTTTTAGTAGTTTAACACCGTAATGTATTTGCCCCCCCCTTTTTTTGTCTTTGCTGCTGCCTGATTGCATACTTCCGGTTCCAAATGAGGTGTGTAGTTGACCGGTCAGTTTGTAACTCTGGTGTTCACAACTCTGAGGTTCTACTGTATGCAGTAGATCAAACTAGATATCTGATGGTCCCTTTTGGCCTTAAACTCTATGGCCTTGACTACACTTGCAGCTGTACAGCACTGAGAGTTAAACCTGTCTTCGTACAGCTGAGTAGGGAAAGCGCTGCAGTCTGTCCACACTGCCAGCTGCCAGCGCACTGTCGTGGCCGCATTTGCAGCGGCATTGGGAGCGGTGCATTATGGGCAGCTATCCCACAGAGTACCTCTTCCCATTCTGGCACTGTGTGTTGTGGGAAAGGGGTGGGGGTGTGGGGCATTCTGGGTCCTGTCCCAATGCCCCGTGATGCATCGCTTCGCATCCCAGCAATCCCTGTGTTTCCATCCACATTTGGCTCCATCTTTCAACAGTTTCTGTGCAGCGCGATCTGTGTTCCATTTTGGTCTGGGGGAAATGGAGCCTGAACTGCTGAGGAGTATGCTGACGAGTCTTGCCAGCACATCATGTTTGGCAGTCGAGCTATTCCTTAAGATCCAAAGTGACAGTGAGGAGTGCGACAATGATATCGAGTCATGTAACGCATGCAACATGAGATTGCTTGTGGCCTTCACGGATATGCTCAGCACCGAGGAACGCCGCTTATGGCCTCGGGAAACAAGCACTGACTGGTGGGATCACATCGTCATGGAAGTCTGGGATGACGAGCAGTGGCTGCAGAACTTTCGGATGAGAAAAGCCACTTTCATGTGACTGTGCGAGGAGCTCGCCCCCACCCTGTGGCGCAAAGACATCAGATTGAGAGCTGCTCTGCCGGTGGAGAAGCAGGTGGCTATTGCAATCTGGAAGCTGGCAACTCCAGACAGCTACCGATCGGTCGCGAACCAGTTTGGAGTGGGAAAGTCGACCATTGGAATCATGTTGATGCAAGTTTGCAGGGCCATTAATCACATCCTGCTCAGAAGAACCGTGACTCTGGGTAACGTGCAGGACATAGTGGATGGCTTGCACAAATGGGTTTCCCTAACTGTGGAGGGGCGATAGATGAGACGCATATTCCTATTCTGGCACCATCCCAACTAGCATCCAAGTACATTAATCGGAAGGGGTATTTCTCTGTGGTTCTCCAGGCGCTTGTGGATCACCGTGGGCGTTTCATTGACATTAACACAGGCTGGCCCGGAAAGGTGCATGATGTACGCATCTTTCGGAACACTTGGCTGTTCAGGAAGCTGCAGGCTGGGACTTTTCCCCCAGAGCGGAAGATCACAGTAGGGAAAGTCGAAATGCCCACTGTGATCCTTGGAGACCCTGCTTACCCATTAATGCCGTGGCTCATGAAACCCTACACAGGGAACCTTGATAGCAGCAAGGAATGGTTCAACTACAGGCTGAGCCGATGCCAAATGACTGTGGAGTGTACTTTTGGCCGTTTAAAGGGGCCGCTGGTGATCTCTGTATGGGAAGCTGGACTTGGCTGAACACAGCATCCCCGCAGTTATATCCGCGTGCTGTATCCTCCATAATATTTGTGAAAGGAAGGGTGAAAGATTCAGTCAGGCATGGACCTCCGAGGTTCAACACCTGGAGGCTGACTTTGCACAGCCAGAGAGCAGGGCTATTAGAGGGGCCCAGCGTGGGGCTAAAAGGATTAGGGATGCCTTGAGGGAGCAATTTGAGGCTGAAAACCAGCAATAATATCTGGTGTCCTGCATGGGAGTGAAGTGCAGTGGTTACAATGTTAGTAGGAGTCTGTGTTTGCTAATCTGATTTTCTAGGTTTCTGTGCCTTGGGGAGAGCCAACAGCTGCAGGGGGCACCTACACTGAACACTGTCCCAACATTTTCCACAGGAGTTCGTCCTGGAAGATATCTCGCTGCTGAGGGTGATCTGGGAAGCAAGGGAGGGTCTTCTACTGCAATGCGGCTTCTGCCCTGGCCCATATGCCGCTTGCCTGTGTGCAGCAATGGTCCCCCCGCCCCTCGCGGCACAGTGGCGCGGACACGTTAGCCTGACTGGGACAAGGACCACGGTGGATCTCCCAAGAAATCTGCGCAAGCGCATTGCTCACATTCTAGATGAGACTTTCGAAGAGATTACTGAGGCCGATTACCACAATGTGATAGACCACATCAGTGCGCTATTCCGCATCTAGGCATGCATGCAGCCCTAACCCTCCTCTCCCAAAGAGCCCACACTGATAAATTCCTTCCCCCCCAAAAAAGCCACCTACCGGGAATCTGCTCTTCTGTTTGTCCTCCTCCAAGTATCGGCCGCTGTGACTGGCTACCTTCCTCTAGGCTCGAAAAGAGCTCCTGGCTGCATGCCTCCAGGGCTTCCGGGGTGTCTCCCCCTACCCCAGCACCCTCACTCCCGCTTTCCTCCTCCTCCCCCCACTCTGATGTGTCCATGGTGGTGTTCAGAGTGGAGGTGGGGTCACCCCTAAGTATCGTGTCCAGCTCTTTGTAGAATCGGCAGGCCGCGGGGGAAGCACCGGAGCAGCCATTTGCCTCGCGGGCTTTGCGGTAGGCATTCCGCAGCTTCTTCACTTTAATCCTGCACGGCAGTGCGTCCCGGTAATGGCCCCTTTCCATCATGGCCCTTGATATGTGCCCAAAGGTATCGTAATTCCTACAGCTGGAACGCAGCTGGGACTGGACAGCTTCCTCCCCCCAAACACTGATGAGGTCCAGCAACTCGCCATTGCTCCATGCTGGGGCTCGCTTGGCGCGTGGAGGCATGGTCACCTGGAAAGATTCGCTGATAGCACTCCACGCCACGCCTGGCTGAACAAACAGGAAGGGGATTTTTAAAATTCCCGGGGAATATAAAGGACGGGTCTGACGGTTGGTCACCTGAGGCCAGGGCAGTAGAGTTCGAACTGATGACCAGAGTGGCTAGAACAGGCATTGTGGGATACTGCCGAATACTTCTGGAGGCCAATCAGAGCACATTGGGCAGCCACACTGGCGCCGCAGCAGCGGCAGTGCAATACTCTTTATTCCTCTCAGGGAGGTGGAGTACAAGCAGCGCTGTAGCCGTGGAGATACAGTTCTATACATGCCTTGCCAGTGTGGACGGGGAGTGAGTTACAGCACTGGGGGCGGCTTTATTGTGCTGTAACTCTCAAGTGTAGCCAAGGCCTATGAAACTATGAAGGTGTGATACTACACCCCATATTGGTCATAGTAATATTATTATATGATTGTCATAATTATGATGCATTTTGTACAAGATGGGTCATGTGAAGTGTTTCTTGAAAAGTTATGTGCTGCATATGATTATCCTATTTGTATGCATGTATCATTTTTGTATCTGAAGTTATAAACTTGCATCTGAAGAAGTGAGGTTCTTACCCACGAAAGCTTATGCTCCTAGTACTTTTGTTAGTCTTAAAGGTTCCACAGGACCCTCTGTTGCTTTTTACAGATTCAGACTAACACGGCTACCCCTCTGATATTTGAGATCAAAGCTGATTACCTAGTAAATAAACAAAACCACAAACTAAGCCTAAAATACTAGAAAGATTGGATATGAATTAGCAATTTCGCACCCTGACTGATGATACAAGCAGGCTTGCAGTCTCAAGGCATAAGCTGCACTTGCTTTGCAGCTTGGGCTCCCCACCACAGTTCCAAATCCTTTTCTTTTGGAACTTCTTTCAGGTGTTCAGTTGTGGGGAAGTGAAGAACAACAGATGATGTCACTCCGTGCCTTATATAGCTTTTCCGTATGGCAGGAACCCTTTGCTTCAAACTTGGCTCCCAGACTAGTTTGTGGAAAAATACAGGTGCCCAGAATGGAGTTCAGAGTCATGTGGTCTGGTCACATGCCCTTACTTACAGGCTGGCAGAAACGTTCACAGGAAGGCTAAGCTATTTCACAGCCCCATTGTCTTTGTTGATGAGCCAGTAGCACGGTCTGGCTTCTTCTTGCAAGTAATGCATCTGAAGAAATGAGGTTCTTACCCACGAAAGCTTATGCTCCCAATACTTCTGTAAGTCTTAAAGGTGCCACAGGACCCTCTGTTGCTTTTTACTGCTTTGATCTGTTTGCTGTCACTTATAATCGCTTAATCTATTTTTTTTTGTAGTTGATAAACCAAAAACCAAGTTTATTTAAATCAGTGTGCCTTTAATTGAAGTGTCTGGGGGGAAATCTCAGCTTGGATAACACAAGTTTGTTGCATACTTCTCTCCACATTGAGGGAGGGGCAAGCTGGGAAATAAATTCACACTGGTCGGGGTTTCGGCCAGAGCAAGATGGTACAGCTCTGGGGATTTAGGCTGGGGATTATTTTAGCTGTAGCTTCTCTATTGTTGGTTCATGCAGTGGCTGGGTCAGCCTGCATGCAACTGCAGTTGGGTGTGTCCCTGCCTGTGTGAATGCTGGTGGCAGTGTATTTGAAGACTATTATCAATTTTCCCTCCTCTGTCTGCTTTTTTTCAAGACTAATCATGTCCAGTTTTTTAACCTTTCCTTATAGGTCAGGTTTTCTAAACCTTTTATCATTTTTGTTGCTCTCCTTTGGACTTCCGCCAGTTTGTCCACACCTTTTCTAAATATGACACCCCGAATTGAACACAGTACTCTAGTTAAAGACTCACTAGTGTGGAGTAGAATGGGGCCCTGTGGCTTACATATGACACTCTTGCTAATACACCCCAGAATATTAGCCTTTTTTGCAAGTGCATCACATTGTTGATTCATAAACAATTTGTGATTCATTATAACCCCAGATCCTTTTCAGCAGTACTACCACCCAGCCAGTTGTTCCCAATTTTGTAGCTGTGCATTTCATTGTTTCCTCCTAACTGAAGTACTTTGCACTTATGTTTATTGAATTTCATTTTGATTTCAGACCAACTCTCAAATTTATCAAGGTCATTTTGAATTCTAATCCTGCTCTCTAAAATGCTTGCAACCCCTCCAAGCTTGGTGTCACGTGCAAATTTTATAAGCATACTGTCCATTCAGTTATCCAAGTAATTAATGAAAATATTGAATAGTGCGGACCCAGGTGCCACAGATATACCTTCCCAGTTTGACAGCGAACCACTGATAACTACTCTGAATATGGTCTTTCAACCAGTTGTGCCCCCACTTTATAGTAATTTAATCTAGACCTCGTTTCTTAAGTTTTGCTTACGAGAGTTGGATAGTGTCAAAAGCCTTTCTAAAATCCAAGTTATATCATGTATACTGCTTCTCTCAATTCAACCTTAGAGCCTACATGTCCACTCAGTCCTACTTCAGCCAATCACTCAGACAAACAAGTTTGTTCACATTTATGGAGATACTGCTGCCCGCTTCTTGTTTACAATGTCATCTGAAAGTGAGAACAGGTGTTTGCATGGCACTTTTGTTGCCGGCATTGAAAGGTGTTTACATGCCAGAAATGCTAAATATTCATATGCCCCTTCATGCTTCGGCCACCATTCTAGAGGACATGCTTCCATGCTGATGACGCTCGTTTAAAAAAAAAAAGTGCAAATTAAATTTGTGACTGAACTCCTTGGGAGAGAATTGTATATCCCCCCGCTCTGTTTTACCCACATTCTGCCATATATTTTATGTTATAGCTGTGTAAGATGATGATGCAGCATATGTTCATTTTAGGAACACTTACAGGAGATTTGACAAAACGCAAAGAAGGTATCAATGTGAGATTTTTAAAAATAGCCACAACACTCGACCCAAGGTTTAAGAATCTGAAGTGCTGTCCAAAATCTGAGAGGGACGAGTTGTGGCGCATGCTTTCAGAAGTCTTAAAAGAGCAATGCTCCAATGCGAAAACTAGAGAACCCGAATCACCAAAAAATAAAATCAACCTTCTGCTGGTGGCATCTGACTCAGATGATGTATATGTACATGCTTATCAAGCAGAACCCGTCATCAGCATGGACGCATGTCCTCTGGAATGGTGGTTGAAGCATGAAGGGACATATGAATCTTTAATGCATCTTGCAGTGATGGTTACAACAGTGCCATGCGAATGCCTGTTCTCTCTTTCAGGTGATATTGTAAACAAGAAGCAGGCAGCATTAACTTGGACGTGTAGACTCTAAAGTTTTACATTGTTTCATTTTTGAATGCAGTTATTTTTGTACATAATTATACATTGGCAAGTTCAACTTTCATAATAAAGAGATTGTACTACAGTTCTTAAGTGAATTGAAAAGTTATTTACTTGTTCCCATTATATAAGAACTAGGGGCCACCAAATGAAATTAATGGGCAGAAGGTTTAAAACAAATACAAACAAGTTCTTCTTCACACAGCGCACAGTCAACTTCTGGAACTCCTTGCCTCCCTCTTGGGCACCTGGCATTGGCCACTGTCGGCAAACAGGATACTGGGCTGGATGGACCTTTGGTCTGACCCAGTATGGCCATTCTTATGTTTTTATGAAAAATACTTCCTGTTTTTTACAGTGCAAATATTTGTAATCAAAAGAAATATACAGTGAGCAGTGTACACTTTGATTCTGTGTTGTAATTGAAATCAATATATTTGAAAATGTAGAAAACATCTAAAAATATTAAAATAAATTGTATTCTATTATTGTGCGATTAATCGAACAATTAATTTTTTTGATAGCTTACAAACCCACCCACCCACAGCCCCCTCTAAAACTTCTTAAAATAGCTTTCCTTGTAACAAAAGGTCACAATTTAAACTTCCGAACTTGTAGCCTACCAGTACTAAAAGCTGTTGTTGTGTCCCCCATGGGAAATGGAATGTTCCTGACTTTCTAACGGTATAAAGCTCCTGCTTCTAGCCTTGATGGCTAAAGAGATATGGGAGGTTGTACCTGTCACTCTTCCAGGATGCCTAGTCTCAGCAGAGCAGTGCAGATTTATAGTTTCCAAGGCCATAAGGGACCATTATGAACATCTAATCTGACTACCTGTGAAGTGGCCCTGTGGCTAGAGAAACCCAAAATCAGGCTCTAGAGTGTTGGTGCTGTGTGTTCTTAGTTGAGTTCCTCTGGTACAGAGTTATACAGCCAGGGTCAATGAGAGGTTTAGTGATTTAAATCACTGATCTAAAACGTGATTTAGGTCAGCATGCAGAAAACCTTGATTTAAATAATCAATTTTAATCCTTTTTTGTGTTTGTATTTAGTTATTTTCCTACTGAAAAAGGTTGATTCTTATTGTTTGGTAACCATTAAAACATGTTGATTTGCGACTAAAGCAGCCTTTACACTGAATTTGGTACTTATGCTTGGTAACTAGGAAAATATGCCATATATATAGATTTATTTAAACAATTATATAGCTTAACACTTATTTATTCACATTCTTAACTTATACATTTTGTTACAAAATGGTGAGTGACGCCTTTCTATTTAGTAGATTCATTTTATTTACTTGTGATTTGTGTAAAGCTCTATTTGGATAGAAACAGGAATTCAATTAAAATGCAGAAAAAAGCATTTTAAAATTCTATTTTGATTAGTTAAATAAAATAACCCTCAATGTGCTGGATACAAACTCATCCCCCCCCTCCCCAATTAATAAATCTTTTGTATTTAAAACCAACTGATTTATTAAACAAATAAGGTATCTGTAGTTAGTGATTTTATCTGTAGTTTATCTGATTTTATTTCTGGTCACCATTTCCTTCAAGACTAAAATTGGTAGATCTCATCCTCACACCTAGTTTTTATTCATAAAATGGAAGAGGAAACAAGTTTTCCTGCTTTTTCAACTCAGTCACTTTCTGAGCTATGAATGAACTAGTCACCGAACTAGCTGAATAAACTGAATTGAAGAAAATATTCTCTTTTCACTTGTAAAAGAGGGGGGAAGGATAGCTCAGTGGTTTGAGCACTGGCCTGCTAAACCCAGGGTTGTGAGCTCAATCCTTGAGGGGGCCACTTTAGGGATCTGGGGCAAAATCAGTACTTGGTCCTGCTAGTGAAGGCAGGGGGCTGGACTCAATGACCTTTCAAGGTCCCTTCCAGTTCTAGGAGATGGGATATCTCCATTAATTAAAAAAATAAATAAAACAATACTGCTATCAAGTTGGTTTAGCATTTCAATAAACTCTGGTTCCATCCAGTGGCTTAGCTAATGGCTTCTGCCAGTTCAGTGGCTTGACTTCTTGTAAATCTTTAGCAGTAAACATATATACTGCTTTCATATTGTTGTTGTTGTAATTGAATTAACTTTAATAGATAATCTAAATTTTAGTCTTTAATAATCTTAATTTCAGGTTACATTTTAAATACATTTCTTTTTAAAAAATATTTAAATTAAATAAAAAAGCCAATTAAAATATAGATTTTTATACATCCTGAAACACATTAAAAGGGGGCTAAAAAGTCCCTACTATGACTGACCACAGAAAGGGTTAGTGTCCCACAGCATCCTTCATATAATTCCTTCCCTTTCCTCTTTGATTCAAAGCAAGGAAGGCCCTGCTTCCCAAATGGAGAAGTCCAAATCCGGTTCAGGAGATTGTCTGTCTTCTCCAGGAAACTGCCTATCTAGGAAATGTAAGTGAAGTGGCAAATTTTTGCAGATGACAACAAAATTATTTAGGATAGTCAATACTAGAGAAAATTGTGGGGAATTTCAGAGGAACTTAAAGCTATGGGAATGGACAACACAATTCCCGATGAAATTATTTATTGGCAAGTATGAGGTCATACCTTGGCAGGAATAATTTGAACTATAAATACAGACTGCTGAATTCTACATGTGTGAATACCATCCAGTAATAAAATCTCGGCACCATTGTGAATGGCTCCACTGAGCATTGAGATGTTCTCATGGAGATCCAAAAAAGCAAGAGGGTAGAATAACTGCAACAGTAGAGCCTCCTCTTGCATTGGCAAGAAGGCTCTGAGATTGATGGGAGAACAGAGAATTCTCACTCATTCACAGCAGATAGTGTGTGTATGTGTGAAGAGGTGCTTCATATTTGTCAGGTACCTTTTAGGTAGAGACTCTGAAAGATGGGACAACATTCTGATAGACATTCCAGCACCCTCCCCTTTTACTTCTGTGGGGCTTGATTTCTTTAGGTGTTGCCCCTTGATATTGAGACTCTCCACTTCAGTTTAGTACTCTGAATATAGGGTGTCTGGTAAATTTTTCAGAATGTACATGTGAGGGATTGGGTAGGTGGAGGTGAGTGAACCGATAATGAGTGATGAGAGGGAGAAATTTGTGGGATAAACAAACAAACAAAAAAAAAAGTCGGAGAGACGGCAAACAAGAGGAATGTACATTGGAGAGAAGGCCAGAGTGTGGAAGAAATGCACTAATGAAATCAGGGAAAAGACGCACCATGTTGTAGGAATTGAGAGAAACAATAGTGAAATCAGGAAAAGCGATGGTAAGCATGTGACCTAGTGAGTTACACTTAAAAATTATTAGAAAGTTGATATTGTTTAATGAAGTACAGTGCCCAGTAAACTACTTGGTCTTCTGAAATTTCAAAACATATGGCAGCACAGGTATTTTTCATGGTGGCTACTAGGAGCTCAAAGTTTCAAGTTCACCCTAAATCATTGACAATTTATCCACAGAGTTAAACATTAGAACACCAAAGTTTACTGTCGTATATTTGACAAGAGATGATAAAATGTGGAATTGTTTGACTGCAGTTATCAAAAGGCCTGGCAGGGCTGTCTAGGGTTGGGATTTTCAATCTCTCCTAAACATAAATATGTCCGAACTGCAGTGGTCCCCAAACTGTGGGGTGGGGCCCGAACTAGGCCCCACTGGGGAGTGGGGAGGGTGTGCCCTCTAGTTCTGCTCCAGCCCTGGCTACAGCTGTGGCCTCTGCTCTGCTCCCGGCCCACACATGCAGCCCTGCTTCCAGCTTGTGGTCCCAGCCCCCCGCTCTCAGCGCCTGGCCTGCTGTGGTTCTGCTCACATTCCATTACTGAGCACATTCCATTACTGGTGGTGGTGCGGAGTGAGATGGAAAAGTTTGGGCACCACTGCCATACTGAATCACACCCATGGTCCATCTAGTCTAGTAGTCTGTCTTCTGACAGTGGCCAATGCCAGATGCCTCCAGAGGGAATGAACAGAACAGGACATTGATCAAGTCATCCATCCCATGTTGTCCAGTCCCAGCTTCTGGCAGTCAGAGGCTTAAAAGACTTCCAGAGCATGGGATTGCATGTCTGACCATCTTGGCTAATAGCCATTGATGGACCTATTCTCCATAGCCCTCACTCTGTTGCTGTACTTCTACCTGCATTATATTTACTGTTGCAAAGTGTCTTTTTTGTGGGGGCAAGGAGGTGTTTATTGGCCTGAGTTTAGATAATATTTGGTGTATCTGGCTCTCATGCTCCCTCTCTAAACTTCCCTGTTTGTTGCTCCTGTTCACTAGCTCCTCTGGTCCTGTACGAGCTGCCTTATTAGTGTCCTGTCTCCCCCCCATTCTTCCTGAGTAGCCCTGCCCCTTGTTAGGGGATCCTAAAGGGATTAAGGATCAAAGGATGTCAGGCTAAAGCAGGGGTCGGTAACCTTTCAGAAGTGGTGTGCCGAGTCTTCATTTATTCACTCTGATTTAAGGTTTTGCGTGCCAGTAATACATTTAAACGTTTTTAGAAGGTCTCTTTCTATAAGTCTATAATATATAACTAAATTATTGTTGTATGTAAAGTAAATAAGGTTTTTAAAATGTTTAAGAAGCTTCATTTAAAATGAAATTAAAATGCAGAGCCTCCCAGACTGGTGGCCAGGACCCGGGCAGTGTGAGTGCCACTGAAAATCAGCTCGCGTGCCGAAGGCGGCACGCGTGCCATAGATTGCCTACCCCTGGGCTAAAGCATGGTTACAAAGCTTTGCCTAGCTGGTTGCTATGCTGAACTTACAAAGCCCCCAAACAGTCCATGGTATAAATTTTAATGAAGCATGCACATGGCAACCAGCAGGCATGCAACAGCCTCACCGACAACAAACTCATGCCCAAGGTCACATAGTCCTCCTCCTTCACCTGGAGAACTCCCTCGCAACACTCCCCTGTTTCCTACTCAAAGTTCGTAAGTCGCTTAGAAGCATAAGTTTCATTGAAAGTGGGGCTTGTGTGTGTAAATCGCTTAGGCTTAGTCTAGAAAAGGTTTGGTGATATGGATGTATAAGTATAACTATACTGGCAAAACTTCCTAGTATAGTGCTTTTTCTAGTTTTGGTTATGCCAGTTCCCTGAGCAAAATAAGTTTTATATATATACTCCTGAGGGAATTATGGGCCAAAAAGATCTGTGCAAAAAAATGTAAAAATTTATGCATACTTTTTTTAAAATTCTGCAAATTTTATTTGTCAGTAAATAAATGTGGCTCCAGCATGGTAGTGGGGCGCACAGGCCACTGGCTGCATTGAGGTGGGAGACCACCCTGAAACCCCCACCTCTCCCTGTACAGGGACTCGGCAGTGAGGCTGCACCCAACCCTGACACAGTGGCAACCAGAAAAACCTCAACACTCAGCTCCTCTGTGTCAGGCACACATGGTGTGGCTCTTGCTGGGTGAACCTGGCCAGCCAAGTGTGGAAGAGCTTAGTGTGGGGGGATCCAGGTGTGGGCTGAAAGGTTTCTGAGTGGGGTAGTCTGGGTGCGGGTGGGAAATCTGGATGCATAGGGGCTCATTGTGCAGTTCTGGGTGCAGGGGCAATGGGACTCTGCAGGGGATCCAGGTAATGTTGTTTGGGCTCAGTGAGGGAGCAGGGGGGTCTGGGTGTGGGGGCTTGGTGTGAGGCTCTGGGTGCTGGGGGGAGTGGGGCTTGATGGGTGGAGGTCCAGGTGCAGCGGGTTGGGGCTCAGTGGGGTGGGGGTCTGGATGTGGGGGGCTTGTCGGAGGGGTCCAGGTGTAAGAGGGTAGGGCTTGTCACAGTGAATGTTTGATGGGCTTGCTTAAAGGGAGAGCCCCAGCTACTGCTGAGGAGATGCTGCATGCTTGACTCCCGTGATTCCCCTATCTCCTTTTCTTCCCTATTCCCCTCTGCTCACTCCCACATTCCCCTCTCTCTGCCCTATTCCTCCCCCCTTCCTCCCCTCCCTCCCTCCTTCCCACCTTTAGCCAGCCCCACTGTGGGCACTCAGTGTTCCCCAGAAAATAGGAAGGCTCCCAGCACACAGAAGGGGAGCACAACTGTCACTAGGACTGAAGAGACTGTGTTCAGCTGCAGAGTCAGTGGAGCCTGAGACACCGACTCCTTCAGCTGAGCAGTTCTGCATTTGTAGAAACGAGGGGTGAGGGCAGTGGCACGTAACCCTGTGTGCCCCCCATCCCTCGCTTCTGTTTGGGGGGCAGTCCTCCACAAAAACTGCACACATGGTCGCTCCTCCCCCCTGCACGGCTTCCCTTTGCTTCCCTGCCATTTTCTGCAGGGGGGAGGGGATATTTTCTGCAGGTGTGCAGTCCCAAGGATCCCTCCAGGAGTATATATAGCAAAAGTACTCCTATGCCAGTATAACTGCAGCTACTCTAGGGCTTTTACTGACATTGAAATGTCAAAAAAAAAAAAAAAAAAAAAAAAATTGCATCCCTGTAGACCTGCCCTTAGGCATTCTTGCAAATCCCACCTTAGTTATAACTAGTGTAACTAATACTTGAACTGGGACACGTACGGCAATTTTCTGCAATATCCTTGAAAAAGCTTACTGAATTAGTATCTGGAGTCCATTTTATAAAATACAAAAGTAATGATTCCTGGGAGGTGTTGTGAACTTCAAAGGACTGTCTGAACAATGCGCCAGACAAGAATGGATGTGTGGACAAACAATGTTAAATGGTTTGTCTAGGGAATCTCTATGGGAAGGTGAGAGCAAATTCCCAACTCTGGTTATGCAAAAGCCCTTCTTTTTGTAGCTACACCCCAATGAGGAAACTATTTTCTACTGATAATCTGTTCGTGGATGTGACGGGTTGGATCAGAGAAACCCCCCTGAGAGCTGCCAACTGATGTGCCAAGGCTACCTCTGCTCCTGTTTTCCCTGCCAGCTCAGGACTCCAGCACCCTGTCTTGCTGAGCCAGACACTCCCGTCTGCTCCACAAAGACCCAGGGTCTTGAATTACTTGCCCCAAGCTGCAGGTTTCCTGAAAACAGTTTACGGAAGTGTGCTTGTCTTTAGCACTCAGATGCCCAACTCCCAATGGGGTCTAAACCCAAATAAATCTGTTTTACCCTGTATAAAGCTTATACAGGGTAAACTCATAAATTGTTCACCCTCTATAACACTGATAGAGAGATATGCACAGTTGTTTGCTCCCCCAGGTATTAATACATACTGAATTAATTAATAAGTAAAAAGTGATTTTATTAAATACAGAAAGTAGGATTTAAGTGGTTCGAAGTAGTAACAGACAGAACAAAGTAAGACACCAAGCAAAATAAAACAAAATGCACAAATCTATGTCTAATCAAACATTGAGTACAGATAAGATCCTCACCAGTTCCAGAATGCTCCCTTTTACAGACTAATCTCCTTTTAGCCTGGGTCCAGCAATCACTCACACCCCTTTGTTCCAGTTTCTTCCAAGTATCCTGGGGGTTGGGGAGGCTCTCTCTTTAGCCAGCTGAAAACAAAATGGAGGGGTCTCCCATAGGTTTAAATAGACTTTCTCTTGTGGGTGGAGACCCTCCCCTCCTCACTCCTATGCAAAGTCCAGCTCCAAGATGGAGTTCTGGAGTCACCTGGGCAAGTCACATGTCCATGCATGACTCACAGTCTTTACAGGCAGAAGCCATTGTCCACGTGGTATCTTGTATGTCTCCAGGAAGACTTCTTATGTGGATTGGAGCATTCCAAGATGCATTGTTCCCCAAGTGCTTCCTGATCGGGTACTTAACCTTGCAAATTCCTTCCTAAAGAAATTGATCAAATGCCTCACAAAGCTTACTTAGAAACCAAGCAAGTATACATCCCATATTCTTAACCTCAAGTAGAAAATGATATATGTGTACAAATAGGATGAATAGATATAGTAGACCATAACTTTTACAGAGATATGTTACATGGCACAGGCAGCACAAAACATATTCCAGCATATTAAAGCATTATGGGGTACAGCGTCACAGTGGAATCTCAAGATTGAAGGCCCAGGCTGTAAAAGGAAACATTAACCTGTGCATGGTTGTGTTTATTCTGAGCTAAGGCTGTTTATGAACTTGTAACCACACAAAAACCCATTGCTACCAGAGCCCTTGCTGAAGTTTGGAGGTGATCTATGATAAGCTTATTAGCATGTGTTTAGATTCTTTTACTGTCTAAAATATTTTCACTGTAATGCTTTCACCATAAGAATAAATGTGCTTGCTTATGCTATTTGGTAACTCATAACTGCTGGCAATTATATTATTCCTAACCTTCGAAGAGAAAGCAAAGTGCAGTTGTTGACAGTTTTGGCAGTCGGGTTGCTGGGAATATCAGTGTAGGCAGGGAACTGTACATCCTGGAAAAAACCCGATTAGACGGGAGAGGGATGCAGGCCTATACTGAAGATAGGTGACAGCTAAGGAGCCTGGTGTGTGTGCCCTTGAGGGACCACAGGGGGGGTATACAGGTGCAGTTGTTCTCGATTGTGAGGTGAACATTTTCAGAATTCATTCTTTTTCTGTGAAAAGAATCACAAAACATAACTTTGTAATATTCAATGCTGTTGGAAAAAACAATTTCTTTTTTTGCAGAAAAGCCTGCCATTGCTCCACCCGTCTTTGTGTTTCAGAAGGATAAAGCACAGAAGGTAAGGAGCTATCATTGTGTATGTACTCATTTTATGGCATACTGTCATCCTGACTAACATTTCAGTCACAGCAGTAATTTGTATATGGTGTTACTCTTCTGAAGTTTAGAAGAGATAGTAGATTGTTGTCATTAGGGTTTGAAATTCAAGGAAAAAATTTGGGAAGACACAGGTTATAGGTTAGTGGGAGGAAAACAGGAGAGACAGAAGGTGGGGGAAATCTAGAGCAATTTCAAAGGAGTATCCTAAACAAAGACAGATGGGGGAAAAAGGGACAGGCAGATCTTATCACTACGTAGAAATAGAAATGAAAGCAAGAAAAGAGAATAACAAAATAAAAAGAAAAGGAAAGTTAAAAGGAAAAAAACATGGTTCAAGTTAGTGCTAAAATTTTACATATTACATACAACTACTGATTGATTTCTTGGTTAATTGCTCATTATTAAATTTAAGTTTGGGGAAATTGAAAAATGTTGCTGTCGGCTATGTAACTCAGTGACCTCAGAGCATTTTGCATTTTAAATGCAGTTTATATTCCTTTAACTTGGAAAGCGAGACTGACCCAGTTTTCAAATGAATTCCATGATGCATTAAGCTGGGGTCAAACAGAAAACCTTCCAGTGCTACTAAAATATTTTGTCAAGATGTGAAGCCTACCATCAGATGTCTGTTTTGAATCCAGTGCAGGTCAATAGTGAGTGAAAGCTGTTACCAAATTATATGTAAAATGTTAAGTCTCAGTCCACTTCCAACCATAAATGATACTCTTCATAGAAGTTAAGCAGAGATATCATGGAGATTTACTCCTAAAGGTGCTTTATTCGGTTCAGTGTTGATAGAGGCACAGGATTTGGTGGGAGAAGCTTGCATTTCTCTGCTGCCAGTACTGTATTTGTTCTGTAAGTAGAGAGAGAGAGAAAGCTCCTGTCACCCTAGCTGACAACTTGGTACTATTTAAAGTGGTTCCAATTTAAGTCTGCCACAATTCAAATTTAAAAATCTGTCTTTTCTTCAAATCTACCATTTAAGTTTCACATTCGCTAATCAAATAAATGTTAATTCTTCCTAAAAGTTAGTTCTTATAGCTATCTGACTGTCATTTTATATGTAATCTGTAAAAACTCCTAGAATATTAAGACATGAATAATGAACTAAATCTTAATAGAAAGATAATTTTCCTTAGGTTTTTGATAAAACCTAAGATTTGACCTTTGTCACAATTCTTACCTGCTCAAGAAACATGAGTTAAGGATTAACTCTATTAGTTAGGGATAAATTAAGTGGTTATAATAGATTGGTAGCCAAAGTAGAGATTACTAAAGTTAAACTCCAGCAATTTCTTCCAGTGCTAGGTAGCTCAATTATATTTAACCTAATAAATATTATTTTTAGAAGTACCTGTCACTTGTGTGATACCTCCAGAACTATGAATGGTTTTGGGAGGGGAGGGTTGGTGTTAGTGACTCCTCCCATATTACTTCCCAGCAGTAAAATCATTACACCTATGTAATGGCATAGTAAGTGCTAGTGGACAGATTAGTATATGCAAAAAGTTGGGGACTTATTGTTTTAAGGCAACTTGTACAAGTTATTAAATATTAGTGTAGGTATTATACATATAAAATGTTAAATGGCCAAAATATACGTAAGATAACTTAACTTTAAAACAGCCATGAAAGTCTCCAGACTTCATTGGAAACTAAGGGTCGAATCTTGCTTACTCTATTTGTGCAAATCCTTTAGCTGAAGTCTGTGGAACTGCATACATAAGTAACAAAAGCATGACTTGGCCCCATGTTACCAAAAAACTCAAGATGGCAACTTTGAATTTCTTTGTAACTGTTATATTGTGTAATATGCTTATTGGGATAATCTGGTTTACCAATTAAGCAGTCATTTTATTCAACAGAAGATGTCCAAGTTTCACAAAGGCAGCATTTTAGCTGACACCCAGCATTGTCATTGAGCAGCAGTTGACAGCATTTGCCATTAACTACCATTGGGCTTAGTTTGCTTCCCAAAGAAACACCCCGGTTAAGTGGATTCCCTGATTACATGCCATACCTGACAATTCTTAATTAAGATTACTCAGGAAGAATTCCTATTAAAATTAATGGGAATTTTGTCTGTGTGTATGTCTTTTGAGGGGTGGGGAGGGGCAGAAGAGTGTGGCCTTACTTTGTGTACTGTAAATAAGTTTTTAAAAAGTGGCACAATAAACAGTTTTAGATAAAGAAAATAATAATTTATACTCTAGCAAAATGTGTTTGGCTGGTGGTAGTTTAAACTTCAGTTAGCTTTGCAGTTAGGGTTGCCAACCCTCCAGGATTGTTCTGGAATCGCTAGGAATTAAAGCTCAATCTTTAATTAAGGTTATGTCATATGATGAAACCTCCAGGAATATGTTCAACTAAAATTGGCAACCCTATGTGTAATCCTGCTCAAGTTGACCCTTTCAGGCACTATACAGAGTGCTTCTTTTCTTCAGGAGGCTGTTCAGCTACCATCAATGGGAGAAGGAGAAAAGTAGCTTATCAAGGTGTGCCCCCATGTGAGAATCTAACACATGTGGGCCATCTCTGATCATTAATAGATATTTAGAATTATGGAGAATTCAGGTACTACTCCAATTTACTGCAGAAAATGAAACTTGACTTTACAAGGCCTCCTGTTGTTGTAGCTGGATTCTGTATCTTCAGCAGACTTTTCTGGAGATAGTACTCTCCATTATTAATCTATAGGTAGGCTTGGCATGATTTTATTTTAATCGGTAGATGTTGGTAAATATGGATTTCAGCTGACATGCCGAAATCAATGCTCAGTAACATTGCTCAGAACCCTCTTAGGGTTCAAAAAAGAACTATATAAGTTCGTGGAGGATAGATCAATCAATGGCTATTAGCCAGGATGGGCAGGGATGGTGTCCCTAGCCTCTTTTTGCCAGAAGCTGGGAATAGGTGACATGGGATGGATCACTTGATGATTGCCTGTTCTGTTCATTCCCTGTGGGGCACCTGGCATTGGCCGCTGTCGGAAGAGCGGATACTCGGCTAGGTAGACCTTTGGTCTGACCCATTATGGCTATTCTTATGAGTCCTGCTGTTGTGGCCCCACTCCCTCACTGCCATGACAACAGACTGCACTCACCAACCAGCTCATGGCAGTGGTTCCTGGGCAGGGACTGTTCAGCAGCACCCCACAGCTAGGGGCTAGTCTTTGTCCTTGCATTCCTGGCCAGGGATCCTTGTCCTGCCCCTCTAAGACTGTGTTCCTCCTGTGTTCAGATGTTGGCTGCGTGTGGGTTCTCTCTGCATGCTGTACTGACTCTGGCCAGATAGCGTGTACAGCAGGCTCTGATCGAAGTGCCTAATAACCACTGACTTGGTTTGTAGCAAAGGAACTTGGTCAGGTTTATTGTCGATGAAGCATGGTATTGGTGCCTTATACTTGCTACAAGTACACTCAGTGCATGTATGTGCATGACAGTGGATGCAGCTCAGTTAGTGGCAGGACTTTCCACCATCCCCTCAGCTGGCCAAAGACGCTCTCTCTGAGACTCCATTTTATACATCAATACAAATAAGTTACATACTGCCCCTCTGATGTAGTTAGTTGGCACCCTCTGGCAGAGCCGATTTCTACCTATCACCTTGTACATCTCTATCCATCACCCTGTCATCCTGACCTTATCTTTAGGATGGGTCAGCGTGTTCCTGTTATCTTTAGGGAATTTGTTGGTATCGGGGTGTTCTGGTACCACCCTTCTGGAATGTGTTTGTGTGAATGCTCTGTGCCTAGCACCTCTCAGGAATGTGTTTTTGCAATATCAGCCCTGTTCTTGCCGGATTCTGTGAGCAGGGCCTGCCTCTAGCTCAGCCTGATTTTGCTTTATATCAGTAAAGGTTTGACTGCTACTGTAGCTCAGGCCTCGGATACAAAGGCTTATGTTTCAGGCCCTCTTCCTACTACATTCCCCCACTTTCTGTCTTTTAATGGGGAGGATGTTTACCCATCATCCCGGAAAAGCATAATGCATGGACTGAAGATGACCCAGTGGGCTAACAGTGGGTCATCTTACTTTACCAACATAACAGTGTGGTCACCTTACTTTACCATCCATACATTCATGCCCTATCTGTCCCGTAGTCTGCACATTCCCTTGTATGACTGATGGACAGATTCTATTTTCCAATTAATTGTAGTCCCTTGTGGTGGGACTGGGAATGTTAGGCCCGGGGCTTTGATTGAGGAATGTAGTTTTATGATTGAGCCTTAGAGGCACTCCCAAATAATTAATATATATGAATAATATGGATATGGCATATATATTTGTAGTGTGCATAGGGGTGTGTGTGTGTGTGTGTGTGTGTGTGTATATACACACTATCCTTATACACACACACACACACACACACACACACACACACCACCTTATATTCAAGCATAACAATAGTTTTCTAATCTGGTATTGTGGTTTGGCCCTTGTGGTACTGTAGATAGCAACACATCCTATTAGGGCATTTACAGTTACCACCTGTATTATTATTGGTAGTAGGCTGAGTGTTTTGAAATACTGGGATAGGTTTTGCTACAGTGCGTTTTACAGTGCTATGTATATGAGAAGTACAAGAAATGTTGAGTAGTGACATTATAAATGAGGCCTTTACCTATAAATATTTGTAGTTAGTTACTGCTCAGTACTCATGTTATAGGTTACCCTTACTGCTGGTTGTCACTCTCTGATAAGCTTTGCTGGGCAGGAAACAGGAATGGCTAGCTTCTCTGTTGCATTGCTCTGCGGTACACCATTTGTTGACATAGATCCAGTTGTTCCTTATGGATGCTGTCTTCCAGATGACCTACTGAATGGACAGTAATCAGTTTATCAACTATTGTTGTGCCAGGATTTAGTATTGGTACCCAGACACTGAACAAGAGTGTTTTGAATAAAATGTGCCTTGCTTAGGATGCAGTGTCACTGACCCCAAAGTGTGACTGGTACTACCAGGGAATTTGTTTACCCAATTTGTAGTTACTGTGTAACTTAATTTCTTTACCAATTTGTTCTTCTTGCCTTCATGTTGTTTGCTGCCATTTGTTTGTTTGTTAAACAGTTTCACAATGTTATGCACATTGTAAATGTTGTACAGCGATAATGCAACAGTACAGCAATAGTATAACAATATAGCAATAATACAGTTGCTTTTACACAGCCAAATTCAAATTGCATGACAGTTGTTTGTAGCCGATTGCCAACTTAATTGTCTATATATGGTAGACTGAGGTGTAGTTGACCAGTCTCCTCTTTATAAAGCACTTCATTTTTCTTTTCTTGATGCTTGGTGGTTTCTTCACTGTATACTGATCTCACACCACAAAAACATCAGAAGATATCTTCTGGTGTCTTTGGTCTGTAGGATGTACTCTTAAGCTTAAGGCTATGTCTACACTTGCAGAGTTTTTGCGCTGTCAGTGATAGTGACTGGGAAAGAAAAACGCTGGTTTGTGTACTCACTTACTTCCACAGGCGTCAGAGTGTTTACATTTGCAGCACTTCCATCGTTGATGAGCAGTGTACTGAGGGCAGCTATCCCACAGTGCAGCTCTCTCCACTTTGACGATAGGTCTTGTGGGATGGGGGTGGTGGTGGTCGCGGGGCATCCTGGGTCCTTGCACACACTCCTCTACCCAAATACTGATCAGGCCAAGTAGCTCAGCATTGCTCCAAGCAGGGGATTGTTTGCTTCGTGGAGCAGCCATTGTCACCTGGCCAGATGACAACTGAGCATTTACCAAAAAAACAGGAAGGGGAGTTTCAAAGTTCCCTTGGCTTTACAGGGGGAGGGGTGGATGTCTGTTTACCTGGCGTCAGAGCAGCAGAGCTGCTGGCCAGAGTGGTCACCTAGGCACTATGGGATATCCTCCAGAGGCTAAAAGCTCTGTAAACAGGAAGAACGTGCCTTCACTTGCACATCACCGCAAAAGCATCACTGGCAAGAGCTGTACGCCTCTCGTGGAGGTGGTTTTCTTTTTGCGGTGAAACCCAGAAGTTTCACCGCAAAAAGTCATTGATAAGGGTAGATGCTCCCATGGCTTTTGCGCAAAAAGGGACCTTTTCCACTTTAAATGGCAAGTATAGACATGCCCTAAGTTGGTTAACCCAATAAAGTTTTTGCTTGTTTACATTTCTCTTGTTTTCAGTAACCCAAACTTAATACACAGATTTCAGAGTAGCAGCCGTGTTAGTCTGTATCCGCAAAAAGAACAAGAGTACTTGTGGCACCTTAGAGACTAACAAATTTATTAGAGCATAAGCTTTCGTGGTGGGCTGCAGTCCACGAAAGCTTATGCTCTAATAAATTTGTTAGTCTCTAAGGTGCCACAAGTACTCTTGTTCTTAATACACAGAGTAGCTTAATGTGTTTACAATGTAATAGGGACCAAGTCTTTTAAGACACAAGCTATACTTTTGCAATTGTTGCAATGAATGTAGACATTCATTTTTACTTGAGGTGCATTACTAATATTTTATACTAAATATAATACTTAACTGCTAAAATAGATGCTCGCAATCTTCTATAAGAAGGTGTGTTGCTTTTCTCTCCTGAGCACTCTGTGTTAGCAAAAGAGTTAACATAATTTTTACCACACTTTTAGAGTTAATTGATACCAATTCCACTTTTAACTATTTAGAAGCACAAACATTAACAACCACTACTTCCCTTTAACATATCTTAGGAGAATAAAAATTAAACCAAAAAGAATTTTAAATACAAGTCTATGCAAATACTTTGAGGGTATTAAACTTTCATGACACTTGGTTGTGTTTGGGAGACAAAGCTGGAAACCTGTTGAAAAGGTGGAAAGCTGTTAAATTGTTTGGCTTTATGCATAAATTGTTTTTAAATATTTTTGCTATAACATTCTTATAACTCTATTTAGAAGTGCAAACAAGTTTATAAAAATCCAAACAAGAAATTGACACTTCGTTAATATTACCTTTACCTTAATGTTGCTGAGACCTTTTTGAACTTTGCAAAAAAAAAAAAAAATTGGTATTAATTATATTATCATGATTATATCCCAACCATAATATTAAAATAGTGTGGTACCACTTGTATTAAAAAATGATATAAAATTGACTTTTGTTATAACAAAATAAAAACAAAACAAAAAAAAGTCAAGTGACACACTGTACGACACAGGACAACATACAGGACAATTAAAAACAAATGGCGCCAGAATTCTATTTCTAACTATACAAAATAAGGCAAACAAAAAAATAAAATAATCACAAAGGTTAAACATTTAAATAATAAGTTATTACCTTTTTATTTAAAACTTTCATTAAAATTGATAATTTATACTTGCCAAATTTGTTGTATTAATTTAGTAACTTAAGGCATTTTTTATTACTTTATATTCAACTTTATTTTAAAACTCTGGTATATGGAAATAAGGAAAGCCCATGTTTCAAATATTAGTCAGTGGTTAGGATTAGAAGCAGAGTCTGCATTTCTATTGCTTGGCAACCATATCTTTAAGAAAGTTAGGAGTAATTCCAGCTGTTGCATTCCTGAAGGGTTAAAATAATTAATTTACTGGATTTATTTAAAGTTTTTACCTTGTTTTGTTTTGTTTTCAATTGCTTTATCTTTTGGAGGTTTCTGTAAAAACTATAACTTTTAAAACAGAGAGCGAGCAGAAGGGGGAAGAACAACCTAGGAAGGTAGGGAGACCTGAGCCAAGAGAGAGTAACTCTATTAAGGTATTTTAGGGTATGTCTACACTACGGGATTATTCCGATTTTACAGAAACCGGTTTTTAGCAACAGATTGTATAAAGTCGAATGTATGCGGCCACACTAAGCACATTAATTCGGCGATGTGTGTCCATGTACCGGAGCTAGTGTTGATTTCCAGAGCTTTGCACTGTGGGTAGCTATCCCATAGTTCCTGCAGTGTCCTCCGCCCATTGGAATTCTGGGTTGAGATCCCAATGCCTGATGGGGCCAAAAACATTGTCGTGGGTGGTTCTGGGTACATCCTCCCCCTCCCTCCGGGAAAGCAACGACAGACAACCATTTCGCTCCTTTTTCCTTGGTGAACAGTGCATACGGGAAGCATGGAGCCTGCTCAGCTCAAGACAGCAGTCATGAACATTGTAAACACCTCATGCGTTATCGTGCAGTTTATGCTGAACCAGAACCTGCAAAACCAGGCGACAAGGAGTAGGCTATGGCAGCGCGGTGACAAGAGTGATGAGGACATGGACATGGAATTCTATCAAACCGTGGGCCCCGGCGCTTTGGAGATCATGCTGTTAATGGGGCAGGTTTATGCCGAGGAACGCCGATTCTGGGCCCAGGAAACAAGCACAGACTGGTGGGACCGCATAGTGTTGCAGGTCTGGGATGATTCCCAGTGGCTGCGAAACATTTGCATGCGTAAGGGCACTTTTATGGAACTTTGTGACTTGCTTTCCCCTGCCCTGAAGTGCCAGAATACCAAGATGAGAGCAGCCCTCACAGTTGAGAAGCGAGTGGCGATAGCCCTGTGGAAGCTTGCAACGCCAGACAGCTACCAGTCAGTCGGGAATCAATTTGGAGTGGGCAAATCTACTGTGGGGGCTGCTGTGATGCAAGTAGCCAAAGCAATCACTGAGTTACTGCTACCAAAGGAAGTGACTGCGCATCAGAGAAGTTTTGAAAACCAGTTTCATGACTGGCCAGGCTACTGTGTGAACGTTCTGTTTGTTTCTCCTTGATGAAAACCCACCCCCTTGATTGCTTGATTGACTCATTCTCTGTAAGCAACCCACCCTCCCCCTTCGATCCCAGCTTGCTTTCAAAGGAAATAAAGTCACTATCGTTTAAAAATCATGCATTCTTTATTAATTGATTATAAAAAGAGGGAGAGAACTGACAAGGTAGCCCGGGTAGGGCTTGGGAGAAAGATAGGAGGGAAGGAAAAGGCCACTAAAAAAGTTCAAAGTAATGACAGCCTTTTGGTTGGGCTGTCCACTGGGGTGGAGTGGGAGGGTGCATGGAGCCTCCCCCCCGCGTTCTTGCACGTCTAGGTGAGGAGGCCATGAAACATGGTGGGGGGGAGGGAGGTTATACAGCGGCTGCAGCGGCACTCTGTGCTCCTGCTGCCGTTCCTGAAGCTCCACCAGACGCTGGAGCATGTCCGTTTGATCATGCAGCAGCCCCAGCGTTGCAGCCTGCCACCTCTCATCTCGAGCGTCCCTCATGGCCTCATGTTCACTGGCATCTTTCCTGTACTTTCCTACCGTGTCCTTCCACTCATTCAGATGAGCTCTTTCATTGCGGGTGGATTCCTTGATTTCCGAGAACATTTCGTTTCGCGTCCTCTTTTTTTCGACACCTTATCTGAGATAGCCTTCAGGACGGAGGAGGGAGGCTTGAAAAAATTGCAGCTGCGGGAGGGAGTGGGAAAAAGGAGAGAAGTATTTAAAAAGATACATTTTACAGAACAATGCTGTCAAGGCTGCTTCCCCACTTTGAACTTTAGGGTACAAATGTGGGGGCCTGCATGAAAACTTCTAAACTTAACTACCAGCTTAGATCTGGTCCGCTGCCACCACGCCCAAAATGCTAATTCCCTTCCCTGGGTAGCCTTGAGAGACTCTTCATCAATTCCCTGGTGAATACAGATCCAAATCCCTTGGATCTTAAAACAAGGAGAAATTAACTATCCCCCTCCTTTCTCCCACCAACTCCTGGTGGATCAAGATCCAACCCCCTTGGATCTAAAAACAAGGAAAAAATCAATCAGGTTCTTAAAAAGAAGGCTTTTAATTAAAGAAAAAGGTAAAAATCATCTCTGTAAAATCAGGAGGGAAAATAACTTTACAGGGTAATCAAACTTAAAGAGCCCAGAGGAAACCCCTCTAGCCTTAGGTTCAAAGTTACAGCAAACAGAGATAAACACTCTAGCAAAAAGGTACATTTACAAGTTGAGAAAACAAAGATAAAAACTAACACGCCTTGCCTGGCTGTTTACTTACAAGTTGGAAATATGAGAGACTTGTTCAGAAAGATTTGGAGAACCTGGATCGAAGTCTGGTCCCTCTCAGTCCCAAGAGCGAACAACCCCCAAAACAAAGAGCACAAACAAAAGCCTCCCCCCCACCAAGATTTGAAAGTATCTTGTCCCCTTATTGGTCCTTTGGGTCAGGTGTCAGCCAGGTTAACTGAATTTAACCCTTTACAAGTAAAAGGATTTTGGAGTCTCTGACCAGGAGGGATTTTACAGTACTGTACACAGGAGGGCTTTTACCCTTCCCTTTATAGTTATGACAAATGCTTATACTCTTTCACAGTGAACAACACTATTCACATTACATAGCACATGTGATTTCGGTACAAGGTCGCATTTTGCATCTTAATATTGAGTGCCTGTGCCTCTAGTGTTAGAGAGCACAGATGCAGGTCCGGGCAACAAAATTCGGCTTGCATGCGGCCATGGTAAGCCATTGTCTTTCGGCTTCTGCAGCTTTCCTACAAGCAGCACCCTCCTTTCCCACATACCAAGCAAAGCCCGTTGAGTGCTGCGGTTTTCCTGTTAACGTACAGCAGCAGAAACCAAACTAATCCCGCCCCCCCCCCCATCCAATTCTCTGGGATGATCGTTTTATCCCTCCACCCCACTGCGTGGCTGGTATTAAGGAAATTCCGCTTCCCCCCCGCCCCCCCCCCCCCCGCTTGGCTAACTGCAGGGAAGGATTTCTTTTCAGCCACAGGCAAACAGCCCAGTAGGAACGGCCACCTCTGTCCCCTTAATTAAATTCCCGTATTTCAACCAGGTTACCATGAACGATATCACTCTCCTGAGGATAACACAGCGAGATAAAGAATGGATGTTGCTTGAATGCCAGCAAACACCGGGACCATATGCTGCCAGGCTTTGTCATGCAATTATACCAGATTACTTGCTACTAGCATGGCGTGGTCAAGTGTCCTACCATGGAGGACGGAATAAGGCTGCACTGCCAAGAAACCTTGTGGAAAGGCTTTTGGAGTACCTCCAGGAGAGCTTCATGGAGATGTCCCTGGAGGATTTCCGCTCCATCCCCAGACATGTTAATAGACTTTTCCAGTAGCTGTACTGGCCACGAATGCATCCCAAGTCCTCAGGGCAAATTAATCATTAAAAAACGCTTGCTTTTAAACCATGTTTTATATTTACAAAGGTACACTCACCGGAGGTCCCTTCCATGGCCTCATTGTCTGGGGGCTGGGAGGGTGCTTCAGTCAGGCTGAGAAAAAGATCCTGGCTGTTGGGGAGAACAGAGTGCTGTGTGGTCTCCGCAAGCTCGTCGTCATCCTCCTCCTCCTCTTCCCCATCCACAGAATCCTCAGGCACGGCTGAGATTATCCCCGCCTCGGAATCCACGGTCAGAGGTGGAGTAGTGGTGGCGGCCCCCCCAGAATTGCATGCAACTCAGCGTAGAAGCGGCATGTCCGCGGCTCTGACCCAGAGCGACCGTTTGCCTCCTTTGTTTTTTAATAGGCTTGTCTGAGCTCCTTAACTTTCACGCAGCACTGTAGTGAGTCCCTATTGTGCCTCTCTCCATCATGCCCTTGGAGATTTTTTCAAAAGTTTTGGCATTTCGTCTTTTGGAGCGTAGTTCTGCTAGCACTGAATCCTCTCCCAATATAGCGATCAGATCCAGTACTTCCCATACGGTCCATGCTGGTGCTCTTTTTTGATTTTCGGACTGCATGGTTACCTGTGCTGATGAGCTTTGCATGGTCACCTGTGCCGTGCACGCTGGGCAAACAGGAAATGTAATTCAAAAGTTTGCGGGGCTTTTCTTGTCTACTTGGCCAGTGCATCCGAGTTCACATTGCTGTCCAGAGAGGTCACAATGGTGCACTGTGGGATAGCTCCCGGAGCCAATACCGTTGAATTGCGGCCACACTAACCCTAATCCGAAATGGCAATACCGATTTCAGCGCTACTCCCCTCATCGGGGAGGAGTACAGATATCAATATTAAGAGCCCTTTATATCGAAGTAAAGGGCTTGGTTGTGTGGACGGGTGCAGGGTTAATTCGGTTTAACGCTGCTAAATTCGAATTAAACTCATAGTGTAGACCAGGCCTATAAGTACAGGCAGTGGCAGTAGCAGCAGCAAATTTAGCAAACTGATAAGTTTTCCTTTATATCCTTTAACAGGTATGTAAAAATAGTTGAGAAAAGAGGTTATATTTTTAGCTCTGAGCGCGGAGTGTGGTTTAGTGGGTCAAAGCAGTGGGGAACCCACACCCCGGGTTTTTATCCTGGCTCTGAGAGGAGAGTGGGGATAGTTACCTGCTCTGGTAAAACCTGAATTTGTTTCCCCAGTGCGTATTGCTTTTGTGTGCATGCCAAATGGATTGCAGGAGTGCCTTTACATGCTGTAGCTAACTGTCTTTGGACAACTCCATATGTTAATGCATCAATTTTAGGTGTTAACCAACTCGATTTTTTTTTTAGTTTGAAGTAAGGCTGTCGAATAATCACGGTTAACTCACGTGATTACCTGAACAAAATTAATCTTGATTAATCACACTGTTAAATAGAATACCAATTGAAATTTATTAAATATTTTGGGATTTTTTCTACATTTTCAATTATATTGATTTCAGTGACAACACAGAATACAAAGTGTATAGTTCTCACTTTATATTATTTTTTATTACAAATATTTGCACTGTAAAAATGATAAACAAAAGAAATAGTATTTTACAAGTCATTTCATATAAGTATTGTAGTATAATCTCTTTATCATGAAAGTGCAAATTACAAATGTAGGTTTTTTTGGTTACATAACTGCACTCAAAAACAAAACAATGTAAAACTTCAGAGCCTACATGTCCTTTCAGTCCTACTTCTTGTTCAGCCAATTGCTAAAAAAACAAGTTTGTTTACATTTACAGGAGATAATGCTGCCCACTTCTTAATTACAATGTCACCTGAAAGTGAGAACAGACGTTCACATGGCACTGTTGTAGCTGGCATCGCAAGATATTTATGTGCCAGATGCACTAAAGCTTCATATGCGTCTTCATGCTTCGGCCATCATTCCAGAGGACCTGCTTCCATGCTGATGATGCTTGTTAAAAAAAATAATGCGTTAATTAAATTTTGACTGAACTCCTTGGGGAAGAATTGTATGTCTCCTGTTCTGGTTTACCTGCATTCTGCCATATATTTAATGTTATAGCAGTCTCAGATGATGACCCAGCACATGTTGTTCATTTTAAGAACACTTTCACTGCTAATTTTACACAATGCAAAGAAGATACCAATGTGAAATTTCTAAAGATAGTTATAGCACTCGACCCAAAGTTTAAGACTCTGAAGTGCCTTCCAAAATCTCAGAGGGACGAGACACACTTTCAGAAGACTTAAAAGAGCAACACTCCAGTGCGGAAACTACAGAACACAAACCACCAAAAAAGAAAATCAACCTTCTGCTGGTGGCATCTGACTCAGATGATGAAAATGAACATGCATCAGTCCGCACTGCTTTTAATCGTTATCGAGCAGAACCCATCATCAGCATGGGCGTGTGTCCTCTGGAATGGTGGTTGAAGCATGAAGGGAATCTTTAGCGCATCTGGCATGTAAATACCTTGCGATGCTGGCTAGAACATTGCCATGCGAATGCCTGTTCTCTCTTTCAGGTGACATTGTAAACAAGAAGCAGGCAGCATTAACTTCTGGAAATGCAAACAAACTTGTTTGAGCGATTGGCTGAAATAGGGCTGATTGGATGTGTAGGCTCTAAAGTTTTACATTGTTTTGTTTTTGAATGCAGGTTTTGTGTCGTCATTCCCCCCCCCCCCCCCCCCCAATTCTACATTTGTAAGTTCAACTTTCATGATAAAGAGATTGTACTACAGTACTTGTATTAGATGAATTGAAAAATATTTTCTTTTGTTTTTTACAATGCAAATATTTGTAATCAACAATAAATATAAAGTAAGCACTGTACACTTTGTATTCTGTGTTGTAATTGAAATCAATATATTTGAAAAAGAAATCTGAAAATATTTAAATAAATGGTATTCTATTATTGTTTAATCGCACAATTAATTGCCATTAATTTGATTAATCGCTTGACAGCCTAGTTTGCAGTTTTTTTTTCCACTTCCCTTCGATCAAGTCGCAGCTCCTGTCTCCTAATGAGCTCTGTGAACTGTTCCATTTTTTTCCTTCATCTGATTTACCAGTTCAATGAAAGTTTTTGCAACTTCTCCCTCCTGTGCACTTACTTCTCCCATTCTGACAGGCACTAGTCTAGGTCTGGGTTTGAGTTTTACCAGAACCTGGCTTTTATCATATGGTGGTGGGTTGCAATGCAGTGGCTCCTGTTTCATTTTTTAATTTTGCTAAGGCCACCTTTTTCCATTTCTGTCCCCATTCTTCAGGCACAGGGTAGCTTTCTGAAGCCTGCTGTTGACCACAACTTATAACAGGAAATGGCACATCTTTTTTTTGTAGGCTTTTTACAGCTATTTTCAATGTTTTATTCTGTTCCTGTGCTTGCTGTTTCTGGACGGCTTGCCGCCCTGCAAGGGAATGGGAGCATTCTAGGGCTCTAGCTTAGTTTGCAATATTTTACATTTTAAGGCTACAGTTTCTGCCCTAGCCTTACAGATTCTATTACATGTTTCTTCCCCACTATATTTTTTAAATTCATATGGACCTCTTTTGCTAGCAACCCAGCACGTCCATGTCGTATCAGACTCTGGTTGAACTGCTTAATAACCACAGACTCAATTCGTAGCGAAGGAACTTGGTTAGGTTTATTGTTGACGAGGCACGGTATTGGTGCCTTATACATGCCACGAGTACATTCAGTGCATGTATGCCCGTGACAACGGACACAGCTCAGTTAGTGGCAGGACTTTCCACTATCCCCTCAGCTGGCCAAAGACACTTCTCTGAGACTCCGTTTTACAAACAAGTTAACGTACTGCCCCTCTGACATAGATGAAAACTGGCTCCGTCAGAGTGTGTCAGCCATCACCTTGTACATCTCTATGCATCTCCTGACCTTATCTTTAGGATGGGTCAGCCTGTTCCTGTTATCTTTAGGGAATGTGTTGGTATGGGGGTGTTTGGTACCACCCTTCTGGAATGTGTGTGTGTGTGTGAATGCTCAGCAAAGGTTTGACCACTACTTTAGCTCAGGCCTCTGATACAAGGGCTTATGTTTCAGGCCCTCTTCCTACTACACCTCCATGCACCCTTGTGCCTGTGGCCCACCGCCGTGCAGGGGAACCCTCTACAACTTCACTCTCATGGCCCTGCTCGCTCACTGACTAGCCATGAGTGTGAGATCCACAGGAAGTGTTCAGCAGCACCCCACAGTGTGGGGCTCACCTTGCTCCTGGCCGGCAGGGTCTCTGCTCTCTCAATTTCTAGCATCTGTAAAAATAGTTAAAAATCAATAATCTTCTTAAGTGAAGATCAATATTAATCATTGAAATTAGAAAAAAATTAAAAGTCAAATTCTGCCTACCCTACTTGTCGGAGCCACTATTTCCTGAAATGCTCACTTGAGGCCTGTTCCTGTGAGGTGCTGAAGACCCATAATTTCCAGTGAAGTTAATAGGCGTTGAATGTGGCAAGCAGATTGCAGATTCAAACCTTTAATGTGGTGGTAGGCTATGGAGACCAGTTTTTAAAATGGACACTTGGATTTAGTGAAACATCAGAACATGCACATCTACTTATGTAGATGCTCCAGCACAATTCAGTGCATTTTTCTTATCAAACTTGCCTTAAATAAAATATGGTAACCTAAAGGTGATTCAGGACAATGTCTTCCCTCTCCCCCTCCCTTTTAATAATGAGACCTGCAGTTATTTTCTTTGGCTGCTTAGCAGATTTACAAGATTGACTTAGCTGGTGCTATTTTCAGTAAAGCTTTCAGCTGAAGTGGAAGTAGAGCCTGAAGAAAGCAAGCTGATAGAAATCCCAGCACACTCACTCCTTCCAGAGCCTTATGGAAAGGGGGACTTTCTTCTCACAAAGAGGCTGTCCCTTGAGCCCCACAGTTGTCTGCCCCTCCACACCAATTAAAAATAATGCTTATCAGCCTGTTAGATCTAGTTTCCAGATGACTGCATTAAAAATGCTACTGGCATCTATTAACTGATCTAGAAGGCAGTTAAATTGTCAAGTGTTTTCTTTTTGAGACACAAAACTGTCAATTATTTTTTCAACCTTTTGGGCCTGATTTTCATTTATCCCATTCTGGGGAAAAGGAGATTTAGTGCAAATGAGAATGAGGCTCTTTGTAATTTTTACAAATGTGGTGTTCTTAAAGAGAATGTAGTGGTAGGTGCTGGATTAATAGTTCTGGAGTTAGAATTCCTCTTCTTTGTTCATCTTGTATAGTTTATTGAGCTTTATCCTTGTTATCTGATATACATAAGCTATTTCTTTAGCAATTGTATCATTTAGTCGAAATTATTATAGTAGTTTGAGTTAGTGAGCAATGTGAAAAATGTATCAAAAATCTACTAGTTAGAGGATTTGCTGTATTAGAGGCTGAAAAGCAATTTTAAAAAATGGTGCAGAGGAGGGGAGACAACTGTGGGGCTCAAGAGACAGCCTCATTGTGAGAAGCCAGTCCCCTTTTCCTTAAGGCTCTGGAAGGAGTGAGTGTGCTGGGATTTCTACCAGCCCACTTTTCTGGGACTCTACTTGTGGGATCCATTTGTTCATGTAAGATTATCATAGAATCATAGAATCTCAGGGCTGGAAGGGACCTCAGGAGGTCATCTAGTCCCACCCCCTGCTCAAAGCAGGACCTAATCCCAACTAAATCATCCCAGCCAGGGCTTCGTCAAGCCGGGCCTTAAAAACCTCTAAGGAAGGAGATTCCACCACCTTCTCCACTTCTTTCTGACTCATTTCTTTGACTATTTCAAATTGGTGTTTGGGTTTGACAGTCTTTGTGTATTTAAAATAAAGCTTTGATTTTGAAAACTTAAACACCCCTGTATCCTGACCATTCCTGAGCAAAACCTTATCTTTCAGATGAGATGTAAAATCAAAGTTTTGTCCTCTTACGGATCATTAACAATCCAATTCACTTTTCACAAAAGTAGAGATGTAGTTTGGGTATTTATATTGTGCTTGCCTACAATAAACTCTATTGTTTCAGTTGTATATAGCATTCTTGACTTAATGTAATGTTTCTCTGTGCTATCAAACAGTTTTTGTGTTTCACCTGGAAGGTGGCTGCATTTCAGTGGTGGATGAAATGATCATGTATTTATGTATCATCTGATGTTTGTGAAGGGCTTTGAATTCTAAAGGATGTAAGGTGCTGTTTAAATATAACATGGTAATGGTGGTAGTTTCTTATTAGATACACTTGGTCTAGAGCAAGAGTTTGTCGACCTCTTCTCTTCTGTTGACTGCTTTGTAAGAGAGATCCAGCCATGGATACATCTACCCTAACAAAATCTCAAATCTTTGCATTGCTTGGGAAATTTTGTTGCTCTATAGATGGAGATCTGTGACACAGGAAAATTAAGTGATTTGACCAAGATCATTCAGGGAATCCGTGGCAGAGGTGGGAACTGAACTCAGATTTCCTAACAATAAGATCCTTTTCCCTCGAGTAATGATGTAACATAATTTAATGTAAATTCAAAAATATACAGAAAGGAGAGACTCTCTGCCACTGTGTTTTTCAGAGAATGCATTGATACATGAACACAAAAGTGTTTGTTTTGCGATTATTGATATATTACGTTTAAAAACCAACAAACACTACTCTTAAGCTGCATGGCCTGTAACAGTGGAATAATCCATTATTTCCAGCAATTGTCTGTTTGCTAATTGTTTCTCTGAGTTGTTCCCACTAGGCAGATAGAAGCTGTCAATCAAGGCTCAACAAAGGGAGAAACTAAACCCCAATAACCCTATGGTTGGGGATGTTGGGGCTGGCAGAAAAGCGGTTTTGGTTAGGGGGCACTAGTAGTTCTGGCTGCCTTTTTAAAGTTTGTGCTCCATCTGATGCTTATTTGATGGGGGCTAATTCAGTTACAGGTTCTTACCTGTTTTATGCTATCTTTCATTGGAGCAACTTCTGCCAGATCACGAAAATTTTGAAGGTAAAAAAGGATTAGTAAATCCTGTCACTTGGACAACTGCTCCATCATGTTGCAGCCTTGCATTGAAGGGACATTGTCTTTTTTGCTCCCAGTCCCCTGCAGAGCAAAAAGGTTTGTCGGATTCAGGCGAGGACCCACAGGGAGAGGCTGAGTCCCCCCACGGTGGTATGGGTCACACAGAATCAGCTGGTGAGCGCGACTTTGAGCTTCCTGCTCCCGCTGTTGCCTCAGTCAGTACTCTGATTCCTGCTTCTGAAGCCCAGCTTGCTCCTATTCAACAAGAACTGGCAGGGGTAAGTGCGAACCTACCCAGTACTTCTGCTGCTGAGGGGATTCAATTTTTTTTTAAATTCTGTCCATTTCCCTAACGGGGTTAAGTGATTGCTGTTAACTTGAGGTAATAAGTCTCATTGTTAATAGTTTTCCCAGCTCCTGTATTACGACTTCCAAAGCCAGTAGTTCAGTTGGTAGAAATAGAAGTTCTTCTATAATGGGACCCTTTTAACAGGGAGAGTTTTAAGACACCTGTCCTTTATCAAAAATTTCTTCAAAGGGTAGAAATAGATGCAGTGATTCCAGGAGCAAGAATTCTCACAAGCCAGAAGGGGAGGTGGGGTGGTGATGGTAGGTAGGTAGTTCACAATAATCTAAAAAGCAATGGAAGTAGCTATTGTCCAGTTCATCTTTAAAAGAAGAAGAGGATTTTTCTGACTCTAGGTCATAATCCTCCAATACAACAAAGCCAGAAGAGCTAAAGAGCTCTTGTTCCCCTGGATTCAAACAGGAGCATGTCATTCCTTCGTTTTAGAGGATGTAATTTAGAAGCTGAAAGAGAATTTCCTAATGCAGGCAGAAGAGTGAAACTCTAGATTTGAAAAAAAACTTTTTAAATTCAGTTTCCAAAGGTACGTAAAGTTGTGGCTTTGTTGGCTAAAGACTGTGATCCTTGCAGAGAAGGAGAGACTATTTTCAGAAAGATCAAATGGAGAGACTGGTATTACCATGTGTTCTGTCAAAGCTGTTACAGTATAGTGCTTGGAGACAAAGGACAGTACACCAATCTGGACAAAACTGAAAAGTCCTTCATAAGAGAGAGTCTCTGTAAAGCTTTTTATGAGATGCATCTGTGGAAATGCAGAGGGCTGTATGTTCAAATACAATTGCTAAATATCATTGACTGAGACAATGGAAAGCTGATATCCAAATGAAATAGTTGCTAGTATCTTCTAAATTGGCCAGGAAAAGATTCTTTGGACAGCCCTTCAAGAAAGTGAAGCCTAAAGAAAAGAAAATAGAGTTTGACAGATAACAATGCTTTCTTAGAGTTCAAGTTCTTTATAAAATCTAAGTAGTCCTATTGTCAGGCTAGTTAACCCAGAGTTTGAATAGATTCTGGACATGCAAGAACAGTCTTTGGAGTCAGCATCTGGAAGAGAGATCATACAGGAGTTGGGTTTCCAAGCGGACTCTGACGGCTAATTGTCCTTTGTGACTATCATCAGAGCTTTCAAAGAACCCTCAGGAGGATGGGAGCTATTTACTCACTTCTGTGGGGGAGAATGACATTCAGCAATGGCCAATAATTGACTTCTGGAAGTAGGTTCTATCAAATACTCTCAGGATTCCTCTTGATTCCTAGAACAAGATACAATTAATCTCTTGCCTCAAAATATACTACAGAACTCCTAACTTTTTTCTGTGCATCTTCTGAGTGCTGATATCACTAAATTCCTGGTTCCATCATAGGCTTTCAGAACATAATTCATCATTCATGTCCCCAAGAAGGCTGATGAAGTAAGGCTAATTCTAGACCTGGAGGAATTGTAAGTAATGTTGATCTGGCAGTGCACCTAGCACTACTATTACCTGTAGAGACAGACAGACATGGGCTAGGTTCCCTGTTTGTCAAGTTTACCCTTGGTATCATGGGGATGGAGGGCTTTGAGAGCTGGTTACAGTTCCTTGATTTTCTGCTAGTCGTCTGGCTCAGGTTAGTGTACACCAGAGGCTGCTCTAATCTGCACCAGTTTGTGATAGTGCCCAAGGGATCATCTGCCAGCTGAATTTAGCTGGAGGATAGTGTGCTCAGGTCTCTCCTTCCCACCCTCTGCACCTGAGGCTGCAGGGCATGTGGCATGGTAACTAGCTATGTAAGCTCAACTCCAGCTAGGAGAATGTATCTAAGGGCTAATCTACACTGGCAAGGCAGCGCTTTAACATGGCTTGTGTAGTCATGGCAGAGCACTGGGAGAGCTCTCTCCCAGCACACTAAAAAACCCCACCTTCACGAGAAGTGTAGCTCCCAGCGCTGGGGGACTGTTTACACTGGTGCTTTACAGCGCTGAAACTTGCTGCGCTCATGGGGGTGTTTTTTCACACTCCTGAGCGAGAAAGTTGCAGTACTGTGAAGTGCCAATGTAGACAAGCCCTACATTCTGCTTGTTTTGCCATGACCCTTTAGCAATGATGTATGTAAACAAATATGGAATTTAAGGACACAATGGACAAAGAAAGAAGAAGTGACAGAGTTTGTGTGTATTGAAGAGAATCTGCTGTCTCTTCAGGCCATGCATTTTACAGGAGAAAGACACTCAGGTGAATTGACTGAGCAGAAGGATGATACAGAACGAATGGCATCTGTGTAGGGAAACATTAATGAATACCATTTTATTTAATTTACCACAAATGACCTCTGAAATGAAGTAATCCAAGGTTCTGTTCTTCATCAGGGAAGAAATTGAAGTGCTTTGTGTAGATGCCATTTCATATGATTGGCTGCTGCTTTCCTTTTCCTCTAATTTCATATATTGGTATGGAGAGACTTTTGAGTCACCATGATGGTCCTCAGTATTGTTTGTTATTTATGTACTACGATAAATGTTCATTGTGCTTTGCAAAACACAGAATAGGACACAGCCCCCAAAAAGCACAGTCTAACTCTTTGGTCTTAAAACAAATCCTCTCACCCACTTATCATTGGTGAATGGGAAGCCCCAGTTCTCTTAAATTTTTGCAGAATTTCAGGTTACTGTGTATAAGGGGTGACAGAACTCTTATGCTTATGAAGATAACATTCCAGGTGTTGAATGAATGTATATTAATGTTCTGTTGTCTTCCTGACTCTGTAAACATGTGACAGCCCACTGCCTCTGCAGCTGCTTCTGTTTTTCAACCAGCAGCAAAGTAAAATTAAGATTCTGGGCAGCAATGAAACTGTCAATAAACTTGTCAATATGATGCTTCTGTTTGAGAAAGCATTTGGGGAGAAGGTTGGGGGAGAGGCTAAATTAGTGGAGAGATGCAGCAGCCAGGATGCTGTGAAGGAGGAGAGGAAAGCTCCTCACAGCAGGAAGGGGTGGTTTCATTTTTTTCAGACTTTTGCTAACTGGAGGCTAATACAACAGGTGAAGCCTTTAAGCACTGTCCAGTTTCAAAGATGACAAGGCATTCAGATGTACTGTCTGAATCCTTTGAAACATCAGGACCTGGAAAACTTTATCCTGGTCCCTATGTGGTCTGCAATTCTGTAGGTGTAGAATTTGCTGTGGAATTCACCCTTTGCTACAGAATTGCTCTCAAGTATCTAAGCTTTAAATTAAAGGCTTGTTTCTAGCCCTCACGTTTGTGAAGGAAACCTTGCTAATGTAACTGTGTAAACCAATGAAATGGTGTCTTCTGAGTTTGTAGGTAGCCCAAGAAAATAGCTGTGAATTTTGCTAGTCATATCACTAGAGTGAAAGATCTAAAATCTAAAGACTGCAATTGAAATGTCAACATTGATAACTGTGTCACTCATAATGGTAGCAAAAACATCCAGCTAATTTCACATGCCCGCAAACTGCTTCCTATGCCCCCAAAAGTGGCAACTGTCCCTATCCCACTTGCCAAACACTACAGCTTCTCCTTACAGCTTCTGCAATGCAGCTGTCTTGTCAGTACAGAAATCTGAGATACTGAAAACTTGAATGTGTGGAGAATGTAAAATAGAATTTACCATCAAAATAAACAACATTAGGACACTACTGCATAGATTGTATTTATATATTTAATTTTAAAACACTTATTCTCTAATTTAAATTAAACTGAGACAGAATTGAGTTTCAGCCTGCCATAGAGTACCTGGACTATATACAATTACCTAGCTATTGAAGTGAGGTTCCTGAGTAACTTGACTCCTCAATCATACCATGCTGTATTTGACAAAAGGAGGAAATTGACTTCTCAAGTGTATTCTAAATATTGGATTAGATTCAGGCACTATTTTTGGGAGAGAGAGTACCTGATCCTAGGAATATTCTTCAAGAACTATAAGAATGACTCAAAGTCTGGAAAACTCACCTTATGGTGAGAGACTTAAGAAGTTCAATGTTTAATTTATTCAAGAGAAGATTAAGAGGTGACTTGATCATGGTCTGCATGGGGAAGATATTTCTGATAGTAAGAGGGCTCTTTAATCTAGCAGGAAAAAAGGTCCAGTTGTTGGAGGCTGAAAGTAGACAAATTTACACTAGAAATAAGATGTTAATTACCATCGTTGTTGAAAATTTATCATAGGGACGTGGTGAGTTCCCCATCATTTAGTCTTTTAAGACTGGATGTCTTTCTTAAAAGAAAAGTTTTGGGCTTGATGCAGAAATTACAGAGTGAGGTTCTGTGGCCTGTGTTATGCAGGAGATCAGGTTAGATGATCATAATGGTCCCGTCTGGCCTTACACTATGGAAGACTCTGATTCCTGAGTTGTAGAAATTCAGTGGGTCTAAGTATTGGCACACTTAGAGCAGAAACTTTAGTCACGATGATGCCTTAAATTACCTTTAAATAAATATTAGGTTAATGTTGCAAAGTCAAGCACTCAGAAGCTGAGAAATACCAGAATTAAAGTGGTCTGTGCAATCTTAATTTGTCCTCCTTTTGCATATGCATTTTGATAGTCTTTGATTACATGATATACTGTCCCATTTCCCTTCCTGATCTCTCTCTGACCCAATTGGTTACAAGTTCTCCTCCCTAGGCTTCTGACCCAATCTGGGTCCTCCTTGATCTAGTCTCTTTGCCCAGCAAGTCCTGGTTCTCCCTATGGCTCCTTGTGAAATGTCTCCCTATCCTCTCCAACTGGTTCCCTTAGGTCTCCCCCTGTCCATTTTCCTCAGTGGCTCCCAGACCTAGTTTCCTTGCCAAGCCATTCCTAGTTGCTGCCACCTACTAGCATTCAGTCCCAGTCTCCATCCCTGCAGGCTCCTTGTCCCAGTCTGTTCCCCAGTCCTCCTCTGTACTGCCTTAGGTCCAGCTGTTGTCCCCTCTGCATTCAAATCCCGTGTCCTCCTCCTCCATGCTGACTGGGTATCAGCAGGGAAGACATGGAGAGCACAGGAGAAACTGGTTCCCTGCTTTCTGTTCTGGTGCGTGGTCTGGCCCCAGACCAGAGTAGCCATTACAGGGAAAGTCCAGCTCTGCCCCTATAGCCCAGGGATGGAGGATGCTCACTCATTTTGTGGGGATGGTGCATGCATTATCTAATCAGCACTAAGAGCTGTGAAAGGCTCAGACATGCTCAGTGAGGACAGACTCGGTGATTTTAGCTGTTAAGCTCTAGCAAGTCTCTACTGAGCATGTGCAAGCTGGGATTTTTTTAAAAATGTGGGTGAATTTTTACAGAAGGTGGCAAAAGGCACATTACTGACATGCAGCTCACCAATTTCAAGTCCTTGCTCCAAAGCATGGGGGCCCTAGAGTTTTCCAAAGAAAGGAGGTGACCAGGAATTTAGCAGGGGAAAAAAGTATTTTTCTCTAGCTTTGTTCTTGGAAATGGCCAACCGTTTTGGCTGAAACTTTGCAGAACAATTTAGCCTGAGGCAGACTCACAGCATGGAAAATTTAAGCCCAAATAGTTAGTTTGGCAAAGTTATAGGCAACTGAAAAGAGGGTCTTATAATGGGAAGTGTCATGCAACTTTAAGCAGTGGTACCAGCACTGCCCATAATAAAGGATTCCAAAATGCTTAAGCAAGTTCTTCATCAGGGTCATTTCATCCACCACTAAAATACAGCAATTGTTTAACAGTGCACACCAACACTACTCAACAGTTTGGGACAAGAAGGGAATCATACTTCCTCCAGCTAGAACTGTAGAGGAAATTTTTAAGCAGTCTGAATTTAATTACTCAAGTTGAATTTTTCTTATGCTTATCGTATTTTCTCACCCTTGTATGATTTTGTTGCGCTGCTAGTTATATCTTAGTTGTTAGGGTTAGTGGAAATTGCTGATATTTAACATAGGTTTGCTAACATAAATTACAGCTTGGAAAGTTTTTCAGTCTGGAATTATTGGTGGTTGGTGCTTTCCTGTCTGAGCCCTGATTGACAGCTCTGAACTATCTCTGGATTCTGCTGCGGGGGAGAAACTGAGGCATTCATATCAATGGGCATGCTAAGTAGGAAAAAAAATAGCACATGAGAGATTTTCCTTTTTCTGTTTCTTGAAACCACTGTCTTTTTAACTGATATTGGCAGCATCAGCAGCCACTAGCAAATTTGGCATGCATGCTTTTTATCTTGACTTAATCTGTAAAGGTTTTGGTCTAAGATGCATAGAATTCATTCTGAGGCAGTGGATATATAGCTCTTTCCTCTGCATAGATGTCTGATGAGTAGGGCCCTACCAAATTCACGGTCCAATTTGATCAATTTCACGGCCAGGGTTTTTTTTAATTGATCAACTTCACATTTTCAGATGTTTACATCTGAAATTTCACAGTGTTGTAACAGTTGGGGGTCCCAACCCAAAAGGTACCCGGAGGTGGTTCTGATTCCCCCCCACCGCACCCCGAGCAGCCGTGCAGAGGAAGGGCAAGTCCTGTCCTCCCAGCCCGGCGGGGACTTGCAGCTAGGGGCCCCGGCTGGGGCACTCCCAGCAGCATGGGAGAGATCAGAATTTCATGGGGAGGGCTTATTTCAGGGTCCATTACATGTTTTTCAGAGCCGTGAAATTGGTAAGGCCCTACTGATAAGGCTTCCTAATATTAATACACTTCACCCACAGAATGTAGCAGTTGAGCATTGTTTTATTGATGCTTGCTTGGGATAACCTGCATAACTCACAAATGACAAGGACTTCAATGAGTAATGTGGTCATTCAAGCCAATAAAATGTTTAGACTGCACCACATTATGTTTTCTGATCTCCCATGTGTCTGAACCAGCCCTTCAAACTACAATATGTATAATATTATCATTGGAACAATAACTTTGTAAGGAAATTATCCTGGCGCCTTTGAAGTCAGTGGAAGGATTCCCATTGATTTAAAGGGATGCTATCAACCTGCTTATGTGTTGGTTTGCGATTACATGATTGTAAAAACCTATGTTAAACATTCTCTCCTCTTGCTGTATTAAAGATTCCCACTAATGGGGAACTCTTTAAATCACTGGTGATAAAGGGAAAATAGAAAAAGGGTCACGTGCACATACATTAGAAGAGCATCTCCTTATTTCCATCTAATTTCTTTCAGCTACAGATTTAGCAGTAGGTTCAAACTACAGCAGAGCAGATTTAGATTAAATCTCAGGAAAAACTTTCTAACTGTAAGAACAGTAGGAAATGGAACAGCCTGCCTCAGAAGGTTGTGGAAGCTCCTTCACTGGAGGTTTTCAAGATGAGACTGGATAGTCATCTGTCTTGGATGGTTTAGACACAACCAATCCTGCATCTTGGCAGGGGGTTAGACTAGATGACCCTTGCAGTCTCTTCTAACCTTGTGATTCTATGATTCTGTTTAGGAGTTGGATTAGGATATATTGACTAAACCAATCGTAAGTGCACGCAGAATATCTATACTTGGTCAGACAAATGGTCCATCAAGCTCAGTATACTGTCTTCCGGCAGTGGCTGGTGCCAGATGCTTTAGAGGGAATGAACAGAACAGGGCAATTATTGAGTAATCCATCCCGATATCCAGTCCAGCTTTTCTCAGTCAGAGGTTTAGGCATGATTTCCCTATACAAAAGCCAGGCTGACTGTTCCTCAACATACTGTGTTCCTTTATATGTCTGATAATTCTGTTCTTTACTATAGTTTCAACAATTTGCCTGGCACTGAAGTTAGGCACACTAGCCTATAATTGCCAGGATTGCCTCTAGAGCCTTTTAAAAAAAAATTGGTGTAACATTAGCTATTCTCTTGTCATCGGGGACAGAGGCTCATTTAAGTAGTAGGTTACATACCACAGTTAGTAGTTTTGCAACTTCATATTTGAGTTCCTTCAGAACTCTTGGGTTCATACTACCTGGTCCTGCTGACTTATTGTTTCAGTTTTTTCCTCAAAATCTCCTCTATTGATGCCTCAATCTGGGACAATTCCTCAGATTTGTTACCTAAAAAGAATGGCTTAGGTGTAGAACTCTTTCTCATCCTCTGCAGTGAAGACTGATGTAAAGAATTTATTTAGCTTCTCCCCAATGTTCTTGTTGTCTTTGAGTGCTCCTTTAGCACTCAATCGAATGGCCCCACTGATTGTTTGGCAGGCTTCCTGCTTCTGGTGTACTTAAAAAATAACAAAGGAGTCTGGTGGCACCTTAAAGACTAACAGATTTATTTGGGCATAAGCATCCGAAGAAGGGATGCATCCGAAGAAGTGAGGTTTTTACTCACGAAAGCTTATGCCCAAATAAATCTGTTAGTCTTTAAGGTGCCACCAGACTCCTTGTTGTTTTTGTAGATACAGACTAACACGGCTACCCCTTGATACTTAAAAAATAAAAAACTTTTTTTTTGCTCTTTTTTTGTCTTTTGCTAGCTGTTCATCAAATTGTTATTTTATGGTCTACCTAGTTATACTTTTACACTTGACTTGCCAGAGTTTGTTCCTTTCTATTTTCCTCAGTAGAATCTGACTTCCAATTTTTAAAAGATGTCTTTTTGTCCCTATCTCCCTCTTTAACTCTGCTAGTGATTGTCGTTTTGCTGTTTTTTTTAATTTGGAGTATACATATAGTTTGAGCCTCTGTTATAGTGTTTTTAAAAAGTTTCTATGCAGCCGGCATACATTTCACTCTTGTGACTTTTAATTTCCATATAACTAGCATCATTTTTGTGTAGTCCTTTTTGAAGTTAAATGCAACTGTGGTGGGTTTCTTTGGTATTTTTCCCCCTACAAGGATAAGAACTTTAATTACATTACGATCGCAGTTACCCAGCGAATCAGCTGTATGCACTTCTTGGACCCGATTCTGTGTGCTACTTATGACTAAATCAAGAATTTCCTCACCCTTTGTGGGATCGAGGCGTGGTTGATCCAAGAGGCAGTCATGGAATTGCATAGTCCTCTTTCATCCTCTCAATGGGAAAACAGGTTATTTTCAACCATGATTGATAATATCAACTTGCAACCATTACTTTGGTTTGTGATCTTGTGATAGCATGGTTCATAAAATTAAATATCACTATCAAAAGGCTGATAAATATGGAACTGTGTATATTCAGAAATAATTACCTAGGATTCTTTCCTGAAATTTAAAGAATAAAGAGTTCTCAAACCTTGAGAATTTTACTTAAGAAGGACAGCTATGAAGTAGATAATATCTAATCATTGTCAATAGTGCAGTTTTTTTTTAAGTGTATTGATTTATATTAAATGTAAAGGATACTTGCCCTTGGAAGCTAAGATTTTGTCATGGTTATTTTTAGTAAAATTCAGGGACAGGTCACGGGCAATAAAGATCACGGTTTCTGTTAATTTTTCTATCTGTGACCTTTACTAAAAATCTGTGACAAAATGGGGATCTGCAGGTCCCCACGCTGCCTGCAGTGGGGCAGGAGCTCTGGGGGCCCCCACCTGGGTTGTTTATTGGAGCTCCAGAGTCCCCTGCAGCCCATGGCTGGGAGCAGTGAGGTACTCCTCCCACCTGCAGATCCAGGGGTTCCCCGCTGGCTGCAGGGGCCGGGAGCTCTGGGGGCCCCCACCCCGCACAGCTCTGGGGGCCCCCACAGTTCTGGCAGCTGTGGGGTACCCCCACCACCTGTGGCAGGTTGGAGCTCCAGGAGCTGCAAGAGGCGGCAGGGGTATCCCGCAGCTCCTGGCCCCCATGTGCGGCTGCGGATCCTGCAGCTCCCAAGCCCCACAGGCTGAATTCACAGAGGTCGCTGGAAGTCATGGATTCTGTGACTTCCATGACCTCCATGACTAAATCGTAGCCTTAATCATGGTTTCTTATACTAGTTTCAGTTTTGATCCACTACCAGTGGAGACAACCGTGTAGCACTGCATCTTGTAAAATTCTTTGAACACTTAAAAAAAACCTAATTTTGCTTTCTGTTGAGTGGTCTGTTTATTTATATTTAAGGAATTTGTGCACTAGTGATTTAGAATAAACTCCCAAGAAGTTTACACACTTATAGTGAAGTTAGAATTTTTTGGGTTTAAACAAGAACTTATTTTAATTTCCTGAGCCAGTCAGACACACAAACATTCATCAGTTGTGGGCTTTCAAAATATAGAAATACTAGAATTGCTTTAGTGAACATTTTCATAGCTTATATCAGGTACTTAGCACTTGGGAGTGTACTTTCAGATACAGCTAGTTACAAAAGACATACAAAAAATAATCTTTCCATTCATCTTAATTACTGCGCATTTGTGCTTTTTGCTTACATCCTGTTAAGTGAGAGTCTGTCTGATGTCCAGTATGTTTGAACATAATTTACTCTGTTTTTACAGTTTGAATACCAACCTGTGATAGCAGAAAGTGTCCAAACCCAACAATTAAGGCATATGGGATTATCTAGAGAGTGGGGTATTTTTTTCTATTAGTCTGTGATATAAAATCTTAACTTATCTTGTGATTACAGAGGTCAGCAGATGGGTCAAGTCCAGAAGATGGAGAAGGTAAGAAAGTATTTTAGTTATTTTAGAACACTAGTTGCTGTCTAATCAGAATTTTGTCTGTTTTATCTCTTAAATCCTTTATCTCTACAGAATCTGACCGTGAGGATGGGAGTTACTGTCCTCCTGTAAAACGTGAAAGAACTTCATCTTTAACACAGTTCCCTCCTTCACAGACAGGTAAAGGGTTTTCTAATTCTTTTACAGCAAGAAAATAAGAGAGAAGATGTACTTCCTTGGTTTCTGTCTAATTCTCCAGTTCTGCCATCATCTTCCATGCTGTGGACAGACTATCTAAAGTGGAGGGCGAGCAGATCCTCTTTCCTTTAAATTGTGCTGCTTTTGCCTCTGCCTTCACTCATGAACCTAAGTCTCATCCACATCACTGCCACAACTGAAGCAAGACAGTGAGGAATGTGGGCTTAAATCAGTAGACAAAGCAGGGATATTAAACAACTTTCTTTACTCATAGATTCATAGATTAAGGCCAGGAAAGATTATTGTGATCATCTAGTCTGACCTCTTGCATAACACAGACCATAAAATTTCACTCAGTAATTCCTGCATCAAATCCATAACTTCTGGTTCAGCTAGACAGAATCATTTAGAAAGACATGCAATTTTGATTCAAAGAAAGTGCATCTTATTTCTAGTCTGAATTTGTCTAGCTTAAGCTTCCAACCATTGGATCTTGTTATATCTTTGTCTGTTAGATACAGTACAAACTATATCTATTGAAACATTTTCTACTGTTCATAGACTTATCAAGCCAACCCATAACTAGTCTTTAGATAAAATAAATAGTGACCTTTTTTAGTTTCTCACAGTAAAGCAAGTTTCCAGGCCTTGGATCATTATTTCTGTCATTGTGGATAACACCGTCACTTAGGCCTGTAATTGGGGCGTCATCTTTGACTCATCTTTGTCTCTCGATCCACACTTCCAGGCAGTGTCCAAGTCTTGCTGCTAAAGTTTCCAAGATTCAGCCTTTTCTTTCTGTCTAGACCATCAAGGCTCTTGTTCAGGCATTTTCATCTGCCTTGACTACTAGTCTCTTCTCTGGCCATGAAACCAGCCACAGCATTCTATTCAAGTCTATTCAAAATGCTGCTACTGGGTTCACCTTCCTGGTACATCACCTCCCTCTGTGCCTCTCTACAGGCTCCACCTCCTCCACTGCTTCAAACAGAATCCTTGCTTTTTAAGACTCTTCACCATTTAGTCCCACCCTTTCCTTCAGATCTATTAACTTATCAAACTGTTGACTTTGCCATCACTGGCATGATGAAGGTGATCTTCATCACTTGCCTGTCTACTGCTCCCTCCAGCATCTACCCAACTCTCTTACACTGTTCCCCATACATTGGGGGGGGGGGGGGGGGGGCACACTCCCCAATACAAATGGTAAAGCTGCCAAATTTTCCCTCAAGTTGCTCCTTAATCTGTCTACTTCTGTGATGCTTCCAAATCAGTGCCAGCTAGCATTAGTTACGCAAGAGATGAGCTGAGACTTCAGTTTTTTTGCTAATTTGTTTTTCTTGTTATTCCACCCAGTTTGTATTCTCCACTGTCATGTCCTGTCTGACATCTAGCCTGTAAGTTCTTTATTTTCTGTCTGTACAGTACTTGCATGATGGGGCTCTGTTAATTATCTGTACTACAGCAGAACCTAGGAACCCCAATCAAGGATCAATCATGTTGTAGGTTCCCTGAAAGCCTTGGTGATAGCTGTTTAGTTTCATACAGTGTAAGGCTAGAAGGGACCATTAGACAACCTAGTCTGCCCTTCTCTAGATCATAGGCCATTAAAATTCACCCAGTTGTTCCTATTCTTAGCCCTAAAACTTCAGTTAGTCTAAAATATCCAGGACTCAGATTAAACAGTGAAGAGAACGAGAGAGACCAAGGTTTCCACCAATGCCTGAGGTCCCTGCAACGGCCAGATGATGATGTCCAGATGATCCTAGCAGGTGAACTATGCCCCATGCTGCAGAGGAAGTTGAAACCCTCCAAGGTCCCTGCCAGTCTGAACTGAGGGCAAACATTTTCCCAACCCCAAATGTGGCCATCAGTATGGCCCTGAGCATGGCACACCAGCCATTCTTCTAAGAAAGAGGAAAGCGTGAACATGCGAATATAAGGATGGCCGTACTGGGTCAGACCAAAGGTCCATCCAGCCCAGTATCCTGTCTACCGACAGTAGCCAATGCTAGGTGTCCTACAGGGAGTGAATCTAACAGGTAATGATCAAGTGAGCTCTCTCCTGCTGTCCATCACCACCCTCTGACAAACAGAGGCTAGGGACACCATTCCTTACCCATCCTGGCTAATAGCCATTAATGGACTTAACCTCCATGAATTTATCCAGTTCTCTTTTAAACCCGGTTATAGTCCTAGCCTTCACAACCTCCTCAGGCAAGGAGTTCCAGAAGTTGACTGTGCGCTGTGTGAAGAAGAACTTGTTTGTATTTGTTTTAAACCTTCTGCCCATTAATTTCATTTGGTGGACCCTAGTTTTTATATTATGGGAACAAGTAAATAACTTTTCCTTATTCACTTTCTCCACATCACTCATGATTTTATATACCACTATCATATTCCCCCTTAGTCTCCTCTTTTCCAAGCTGAAAAGTCCTAGCCTCTTTAATCTCTCCTCATATGGGACCCGTTCCAAACCCCTAATCATTTTAGTTTCCCTTCTCTGAACCTTTTCTAATGCCAGTATATCTTTTTTGAGATGAGGAGACCACATCTGAACGCAGTATTCAAGATATGGGAGTACCATGGATTTATATAAGGGCAATAAGATATTCTCCATCTTATTCTCTATCCCCTTTTTAATGATTCCTAGCATCCTGTTTGCTTTTTTGACTGCCGCTGCACACTGCGTGGACGTCTTCAGAGAACTATCCACGATGACTCCAAGATCTTTTTCCTGATTCGTTGTAGCTAAATTAGCCCCCATCATATTATATGTATAGTTGGGGTTATTTTTTCCAATGTGCATTACTTTACATTTATCCACATTAAATTTCATTTTCCATTTTGTTGCCCAATCACTGAGTTTTGTGAGATCTTTTTGAAGTTCTTCACAGTCTGCTTTGGTCTTCACTATCTTGAGCAGTTTAGTATCATCTGCAAACTTTGCCACCTCACTTTTTACCCCTTTCTCCAGATCATTTATGAATAAGTTGAATAGGATTGGTCCTAGGACTGACCCTTGGGGAACACCACTAGTTACCCCTCTCCATTCTGAAAATTTACCATTTATTCCTACCCTTTGTTCCCTGTCTTTTAACCAGTTCTCAATCCATGAAAAGATCTTCCCTCTTATCCCATGACAACTTAATTTACATAAAAGCCTTTGGTGAGGGAACTTGTCAAAGGCTTTCTGGAAATCTAAGTACACTACGTCCACTGGATCCCCCTTGTCCACATGTTTGTTGACCCCTTCAAAGAACTCTTAATAGATTAGTAAGACACGATTTCCCGTTACAGAAACTATGTTGACTTTTGCCCATCAATTTATGTTCTTCTATGTGCCTGACAATTTTATTCTTTACTATTGTTTCAACTAATTTGCCCGGTACTGATGTTAGACTTACCGGGCAAATTAGTTGATGTCTGTAATTGCCGGGATCACCTCTAGAGCCCTTTTAAAATATTGGCGTTACATTAGCTATCTTCCAGTCATTGGGTACAGACGCCAATTTAAAGGACAGGTTACAAACCATAGTTAAGTAACAGAGCGGTAGCCGTGTTAGTCTGAATCTGTAAAAAGCAACAGAGGGTCCTGTGGCACCTTTAAGACTAAGAAGTATTGGGGCATAAGCTTTTGTGGGTGAATCTTGCGTCTGATGAAGTGGGCATTAACCCACGAAAGCTTATGCTCCAATACTTCTGTTAGTCTTCAAGGTGCCACAGGACCCTCTGTTGCTTAAACCATAGTTAGTAGATCTGCAATTTCACATTTGAGTTCTTCAAAGCATGAAAGCACTGATCCATCCCATTCAGTGTCTCCTCTCAAGTTGTGGACAGTCTCTAATGTTTCAGCGGGAAGTGTGTATGTGGTAGTGGCGGACAGAAGAACTATTCTGCTGACTCAGATTTGAGCCCCAGGCAAGATTAGGTTCAATCTTTGCTGTGCTTTGTCTGAGCACCTCTCTGCTGGTAACCTTCATCACAGTGCCCATTAAATGGAAGTACATTTGAAGATGAAAGCTTGGCACTAGACCCATGGTCACTGGCACGGGGCACAATAGTCTCTTGGGCACATAGAGCATCAATTCACAAGGAGTCATCACTGGTCAGTCCTACGACATGTAAAATTTATAACTCGTTCGCTCTTAGATGATTCACCCGGGTGGCTATTAATGAAGAGACACTGCTTGGAGGCATTGCCTCATTGAGTTTGTCATTTATTTGAAATCCTACTAAAATGGAGTAACAGCAACTCCCCTCCCCCCAGTTTAATTAAGGAGAACCTATGCCCTGTGAGACATTTTGGTATTTAGCCTTTGTAGGATTTCTTATTCATATGATGGTGATTCTAACCTGGCCCTTGCAGTTACCCTTTAAGGCAGCGACTGTTCTTAATGTTTTCATTATTTGGGGAATGTCAGCCACTTGGCTAGTTCATTCTCCCCTCTCCAAAAGATACTCCAGAATAAACTAGCATATCAACTTTATCAGCATTATGACTGGCACCTAACTGGAGGTGTCAGTGTCCGCTATTGTTAGTTGTTGGAGGGTAGTAACTTGTTGGCTTTCACTGACTGTGTGTTCACATTTCTCTATGGGAAGGACTGACTACTCAGATCTATCTTTTGAGAGGTGTTAGAATATCATTCCGCATCACAAGATCCAGCTGGTCTTTAATCATGCAACTGTATCACACATGGCTCAGCAAGATGAGACGCACGTGATCTCAAGCACCACAGGCTTGGCAGACACAGATTGTTTTACTCATTGAGCATCAGTTTTAACTGTACTCAGAGTACATGATCAGGTGATAGCAAATGTTTTTTGTATGACATTGTCAGTGGTGAATTCAGAAACACTGAATAGATACCCTATATTGTAGTAATCAGAATAATGACATTAGGACTTCCCTGCCTGGTGCAGACCAGTATCACATCTTCTCCAAGACTGGACCTCCAAATCCCACAAGTCATGAGAAATTACAGATTATACCTGGGAGGGAGAGCTCTAGCAGAGGGGATTCTTGGCCCAGAGTACTTGCTTATTATTGGCACAATGGGCATTTTATTATTGCTTTGAAGATAAGGAGTGTCCTGAATTCCTCAAAGATGGAGTTAATTTGAATGGCTCTCCAGATCATCAGTACTACTTATTGCTAGCGTTCAGAGAAGTCTGGAGAAGCCAACTTTGATGTGTTTGCCATCAGTGCTCTTCACATTAAAAACTCTTTAACAGAATCAGAGGTTGCGAGGACTCCATGTTCCAGCAGTCCCAGGGTGACCCAGATATGATATGATTCGACTCCAGCAGCCCCATGCTAATCCTGATAGGGATTTAGACTCAACCTGGCTTTTACCAAGATGAGTCTCTCAGCCGGGGTCTTGCATTCCATCCCAGTCAAGTAGCCTGCTGCCAGGTGACAGGGTCCAGGACTGGATCACCCTACGCCTGGTGAGGTAGGGTGAAAAGGTTTGTTGATTATAGCAATGGTTTGTGAATCTGCTTTGAGTCTCTTATCTAGTGAGCTTGGGTTTGTTGCATGGGCAGTTATTTTCTGGGAAATATTGATTTTAGACTTCACAAGAGGCAAGCATTAGATCTTCATAGTTGGACCAACCTGGTGCCAAATACTTTCTAAGATAAGGTGGTGCATTTAAATTCTCATAAATACTTCCCTTAAGCATTGTCTACATGGGAAAATTTACCGGTATAACTATACCAGTATAATTATAGCACTGTAACTGCTGATATAACATAACCCCATGTGTGGACACACTTTTTTGGGATGTGGAGTGCTTTTATTTCGTTAGCTTTGTCTCTTTGGAAGTAATTTAAGCTAAGTTTCAACTCTTTGTAAGACAGTTGACTGTTATGTTATCAAAAATTTTGTTCTTTGAGTAGTTGTCCCTGTGGGTGCTCCCCTCCAGCTGTGTGCGCACACCCGTATGCTTTTGATCAGAGGTTTTTGGTAGCAGTGTCCAGGTGGTCTGTCCCTGTGCTGTGATGAAAGAGTATATATGGGAGAATGGAGATATGCGACCACTCCAGTTCCTTCCTAACTGTCTGTGGCTAGAGATGGAGTGTTGTGGTCTGTTAGCTTTGAGTTCATCTAGCTTGCTTGTCTTTATTTTTTATTCTGTTTTATTGTATTAATTCCCTGCACACGTTGGGGTGCTTTGGGTGGTTCCCCTTTTTGTTTTTGTAGTTGGGGCCTCCTTTCTCCCCCCTGAGACCCTGGCCTCTCTTTGTCTGTGGCCTTTTTTAGAGGAGTGGGTAGGGTGGGTATGCCCAAAACTCCAGGCTTCAAACCCTGCCCGACCTTTAATAAGTCTTTTCCCCTCAGTGACTGACATTCCAGCTGCCTCTGCTGTCTCAGAGAGTCTCGCATTCCATCTGAGTGCAAGGTCCGCACTGGTTTTAAGAGCAGATCTAGGAAGCTGAAAGAAGACAGGCTCAAGTTACTCCTTATGGAACATTCCTTGAGATCTGCTACTGCCTCAGGGCCCAAGTACTCCCTTCTCACTCTCCACACCTGATACATTGGCCTCAGACAATCTGGGTGCCCCAGCAACTTCTGTGGTTCCAGCTTCAATAAGCAGAGACCTGTGGACAGCTTTAGAGACCCTGACATCTTTAAAAAAAAAAAACAAAAAAACAAAAAAACAACACACACACACCCAAGGTCCTCCAGGAGAGAGCCTAGGAAGAGGGAGAAGTTGCTCCAGAAGTTGGGTAGCAAGGAGACCTAGTGTCCTAGTACGCATATTACCGAGGCTCCTATCCCCTCTGGTGCTGACCTCTCCATACCAGCAAAAAAGATTTACAGTATTTCACTCACCCAGAAATCTCTCAGTAAGCAGCCCAGCTTAGCACTGATGCTGGTCTTCCAGACACACAAACTCCTTGAGGAAGCCAGCTTCATCTCTGACCCTGACCCCACTTCTATGGGCCAGGCGCATAAGGATTGACTGATTGCCTGGCCTTACCATCCCCAGTATCTTCAGCTCCATTTTAACCAGCCACTCAGTGCCCTGCTTTGCCAGTGCTGACTAGATCCGTTGTGAAAGAGAACTTTCAAGTGTCTGAAGAACCTGACTGCCCTCTACTGAGAGGTACCAAGAGGGATCTTCTGCTGGTACAGTCTCACACTTTGATGACAACATGGCTACTGGGAATGACGCCTCTAGCCTCTTGCCCCACACTTGCACATTATAGAAACTGGATGATCCCTTCTGGGACTTGGAGATCTCTGTCCAAGATTCCACTACCTTTCCACTTGACACCCTTTTCCCCTGCCCCTACTGAGATGGCTTTGTCTGGTTAAGACATCTCTCAGGATCAGGATAATGAAGGCACAGTGGTCAGGTGGGGTTCCAGGAGATGGTGGGAATGACAACCAAGGTGGTGAAGCTCCTTCCATCCTCTTCTGACACAGACACTGTCGCGGTAGCCAACTTTCCCTCCTCACCCCCCGCCAAGGTTTTCTTTTTGAGGACCCTGAAAAGGAACCATCATTAATTTGTGAACAAATTAGGCCTAATTTCCAACCAAATTTTGGTTAATTGATTTCTGGTTTCATGCTTGTTTAGTAGGCATGACTTTAACAGTCCTTGAATTTTAGTAGTGGGCCTTTTGTTTAGACTAATTTAATCTTTTTGTCTTCATTTTTCACCTTTTCCCACCAACATGTGTTATAGGTTATTCTGACATTTTATGAGTTTCACTTTTCACATTTGCTCACAATTAGAGTAAATTTGTAGGCCCAATTATTACAACAGCACTCATAGGAACAATTGCTCAAAGGAGAAGGCTAGGTTATTTACTTTTATGGCAATTAGAGTTCTTTGAGATGTTTGTCCCTATGGGTGCTCCACTACCTGCCCTCCTTCCCCTCTACTTCAGAATCCTTGCCTCTGGCTGGATTTTGTGGTTTAAGAAGAAACTGGACTGGCATCAATTCCATCCTCCCCAATGTGCCCTCAGATTAGAGCATAAGAATGTATAGGGCGCAGGTGCAGACCAAAAATCTCTTTTTGAAAGTACATGGGTGCATGCGCATCTGGGGTGGAGCACTTAGAGGGACAAAATCTCTCTAAGAACTCTAGTTATTGTATAAGTAAGTAACCTGTCCTTTCATAGATGTCTAATTGCATCTCTCCATGGTATGAGCCATTGTGTGTGGTACTGGGAAACTCCTCCTAGTCCTAGGGCCTGCTCATTGCTTGCACTATCCAGAGTAGAGAATCTTTTGGCCAAGTCTGTGCTGCTGCAAGCATGGAGATGACCGTGTGCTTTTATGTGTGTTCTTCAAGCCACATTAGCTTGGCCTCAGTTTCTAGGATGAGTTCCTTATCAGACTATCAGTACAGTGATGATTGCTCTTCATTTGAGAGGATTCATTTTCTTCCACCATCTGGTGTTTTTGTTTCTTTCAGGATGTCTTTTTTCAGAAGCCTGACACTAAAAATGCGTGCCTCGTGGGAGTATATCTTAGCAATTGCCTTGCGATTGGTGTAGCTGTATGTGCTTTTTACATAGACATGAGTAAGAGATCTCTTGAGCTACCTACTTGCCAAGGCTTTGTCTAGACTAGAATAAAAGGTGTGATGTTAAAGGGTGTTTGCTACAATATGCTAACAATTCTGAAAAGTAGTATAGATAAGGCACGTTGCATTTAACACATACTAAGCTGCTAGAGTTGAAACTTAGGCTCTCTTTTAGGCTTCAATTTAACCAGTTTAGCACGTGTTAAATTATTCACTGCTTGTCCACACTAGACTTTTCAAAAGTGTTGATTCAAACATGTTAGAATATTAAGCAAACATACCTCCCAATCCTAGTCTAGGTGGGACCCGACAGAGGAAATCCTGTATGTGGTGTCTTTAAAGAAGTAGATATTACTCTTCTGTTGCCAGCTTTGGCATTTCCTAACTTTTGAGTGCTTGACTTTTAACATCTTTTCCAGTTTGAAATTCACATGTTGATATATTCATAGCTTTTAAGGCCGGAAGTGACTGTTGCGACCAAGCAACTCTGACCTCCCAGAAGACAGGCCAGAGAACTTCCATTAAGTAATTTTTGTTTGAACTAGAGCATATCTTTTAGAAAAAACCTCCAATCTTGACTTAAAAATTCAGTGATGGAGAATCCACCACGACCCTTGGTAAATTGTTCCAGTGGTTAATTACTCTCACTGTTAAATGTACACCTTATTTCCAGTCTGAATTTTTGTAGCTTCCACTTCCAGCCATTGGCTCTTGTTAGACCCTTCTCTGTTAGATCGAAGAGCCCATTATCAGATATTTATTCCCCATGTAGGTACGTGTAGATTGGAATTAAGTCGCCTCTTAGTCTTCTCTTTGTTAAGCCAAATAGATTGAGCTCCTGGAGTCTATTACTGTAAGGCATGTTTTTCAATCCTTTAATCATTCTTGTGGCTCTTCTCTGAACCCTCTCCAATTTATCAACATCCTTCTTAAATTGTGGACACCAGAACTGTACACGGTATTCCAGCAGCAGTTGCACCAGAGCAAATACAGAGGTAAAATAACCTCTCTACTTCTGCTTGAGATTCCCATTTATGCGTCCAAGGATTGCATTAGCCGTTTTGGCCACAGTGTTGGACTGGGAGCTCCTGTTCAGCTGATTACCTACCATGACCCCCCAAATCTTTTTCAGAGTCACTGCTTCCCAGGATTGAGGCCCCCATTGTGTAAGTATGGTCTACATTCTTTGTTCCTTGGTGTATACATTGACATTTAGCTGTATTAAAACACATATTGTTTGCTTGCGCCCAGTAGACCAAGTGATCCAGATTGCTCAGTATCAGTTACCTGTCCTCTTCATTATTTACCATTCACCCAATCTTTGTGTCATCTGCAAACTTTATCAGTGATGATTTTATATTTTCTTCCACCAGGTCATTGATAAAAAATGTTAAACAGCATAGGCCCAGGAACCGATCATTGCAGGACCCCACTAGAAACACACCCACTCAAGCGGTTTCTTAATCTGTTTAATGTGTGCTTTGTTAGTTTTATGTTGTTCTAGTTTTTTAATCAAAGTGTCATGCAGTACTAAGTCAAATGCCTTTATAGAAGTCTAAGTATACATCAACACTATTATTTTTATCAACCAAATCTGTAATACCATCAAAAATATTGTTAGTCTATTTTCCATTAAACTTATGTTGATTGGCATTAATTATGTGTTACCCTTGTTTAATTCTTTATTTGAGTTCAGTATCAGCTGATCCATTATTATATTGAAGGGCGGGACTTTACAATGAGGGAAACTAATCTCTTGTGTCTGTATGTGTGGTTTTTTTCTTAGTAACTTTTTTCTTGACTACAGTAACAAAGAACAATGTCTTTATGCCATCAAGCTTCTGTGAACCTTCTGCAGGAAATTCTGACTCAGAACCAGGTGAGCTTCCTAATCTCTTTGCCTTTTTCAGCAAGCTGTTATGCCTTGTGCTTGTGATCTAGAGCGGGCTAATTAACATTTTAAAATTAAGCCCTTAGATGAAAGAATGTAAGTTAGCTGCTAAAATTCATCTCCCCTCATAAGTAGATTGTTTGTTTTTATCAGTCATTATAGATGGTTTGTTTTCTGGGGTTTGCAGATATAAACTGTTTATTTACAGTTCCCACTTTGCAATCCATCTGAACTTCAGATGAAGTGGAATATGTCATTTTCCAGTATGTCATTGTTTTGTACAATGGAAGGTGGTATGATTCAGGTTTTGTATCTGTTACCCTACTAGCTTAATAGCCTGCTGTCATGTCAGCTGTATATGGTTACAAATATAACATAACCCACAAATCATACAAACATTTCATTACTGAAAATAGAATTTAATTTAGCCTTATGTGACTTTTTAAAATGTTTTTAGAAGATGGTTTTAATTTCACTTTTTTTTTTTCAGTGGATCAGACAGTTACCACAGCCCCAGTTCTTTCCTCCCTTTGGAACAAGGGACTTTGCCCACGTCTGCAATAACTTACAGCATGTGCTATCTTTAGCACTTCCCCAGCTGTAGAGTGGAAGCGTGTACACATGCACCCAAACAGTCTTCGGGCTTGGCTACACTGGCGCTTTACAGCGCTGCAACTTTCTTGCTCGGGGTGTGAAAAAACACCCACTGAGCGCAGCAAGCTACAGTGCAGTAAAGCGCCAGTGTGAACAGTGCCCCAGCTAATCCCCTCATGGAGGTGGAGTACCTGCAGCACTGGGAGAGCTCTCTCCCAGCACTGGCACGCGACCATACTCGCACTTCAAAACGCTGCTGCGGGAGCGCTTTGAAGTTTTGAGTGTAGCCACGGCGTTTGTGGTCCAACGCCATTTGAAATCACTCCCAATGAAGATTCTCAGACAAACACTACATCAAGATAGAGTTAAAATTGTGGTTACAGATTAGTAATTTTGACTAAAGGTTGTATTTATTCCTAAACTAAGACCTATAAACTCAGGAAATTCAGAGTTAATGGTACACTTGTAGGAAAACATTTTAAGATATGGCACATGTAAAATCTTAACTCTGTTCTTTAGTGACACCATTAAATAACCATAAAATTATGATAAATTTTTAAGTGGTCATGGTCGTAGATTAGATAAAACTGATGTTGAATTAGATTTTGTCTTCCATCTTCATGGGATCACTACAGGACATTCTTCAAATTTAGCCTATGCAGAAGATTTCAGTGAGTTTTAACTATATAGGAAATTTGAAGAGATAGTGTTACTCTGTTACTGAAACCATTCGAGATGAGACAAGGGCCTGAGGTGCTAAATTTCTTAAAGAACCCATTTTAAAATAATTAGTTTTGATTCATCAACTAACAAATTTACTTGCAAATTCTTAGTAAACTTATTCTGTACTCACAGTAAGTATTGGAGAAGATCAGTGTATTCTTTATTCATAACAGAGGTGTTGAATCCCTGCTTTAAGTACAAAACTGAATCTTAATGATGGAGCCCTCCTCCATAGTAAAGAGCAGAATGAAACTTCTTAACACTTAACCCAACTCAAAAGCAGAGGGTGACTTCTGCAACCTCCATAATACCAACTGCCCCATTAGCCTTATTGCTATGTTACTGTTTCTGTTGTACTTTCCTTCCCATTTGTCATACACAATTTGCAGAATGGTGAAGTGCAAAATCACAACAAATTGATCGTGGTAAACATCCATGCTGCCTTGCCCCCAACCCCCCTTTTGCACTTCTTCCCCTCAGAACACATGCATTTTTATAATTCTCTGAGGAGAACTAGATTCTTCTTTCAGTTAAGTATTAGAGGGGTAGCCGTGTTAGTCTGGATCTGTAAAAAACGACAGAGTCCTGTGGCACCTTATAGACTGATGTATTGGAGCATAAGCTTTCGTGGGTGAATATGTCTGATGAAGTGGGTATTCACCCACAAAAGCTTATGCTCCAATACGTCTGTTAGTCTATAAGGTGCCACGGGACTCTTTGTCGCTTCTTTCAGTTAATCTATTAAAAATTCTACTTGTGGTTACCAGCAAAGGTTCTTGCCATCTCTGTTGTCAGGCACTGCGGGTCTGGAACCCAGGCCTGCGGAGTTGTTTAGTGAGAGATTTACGCACTGTGCTGCAGTCAGATGAAACTGCAGCTGATGCCCCACCACCAGATGTTACACCCACTGACTAGCTGCAGACTGCTGATTGGACACCACTTGGTATAAAGCTCCCTGTTCCTGTCCCACCACTTGTTCAAGCAACAACTCACGAGTACCGTTGCTGCCTAGAACTCCGACGTCAACTCCCTGCCTCTTTGCTTGGCTCCTACTCCTTGTTCCTGTCTCTTGCTATCTTGCCTTGCTCCTTGTTCCTTTTACCATACCTAGTTCCACACTCTTGCTATCATGTCCTGCTCCTAGTTCCTGTTTCCTTGCCCTGACCCCTGCTGCTGACTCCTCCTTTGACCCTAGGTGTGACTTCTGACTCCAATTCTGACTTAATTCTTGACATGGCTCTAAATTTGACCCTTGGTGTGATTTTGGATTCTGACTCTGGCTTTGATCTTCAGCATGATTCCCAATTATAACCCTGATTCCACCCCTTGTTCTGACCATTAGGTCAGACTGTTCTGTTAGAGACTCTAGCAGCTTGCTCAGATCCTCTTGGTCTTCTCCAGGACTCGCTGCTGAATCCTTGGACTAAGTATGGACACCTCCAGGGTGCTTGCCCCACTGTTGCCCCAGGGGCCTGTGAGTCTGCAGGAGCAGACTGCCCCTCTCTATAGGATGAAAACCTGAAAGTGAGGGACCAAGCGCTACAGCTACAGATGAGAAATCGCTCCTTGCTGGAGCAAGCTCCAGCACTTGGAGCGGCTGTGGGTACCCACTTGTCTGCCCTTACGATGCCAGCTTGGTGGACCAGCCCCAGAGTCCCTCTGCTGGAAATATATAATGATGCCTACAATAAGTTTCATGGGTTCCTTACCTAGTGCAGACTTCTGTTTATGCTCCAGACCAAGGAGTATGTCACAATCAAGTAAATTGCGTCTAATGCTGACCTGCTTACTGGGATAGCACTGGCATAGGTCTCTCCCCTTCTAGAGCAGGATCACTCAATGTTGACCAACTGGGACTTATCTGTACAAGCATTTGCTACTATTTTTTAATGACCCTCACAAATCCTGCATGACAGACTCTGCTGTATGAAAGCTTTGTCAAACTCTGGAGTCATAGAATCATTGAATATTAGGTTTGGAAGAGACCTCACGAGGTCATCTAGTCCAATCACCTGCTCAAAGCAGGACCAACACCAACTAAATTATCCCAGCCAGGGCTTTGTCAAGCCAGGCCTTAAAAACCTCTCAGGATGGAGATTCCACCACCTCCCTAGGTAACCCATTCCAGTGCTTCACCACCCTCCTAATGAAATAGTGTTTCCTAATATCCAACCTAGACTTCCCCCACTGCAACTTGAGACTGTTGCTTCTTGTTTTGTCATCTGCCACCACAGAACAGCCTAGCTCCATCCTCTTTGGAACCCCCTTTCAGGTAGTTGAAAGCTGCTATCAAATCCCTCCTCACTCTTCTCTTCTGCAGACTAAATAAGCCCAGTTCCCTCAGCCTCTCCTCATAAGTCATGTGCCCCAGCCCTCTAATCATTTTCGTTGCTCTCCGCTGGACTGTCTCCAATTTGTCCACATCTCTTCTGTAGTGGGGGGGACCAAAACTGGACGCAGTACTCCAGATGTGGCCTCACCAGTGTCAAATAGAGGAGAATAATCACTTCCCTCAATCTGCTCACAGTGCTCCTACTAATATAGCCCAATTTGCCATTGGCCTTCTTGGCAACGAGGACACACTGCTGACTCCTATCCAGCTTCTCATCCACTGTAATCCCCAGGTCCTTTTCTGCAGAACTGATGCTTAGCCAGTCGGTCCCCAGCCTATAGCGGTGCATGAGATTCTTTCTTCCTAAGTGCAGGAGTCAGCCCCTTTTGTCACCCAGTTCTGATGCTTGGCCATAGATACCGCCTGGAACATGGCCGCACTTCTCCAGCAGTTTTGGCGTGGTCTTTGCGAAGAAACTGGAACGTAAAAGGGTTCCACCTACCTTCTGCACTTACCTAAGGCTCAAGCCCAAGCAAGCTCTGCCTCGTTTGAGTCCGTTCACACTAACACAGTACAGTCCCACCTATTCTCCGGTGAGTGAGAGTGTAGAAAACAGGAGACCCTCTGCTTCTATTGTGGAGGAGCAGGGCACGTGGTATCCACTGTTAAGTGCTGTGGAATGTTGTTGCTGCTGCAGCATTGTTACTGTTTTTTGGAACTCCAATATCAGCTGCACTAGCAGATAGTGCCACATGTTAATTCAGAAGACCTTGATGTTACTCATAAAGAATGATCACAGGCTTGGTTCAGTGGCGAAGGCACTCAGCCAGGTTTATTGTTGCTGAAGCATGGTATTAGCGCCCTGACTGTGGTTACAGGTGCACTAACGCATGCATGCCCACGACAATGGTACCCACTCAGTTAATGCACCAGGATGCACTAAGGGGAGGGATAGCTCAGTGGTTTGAGCATTGGCCTGCTAAACCCAGGGTTGTGAGTTCAGTCCTTGAGGGGGCCACTTAGGGATCTGGGGCAAAATCAGTATTTGGTCCTGCTAGTGAAGGCAGGGGCCTGGGCTCAATGACCTTTCAAGGTCCCTTCCAGTTCTAGGAGATAGGATATCTCCATTATTTTATTTTTTCCCCCTTGGCTGTATAAAGGTGCCCCTCCTATTACTTCTGCTTTTATACATTGTTACAAACAAGTTATGTATTACATTCCTGACATCTTTAGTTACCGCCCATATCTTTATACCTGCTAGTTCAAACAAAATGTCCCTAAACATTATCCTGTCATCCTGCCCTTATCTTATTTGGGGTCACTGTGTTCCTGTATCTTCACGTAAGAATGGGTTAACTGATGTTACTTGAGAGCTCTAGGTGTTCCTGTAGCATCCTGTCAGGTCAGGAATGTGCTTACTTGCTGTTAGCTAATACCTGGGTCATTGTTATTTTGCCAAGGCCAGGCCTACTCTGGTTCACAGTCTTGGTTCACACTGTTAGTTATGCCTAGGCCTTTAGCAAGTCCTACATCCACGTGCCCTGTCAAAACCCCTGCTAACCTGATGATAGGGAAAAGAATACCCCCACACCCAATCAGGGTTCCCAGCCTGCGTACCATGATGGAGAAACCCTGAGACTGTTAAACCAGGAATTCTTCATTTCCAGTTCTACATATTCCCCTGCACCTGTGGATCTTGCAGGTCAAGCAGGCCTTCCCCATGGTATGGGCCTTGATCAGTTCAGGAGTGGGTGAGAATTATATGGATTTTTCCATGGCCCAAGTCCTTGATCTTCCAGTACAACCCAAGGTTATCCCGGATCTTGTAGAAACAGTAGATGGGTCACCTTTGGGGTCTGGCCCAGTTACACAGGAAAGCACATCACTGAAAGTGGTGATTGGGGAACACCGGGAAGCTCTTCCTGGAGTAACGTCCCTACGGGTGCTCCACTTCAAGTTTGCATGCGCCGGGTGTGCTTTTGATTGGAGATTTTGGGTAGTGGTGCCTGTTCGGTCCATGCATGCACTCCACCCTGCCTTGTGCTCTGCATCATGGCTATATGGAGCTGTGCGGGTGAACTGCCCTCAGTTTCTTTTGAATCACCGCTGCCTGAGACTGAGCCTTAGCAATGTCAGAGTTGAGCTTACCTCAACTGTATTTTTTCTCTTTTCTACTAGTTAGTATTAGTACTTAGTGTTAGCTTTTATATTAATTATTGTAATTCTATAAAGTTAAAACACACACACAGTTATAGTTTTCACTGTAAGGATCATTGTCCTTTCTCCATTTTTTTCCTCCCCTCAGCGGAACTTAAATGCTTGGAAGGCATGCAACCAAGTCTTAAACACTACCTTTTGTGCTGGTAGGCAAGCCTGGTGAGTGGTGGGCATTCCTGGTTTGTCCATTGCCTTGAGGAGTCTCATGTTCCCTAAAAGTGTAATTTCTGCTTGCCATTAAAGTCAAGAGCCTGAAAGAATTGGGAACTTAAGCTATGTCTCCTCATGATGGAGAGTTTGCTCTGACCTGCTTCTGACCCCAGGGGGCCCTCCCCGTATAGTTGTCTCTGAGCAAGTTGACTGCCTCGACCTCCTTGGTGCAGCACTTCCCTAGAGCATTGAAGAGGAAGTCTCTGGAATCCTCTCAAAAGAACTCTAGGATGCAGTCTTCAAGCCCCCTTGGTAGTGAATTTACCTCAAAGGGACAGTCTCTGGTTCCGGCAACCACTTTGGCACGTACTGTTCTCCAACTGGGTACCCACGAGGCTTCAGGTTCCTCATATATCATGAGCACCAACAAGTCCAAGGACTCTTAAGGATTCTGGCTGTGGAAGATTTGTACCATCTGGTGATCGCAGCAGCATGGAGAAGACCATCTCTTCTAAACTGGTACTGACATCGTTTGGTCTTCTGTGGTGACAAAGTTCTAGGCACCAAGGACATGGTAGACTAACACCTACTGGTCATTCATTGGAGCACATAAGACCTTCGATACCTTCATCTCCTTCTTCCATGGTTACTTCTGTCCAGGCGACCTGCTCAGTACTGACCATTGTTTCGGTAGTGCAAGAGTTTCGATTCCCTCAGGATTTACCAGTAATAGAGACACCTGAATCTCCTTTATTTGGCACTGACCCATTCTTGGTAGCAAGAACCTCTCAATCCCTGGAGGTTCACCTAGTGCTGATGGACTCTCCACCTATCTTTACAGGTGTCCCACCCATACCTAGTGATGATGATGAGGAAGATGATGTGGACTTCTCATCAGTTTCCCAGATTTTCATCACTGAAAGGATATCAGACTCCTTACAAATTCCACTTGAAGAGTCACCGCGTAAGCTGCTCAATATTCTGCATATGTCATCTTCCTGCATTGCACTACGTATTAACGGGGCTCTGCTAGACCTTGCAATAATAATTTGGCATACCCCTGCCACAATACAGCCTACATGTAAGAGGGTGGACAAAAAATATACTCCCCTCTAATGACTTGGAATTTTTATTTTTGCATCCCTCCCCCATCTCCATTGTGGTCAACACTATTAACAAATGTGGAAGACAGAACCATGCTGAATTGATTCCTTATGGCAAAAACCAAAAGCAGCGTTACTTATATGGCTGAACGTCTACTAAACTGACTACTCTACAATTTAGGATTGCCAGCTACAAAGACCTCATGATGAAAAACAGCCATACTAACTATGTGAAGTTTAATTCCTTTACTTAGTATCTTCCTCCAGAGAAGGTGGAACAATTTCAGGCACATTGCCGAGGGTCAGCTGATGGCCAGAACATCACTGCAGGACTCTCTGGATGCTGTGATACAGCCGCTCGTTGTGTTTCTGTGGCAGTAATCATGAGGAGGGCTCCTGACTTCCGCTCTCGGGATTTCTTAAGGAAATACAGCTGAGGCCCTTCCTTTTGATGGATCGATGCTGTTCGCAGATAAGACTGACTAGGTTCTACATACTTTAAAAGACGTGTTCTCTGGGAATCTACACCCCTTCACAAAAAAAGAAAGTTTAATAAGTCCCAGACTGAATGGGACGAGATCTCTTTTGACAGGGTGGTTGAGGTGCTGAGTTACCATCACCACTCAGACTTGCTGCAACAATCTGCATGTCTCCATCACCTCAGAGACTTCCTTTCTCACTTATGCTGGGCTTGGGGACATATAACTATGGACAAGTGGGTTTTGGAGATCATTTCAACAGGATAAGCCATCCACTTTACTTCCCTCCTGCCATCCCACCCCCGTTCCCTGTCCCTTTTCAGGCACCCGTCTCAGGAATACCTTCTATGACAGGAAATACAACCCCTCCTGAACTTGGGTGGTATAGAATCACTTCCTATGCAACACAGAGGGAAGGGTTTTTATTCCAAGTACTTTTCAGGTTCCGAAAAATAACAGCGGATGGACACCCATTTTAGATCTAAGATTACTCAACAGATTTGTAAATATTCAGAAGTTCAAGATGGTAACCCTTGCAGCAGCAATTCCATCACTGGATTAAGGGGATTGGTTCTCAACATACAAGATTCTTACTTTCATATAGCGATTTACCCCTTCCACAGAAGATTCCTATGCTTCACTTTGAATCAAGAACATTTTCAGTACAGGTGCTCCCATTTGGTCTCTCCTTTGTGCCCAGAGTATTCTCAAAAGTTCTCTTAGTGGTGGCTGCTTCTCTGTGCAGACAAGAAATTCTGATATTCCCATATCTCAGTGATTGGCTGCTCAAGGGATGGTTCTACAGCAAAGCCCGGCTTGTCATTCAGAGGGCCATAGACCTATTTCTCTGACTGGGATTACTATTAAAGATACAAAAGTCCACCTTAACCTTAGTGCAAAGTTTGGAGTTCATAGGAGCTTACCTTGGTACCAGCCAAGGCATACCTCCCTTTGCAGAGGTTCGCAGCCCTAGCCAATTTAGTCACTACAGTCCAGATCAGCCCCCAAATACCCATGGGAAATTGTCTCCAGCTGTTGGGCCATAGAGCAACTGGTAGTTTTATAACATGCAAGACTTCACATGCGTTGCCTCCCAGGGCGGCTAAGAACTGTTTATTTGCTGAACAAACAGAGTTTGAATAAACTAGTCTTGACGCCTGTGGGTGTGAAAAGATCTCTCAACTGCTTGAAGGACCCTCACAACATCTGCACAGGGGGATACCCTTTGCTCAGCCTTCTCTAATGTTACTACTAATGATAGATGCATGCCTACTGAGATGGGGAACCCATCTAGGCACTCTGACTTTTTAAGGCAGGTGGTAACCTCTTGAGACCACTTTACACATAAACCTCCTGGAACTCATGGCAGTCAGGAATGCCTGTTTCCATTTTCTGTTGCTAATCATGGACTGCTGCTAAGCATGAGGATCACAACATGTCATGCAGGTTTTGTATGAACTGTCAGAGCTGCGAGGTTGCTCTCCCTCTGCTCCAAAGCAGTAAGACTGAAATTGGTGCATTCAAAATCATATCAGCGTCTCAACAGCTTATCTTTCGGGCATGCAAAACATCACCACAGAAATGCTGAGTAGGTGCTTCACGCAGGATCACGAATCGGAGATAGATCCCATTACTCTGCCATATATTTTGATGTTGGGGCTTCCCAGAAATAGACCTATTTGCCATGGCCAAAACCAAATAATGCTTCCAGTTCTGCTCAAGAGGAGGAATGGGTCACTGCTTCTTGGGAGATGCCTTTCTCCTTCCTAGGCGCTAAGGTCTCCTGTATGCATTCCCTCCAACTCCTCTGATCTGCAGGGAGCTGATCAAAATAAGAAAGGACAAGGACAGGGTTCTTTTGGTGGTCCCCACGTGGCCAAAACCGACATGGTTCCCTTACCTCATCCAGCTCACTGTCAACTGATCACCTTACAGTCTGTCCCTCATCTTCTCTCTCAGGACAGTGGTCAAAGTCTTCATCCCAGCCTTGGGGTTCTTCAAAAAACAGCCTGTTCTGAAGAAGTAAGAAGAGTATTACATAGAAAACAGTCCACTTGTAATAATTACCTGCAGAAGTGGATGAGATTCAGCCACTGGTGTGATCTAAGACATCTTTCACCTGTGTCCACTCTGCTTTCAGATATACTTGATTACATCCTAGAACTGCAAAAGACAGAGTTGTCTCTGAGCTCCATTAAAGTGCACTTGGTAGCTATTATGGCCTTTTGTTTTTCATTTTTTTTTTATATCGGAACTACCCGAATCTGAAGGGCATAACACAATACTGACTATCATGGACCAACTCACCAACATGGCCCATTTTGTACCATGCGTGTGTCTCCTGACTGTGGAAACTACCGCATGCCTTCTAATTACACACATGTTCTACCTTCATGGCTTTCCCAGCCATCTTACAATGGACTGTGGCTCCCAGTTTATATCCAGGTTTTGTATTCAAGATGTCAAGCCCCATGCATCCACCGCCCATCACCCACAGTTTGACAGCTGGTCACAATGCATCAACTAGGAGCTCAAACAGCTCGAACCTGTACCGCTTCTGAGCGACTGTCAAAATAACTGGACTGCATTACTTCTGCTTGCTGAATTCACTTATAACAATGCAAAACATGTCTCAGTCAGATCCAGTCCCTTCTAGTGTGGTTTTAATCCACGCTTCTATTCCTCTGCTCCCCCACCCACAACAGTTCCTGTTGCCTTCAGTCTTGTACAGGCCATTCATGAAACTCAAGCCAAGCTAAAAGAGCACTTGGAAGCAGCAAAGACAGCTTGCAGACGCCATGCTGACAAACACTGCCAAGAAGCCCTGCCTATAGAAGTAGGCCAGAAAGTGTGGCTGTCCACAAAATACCTGAATGCCAGCCGACCTTTGCATAAATTGTATAAGATGATCAATATGCAGGGCCTTTCTTCATGACTCAGTAGATCAATCTGGTGGCATTTGAATTACAGCTCCTTAGATCTTGGAAGATCCATCCAGTATTCCATGTCTCCCTCCTGAATTCTTTCCTTGACCATCCTTTCCCCTGCTGGTGTGCAACACCTCCACTCCAGGTTCAAGTCTGAGACCATGAAAAGTACATAGTATGCAACACCCTGGATTCGCAAATGCCTGTAGTCTCAGACACTATCCGTTGGTCCCGGGACATTTACACGGAACACATCACCGGCCACCGCCAATACTAAGAGCGAGCCGATTAGACCTCGCCCACCTGTAAGGGAGAAGGGACTCGCTAACCCCCCCCCTTCTTCCCCCCACTGGGCCTGAGCCCCAAACCCACCCAACCTCACCGGCCACCGCCAACTCTGGGAGCGAGCCAGGGAGACTTCGCCCACCCACAAGGGACTTACCACCCCCCCCCCCCCCCCGCTTGGCCTGAGCCCCAAATCCGCCCACCCAACCTCACTGGCCGCCCCCAATGCCAAGGGCGAGCCGGGGAGCCCTCGCCCACCGACAAGGGGGCAGAGATCCTACCCCCTGAGCCCCTTCCCACCCAACCCCACCGGCCGCTTCCAGTGCTGAGAGCGAACCAGGAAGACCTTGCCCACTCGTAAGGGGGAGGGGTCCCTTCCTTCCCCCCCCGCCCCAGCCCTGAACCCGCCCAACCCCATCGGCCACCGCCGATAACGAGAGTGTGCCAAGGGGACCCTGCCCACCGGCAAGGGGGAAGTGGCCTATATTCCCCCCCCCCCTCGATGGGCCTTGTCTCTTGAGCCCTGAACCCACCCAACCTCACCGGCCACTGTCAATGCCAAGGAGTGAGCCGGGGAGACCTCACCCGCCCGCAAGGGGGATGGGACCTATCAACCCCCCCCACCACCCTGCAGGGCTTCTTTCCCCTGGATCCTACCCCGTGAGGGTTGCCCCATCACCATCACCCAACCCGCCTACTTGTGCCCATGGCTATTTGTACCCCATGTGTGGATGATTGACCCTCACCGTTTATCAACTAGATCTTGATCTCGCCCATCACCCCCCCCCCCCATTGGGGACACTACAGTCCGTATATATTATGTGAGCTGCCAACCCCAACATAACAAACATCCCCCCATACTCTGTATGTTCCCCCCAATGACTGACACCTGACTCCTTGAATCGTTTGTACCGTCTTTATTTTTAAATATTCTCTAATAAAATTTAAATCTGATCGGGGGGAGGGGGGGCTATGGGCCTGAAGAATGCTCTTGGGAGCCAGCTCATCACATGTATGCCTCTGCAAAAGTACAGGCCTTCCACAGGGACTATCCTGAGACAGGGCAGTGGTATCAGATTACACAGGTCTTGAACCCAGGCCTGTAGGGTTGGTAAAGCTTTTACTTAGCCTCTGTGCCATTGCACTGCAGGGTCAGATGTGGGAAATACAGCCAATGCCTCCTGTAGGCCTTGCTGGAGCCCTAGGCAAAACTAACCGTATGGACTAAAGGCTATGAACTAGAGTAGGCCTGGCCTTGGCAGAATAGAACACACTAGGTATTAGTTAACCAATTAAGCACGTTTTAAACCTGGGAGGATAGTACAAAAACAGAGTTTTAAAGTAACTGCATAAACACATTTTTAGGAGATGGTACAGACACACACAAACCCCTTGTAAAATAAAAAGGAAATGATGGGAGAATGGATGAGAATGTTTTGTTTAAACTAGCAGGTACAGAATAATAATGAAAAGCATATAAAATACATAGGCATAGTTTCACTTCTATTTTGGGCGGGGAGGGAGGAGGGCAGGCGCAAGAGGCTTAATATGTATAGGTCTAACTTCTAGATTTACCGATTTGTTAGCAGTAGTTAAATTACAGTGTACTTTAAATAATGAACGTAAACTGTATTTGTGATTGCATCACCCTTATTTTGTTATTTTAACTATTTGCCATGTTTACCCATTACCACTTAAAAATCAACATTAGAATAAAAACAAATTCTTGAATGAACAGAACTGAGCACTTTTAAGTAACTCTGAATCATGTCTCCCTGATTTTAGAGATACATAAACATTATCTTAAAGATGAATACAGCATTTTTATATTATGTATAAGGAATAGTCTTTTTCCCTTTGGTTAGATGTTCTCGGATTTAGATAGGTCCATCAAATTATTTTACTCTAAGTTAAAACAGAATAATATTTTACTCAAGTTTAAAACTTGTAAAAGTCACAGTCAATTTTCCATAGGTGTTTTACATCTTCCTATAGAATCTAATAGAAAATGTTATCCCTGCGATAGGTTTTTAGAGTCATTTCTCAAGGTGCTTGATCTAATTCCTATTGACGTCAATACGAATCTTTGGCAAGGTCTACTCTACACACTTCCTGCAGTAAAACTACGTCACTCAGGGGTGTGAAAAATCCACATCTCTGAGCAACATAGTTATACTGACCCTAACTCCCTGTGTAGACGGCACTATGTTGACGGGAGAGCTTCTCTCTCCCATCGGCTTAAAGCATCCGTCCCAGATGCGCTATAGCGGCACAGCTGAGCACTCACCTGGGTTGGAAAGCAGCTCAGCCGCCTGGTTCTGATTGAAAACAGTCCCAAGCTCTGCCGTGCAGGCCGCTGCTCTCCTGCCCTCCCCTTACACAGTCCACGTGGAGAAACGCAGAGCGCCGTGTGTCACTGCCATGCCCCCTAATGGGGTGTGGGGGGGGAGAAGCAGTGCCAGCTGCTCTGTGTCTGCCAGTCTGTTTCCCCTTGTGGGCTGTGCTGAGAGTCATCAGGAGCTGCTGTCTTGCCCTCCCCTTACATGGATCATGGAGGAGGGAACCGCCCAGCAGGCACAGAGCTCCTGGCTTCACTGCTCCCCTCCCCCTGAACATTTCTCCTCAAGTAGGAAGCAGGACCAATTACAAGGGAGAAATCTGGGGGCCCCTCACACGTTGCCTCTGCGTTGTATCCAGTTGGGGGGGGGCAGTGCCCCCAATCTCCACCCATGATAAAATATAATACATAACTTATTTGTATCATTGTATTAAAAAATAAAAGTCATAGAAGGAACATCTCTGCACTTGTCTAGGGGACAGCATCCTGGTATGTTGATTGAACAGCATGCTACTGTGTCATGGGCATAAATGTTAGTGTACCTGTCACTCCTATGGGGAACTAGTACCATGCTTTGTCAACCATAAACCTGGCCAAATGCCTTTGCCAGCAAACAAAACCTGTGGTCTTTCTTTATAAGTAACATCGAGGTCTGCTAAATCAGCAAGCTGCACTCTGCTGGTGTAGCTAACACCAGAGCTCCAAGCCTCTCCAGCTGCGGCTAATAACAACACTGTAGCACCAGCAGCTCTCCACAGCAGGAACAATACCCGCCACCAGAGGTTACACCCACTGACTAGCAACAGACTGTTGATTGGACACCACCAGATATAAAGCTTCCTGTTCCTGTCCCACCTGTTCTCTGAGCAACTAGTTGCTAGGCCTGTTGCTGGCTAGACCCCTGAGATCAAGGCCTCTTACTTCTTGTTCCTGGCTCCTGCTACCTCGCCCTACTCCTTATTCCTGGTTCCTGCTTTCTCTCCCTCACCCCTGCTACTGACTCCATCTTTGACCCTTGGCATGACTTCTGATTCCAATTCTGTTTTAATCCTTGGAGTGGCTTTTTACTCTGATTTTGATTTTTGGTGTTACTCCTGACTGCAGCCATGACTCCACTGCTAAGTCAGACCACCCCATTATGGTCCCTGACATCCAACAGCTGATTGTTCTGCCTTCATAATATGTCCTGCTCCTGGCAGCCTGGGGATACCGCCTTTCTCTGGGGGCTGATTGTGCAGTCACTCTACCAGCTCCTGGCAGGCTGACACTATTAAATCATTTTTTTTAATTGTCTCCTTTTAACTTGGCTGAAGAGAGATCTTTTCAATTTAATTGAACGTGTCTGTTGCTCCTTTCCTTTCCACATCATGAAACATAACTGTCCCTTTTAAGAAGTCTTTCTGGAGGAGGGAACAGTGCATCCTGTCTTGAGGCCACTGCTCTGAGAGCTGAACAGAGTCCTTATGTATGTAAATTCCCTGCTTTAGGCAATCGTGAGTTTATTTTAGCAGTTTAATTTAGGGAAGATTTGCCTTGAGCAACTCTTTTTGTTTAGAAAAAAGATTTGTTCAGTGAAATCTCTTTAAATGGGTAAAACTTATTCTTCTAAAAAGCGTGTAATAGTCTAAGAAGGTGCAGTTGGCCTGCTGGCTATTGGGTGTGGGTTTTTCCTCCTCCTATGGTAGTGACTATAAATAACCACCAGAGACTACTTGGACCATTGATGTGTCCCAGAGTGACCTTTACTAAGTTAATAGATAAATGCCCTTGTGTTCAGAATCTGAGAGATGGGAGTATTTTGCTGAGCTTGTGGTGGATAAAGCATTTTGATAGAAGCAGGTATCTGTACATCTATATAAGTAACAAATAATGTTTCCTCTCTCATTCCTTTGATGCATTATTACATTAGTCACTTACCCTAGAAGTGGTGAAGGAAAATGAATGACGTCTTTTGGGTTTTTACCTTTTTTTTTCTTGCAACTATTTTGTATGTAATGAATTATTACAAATCCTGGTGTTCCTTAGCTCCCTGGTCTGAAGTCTTAAGTTGGCTTGTGTTGAGGAAGGTAGGGAGGTTAATGTAATGAGTAAATGGAAGTTCTTGGGGACCTAGAATTTTCCATGGTAGGATTAAACATCAGGTCTGCTAAGTGTACTGTCCAGCCTCCAGCTGTTGCTTGAAAGTTAAGTAACCCCCTCACTCCCTGGTATATCTCCTAACCTATTGAACAATGTTCAAGGTGAGAGATTTTCTTGACACCCCACAAGCAATTAATTTATGCCCTGAAATATGAAACTTGATTACCTTTATTTTAATGTAGATACAGCTTGATGCCATAGACAAATAGAAAACCAAGTGTTCTGTAGAATTCTGGTTCAACATAAACATTGCCTTCCATCACCAAAGGGGTAATTGCCTTCATAGTGTTGGAAATTTATTAGTCTTTTGTGCTTCTAATGCTCATTGGATTACTTTGGTGTTCTTCATTTTCTAGTTCCATTTCTGATCCCTCAAAAAGGATCTTTTTCCTCCTCATATAGTAGTGTTTTAGCAAACTGTATCTCAGCAAAGTGGGGCTGCAGAAACCAAAGACTATTCACAGCAAAATGTCCTGTACAGGCTACTTGTACAAGTATTGTTGCTTCTGTGCTGGGGATATGGCTAAGGATAGGTCTTCTGTAATAGGAAAGCTTGACACATGTGAATAGATTATAAGTGTGTGTGTGTGTGTGGGGGGGGGGTTCTGCTCACTATGATAGTGAGCAAACATTATCCCATATTGCTTCCTCATTACCGGTCTGTCCCCTTAAACTATTTCTATAATCCTCAGTTAAGACTGGTTCAGTAAAGGCATCTAAACCCAATATAATAGAGGACCTCAGATATCCCTTCCTTTTTTCCCCACTCAGGGAGACCAAGTAGATATACGCTGCTTGCTTGCATCTCTTTCAAGTATATCCCGTCAACAGTATAATATCTTATGTTCTTTAATGGTAGCTGCTGTTGGATTTTGCCATGCTTTCAGTTTTACGTTTTAGTCTGATGTCTCTACTTGGTTAAAGCATCTGTTTGTTTCTTAATAAGTATCCATTTTTATTTTTTTGTGCCCGGGAACTCCATGATTTACAACACAATGAAAAATCTGATTATATTTTCCTTAAAACAATACAATTTAAAATGTATATCTGGCAACAACTCATAATTTGGGCCTCTTGATTTAATTTTACTGTCTTGTTCAGTGGAAGCTAAGACCGTATTTCTTACTGAGGAAAACAAGATACCCTCCTTCAATTTGGGAAAAAAACCATTTTGCAGCATTAAATATATGGAGATATACCTATCTCATAGAACTGGAAGGGACCCTGAAAGGTCATAGAGTCCAGCCCCCTGCCTTCACTAGCAGGACCAAGTACTGATTTTGCCCCAGATCCCTAGGTGGCCCCCATCAATGATTGAACTCACAACCCTGGATTTAGCAGGCCAATGCTCAAACCACTAAGCTATTCCTGCCTCTCCCCGCCCCCTTCTTTTTATATTAGGTATTTCTGCTGCCAGTGGGCATTACATTGTGAAAAGTGTGAGCGCTCTGTGGCTTGTCTCTGATTCTCTGTTGTCTGCCGTCAGAGTGCTTAATTCTTTGCATTCTGCTTGGTCCCTTGTTTTGGCTACATGCCTCTGAGAACCTATGTTCTTATATTTTGTACTGTACTTCTAGAGGAAAAGAGCAGTGGATTCCGGCTGAAACCACCAACACTTATCCATGGCCAGGCACCCAGCGCAGGTAGGTTTAATATTTTCTGAGGCAGAGGAAAAGCACATTAAATGAGGACCTCGTTTTATTCAGGAATTTCCTCAAACTAATCTTCCAAATCGGAAGGATTCTAGTTCCTGTTTGAAAAATCATCTTTTATTGCATGAACACCGAAGTTAAGAAATTTGTTTTGTATATGTAAGTATGTGACAGAGAGAGCAGTGCTGTTACAATTACCATAGGAGTTTAAGGAAATAAAACTGTTGCTCTGTGTTAGTGGAAGCCATGATTTGTAACTTAAACTGTTTCATTCTCAGTACAAATGGGAGTTCGTAAAATATTACCAAAGCTTATTGCTTTCTCATGTTTTGTTTTGCTCTCTTCTAGTGCTCAAAAGCCAATTTATACAAATCAAAATTAGGGCATGTGTACGAGGATGGAGGCAGTCAGTATATCTAGCAGTCTCCTTAGCCTCTATCCAAATTCAGGACATCTTTTTGGATACTTTGGAAAATGACTCTTTCAGTACAAGTAAAATATTAATGTTAAAGATGACAATTTTTTCATAACATTTTAATGGACCAAGTGATCCTTTTTTTACTTCTGAGGAGAAACCCTAACTGATCAGGGATTTCCATAGACTTCTGGAGTTGATCCAGTTGGGAGGGGTGGGGTGGGGTGGGAGGGTTCCTAATAGACTTTTTAAGATCCAGATGTGAATGGAAGAACTGTAGCATATTGTGTTGTTTTATAGAATTCCAAAAAGATCAGTTTGACCCCCAGAGCCGGTCAGGATTAAATGGAACAATATGCTAGATTAGTGTTTTCAATAAGTTTCAGTTTTCAGGCCATGAAAAGTATTTCACCCTCCACAACCTGTGGGAGAATTTAAAGGGAAGAATAAGACCTAGTGTGTGGAGCTGTGCATGGCTTTCATAGATACAGCTGGGAATGCATGTTCTCTGCACTTTACTCTTAATTGAATTTTCTGGCTTTTATTCTGTCTTAATCTTTTAATGTAGCTTTTAGTGGGAAAATGCAGAATGCATTAAGGAACTGTCTAAAGACTAGGAATAAAACAGTAATCTTACCCTTTCTGAATTAATTTGGGGGGGGGGGGGGGCAGGAAAATGTATTTTCCAGGGGACAAGTATGATATAATTTGAACTTTGTGCCACTTCAATCTTGCATTGTCTCAGAAACACTGAAGGAGAAGATTGAGTAGATGTTGATTTTTGCAGCTAATGTACTTGAGGGTCCTGGAAAAGTTTGCTTTCATGTTTAGGTCTCCCAAGCCAGAAACCTAAGGAACAGCAACGAAGTGTACTACGCCCTGCAGTTTTACAAGCACCACAGCCTAAGGCTTTTTCACAAATGGGTAAATCACATTCCTCTATTGCTCTATAATAGTCCATGCATTTTGATCATGTATGCATAGTGATGTTGGGAAAGAGGACCAAAATGGCAACAGAGCTGTAACTCTGAGGTTAATTTTGTTTGTTTCTCCTCAGAGTGACCTTTCTCTTTGTTTAATGTCTTCCAGATTTCACTTGGTTTCAAAGGAACCTGGAAGTCATTAGGGTGAAATACAACTGTCACATAAGAAACAACACACAATGAGATACGCAGTGTTTGTTTAGTAAATGCATCTTGGGTGAACTGTGAGGCATTGTCTGTCTCCAGAACCTGAGTAGTATGTTTGTGTCCTAGCCACAGACCCTGGAGTCTGGTGGTGTAAAATATAATTAACTTTATGAGTAAAACACATTAAGTAATTGAGTCATGTACTTGCTTCATAATTGCATGATTTGGGGCCTTAGTAAAACAGTTTCCTCATTTTATAAGACTTTGAGTGTACATACTTTATGAAATTGATCTTATAAAATGCTAAGGAAGAGTATAGGTCAAATTTAAATATGTAGAATTTTCACACTAAACATTTTATAAACACATTTTATAATGGTTCCAAATTGATTTTTTTTTTTTTTTTAGCCTTCTGGGAATGTAGAAGATGAATGATGTTGGACTCTTAATGCTACTGACTTCTAAAGCTTCTTAGGGGCTGTAGTGGGTTGGAAATTTTCCAACTGCAATTTTCCATATTATTTTCAAAAGCTGAATATCCTTTTGGATGGCCTCTTCAGCATATAACATTTTTCATTACAGTTCCCAGCAGTGGGACCAATGGTGTAAACATCCCACCAGACTCTGCAGTGGCAGCCACATCAGAATCATTAAGTAACACAACACAGAAAGTTTCTGACGCTGAAGACCAGGTGAGTTTGACAGTAATTTAGATGATCAGTTGCAGTTCTATAAATTCTCATTTGAATGTTGTTTTAGAATATTTAGAATATAAGGGTGGAAGGGACCTCAGGAGGTCATCTAGTCCAACCCCCTGCTCAAAGCAGGACTCATCCCCAGACAGATTTTTGCCCCAGATCTCTAAATGGTCCCTTCAAGAATTGAACTCCCAACCCTGGGTTTAGCAGGCCAATGCTCAAACGACTGAGCTATCCCTCCCCTCGTATTTCTAATGAGTGCAATACAAATCGGTGCTATTTAGAGAATACTTGTTTAAAGGCTTACTGAATCCAAGCATTCTTAATTAAGAAGGTACCCTTTGGCATAATCATAATCAATGGATCCCCCCCAAAGATGCTAGTAGAACAGTGCATTTCTTACAGACGAATTCTGTCCTCAATAGCTGCCTGGTTGGATCAACTGCCCAGGTGTCTCTGTTCCTAACATAGAATGGTTAGGGTCTATCTCTTAAGTGATGCGCCTCCCCATTGGTGTCTGCTGCAACCCCAACACATCACCAGCTGCATCCCACTGATCTGATAAAGTTTGCTGACAGAAGCCTAAGTGTGACTTGATTTAGTGAGGTTCACTGGGCTGGGTCTCCTGTATGAACTATAGATTTGCCAGCCTGATAGGGAGAGGGCCACCTTCTCGGAGTTGGACGATATGCTTCTCGTACTGCTTTGCCTGCAAATATCTCCCTTTCTTTGCCCTGTGTGCAAGTCACGGGGCAAGAGGGGTAGAAAGCTTTAATGTAAATATCGCATGAGAAGTGAAGCTTCTCTATGAAAGAGGCACTGCTGCCTGGGGCAACTGTCATGCAGCTCCGCAGAGGATCCTGAGTCCAGTGGACCTTACAAGCTCAGTCTGACTGCATCTTCTGCTGGCCAAATTTATCAGTTTAGTGGGAAGCTGGGGAAGAGGGAAAAAGGCACAGAGAGCTTGAATGAAAGGCTGGCCATGAATTTGTTAGGAACAGAACTAGAGAGCCTGAGAAACAAGTTTCCTTACTGCACAGCTTCCTTCATCAACCCTACTAACTAAACCAATGCCCCAGCTTTTCCCTCCACCCCAGTTTCCTGTCCCATACACATTTAAAGTGTTTTTATAGATGCTTATATTTTAAATACTTAAACACATTCATTAAACGGTTGAATGTAAAATGTTGCTGAGAATCATAGAGGATCAGGGTTGGAAGAGACCTCAGGAGGTCATCTAGTCCAACTCCCTGCTCAAAGCAGGACCAACCCCAACTAAATCATCCCAGCCAGGGCTTTGTCAAGCCAGGCCTTAAAATCTTCTAAGGATGGAGATTCCACCGCCTCCTTAGAGAACCCATTCCAGTGCTTCACTACCCTCCAAGTGAAATAGTTTTTCCTAATATCCAACCTAGACCTTCCCCACTGCAACGTGAGACCATTGCTCCTTGTTCTATGATCTGCCATCACCGAGAACAGCTGAGCTCCATCCTCTTTGGAACCCCGCTTCAGGTAGTTAAAGGCTGCTATCAGATCCCCCCCACTCTTCTCTTCTGCAGACTAAATAAGCCCAGTTCCCTCAGTCTCTCCTCGTAAGTCATGTGCCCCAGCCCCCTAATAATTTTCGTTGCCCTCCACTGGACTCTCTCCAATTTGTCCACAACATTTCTGTAGTGGGGGACACAAAACTGGATGCAATACTCCAGATGTGGCCTCACCAGTGCTGAATAATCACTTCCCTTGATCAATACTGGCAATACTCCTACTAATGCAGCCCAATATGCCGTTAGCCTTCTTGGCAACAAGGGCACAGTGTTGACTCATATGCAGCTTCTCATCCACTGTAATCCCTAGGTCCTTTTCTGTAGAACTGCCGCTTAGCCAGTTGGTCTCCAGCCTGTAGCAGTGCATGGGATTCTTCCATCCTAAGTGCAGGACTCTGCACTTGCCCTTGTTGAACCTCATCAGATTTTATTTGGTCAGTCCTCCAATTTGTCTAGGTCATTCTGGACCCTATTTCTATCCTCCGGCATATCTACCTGTCCCCCGAGCTTAGAGTCATCCGTGAACTTGCTGAGGGTGCAGTCCATCCCATCATCCCAGATGATTAATGAAGATGTTGAACAAAACCGCCTCCAGGACAGACCCCTTGGGCACTCAGCTTGATACTGGCTGCCAGCTAGACATCAAGCCGTTGATCGCTACCCTTTGAGTCGACGATCTAGGGAGCTTTCTATCCACTGTATAGTCCATTCGTCCAATCCATACTTGCTGGGAAGAATACTGTGGAACTATGGGAATGGGGGGAAAGGAGATGGAGAGAGGTGAAGTGCATGTCAAGGGAAGGGACTTGACAATGGGTACAGGGCCCAGAGGACAACAGATCTACTGCAGTTAAACCATAGGAACCACAAAAAGTTGTTTATGGAGGAGAGATGCAGATGATGAGGGGGCATGAGGGTCACGGCAGGAGTGGGGAGGCATATGAATAGAAATCATGGAAGAATTCAGAGGTGGAGGGAGGTCTGGGGACTACAGGTGCAGATGTGGGTGCTCAGGCTCTTGTTCTTTTTTGTGTCCTCTGCACATTCCCACTCTTAGGATGTACCGACAGGTACAGGTTGGATGGTGGAATCTTCTGGTAGCAGCACCTGTTAGAGTGCTCATGTGTTCCTCCTACCTCTCCCTTCAGTGTTCCAACATGTTCCCATGGCTCTAAAAGGTGGCACAGTGCCAGCTGCCACCTCTGTTCCTTCCAGCAGCAGATGAATGTGTCTTCTCTGCATCGCTTGGATCCATAGCTTTGAACAAAGTGCCTTTCTATACCTTGTTAGGCTAGTTAATCATTATAGCTCATTGTTTTAGTGTTAGGATTTCAGAGTAAGTTTTAGAGAAGTTTTAAAATATTTCCAGAGAGCACAGCAGTGGCATTGATGGCAAAGCTGAAGATTTAAAAGTTTTCAAAGATGTGCATTATGTCCCTCAGTTTTCCTGGTGTCTGACACATGTCAGGTGCCTTAAATGCCATGGGAACAGACATTACCCTTTACATTGTGCTATTTGTAGCATGTTCAGTCATTGGACCCATAAGGAGAGGCAAAATAGACTTCAGGCCCTCCTACTACAAAAACACCTTGTCTGCCAAGCCTCTGGGATTGGAATCTTTGAAGGGTTCTGAATCTTTGAAGGGATCTGAAGGAAAAGATGAGACCCAAATGGACTCAGAGTATTTACAGATCCAAGAAGACAACAGTGGTAAAGGCTTCGGCCTCGATCTCCTGTTCAAAGTCAACTGAACTTTTGATGGCAAAGTCCTCCAATCCAGCTTAGAGATTCTTAACCCCTCCATCTGAGCCAGATCCAGCTAAGGATCCCAAGGCACCAAATAACATGCAAACAGGACCAACCTCAACTAAATCATCCCAGCCAGGGCTTTGTCAAGCTGGGCCTTAGAGGTTTTTAAGGATGGAGATTCCACCACCTCCCAAGGTAACCCATTCCAGTGCTTCACCACCCTCCTAGTGAAAAAGTTTTTCCTCATATCCAACCTAAACCTTCCCCACTGCAACTTGAGACCATTACTCCTTGTTCTGTCATCTGCTACCACTGAAAACAGTCTAGATCCATCCTCTTCGGAACCCCCTTTCAGGTAGTTGAAATCAGCTATCAAATCTTCCCCCTCCGCCCCAATTCTTCTTTTCTGCAGACTGTTACACATCTGTGAAATTTGCTATTTATGCCGTGACCAACCTGCAAAAATTGTGTTGTTTCTCTGCGATTTTAGTAGACCTCTAGTTATATTCCCTATTGTTTCATTATCGGATCTGGGATTGGATTTGTATTCTGAAAAGGATCTGGAAATGTTTTCAGAAGTTCAACTTCTTCCCTTGAGCCATGGTTTTCTTTTTCTAATGAGTACTCTGAGAGAGCCTGTGGCAATTGGCAGGATTGGCACATGCCATCATGGATGAGTTGGCAATACTGGCCAACTCCCACTTATTCTTACTGCGCTTGAAAGACACTGTCATTGAGCCTCCAGTATTACATCTTTTCTTCCTAACTGGTATTTTCCATGGGACCTTGCCCACTATTTCTCTGAGCTGGTTGAAATCCATCTTTCTGAAGTCCAGTGTCCTTGTTTTGTGGTTCTCATGTCCTCCTTTCCTTAGGGTCTTGATTTCTATCAGCTCATGATCATTTCCTCCTAAGTTCTTGACCACCTTCACGACCAATTCATCCCTGTTGGTCAAAACCAGATCCAAAAATTGTTCTCTGCATATGCTAAGAATTTGCAGAACATATTATGTTTTGTTGCAATAGTCTTCCCACAGATATCAGGGAAGTTAAAATCTCCCATTAATGCTAGCTCATGTGTATTAGCTAATCTTGTTACCTGATTGTAGAATGACTCATCTCTTTCTTCTTCCTCATTATAATAGACCCCCACCATAACATTGCTGCTAATCTTTTTCCCTTTTTATCCTCATCCTCTCAGTAAGTCTGTTGCACACTTCCTCTTGGACCTCAGAGCAAGTGGATATATTCTTGATGTACTGCGCAACACCTTCTCCTTTTTTCCCCACACCCGTCCTATCGGAACAAGTTATATCCCTCAATGCTGGTACTCCAATCATGGGAGTTGGCCCACCAAGTCTAAATAATGCTAATTAAGTCATATTTTCATATACCATGACTTCCAGTTAATCCTACTTGTTCCCCATACTCCTTGCATTTGTATACAGGTGTCAAGGATAGTTTGCAGACTGCCCTGTGCTTTTCCTTCTGCCTTTTCAATGCAATTGATTTTTAGCTCCCTTCCCCTTTTTGTCATTATGCATTTACTTTTAAAAGCGGGAAAAGGAGGAGCTGGGGAATTATAGGCCAGTCAGCCTGACTTTTATACCTGGGAAGCTACTAGAGCAGGGGTGGGCAAACTTTTTGGCCCGAGGGCCACATCTGGATATGGAAATTGTATGGCGGGCCACGGATGCTCACGAAATTGGGGGTGAGGGCTCTAGCTGGGGGTCCGGGCTCTGTGGTGGGGCCAGAAATGAGGAGTTCAGGGTGTGGGAGGGGACTCGGGGCGGGGGGGGTTGGGGGTTGGGTGAGGGCTCCAGCTGAGCGGTTTGGAGTGTAGAAGGGTGTTCTGGGCTGGGACCGAGGGGTTTGGAGAGCGGGAGGGGGATCAGGGCTGGGGTTGGGGTGCAGCGGGAGTGGCTCAGGGGTGCAGGCTCAGGGTGGCGCTTACCTCAAGCGGTTCCCGGAAGCAGTGGCATGTCCCCCCTCCGGCTCCTACGCACAGGCGTGGCCAGATGTGGTTCCCGGCCAATGGGAGCTGCAGCGTGCGGAGTGGAGCCCCTTGACTTCCCCTACGCATAGGAGCCAGAGGGGGGACGTGCCGCTGCTTCCGGGAGCTGCGCAGTGCAGCCCCCGACCCCACTCTCCGGCTGGAGTGCCGGACCCGGGCAAGCTCCAGACCCTGCTCCCCAGCGGGAGCTTGAGAGCCGGATTAAAATGGATGGACTAAAGCTATCTATAAAACATTCAATTTGCAAATACCTGGAGGACAAAGGGGTAATCACTAGCAGCCAGCATGGATTTACGAAGAACAAATCCTGTCAAACTAGCATGATTTACTTTTTTGACAAGGTAGCAGGTTTGGTGGATAGGGGCAGTGCAGTGGACATATTATACCTGGAGTTCAGCCAGGCTTTTGACAAAGTCCCACATGACATTCTGATAAGTAAACTGGAGAAATGCAGGCTTGACAAAATTACTATTACGCGAATATATAATTGGTTAAATAACCGCAAACAATGAGTAACTATTAATGGAATTATGTTGGGAGGGAGGTCTCAAGTGGGGTTCCACAGGGATCTGTTCTGGGTCTGGTGGTGGTAATTACCTGAATGTAGGAATAGAGAGCATATTGATGAAATTTGCATATGAGACAAAGTTAGGGGGAGGTTGCCAACACTTTGGAGGATAGACCTAAATTAGAGGCATCCTGATAGATTGGAGAACTGGGCTGTAGACAACACAGTGGAATTCAGCAAAGACAAAATGTCATCTGTTACACTTAGGGAAGAAAAACCAAATACACTCATACAAAACGGGGGATAACTGTGGTGGATCACAACCTCAACATGAATCAACAGTGTGCTGTTGCACAAAAAAAAAAAAGGCAAGTGCAATTTGTGGTTGCATTAACAGAGGGACAGCATGCAAGCCATGGGAGGTGATTGTACCGCTCTACTTGGCGCTGGTTAGGCCTCAGGTGGAGTACTGTGTCCAATTTTGGTCATCAACATATAGAAAGGATGTAGAGAAACTGGAGAGGATCCAGAGGTGAGCGACAAAGATGATCAAAGGGATGGAATGCAGCCATACGAGCAAACAAAGGCTGAAGGAACTGTGTATGTTTAGATTGGAAAAGGGGAGATTAAGAGTGGACATGATACAAAGGTATCAAAAATAATGAAACTGATGAAACTAGGTTAGGGGGGCACATCTAAACAGTTTATTAATTTGAAGCCTTAAGAATCGCTAGGAATCCCTTTTACATATAAATGTTTTAGGTCTGAGAGCTATCGTTCTAGGTCTCAAGTTGTACCTCCCACAAATGCAGAACTCAGTAGTCCAAGTTGCTATGGATAATATGTCATCAATGTATTAAGTGAACAGACAGAGAGGAGCTTGTTTTGTCTCCTTTTTGCAAGGAGGCAATAAAACTGTGAGATTGGTGTATGATACTCAGTTGCCTTACAGTAGTGTGGGAGCTCATAGTGAGGTTGTGGGTTCGTTGAGCAGGGATTCCACGCAGATGCATAAGTGGTGAGTAAAAGATTTGGTGACAAAGGACACTTTCAACCTTTGTGGCTTCTAGACATTTGTCTTTTTGCCACCAGATTCAATACCAAGTGTCCCTATTTAAGAGTGGGTTCACAGTCAGTGACAGGTGCATTCCTTAGTGGGCCATAGTTGTACTGTCTGAGTTTTCCCCCTTCCCACTAATGTTAAAGGTAGTAAAGAAGATAAAGCAGGATTCCACCAAAATTATTCAAAATTGTTCCATTATGTCCAAGACAACAATGTATATCAACTTCTCCTGTCCAAAGGGAATTATAAGATGCTACTGGTGACAGTGGACCTATTGTCCCACCAGGGACGGGAGAGTCTTTCATCCAGCTTCCAGTTGTTGCATCTAATGGCATGGGCAGCAGTACTTTAACTGATTTAGAAAAGTCTTGTTCTGTTGAGGTACAGTGTGTTTTTAATTCTAGGAAACTGTCTAGTAGAAAGTGTTATGATCTTGACATGGAAGAAGTTTGTTGTATGGGCTTCTGATAAAAGCGTTGATCCGATCTCAGCTCCTAATCAGTATATTATAGAATATTTGTTAAACCTGAAAATTATGGGTGTAGCTACCTCCTTGCTTAAAATCCATTGATCAGCGGTAACAGCTTTTCATATACATATTGATGATTAATCTGTTTTCTCACACAACTCAGTTGAAAGGTTTATTGAGTTTGGATCTGCCAGTACAAAACCCAGTTTTTCTATGGTATTTAAACTTAATATTAAAACAACTTGTGTTCCCTTAGCTTGTACCTCTCAAGGTGTTCTTTATTTCACCTGTCCATAAAGACAGTTTTTATAATAGCAATCACATCTGCTAGAAGGATTAGTGAAATACATGCTTTGATGGCTCATCCTCGTGTGGTTTTTCATGAAGATTTCACCCTTGATTTCTTCATGAAGTAATTTAAGAGTTTCAAGTTAATTATATTAATTTAATTTACCAGTGTTCTTTCCTGGATGCCATGCACATAACGGTGAGCCCACACTGCATGTTTTAAATGCAAAAAGAGTTGTATTGTATTACCTGGACAGAACTAAAGACTTTAGGGGTTCTCCTAAAATATTTCCTATGCTGAGCCTGGTAAGGGCCAAGTTGTTTCTGCCCAGTTCTAGCCTGAGTCTAGATGGTTCAGACAGTGTGTAGAGGAGAGTTTTATAAGATTTTGTCGCTCTCCTCCTCCTGGTCTTAGGCTATGTCTATACTACAAGTGTTACAGTGGTACTGCTGTGGTGCTATGGCTATGCTTCCTATGTTGACAAAAGAGCTTTTTCCATCGATGTAGTTAATCCACCTCTCTGAGAGGTGATAGCTAATTCTTCTTTTGATCTAGTTGCATCTACACTGGGAATAAAGTTGACCTACCTACGGCACTCCACATGAAATTTTTCACAGCCCTTAGCAATGTAGCTAGGTCAATTGAATTTTTAAGTGTAAACCAGGCCTAGAATTCACTCTACAAGGGCAGTTGAAATATTGAAAGCTGACACTTGCGGTTCACTTCACACTTTAACACGGTGTATTAAAATTGCAGCCAGATCTGATGGCAGAGTGATACTTCAATCCTTGTTTAATTTGGACTTCTTGTCCCTCTCGCCATTCTTGGAATACTGCTTGCTAAGCTATCCCAAGAGTTCGAATATGCACATAACTAGAGTTCTTCAATATGGACTCTAGTATCAGAGGGATAGCCGTGTTAGTCTGGATCTGTAAAAAGCAACAAAGAGTCCTGTGGCACCTTATAGACTAACAGATGTATTGGAGCATAAGCTTTCATGGGTGAATATCCACTTTGTCAGACTCATGTAATGGAAGTTTCCAGAGGCAGGTATAAATATGCAGGCAAGAATCAGTCTGGAGATAACGAGGTTAGTTCAATCAGGGAGGGTGAGGTCCTCTGCTAGCAGTTGAGGTGTGAACACCAAGAGAGGAGAAACTGCTTTTGTAGTTGGCTAGCCATTCACAGTCTTTGTTTAATCCTTAGCTGATGGTGTCAATATGGACTCTGTATATTCATACACAGGGTTTCCACAGGTATGAATCATAGAATATCAGGGTTGGAAGGGACCTCAGGAGGTCATCTAATCCAACCCCCTGCTCAAAGCAGGACCAATTCCCAACTAAATCATCCCAGCCAGGGCTTTTCAAGCCTGATCTTAAAAACCTCTAAGGAAGGAGATTCCACCACCTTCCAAGGTATACTATTCCAGTGCTTCACCACCCTCCTAGTGAAAAAGTTTTTCCTAATAACCAACCTAAACCTCCCCCACTGCAACTTGAGACCATTACTCCTTGTTCTGTTTGTTAGCAAAAAGGAGGTGGTCACAAACAAAGTCATCTCCCAGACTGCTGCACTGGGCAGCATAGTATGGGGAGGAGGTGAGCAGCCCTCAGTGGTGAAAGCACAGATTAAGGACTATTTAGAAAAGCTGGACATGCACAAGTCCATGGGTCCAGATCTAATGCATCCAAGGGTGCTGAGGGAGTTGGCTGATGTGATTGCAAAGCCATTATCTTTGAAAATTCGTGGCGATCGAGGGAGGCCTCGGACTATTGGAAAAAGGCAAATATAGTGCCCATATTTTAAAAAGGGAAGAACGAGAACCCGGGGAATTACAGCCTCACTTCAGTCCCCAGCAAAATCATGGAGCAGGTCCTCAAGGAATCCATTTTGAAGCACTTGGAGGAAAAGAAGGTGATCAGGAACAGTCAGCATGGATTCACCAATGACAAGTCATGCCTGACCTACCTGATTGCCTTCTATGATGGGATAATTGGCTCTGTGGGTATGGGGAAAGCTGTGGATGTGATATATCTTGACTTTAGCAAAGCTTTTGATGCGATGTCCCACAGTATTCTTGCCAGCAAGTTAAAGTAGTATAGATTGGATGAATGGACTATAAGGTGGATAGAAAGCTGGCTAGATTGTTGGGCTCAATGGGTAGTGATCAACGGCTTGATCGGTATCAAGTGGAGTGCCCCAGGGGTCTGTCCTGGGGCCGGTTTTGTTCAACATCTTTATAACGATCTGGATGATGGGATGAGTTGCACCCTCAGCAAGTTCGCAGATGAAACTAAGCTGGGGATGGGAGGTAGATATGACCAGTGACCTAGACAAATTGGAGGATTGGGCCAAAAGAAATCAGATGAAGTTCAACAAGGACAAATGCAGAGTCCTACACTAAGGAAGGAAGAATCCCATGCACCCCTACAGGCTGAGGATCGACTGGCTAAGTGGCAGTTCTTCAAAAAAGGACCTGGGAATTACAGTGGATGAGAAGCTGGATATGAGTCAGCAGTGTACCCTTGTTGCCAAGAAGGCCAACAGCATATTGGTCTGTATTAGTAGGAGCATTGCCAGCAGATCGAGGGAAGTGATTATTCCCCTCTATTCAGCACTAGTGAGGCCACACCTGGAGTATTGTATCCAGTTTTGGTCTCCCCACAAGAGAAAGGATGTGGGCAAATTGGAGAGAGTCCAGCGGAGGGCAGCGAAAATGATCAGGAGGCTGGGGCACATGACTTACAAGGAGAGGCTGAGGCAACCGGGGTTATTTAGTCTGCAGAAGAGAAGAGTGAGGGGGGATTTGATAGCAGCCTTCAACTACCTGAAGTGGGGTTCCAAAGAGGATGGAGCTTGGCTGTTCTCAGTGGTGGTAGATGACAGAACAAGAGCAATGGTCTCAAGTTGCAGTGGGGGAGGTCTAGGTTGGATATTAGGAAACACTATTTCACTAGGAGGGTGGTGAAGCACTTGAATGGGTTACCTAGGGAGGTGGTGGAATCTCCATCCTTAAAGGTTTTTAAGGCCCGGCTTGACAAAGCCCTGGCTGGAATGATTTAGTTGGTGTTGGTCTTGCTTTGAGCAGGGGATTGGACTAGATGACCTGAGGTCTCTTCCAACCCTAATATTCTACGATTCTATACACTATGCCCACTTTTCCAGAATCCTAATTAAGTAATTTGTCTATGTAACAGTGCCTCCATGGGTCACAACTGAGAATACCAATTTCAGGAAAAACTGCTGAGAAATAGGGCAAACACACCCCAAAAACTGAGATATACCAAACCAGACATAAAAGTAAATTTCTGTTTTACCACACTGGCTAACAAGAATTCAGAAAAGTAGTCTCCTTAGGTATTCCAGTCTTTGTATCACCACCAAAAACACTAGACTTAATGATGAGTGGTTATTTAAAACCAATTTCATCAAACAAAAGGGTTCTTCTGATCCCAAAGGACCAGCCACATACCCAGGTCAATATAGAACTCATATCTTATCCAATAATCGAGCTGTTGCCAATCCTTTAGTATCTAAATTCTAAAGCAGTGGTCGGCAACCTTTCAGAAGTGATGTGCCGAGTCTTCATGTATTCACTGTGATTTAAGGTTTCGCGTGCCAGTCATACATTTTAACATTTTTAGAAGGTCTCTTTCTATAAGTATAGAATATATAACTAAACTAGTGTTGTTTGTAAAGTAAATAAGGTTTTTAAAATGTTTAAGAAGCTTCATTTAAAATTAAATTAAAATGCAGAGCCCCCCGGACTGGTGGCCAGGACCCGGGCAGTGTGAGTGCCACTGAAAATCAGCTCACATGCCGCCTGCAGCACATGTGCCATAGGTTGCCTACCCCTGGTCTAAAGGTTTATTTATAAAAAAGAAAGAAAGGTGAGAGTTAAAATTGGTTAACGGAATCAAATACATACAACAGTTGCAAGGTTCTTCGATCAGGCTTGTAGCAGCGATGAAATAAACTGCTGGCTTGTTAAGTCTCTGGTTGCTTCCAAATCATTGGAAGGTCCTCAGTCCCTTGGTTAGAATGCTCCCATTAGTATAAATCCATAGTCCAGAGGTTTGAGCAGGAAAGAGGCCAAATGGAGATGTTTCCAGGGCCTTTTATAGCTTCTGCCAAGTAAAGGGAATCCCATTGTTCTCACTGTGGAAAATGACAGGGAACAAGATGGTGTTTGGAGTCATATGGGCACGTCACATGTCCATGCATGATTTTGCTTAGTCACAGCAGAAGCTATTACCTATACTCCAGATGGAACATTCACAGGAAAGTCCATTAAGTGTAGATAGATGTCTCCCATGACCCATTGTGAGTTAAGTGTTCCTTGATGAGCCATTTAACTTGAGTAGTCCCTTCAAGATGTGCAGGCTAAATACTTCGTGGGTGCTATCCATAAGCAAACACATTAGAAATACAGGTATAGAGCCAATACTCATACCTTCAGATACAAAAATGATACATGTATACAAATAGCATAATCATATTCAGCAAATCATAACTTTTCTACTGACATCTTACTTGACACACTTTTTATGACATTTGTTGCACTTATATAACAGTGGTATTAACAATTATCTATATGGTCATATATCAATCAGATAACATCACAATCTAGACTCTGCATTAGTGGTGGAAGGAACTGAGGTGTCAGCCAACACCATGCCCCTTTTTATAGCTATGCCCCATAGAACATGTTTGAATGCTATGGGAACGGGTAGAAAGGATGCCTGAGCGCGCTAACAGGCACTGCTACCAGAAGGTTCCACCATCCAAGCTGTACTGGTTGGCATATCCTAAGAATGTGGAATATGCAGAGTCCATCTTGGAAAAACTCTGGTTACACGTAAGTAACCTTCATTTTTAGAGAGGACTGCAGAGGGCAGGGGCAAAAATAGAAATATTGGAGAAAGAGCGGGGGGAGAAATCTCCATTTTAGATTTATATGCATACATACAACCACCCACAGTATGTGCATCTAGTTCCTCAGAATCCACTAGTGCGCACACAACCGGAACTCTGAACTCATGTTTCGGTAGTATTAACATTTGTTGCGGATTGTGGGGGAGTTAGGGCCCTGCACCCCTCTTCCCGAGATTCACTGTGACTCTCAGCCAGCCAGTAAAGCAGAAGGTTTATTTAAGGACAGGAACACAGTCTCAAGCAGAGCGTGTAGGTACGACCAGACCCCCTCAATTAGGTCCCTCGGGGAGGTTCAGGGAGCTTGGACCCCAGCTTGGGGTTCCCTGCGTTGCACCACCCAGCCCCAACCGAAAACTAACTCCAAACTCCTCCCGCTGCTCCTCCCCTTTGTTCAGTCTCCCGGGCAGAAGGTGTTAATTCTCCCCACCCCCGTTCCTGGCTCAGGTTACAGCTCAGGTAGCTTCCTTCAAGGGAAGTCCCACATCCCCACTGCAACCCCCCTGCAACATTCCCAGGTCAAATCTGCCCTGCTCCCTGCTCCGTCACATCTCTCCCCCCTTCGAGACTGAACTGAGCGGGGTCACTCTGACCAGTGACCTGGGGAAGTTCAGGGCTCCCTCTCCGGGACAACGTGTCCGCTATCAGGTTGTCACGTCCCTTCACATGGACCACGTCCATGTCATAATCCTGCAGGAGCAGGCTCCATCTCAGGAGCTTGGCGTTGGCTCCTTTCATCTGGTGCAGCCAGGTCAGGGGAGAGTGGTCGGTGTGCACGGTGAAGTGACGCCCAAAGAGATATGGCTCTAGTTTCTTGAGGGCCCACACCATGGCCAGGCATTCCTTCTCGATGGCCGCGTAGTTCTGCTCCCGGGGTAGCAACTTCTTGCTCAGGTACACGATGGGGTGTCTCTCCCCCTTTTCATCCTCCTGCATTAACACCGCCCCCAGTCCTGTGTCTGAGGCGTCGGTGAACACCATAAAGGGCTTGTCAAAGTCTGGGTTTGCCAGAACTGGGCCACTGACCAGAGCCTCCTTCAGCGCCCGGAGAGCCTCCTGGCACTCCTCGGTCCAGACCACTTTGTCTGGCTTCCCCTTCTTGCACAGCTCAGTGATGGGGGCGGCTATGGCGCTAAAGTGGGGCACGAACCTCCGATAGTACCCTGCCATCCCAATAAAGGCTTGGACCTGCTTTTTGGTTTGAGGAGCGGGCCAGTCTCTGATCACCTCCACTTTGGCTGGTTCCGGCTTTAGGCAGCCGCTTCCCACCCGGTGGCCTAGGTAGGATACCTCAGCCATCCCCACCTTGCACTTCTCCGGTTTTACGGTCAGCCCAGCCTTCTGGAGTCGGTCCAGCACTTGTCTAACCTGGGATATGTGGTCCTCCCAGGTCTGGCTAAAGACACAGATGTCATCGATATACGCCACGGCAAAACTCTCCATCCCCCTCAGTAGCTGATCCACCAGGCGCTGGAAGGTGGCCGGCGCTCCCTTGAGGCCGAAGGGCAGGGTCAGGAACTCATAGAGCCCCAGAGGGGTGACAAAGGCCGATTTCAGCCTGGCATCTGCATCCAGCGGCACTTGCCAATAGCCCTTTGTAAGATCCATGGTGGTAAGGTACCGAGCACCTCCCAGCTTGTCTAGGAGCTCGTCCGGCCTGGGCATGGGGTAGGCATCGGCTACAGTGATGGCATTGAGCTTCCGATAGTCCACACAGAACCGGATCGACCCGTCCTTTTTGGGGACCAGCACCACCGGCGAGGCCCAAGGGCTGGAAGACGGCTGGATCACCCCCAAAGCCAGCATGTCATTGACCTCTCTTTCCAGGTCCTGAGCAGTTTTCCCTGTGGCTCGGAAGGGGGAGCATTTTATAGGCGGGTGCGATCCTGTCTGCACCCGGTGGACAGTCAGATTAGTGCGTCCAGGCTGGTTGGAAAACAGCTGCTGGTACAGATGCAGCACCCCTCCGATCTCAGCTCGCTGGGCAGGGGTTAGCCGATCAGAGAGGGGAATTGCTTCCAGGGGGAAGCCAACTCTTGTCCCAGGGAATAGATCTACTAAAGGGTCATCTCCCTGCCCCTCCCACTGTCCACACACGGCCAACACCATATTCCCCCTGTCATAATATGGCTTCATCATATTCACATGGTACACCCGGTGGTGGTGTGCCCGGTTCGACAGCTCCACCACATAGTTTACCTCGTTTAGTTGCTTGACAACCTTGAAGGGCCCTTCCCAGGCGGCCTGGAGTTTGTTTTTCCTCACGGGGATGAGGACCATCACCTGATCCCCAGTGGCGAAGGTGCGGGCCCGTGCTGTGCGGTCATACCAGACCTTCTGCTTCCTCTGGGCTCTGGCCAGATTCTCCCTGGCCAGGCCCATGAGCTCGGCAAGTCGTTCCCGGAAGGTCAGGACATACTCCACCACCGACTCTCCGTCAGGAGTGGCCTTCCCCTCCCATTCGTCTCTCATCAGGTCCAGGGGCCCCCTTACCCGCCTTCCATATAGCAGTTCGAAAGGCGAAAACCCGGTAGACTCCTGGGGTACCTCCCTGTACGCAAACAGCAGGTGAGGTAAGTACTTGTCCCAGTCCTGCGGGTGCTGATTCATAAATGTTTTCAGCATCATTTTTAGCGTCCCATTGAACCTTTCCACCAGCCCGTTGGATTGGGGGTGATATGCTGAGGCCCAGTTGTGCCGGACCCCACATCTCTCCCACAAGCACCGGAGTAGGGCCGACATGAAGTTGGACCCTTGGTCCGTCAAGACTTCCTTGGGGAACCCCACTCGGCTGAAAATGGTCAGCAGCGCATCCGCCACAGTGTCTGCTTCAATGGACGATAAGGGCACTGCCTCGGGGTAGCGGGTGGCGAAATCTACCACCACCAGGATGTATTTCTTCCCAGACCGGGTCGTCTTGCTGAGAGGTCCCACTATGTCCATGGCCACCTTCTGGAAAGGCTCCTCTATGATGGGCAAAGGTCTCAATGCTGCCTTCCCCTTGTCCCGGGCCTTCCCCACCCTCTGGCAGGGGTCACAGGATCGGCAGTACTGCCGGACGTTGGTGAAGACCCCGGGCCAGTAAAAGTTCTGTAGCAGCCTCTGCCTGGTGCGCCGGATCCCCTGGTGCCCTGCGAGAGGGATGTCATGGGCCAGGTACAGTAGCTTGTGGCGAAACTTCTGGGGAACCACCAGCTGCCTCCTGATCCCCCACGACTCCACTTCCCCCGGGGGAGCCCACTCTCGGTACAGTAACCCCTTCTCCCACAGGAACCTCTCCTTGCATCCTCTCCTCATGGTCTGTACCACACTGAGGTCAGCCAGGCCCCTTAGCTTCCGCAGGGAGGGGTCCTTCTGCAACTCGGCCTGGAACTCGGCGGCTGGGGAAGGGATGGGGACCTGCTCCCTCTCGTCGGCTGGGTCGGAAGCCCCAGCCACCCCGTGGCCTGTCCTTGGGTGTTCCCTCCCCACCCGGGAAGGGTTCGGTGCCTCCGGTGGGACATCCTTCCCAAGGTCAGGGCGTAGTGCCCCTCGCCGGCTCTGGCTACGGGTCACGACTAAGGCGGTCTGGGGGCTGCTTGGCCAGTCCTCTAGGTCCCCCCCCATCAACACCTCAGTGGGCAAATGGTGGTGCACTCCCACGTCCTTGGGGCCCTCCTTGGCCCCCCATTTCAGGTGTACCCTCGCTACGGGAACCTTGAATGGGGTCCCGCCCACCCCGGTCAGGGTCAGGAAGGTGTTGGGCACCACCCGATCTGGGGCCACCACCTCGGGCCGGGCCAGTGTCACCTCTGCGCCCGTGTCCCAGTATCCATAAACTTTCTTCCCATCCACCTCCAGGGGAACAAGGCACTCGCTCCGCAGGGACAGCCCCGCGCCAACCCTGTAAACGGAGAACTTTGAATCCGGAGCATCTGGCCCCCCAGAGAAGCTGGCCGGGGGCCCTTCTCTCTCTTGAGCAGTTGATAAGCTGCCAGCCCCTCTCGCGTGGGAAGCCGGCCCCTCGTCCGTCTGGGCCTCTACCAAGTTAACCCGGTGCGGGTTCGGTCTGCTCAGTCTGTCCTTGAGCTTGGGGCACTGGGCCCGAACGTGGCCTCTTCGGCCGCAGTAATAGCAGCTCAGGTCCCGTGGGTCCCCTCGAGCTGGTCGGTTGTCCCTGATGCTGGGCCTTCCCCGTGGGAGGGGATTCCCCATATTCCCCCTTTGGGAGGTCCCAGGGTGACTCTCTCTCTGCATCGCGGCGGGCCTGTTCCTTTGGGGCTCCTCCCTGCCACCCCCTGACCAGCTCTTTACAAACTCATCAGCCAGCTGCCCGGCGTGTCGCGGGTTCTCTGGCTTTCTGTCCACCAACCACAGCCTCAGGTCGGATGGGCACCGCTCATACAGTTGCTCCAGTACCAGCAGTTTAATCAGGTCCTCCTTCGTCTGGGCCCCACCAGCCCACTTGCTGGCGTATCTTTCCATGCGGACGGCTAGTTGCAGATATGAGATCTCAGGGGTTTTATCTTGACTCCGGAACCTTTCCCGGTACATCTCAGGAGTCAGCCCAAACTCTCGTAGCAGGGCCTTTTTGAATAGTTCGTAGTCCCCTTTCTCTGCCTCTCCCAGTTGGCGGTACAATGCCACGGATTTGGGGTCCAGTAAGGGGGTAAGGACCCGGAGTCTGTCCGCGGGATCCACCCGGTGCAGCTCGCAGGCCGTCTCAAAGGCCTCCAGGAAGTCATCCATGTCCTCCCCCTCCTTGTATGGGGCCATGATGCACTTATCAAAGCTCCGTGCAGTCCTGGGTCCTCCCTCACTCACCGCAGCCGGGGGTTCGCTGCCCTTCAATCTCGCCAGTTCCAGGTCATGCTGACGCTGTCTCTCATTCTCCTGTCTCTGTCTCTCATTCTCCTCCCGTTCCTGCTGACGCTGTCTCTCTTCACACTGATGCTGTCTCTCTTTCACTCTTCAGCGCGCCTGGTCCCCGTCAATCCCCCTTCGTTTTACTGCTCCCCAGTCACTTACTGCAGGAAGCGCCGTCCACGGGGTGCAGTAGATCCCGCCGCTGCCACCAGTTGTTGCGGATTGTGGGGGAGTTAGGGCCCTGCACCCCTCTTCCCGAGATTCACTGTGACTCTCAGCCAGCCAGTAAAGCAGAAGGTTTATTTAAGGACAGGAACACAGTCTCAAGCAGAGCGTGTAGGTACGACCAGACCCCCTCAATTAGGTCCCTCGGGGAGGTTCAGGGAGCTTGGACCCCAGCTTGGGGTTCCCTGCGTTGCACCACCCAGCCCCAACCGAAAACTAACTCCAAACTCCTCCCGCTGCTCCTCCCCTTTGTTCAGTCTCCCGGGCAGAAGGTGTTAATTCTCCCCACCCCCGTTCCTGGCTCAGGTTACAGCTCAGGTAGCTTCCTTCAAGGGAAGTCCCACATCCCCACTGCAACCCCCCTGCAACATTCCCAGGTCAAATCTGCCCTGCTCCCTGCTCCGTCACAACATTACACTTCAAAAATTTATTTGTGTTAATATCTTAATCTTGCTAAGGTCAGAGTTAAGGCTGTGTGGGTGAGCCTGACAGCAATGAATGAGGTGTTGCATTGTAAGTAGTTTATTTTTGGAAGTGCATTGGAGTTTGAGTATGCTTATGTGGGGGTACTGATGTGTGGGGTGCTAAGGCCTGTGAGCTGAGCTTGATGTTGCCTTAACTGGTGAGTTCCTTGATTTTTAGTCATTGGGTTGATAGGAAATGCACTTGAACAACTTTAAATGTAAGTTTTAAGTTTTTGTGTGGGGAATCTATCAAATGAAGTGATTTTTGAATATCACCGATTATAAAAAGATGCTAGATGCTTTTTTACTTTGTTTTAAAATGTCATTTGTTCTGTTAAGTTTTAGAGTGCATGTATGTAACTTGTATGACACATTTTATAAATTAAATGTATGAAAGTAACATTTCTTATCTTGAAAAAGAAAGTTGAAAAACTTTCTGTGCTTTTCTGTGTCAACTTCCCTTAGTCCTCCCCTTCTTGCAAATCTTAAATCAGTCACCAACAGCTGCTGATGTATTGGTTTTAGAAAGTATGACTCAGAGTCAAAGGTTAGAAGGCACCATTCACTATTGTGATTGTCCAGTCTGACCGTAAGCGAGCTGGCCATTTAAATGCCCCCTTTTTTCCCCCTTTCTCTCTCTGCCTCCCCCCCCCCAAGAACCTCTCTTTATGTAGACAGTGGAATCTAAGTGTCACCCGCACAATATGGGGCTCCCATACCCCTTTCCAGGGCCCAATGGCCTTCTGCGAATTAACGGGACCGTGTCCCAGTGAAGGAGCTTTTGTCACACAGTAAATATTCTTAAACATGTACAATCAACAGAATACCACACGCCAAGCATCTAATGCTCATCACTCCCAATAAAGCAGACTGATATCTCCCAATGGCCATTCATGACCCGATCTCATCCAGGGGGCTTCTACACACAAAATCTTAGCCGTATCCTGGAGTTAAGTTCCAATGAGCTTGTTTTTGACCCTCATTATATAGTTAAAATGAGGATTTCTCTATCTATGCCTTAACAAATTATTTTACTTAAAATGTAGCTATGCAAAAAAAACCCTAACCAATCATTTTCACTATACAGAGGTTCACATGCCTAAGACCACCTACTCATTAACTTTTGTATTTTTCAAAGTTAGTAAAGTCTTCTCAAGGTCTGCTTATCTTTATGCTTCATTAGCAGGATACACTTGCAACAGCAAAACCTCATACTTTTTATTATCAGGAAGAAGCTGCAGAAATTCAAGGTTAGCTTGTCCATTCTCTTCCCATTCTCATGACTTTGTGAATATATATCTGTCCCTGTTAGTAATGCTGCAGCTGATACTTTTCTATCTGTCTGCCTACGTCAAGGCTGAATTCTCCTGACCCTATAGTTTTGTTTCCAAAAACTGGCTGTGCATACAAGATGGCTGTGGGTTATGCTAACTCCATACACAGGGTAGCTGTGAGTTATGTCAAGTCCAGGTCTTTCGTTACACTTCCCCCTTAGATGATGCTTTTACCAAAGCCATCGCCATCATGGGAGTCCAGTACTCAGATTTTCCAAGCTTGGGCTTGCCTCCTGGGTAGGACCAGTAATGGCATTAGTTGACTTTGTGAACTAGCCTCTCGTACCTTCTGGACACTTGTTCTTACCCAGCAAGCCAAAGCTACTATACTTATAAAACCAGTTGGATCCCAATGATCACCACAGTTGGATGTAAGGCCATGTTTAAGGTCATCATTGCTGTGGGAGACCATCCCAACGAAGACTCCCACCATTCGTGTTTCAGATTTTTACTAACCCTCTCAATTGCTTGTTTAATCTCATGGGTAGAGTGATGGACAGTCACTGTGACTCTCTGAGCTTCCTGTTTTGTGGCACGTAAATAAGGGGGAGAGTGTGAAGGGGGGCTAGATACATTTAACATTCTTTAAACTTAAAGCCTAAAACAACCCCTGATTAAAAACAAAACATCAACAAAGGAACGAGCTGCAGGAGTAAAAAGAGAATGCAGGCAGAAGTCCAGCAACAGAGTTGGGATTATCCAGTTTATTGCACCCAGTGCAGCATGTATGATTACTTGCCCTATGGGCAGGTGGCGTATGTGTGCATTCGGTGCAAGGAGCTCCTCGCCCTCAGAGACCGTGTACGGGCTTTGGAGACCAGAGTAGCTGAACTGGAGGAGCTAAGGGAGACAGAGGTACATAGATGAGACTTCCGAAATATAGTAGAACAGTCCCACCCCCGGTCTGACAGCCTCTGTGCTGTTGAGGAGGATGAAAGTCTCAGGGAAGGAGAACATCCAACTGGAGCAGAGGGAAATGATCCTCTCGCACTGAGGATACCTCTCTGGGGGGAGTGAACTCCAGTTATTGGGAAGAGACAGGTAATAGTTATGGGGGATTTGATTATTAGAAACAGATGGGTTTGCGATTACCAGGATAATCGCATGATGACTGGTGCAAAGGTGGCGGATCTCTTGAGACATCTAGATAGACTTGTATAGTGTTGGGGAGGAGCCGGTGGTTGTGGTATATGTAGGTATCAATGACAAAGGAAAGGAGAGAGGTCATGGAGGCCAAATTTAGGCTGCTAGATAAGAGATTGAAATCCAGGACCTCTGTGGCAGCATTCTCTGACATGCATCCAGTTCAACACGCAGGGCCAGTTAGACAGGCAGAACTGCGGTGTCTCAATGCGTGGATGAGACGATGGTGTAGGGGTTTAGATTTATTAGGACCTGGGGAAACTTTGGGGAAAGAGGTAGCTTATACAGGAAGGATGGATTCCACCTAAACCAAAATGGAATCAGATTTCTGGCACTTAAAAAGATCATAGAGTAGTTTTTAAACTAAGGGCTGGGGGAAAGCTGACAGGTGCAGAGGAGCATGTGTTTTGGACAGAGACATCTCTTAGGGGAGGATCTATTAATGGAGATTCTCTATGTCCTAGTAAGGAGGAGAGGATGGAAGATGATAAAATACAGGTAGGATCTGATGAGAAACAGTCAAATGAAAAAGAGTACCATTCAATTACATCATGTAATGTCAGGCAGCAAAAAAGTGACAAGTTTTTAAAGTGCTTGTATACAAATGCTAGAAGTCTAAATAATAAGATGGGTGAACTAGAGTGTCTCATGTCAATATCCTCATTTAATACAATAGGCATCACAGAAGTTTGGTGGAATGAGGCTAGTCAATGGGACACATTAATACCAGAGTACAAAATATATTGGAAGAACAGGTCGTGCTGGTGGGGGAGTGGCACTATATGTGAAAGAAAGCATAGAATCAAATGAAGTAAAAATCTTAAATGAACCAAACTGTACCATAGAATCTGTATGGATAGTAATTCCATGCTCTAATAATAAGAATATGAGAGTAGGGATATACTACCCACCACCTTACCAGGATGGTGATAGTGACTGTGAAATGCTCAGGGAGATTAAAGAGGCTATAAAAATAAAAAAACACAATAATAATGTCAGGTTTCAGAGTAGCAGTCATGTTAGTCTGTACCTGCAAAAAGAACAGGAGTACTTGTGGCACCTTAGAGACTAACAAATTTATTTTGGGATTTCTACTATCCCCATATTGACTGGGTACATGTCACCTCAGGACGGGATGCAGAGAGAAAAGTTTCTTGACACCTTAAATGACTGCTTCTTGGAGCAGCTAGTCCTGGAACCCACAAGAGGAGAGGCAATTCTTGATTTACTCCTAAGTGGAGCACAGAATCTGGTCCAAGAGATTAATATAGCTGGACCATTTAGTAATAGTGACCATAATAGATTTAAATTAAGCTTCCCTGTGTCAGGGAAAACACCATAGCAGCCCAACATTGTAGCATTTAATTTCAGAAAGGGGGACTACACAAATGTAGTTAGGAAATTAAACAGAAATTAAAAGGTAGAGCGCCAAAAGTGAAATCACTACAAGCTGCATGTGAAAATTTTAAAGACAACATAATAGAGGCTCAACTTAAATGTATCCGAAAATTAAAAAACATAGTAGGAGAACCAAAAAAATTCCACTGTGGCTAAACAAAGTAAAAGAAGTAGTGAGAGACTAAAAAGACATCCTTTAAAAAGTGGAAGTTAAATCCTAGTGAGGAAAATAGAAAGGAGCATAAACTCTGGCAAGTGAAGTGTAAAAATATAATTAGGAAGGCCCAAAAAGAATGTGAAGAATTACTAGCCAAAGACTCGAAAAGTAATAGCAAAAAAACATTTAAATACATCAGAAGCAGAAAGCCTGCTAAACAACTGGACAATCAAGATGCTAAAGGAGCACTCAAGGACGATAAGGCCATTGTGGAGAAACTAAATGAATTCTTTACATCAGTCTTCACTGCTGAGGATGTGAGGGAGATTCCCAAACTTGAGCCATTCTTTTTAGGGGACAAATCTGAGGAACTGTCCCAGATTGAGGTGTCATTAGAGGAGGTTTTGGAACAAATTGATAAACTAACCAGTAATAAGTCACCATGACCAGATGGTATTCACCCAAGAGTTCTGAAGGAACTCAAATGTGAAATTGCAGAACTGCTAACTGTAGTTTGTAACCTATCATTTAAATCAGCTTCTGTACCAAATGATTGGAGGATAGCTAATATGACACCAATTTTTAAAGGGCTCCAGAGGTGATCCCAGTAATTACAGGCTGGTAAGACTGACTTCCAAACCGGGCAAACTGGTTAAAACTAGAACAAAGAACAAAATTTGTCAGACACATAAATGAACATAATTTGTTGGGGGAAAGTCAACATGGTTTTTGTAAAGGGAAATTGTGCCTCACCAATCTATTAGAATTCTTTGAGGGGGTCAACAAGCATGTGGACAAAGGGGATCCAGTGAATATAGTGTACTTAGATTTTCAGAAAGCCTTTGACAAGGTCCCTCACCAAAGGCTCTTACACAGAGTAAGCTATCATGGGATAAGAGGGAAGGTCCTCTCATGGATTGGTAACTGGTTAAAAGATAGGAAACAAAGGGTAAGACTAAATGGTCAGTTTTTAGAATGGAGAGAGGTAAATAGTGGTTTCCCCCAGGAGTCTGTATTGGGACCAGTCCTATTCAACGTATTCATAAATGATCTGGAAAAAAGGGGTAAACAGTGAGATGACAAAATTAGCAGATGATGCAAAACTACTCAAGACGGTTAAGTCCCAAGCAGACTGCAAAGAGCTAGAAAAGGATCTCACAAAACTGGGTGACTGGGCAACAAAATGGCAGATGAAATTCAATGTTGATAAATGCAAAGTAATGCACATTGGACAACATAATCCCAACTATACATATAAAATGATGGGGTCTAAATGAGCTGTTACCACTCAAGGAAGAGATCTTGGAGTCGTTGTGGATAGTTCTCTGAAAACATCCACTCTATGTGCAGCGGCAGTCAAAAAAGTTAACAGAATGTTGGGCATCATTAAGAAGGGATAGATAATAAGACAGAAAAATCATATTGCCTCTATATAAATCCATGGTTCGCCCACATCTTGAATACTGCATGCAGATGTGGTCACCCCATCTCAAAAAAGATACATTAGAATTGGAAAAGTTTCAAAAAAGGGCAACAAAAATGATTAGGGGTATGGAACAATACGTCTGTTAGTCTATAAGGTGCCACAGGACTCGTTATGGCTTAAAACACCCTTTCCATGATTTCAACTGTGAAGAATGGAACTATTTTAACCATGCCTTGTTTTGTTTGCTTGCCCAAATTTCTACCAGATATACTGTTGGGCAGACTTTTTCTACAATGGTCACTGGACCTTCCCATTTCATCCCCAGAGAATGGTCCTTCTCTGGAAATTTATGATACATTACTTGGTCTCCAGCATTCCATTTGAGAGGATTCTTTATCCAGCCCAGTCTTTTATTCACTTTTTTAATATTAATACCCAGCTGTTTTGCTATTTTTTGGTGGATTCCTGGTAGTTTTTCTGTTAGGGCCTGAATCCATTGATCATTTAATACTTTGGGCTCCCACCCATCTGGGATATCTACAGCTAGCCTCCAATGTTCAGGTATCCTCATGTCCCTCCCGTCATTGCTACAAAGGGGGTATAACCATGGCTCGCTGGAACAGACCTTAAGGCCAGTACAATTAAAGACAATGGTTCATCCCAATCTTTTTCATTTTCTTTAACCATTTTCTTCAAAACATACTTTAAAGTACGATTGGTTCGTTCTACCTGTCCTGAGGATTGAGACTGGCCCGCAATATAGAATCTTAGTTTGAATCCCAGTATTTTACACAGTTCTTGCATAGCTTTCCCAATGAAGTGTGGCCCTTGGTCCGAATCGATTTCCTTAGGCAATCCCTACTGACTAAACACTACATTAAATTAAATTAATGGAGATATCCCATCTCCTAGAACTGGAAGGGACCTTGAAAGGTCCTTGAGTCCAGCCCCCTGCCTTCACTAGCAGGACCAAGTACTGATTTTGCCCCAGAGCCCTAAGTGGCCCCCTCAAGGATTGAACTCATAACCCTGAGTTTAGCAGGCCAATGCTCAAACCACTGAGCTATCCCCCCGCCCCTTAAACAATTGTTGGGCTGTAGTGAGAGCTGTGTTAATCTTTGTGGAATCGCTTCTATCCATTTTGTAAATGGGTCTCCAATTATCAAACAATACTTATTATTTTGTGGGTGACTGGTAGAGGTCCTATGTAATCTACTTGTAACTGGGCCCATGGGCCCTCAATTCTTTAGTGGGTGATAGGACCCTTCTGTAACTTTTGGATCAGCATTGACCACTACACATTGCAGACAATTATTACACCACTGTTTTACATCTTCCCTAAGAGTGAGCCACCAACCGTATCTTTGACCCTTTCCACTGTTTTGTCCACCCCAAAATGCCATCACTTGTGCACATATTGAATTAATTCAGTCCTTACTTGTTTAGGCACTAACCATCTTTTGGGCTGTTCCCTGAGGTTCAAACCATCCAGGTCTTTGTGTATGGTGGACCTAATATACCTGGATTTCAGTAAAGCGTTTGATACAGTACCCCATGAGGGACTATTGGTTAAAATGAAAAACATGGGGATCGATATGAAAATCCAGAGGTGGATAGGGAATTGGTTAATGGGGAGAATGCAGCGGGTCGTATTAAAGGGTGAATTGTCGGGTTGGAGGGAGGTTACTAGTGGAGTGCCTCAAGGTTCGGTTTTGGGACCCATCTTATTTAATCTATTTATAACTGACCTCGGGACCGATTGCAAGAGTGGGCTGATAAAGTTTGCGGATGATACGAAGGTGGGAGGAGTTGCAAACTCGGAGGAGGATAGGGATACTCTGCAGGGAGACTTGAATGAGCTTGTGAATTGGAGTATCAGAAATAGGATGAAATTTAATAGTAAAAAGTGTAAGGTGATGCACTTGGGGACGAATAATAACAATTTTAGTTACAAGATGGGGACGCATTGGTTAGAAGTAACGGAAGAGGAGAAGGACCTAGGGGTCCTTGTGGACCGCAGGATGACTATGAGTCGGCAATGTGACGTGGCGGTGAAAAAAGCCAATGCGGTCTTGGGATGTATTAGGCGAGGTATATCTAGTAGAGATAGGGAGGTCCTGCTTCCGTTGTATAAGGCGCTGGTGAGACCTCATTTGGAGTACTGTGTGCAGTTCTGGTCTCCCATGTTTAAAAAAGATGAACTCAAACTGGAACGGGTGCAGAGAAGGGCGACTAAGATGATCAGAGGAATGGAAAACCTGTCGTATGAAAAGAGATTAGAGGACCTTGGGTTGTTTAGTCTGACAAAGCGAAGGCTGAGGGGGGATATGATTGCTATGTTTAAATATATCAGAGGGGTTAATACAAGGGAGGGAGAGGAATTATTCCAGTTTAGTACTAATGTGGACACGAGAACGAATGGATACAAACTGGCCGGGGGGAAGTTTAGGCTTGAAATTAGACGAAGGTTTCTGACCATCAGAGGGGTGAAATATTGGAACGGCCTTCCGAGGGAAACGGTGGGGGCGACGGACCTGTCTGGTTTTAAGATTAAGTTGGATGAGTTTATGGAGGGAATGGTTTAATGATAAAACATAGTAGCCAAGGAAAACCAAGCAATGGTACATGAACAGCATAATGGCCAACAAGGGTCAGGCTAGAGACTCTTGCCTATATGCTCGGGGTATTACTGATCGCCATATTTGGGGTCGGGAAGGAATTTTCCTCCAGGGTAGATTGGCTGAGCCTCTGGAGGTTTTTCGCCTTCCTCCGCAGCATGGGGCAGGGATCACTAGCAGGAGGGTCTCAGCCGATTGAAGTCACTAAAACACAGGATTGGGGACTTCAACGGTAGAGTCCAGGGAAGGGTCTTGCGGCCTGCAGCATGCAGGGGGTCAGACCAGATGATCATAATGGTCCCTTCTGACCTTAATGTCTATGAGTCTATGAGTATGTACCCTTTCCCTTTGATTGTTTTGTGCTCCAGCAGTTGTTCCATCTCCTTGTCCCCTTCCTGTAGGGCTTGCAAATCCAATAACTCTGGGCTTACCACCTGTTTGTGTGCTCTAGTTACTACATTGATTACCTCCTTTTCTTCACAATGTGTGAGCAGAGCCCCTTGTTTGGCTAACACATTTGCTCTGTTATTCAAATCTCCTTCCTCACTTCACGGTTTCTGTTGTGCTTTAACATGTGTAACATAAGTATCTCCCTTTCTATTCTTGATTAAGGCCGTCATTTATTCCAAGTGTCATTCATGAGCTACTGTCTTTCTGTCTCCTGTGCACATGTCCCTAGCTGCCCAAATGGGTAACCAAACTACCACTGCTCTGCATACCCAATCCAAATTAGTGAATATTGCCAGTGTGGCGTCTTGATCTGCTGTCTGTGACACGTTTAGGACTGCCACCGCTTCAGTAGCCTGTGCTGAGTGTGGTTTTACTGGTCCCTTTAATTCCTGGTTAGTAACCTTTACTGCTCCAAATCCTGTCTTAGCTCTCCCTTCACTGTAATAGCTGGGCCTATCCACAAACTAAATTTGCATGCCTTCTTTCCATGCTCTCTGTAGGGTAAATAAATAAATAAATTAATGGAGATATCCTATCTCCTAGAACTGGAAGGGACCTTGAAAGGTCATCGAGTCCAGCCCCCTGCCTTCACTAGCAGGACCAGGTACTGATTTTTGCCCCAGATCCCTAAGTGGCCCCCTCAAGGATTGAGCTCACAACCCTGGGTTTAGCAGGCCAATGCTGAAACCACTGGCTACTCTATCCTTTTATGGGAGGGGGTACTCATGTTCTTGTCCTTGCACTATTAATCTGTATGGTACAGAGGATAATATTTTTCCTTTTTCTACTGTTATCCCCCGGTTTATGCGGGCGAAAGTCCATTGTGCCAACCAAGGTTTGGATATCTGTACCCCCTAGGCTTTTCTTGATGTAGTATACTTCAGTGTAGAATGTGTTGTTTGTACTATGATTTGGGATCCCCCAGTCATGTATTCCCAGGGCTGCAAGGCCCATACTAGGGCTAAACAATTTTACCCCTTGTGAAAAAGTGTTTGCTCCTCACTGCTTAGCATTTTACATCCATAAACAATGGGTTGTAACTTTCCCGTGTTTAGTTTCTGCAAAAACACAGGAAGGGATAGCTCAGTGGTTTGAGCATTGGCCTGCTAAACCCTGGGTTGTAAATTCAATCCTTGAGGGGGCCAGTTAGGGAATCTGGGGCAAAAATCTGTCTGGGGATTGGTCCTGCTTTGAGCAGGGGGTTGGACTAGATGACCTCCTGAGGTCCCTTCCAACTCTGGTATTCTATGATTCTAACAGCAGTGCTCCCAGTGCTACATCAGTACCAATTGTAGGATAAATGGCTCCCTCACCTTTGGGTACACTAGGGCCGGGAGCTGGGCTAGATATTCTTTCAGGATTAGTAATGCCTTTGCTTGATCATGCCCATTGCCACCCTTTCTTTAGAAGAAAATACAGTGGGCGACTTTTGGCAGCATACATTTCAATAAAATCTCTTGAGAAATTCAAAGTTCCTAACAGAGCACTTAATGATGCTACATCAGTGGGGGCTGGAAGTTTCCCAATTAGTTCCACCCATTGTGCATTTGAGGTTCGTCCCTCCTTTCCCAATATAACCCATAAATATTTTACCTCTTGCTGTACCAATTGGGCCTTGGCTCTGCTAGCGTTAAACCTGGTTTCTTGGATAATCCTTACCACATTTTCAGTGAGTCTATTGACCTATCCCCAGTCAGTTCCATGCACATGTATCACATCAACATAGGATGCTACCTTCTTTTGGTCTCCAGGTGCCAATTTTCCCCACATTTTGACCACATGGGTGTGACAAATTGCAGGTGTGTTATGAAACCCCGGGGCATTCTCATGAAACAGAATTGCTGTCCCCTATAGGTTAAACCAAATTTGTACCAAGACTCTGGATATAAGGGAATGGGAAAGAAAGCATTTGCTAAATCTGTCACCGAAAACCACTGTGCTCTGGTTGCTACTGCGGGAACTAGTTCTTGGTATTTAGCCACCACTAGAGCAGAGGCTGAAGTTACTGCATTCAGTGCTCTAAAATCCACTGTCCTTGTTCAAGTCGTCCCATACCCCTTGAGTACAGGCCAAACAGGGGCATTGTCAGTACTGGCTATTTGTACAATATCGCTGCCTTCTAACAAACTTTCTATGGTTACTTTTATTCCTTCCTCCGCCTCCTGGGGATATTTGTATTGGCGCTGTGGGGAGGGATCAGGTCCTCTTATCAAGACTTCTGCATCAATTTTCCTGCATTTCAATTTATTTTTGGCCAATACCTCAGGGAACCTTTCCACCCATGGGTCCCAGTCATTTACCTGCCCTCCTTCCCGAGCCTGAGCTGCTGTACATCTATCCATGGGATTTATAACATAAAAAGGTACATTTACTGAATTCCCATTATTTGTCCATAAAAATCCATTAGTTAAGTCCACAACCAGCTTTTCCCTTTTAAGGTAGGGCATTCCCAATATTCCATCTGTTTTGCCCCTACCTCCAGCCTGATTCTCTACCTGAACAAAATATTTTACCCATGACTCCTGGTTCCCTTTTCGGGTCATGATTGGCTATGTTATGATTGCATTCACTGTCTCCCCTGTTTATGATACTAGTTGTGTTGAATCTTCAGTTCCCACTGCATCCTTGGGGAGCCATAGCTCTCCAAGTACACATACTGATACTCCATAGCATGTTTGTTTCCCTGGTCTCCCCATTATTGCCCCTACAGTGGCCACTACATCAGTAGGAGTCTGGGGAGCCGGGCATCCCTAATGAGATGGTGCCAATGGCTCCAAATCCGTTATGGGATTTCAGAGAGCCCCATCTCCTCCTGCCTCTCTGTCTGCATGACCCTCTGCAATAACTCACCCATGCGTCTCCCATTCCATATCTTTCTGGTGCCTCTATTCTCAACCCGTCCCTTCCACCCTCAGTCACGTACCCTCTTCCTCACATCTGACATCCATATCCCCCTCTTGGTCCCCAGTTGCCCAAGCTTGCTCCCCGTCTTCTACCTCTACCATTCCATTGTACATTTGCCCCTTTTCTGCCCAATTTCCCTTGGTGGTGTGGGGATCCATTGATAGTGAAGGTTACTGTCTGGACCTGTTCCATTCTCCTGTCCTTATGCCCTTTTCCTGCTTCACCCTGTGTCTCTTGGAAAATTATGGCAGCACTAAAAATTTCTTGCCTTAAGGTCTCATAGTCCCTAGTTACATCCACAGGTCCCCAAATGACTTTCGTTTTAGGATTTAAACCATCCACCACTGCAGTCTTAAAACCCGGGGTGTCAAAAGTGGGGTTAGCAGCAGCTTGTACGATCCCAGCAGCTATAACCTGGACCTCTTTCTTAGTAAGGTACAATTCTGGGGATTCACTGGGGCCCTGTTCTGTCAGGTGGAACAGTTTACGTAACTGCCTTGCTAACATAACCACCTTCCTTAATTCCTTCACTCAATTCCATCTCCCTACATCCACATCCAAATTCTCTATGGCATTCTTTATTACAGCCCAATCAGAAGCATTAGTACAAGCTTGGGCTACCGCCTTATAGTCTGCCACCCTCCACACAGGTTGTTGTATCGATTGCACGGTCTCTAATCCATACATGTATCTCTGTGTAAGAGCCCCAACATCTGGGCAGCTGCCTGTATCTGTTCCAAGGTGAGATCAGTAGTTATTGTTACTTTCTCCCTCATTTGTCTGTTTCCAGTGCCTTCGGAGAGGGGTTCTGTTTTTGACTGTTTTGTTAATTATCGGGGCAATGGGTTTAGTGAGCCACATATCTGACCCCAAACTCTGCAACTCCCTTTCAAGGAGGAATGTGGCACTTCAGGGAAGGCATTGGGGGAGGGGGAGAGGTATAACCCATGATCTGTTGGCTCGGGATCGATCCAATTAACCCTGTCCCAAGTATCTTGGTGCAGACCATGGGGGTTTAAAGTATCCCCATGGTCTGCATCTACACTACTCTTATCCCTTACTGCTGCCATGATGTCCCTATGGGCTCCCAACATATGTTTTAGTTTTTCTATCTGTTTGCAGACTGAATGGTCAGTTTGTATGGGCTCAATCCTGTTTTTCATTAAGGACTATTCTAACTGCTGGCGTGTGCATCTCCCAGTTTCTGCTGCAAGGTAGTCACTTCCTCAGTTAGCTTGTCTATTTGCAATTTCCATTGGTCACATTCTCCTGCTTTTGTCTGCAGAGCAGTTGCAGTCTGTAATGCTGAGGCTGCACAAGCACACTGAGATGCTGTCAGGACTGAGATCCCCACTTTGAACTTTAGGGTACAAATGTAGGGGCCTGCGTGAAAAACTTCTAAGCTTAACTACCAGCTTAGCTCTGGTTCGGCTGCCACCATCAATGGATTCCCTCCCTGGGAAGCCTTGAAAAACCCTCACCAAATCCCTGGTGAAAACAAATCCAAAACCCCTTGGATCTTAAAACAAGGAGAAATTAACCATTCCCCTCCTTCCTCCCACCAACTCCTGGTGAATCAGTTCCAACCCCCCCCCTGGGATCTACAACAGGGAGAAATTAACCATCCCCCCTCCTTCCTCCCACCAACTCCTGGTGAATCAAGATCCAAAACCCCTTTGGATCTAAAACAAGGAAAAATCAATCAGGTTCTTAAAAAGAAGGTTTTTAATTAAAGAAAAAGGTAAAAATCATCTCTGTAAAATCAGTATGGAAATAACCTTACAGGGTAATCAAACTTAAAGAGCTCAGAGGACTCCCCTCTAGTCTCAGGTTCAAAGTACAGCAAACAAAGATAAACACTCTGGTAAAAGGTACATTTACAAGTTGAGAAAAACAAAGGAAAACTAACACGCCTTGCCTGGCTATTTACTTACAAGTTTGAAATAGGAGAGGCTTGTTTAGAAAGATGTGGAGAACCTGGATTGATGTCTGGTCCCTCTCAGTCCCCGAGAACGAACACACTCCCAAACAAAGAACACAAACAAAAGCCTTCCCCCCCCAAGATTTGAAAGTATCTTTTCCCCTTATTGGTCCTTTAGGTCAGATGCCAGCCAGGTTATCTGAGCTTCTTAACCCTTTACAGGGAAAAGGATTTTGGAGTCTCTGGCCAGGAGGGATTTATAGTACTGTACACAGGACAGCTATTACCCTTCCCTTTATAGTTATGACACGCCCCCCAAATCACAGATAGTGTTGGATGTTCGGTTCCACACTGGCTGTGATTTCTTCCTGGAGTTCTAGGAGAAAACAGAGTTAATAAGACACATGTACCTTTAGACATACTACTGATTATATAAAAACTAACAATATGTTTCATTCCAAGAACAATTGTTAATCAGTTAACTCTGGGAAACTTTCCCGGGAGAGTGCATCAGCCACTTTGTTAGAAGCTCCCGAAATGTGTTGTATTTCAAAATCAAAATCTTGGAGAGCTAAACTCCACCGAAGAAGTTTTTTGTTATTTCCCTTGGCGGTATGAAGCCACTGTAGCGCAGCATGGTCTGTTTGTAGTTGGAAACGCCGTCCCCAAACATATGGGCGTAGCTTTTCCAGCGCGTACACAATGGCGTAGCATTCCTTTTCGCTGATTGACCAATGGCTTTCCCTCTCAGACAGTTTTTTACTGAGAAAGACGACAGGATGGAATTCTTGATCCGGTCCTTCCTGCATTAAAACTGCTCCCACGCCTCGCTCGGACGCATCTGTGGTTACTAGGAACAGTTTGTCAAAGTCTGGGGCCCTTAGCACAGGGTCAGACATGAGTGTTGCCTTAAGCTGGTTAAAGGCCTTTTGACACTCATCAGTCCACTGAACTGCATTTGGCTGGTTCTTTCTGGTTAGGTCTGTCAGCGGGGCGGCGATTTGGCTGTAGTGGGGTACAAATCGCCTATAATATCCAGCCAAGCCTAAGAAGGATTGGACCTGTTTCTTAGACTTTGGAACCGGCCACTTTTGGATAGCATCCACTTTGGCCTGTATGGGATTTATAGTTCCTTGACCCACCTGGTGCCCCAGGTAAGTCACTCTGTTTTGGCCTATTTGACACTTTTTAGCCTTAACAGTTAGTCCTGCCTGCTGGATGCGCTCGAAAACTTTTTTCAGGTGCTCCATGTGCTCTGCCCATGAATCAGAAAAAATGGCCACATCATCGAGGTAGGCAACTGCAGACTCTCCCAATCCCGCTAGGAGACCATCTACAAGTCTTTGGAAGGTGGCGGGTGCATTTCGCAACCCGAAAGGGAGTACATTGAATTCATACACCCCTGCCTGGGTGACGAAGGCTGACCTTTCCTTAGCGGGTTCATCTAGTGGTACTTGCCAGTACCCCTTGGTTAAGTCTAAAGTAGAGATGAATTGGGCATGTCCCAATTTCTCCAATAGCTCATCTGTGCGTGGCATTGGATAGTTGTCAGGACGAGTTACAGCATTTAGCTTACGGTAGTCCACGCAAAAGCGTATTTCCCCATCTGGTTTGGGAACTAGAACCACTGGAGATGCCCATGCACTCTTAGAGGGGCGGATTATACCCATCTGTAGCATGTCCTGGATCTCCCTTTGTATAGCAGTTTGGGCATGAGGTGACTCCCGGTAGGGTGGGTTCTAATAGGGTGAGCATTACCTGTGTCAATGGAGTGGTATGCCCGTTCGGTCCATCCTGGAGTGGCTGAGAAAATTGGTGCAAAGCTTGTGCACAGCTCCTTGATCTGCTGTCGCTGCAGACGTCCCAGGGTCGTGGAGAGGTTCACCTCTTCCACGCCACCATCCTTTTTTCCTTCATAGTAGACACCTTCAGGCCACTCCGCGTCATCTGTTTCCTGGGCTGTAAACTGGCAAACGTTTAATTCTCTGGAATAAAAGGGCTTAAGAGAATTAACATGGTATACCTTAGGCTTTATGTTGGAGGTGGGGGAGGCTATGAGATAGTTAACAGCTCCTAGGCGCTCCTGGACCATGAATGGTCCTTCCCACGACGCTTCCATTTTATGGGCCTGGAGCGCCTTTAAGATCATGACTTGGTCTCCTACCTTGAAGGACCGTTCTCTGGAATGTTTATCATACCAGGCCTTTTGCTCTTCCTGAGCATCCTTTAGGTTTTCTTTAGCAAGGGCCAAAGAATGTCGGAGGGTGTTTTGTAGGTTGCTTACAAAGTCTAGAATGTTTGTTCCTGGAGAAGGCGTAAACCCCTCCCATTGCTGCTTCACCAACTGTAATGGCCCCTTAACCTCACGGCCATACACAAGTTCAAATGGTGAAAACCCTAAACTGGGATGTGGTACAGCCCTGTAGGCAAAAAGCAACTGCTGCAACACGAGGTCCCAATCATTGGAGTGTTCATTTACAAATTTACGTATCATGGCCCCCAAAGTTCCATTAAACCTCTCCACCAGGCCATTGGTTTCATGGTGGTAAGGGGTGGCAACCAAGTGATTCACCCCATGAGCTTCCCACAGGTTTTCCATGGTTCCTGCCAGGAAGTTAGTTCCTGAATCTGTAAGGATGTCAGAGGGCCAACCTACCCTGGCAAAAATGTCTGTTAATGCCTGGCACACTCTTTTAGCCCTGGTGTTGCTTAAGGGTACTGCTTCCGGCCATCGGGTAGCAAAATCCATGAAAGTCAGTACGTACTGCTTTCCTCTGGGTGTCTTCTTTGGGAAAGGACCCAGAATATCCACAGCTACGCGCTGAAAAGGGGCCTCAATTATGGGTAGTGGCTGGAGAGGGGCTTTAACCTGGTCTTGGGGCTTTCCCACTCGTTGGCACACCTCACAAGACCGGACATAATTAGCAACGTCCTTGCCCATTCCCTCCCAGTGGAAGGACTTCCCCAACCGGTCCTTGGTTCTGTTCACCCCAGAATGGCCACTGGGATGATCATGGGCTAAGCTCAAGAGCTTTACCCGATACTTAGTGGGAACTACCAACTGTCTTTGAGGATGCCAGTCTTCCTGGTGCCCACCAGAAAGAGTCTCCTTGTATAAAAGTCCTTGTTCTACAACAAACCGGGATCGGTTAGAAGAGCTGAGAGGCGGTGGGGTGCTCCGCGCCGCCGCCCAAGCTTTCTGAAGGCTGTCATCTGCTTCCTGCTCGACCTGGAACTGTTCCCTTGATGCTGGAGACATCAGTTCCTCCCTGGACTGTGGACTGGGGCTTGGTCCCTCTGGAAGCGATGCAGGTGCTGGGGCTGTTTCCATTGACTGTGAACCGCTGTCCGCTGGTGCACTATGTGGTATCTCAGGCTCTGGCTGAGCCTCTTGGGTAGGGTTATCTGCTGCTTCTGCCAGTTCAGGCTCGCTGGTGCCCTCTGGCGTTGGAGTTGTAGACGGGTTTGCAAGCGCTGGACTCAGGGCTGGCAATGGTTCTGGTGCTGGTTGCGTTGCCAGTTTCGGTTCTGGGACTGGCTTTGGCTGGGTCTCTGGGATTGGATCCACTACGGCTGTTGCAGTCGTTGGCAGAGGATCCAGTTCCACCACCTTTGTCTGGGTCTCCGGTAACACAGACGGGGCCCTGGTGGACGGCTCAGGAACAGGGATGGGGGTGAAAGCTTGCTTAGCCTGGCTGCGGGTGACTATTCCCACCCTCTTGGCTACCTTCACATGGTTGGCCAAATCTTCCCCCAGCAGCATGGGAATGGGATAATTGTCATAGACTGCAAAAGTCCACATTCCTGACCAGCCCTTGTACTGGACATGCAACGTGGCTGTAGGCAAGGTTACAGATTGTGACACGAAGGGTTGAATTGTCACTGTAGCCTCTGGGTTGATGAGTTTGGGGTCCACTAGGGATTGGTGGATAGTTGACACTTGAGCCCCAGTGTCCCTCCAAGCGGTAACCTTCCTTCCGCCCACTCTCAAGGTTTCCCTTCGCTCCGAGGGTATGAGAGAGGCATCTGGGTTTGGGGATCTTTGGTGTGATTGGGGTGTAATGAACTGTAATCGGTTGGGGTTCTTGGGGCAGTGAGCCTTTATATGTCCCAGTCCATTACATTTAAAACATCGCCTTGCTAAGGTATCACCGGGACGAGGTTGGTTGGTGGAGACTGGTGTGGTGGGGTGAGAAGGCGTCTGGGGTTTCCCTTGGGATGTGGGTGGGGCCTTGGGTTGTCCCCGGTGGTAAGGTTTTGTTTCGGCTTGCCCCTTCTGATATTCGCTCCAACTGCTACTAGTTTTTTTTCTTTTCTGCCACCTCCACCCATTGGGCTCCAATCTCCCCCGCCTCAGTTACAGTTTTGGGCTTCCTATCTAGGATGTACCTTTCTATTTCCTCAGGAACACCCTCTAAAAACTGCTCCATTTTTACTAGGGAAAGCAGATCTTCCAGAGATTTAACATTTGCTCCTGATACCCAGGCATCACAATTTTTGTCAATGTGGTAGGCATGACGGGTAAATGACACATCGGGTTTCCACTTTAGGGCTCTGAACCGCCGACGGGCATGCTCGGGTGTTAGCCCCATTCTGAGTCTGGCCTTGTTTTTAAAAAGTTCATAACTGTTCATGTGTTCCTTAGGCATTTCAGCCGCCACCTCTGCTAAGGGTCCACTGAGCTGCGGCCTCAGCTCTACCATGTACTGGTCTGTAGCGATGCTGTATCCAAGGCAGGCCCTTTCAAAATTTTCTAAGAAGGCCTCAGTATCATCGCCTGCCTTGTAGGTGGGGAATCTTCTGGGATGGGAAGTGGTACCTGGAGGGGGGTTGTTAGCATTGGCTGGTGCATCCTGCTTAGCCTTTGCTACTTCCAGTTCATGCTTCCTTTCTTTTTCTCTCTCCTCCATCTCTTTTTCTTTCAGCTCCATCTCTCTCTTGTGGGCCTCCTCTTTGGCTTTTTCTTCTCTTTCTCTCTGCTCTGTCTCGAGTTTTGTTAATTGAAGCAGTCTCTGATGTTTTCTTTCATTTTCTTCTGCTTCTAGTTTGGCCAGTTCTATTTTGTTAGCTACTTCTTTGGTAGTCATTTTCCTGTTTTCTTGTGCTGGGTAACCCCCTTTGCAGTTGACAAACTGGGAAGCTCTCAGCTCTGGCTGCTGCAGAGTTAACAGTAACTTTCTAACTAGCTACTCCCGAGGATGTAAAAAAAAGAAAAAAAAAACAATTCAGCTTGTAAATACCTTTTACCAGTCATTTGCTAATTGAACCCTTCTCTTAAGAAAGGACCTGTAAAAAAAACTTAACACCTCTGCCTTCAGGCAAGGGAGATAAGATATGCATCTATCTACTTCCAGCTCGGCTTTCCAAGCAGCTAGAAGGAAAAAAAAAATCTCACTGGCTTTTGGGTTTAAAATGATCCCACCGCTATTCACCATGTCAGGACTGAGATCCCCACTTTGAACTTTAGGGTACAAATGTAGGGGCCTGCGTGAAAAACTTCTAAGCTTAACTACCAGCTTAGCTCTGGTTCGGCTGCCACCATCAATGGATTCCCTCCCTGGGAAGCCTTGAAAAACCCTCACCAAATCCCTGGTGAAAACAAATCCAAAACCCCTTGGATCTTAAAACAAGGAGAAATTAACCATTCCCCTCCTTCCTCCCACCAACTCCTGGTGAATCAGTTCCAACCCCCCCCCTGGGATCTACAACAGGGAGAAATTAACCATCCCCCCTCCTTCCTCCCACCAACTCCTGGTGAATCAAGATCCAAAACCCCTTTGGATCTAAAACAAGGAAAAATCAATCAGGTTCTTAAAAAGAAGGTTTTTAATTAAAGAAAAAGGTAAAAATCATCTCTGTAAAATCAGTATGGAAATAACCTTACAGGGTAATCAAACTTAAAGAGCTCAGAGGACTCCCCTCTAGTCTCAGGTTCAAAGTACAGCAAACAAAGATAAACACTCTGGTAAAAGGTACATTTACAAGTTGAGAAAAACAAAGGAAAACTAACACGCCTTGCCTGGCTATTTACTTACAAGTTTGAAATAGGAGAGGCTTGTTTAGAAAGATGTGGAGAACCTGGATTGATGTCTGGTCCCTCTCAGTCCCCGAGAACGAACACACTCCCAAACAAAGAACACAAACAAAAGCCTTCCCCCCCCAAGATTTGAAAGTATCTTTTCCCCTTATTGGTCCTTTAGGTCAGATGCCAGCCAGGTTATCTGAGCTTCTTAACCCTTTACAGGGAAAAGGATTTTGGAGTCTCTGGCCAGGAGGGATTTATAGTACTGTACACAGGACAGCTATTACCCTTCCCTTTATAGTTATGACAGATGCCTTAATTTGGCTCAGGTTATCTCTAACTTTTCCCAGCTCCAATTGACAACCCTCCAGTTGCCTTTCCTGGAATAACACCAACCTCAAAAGATTGTCATTTCCATAATGCCTGGCTGACTGCCGCCTTTATAGCATCTTTCTTTGGTTTCAACTTCATATACACTTCAAACCCCTTACAAGAAGATTCAGGTGCCTCCTTTCCCTGGAATGCATCCTGTTCCCATGGGCACGGACCTCGTTCTACCTATTTAGCAAAGAGGGTGGGCTTCTCATCTAGCCCCCATCCCTAGGGGTCCTCTTCCTTGTTGTCTGGGGATGGCCATTCTGCCACTTGGTTGCTAACTTTGGTAAGGCACAAGGACATCAGTGTTGTATCCTACTGTGATTTACTGTGTTAGGCTCGATTGATTTGGTCCAAAGGACCTTAGGGTGCCCACATCTCCACCAATTCAATCACCCGCACGATTTGGGGCCTCCACCCTCCTTCCCAGGGCCCAGTTACCTTCTACAGGTTAACAGTACCTTGGCCCAGTGAAGGAGCCTTTATCACACAGTAAACATACTTAAACATATACATGTATTTATTAGCAATTAATAATCAATCAACAGAATTCACATGCCAAGCATCTAATGCTCACCACTCCCAATAAAGCAGATGGACATCTCCCAGTGGCCAGTCAGGACCCAATCATTTCCGGGGCTCCAGTTCTACACAGTCTAGTCGTGCCGGGGTTAAAAATCCTAGCAGCTTTGGTCTTGACTCAACGAGCTTGTTTCTGACCCTCATATAGTTAAAAGAGGATTTCTCTTAACCAATTAATTTTCTTAAAACGCAGCTATGAAAAAAACACACTAACCAATCATTTTCACTGTAGAGAGGTTCACATGCCTAAGACCACCAACTCATTAGCTATTGTATTTTTCAAAGCTAGTAAAAACTTCAAGGTCTACTTATCTTTATGCTCCACTAGTGGGATACACTTGCATCAACAACACCTCATACTTTTTATTACCAGTAAGAAACTGCAAAAATTCAAGGTTAGCTTGTCCATTCTCTTCCAGTGCTCATGACTTTGTGAATATATACCTGTCCCTGTTAGTAATGCTGCAGCTGATACTTTTCTCTTTGCCTGCCTCCATCAAGCTCTAGTTCTCCTGACCCTGTAGTTTGTTTCCAACTTAAGGTGGCTGAGCATCCAAGATGACTCTAAGTCCATACACAAGATGGCTGAAAGTCATGTCAAGTCCAGGCCTCTTGTTACATGAGTAAATATATGGTGCCATGTTAAGTATGGAAGTAGCACTACTAGATCACTGTTACTGAGACTATTTACTCCAAACTCAGTTTTTTGGAATCTAAATATTTAGGCAGAAAGATATTAAATCTGAATTATTTGATTTTTATATCTATTTTTAAATGTTTAAGTAGTTTAAGTTTATTTTTATTTATTTTTTTGAAATAGCAAACCTAAATCTCCCTTGCTGCAAACTAAGCAGATTATTTCTTGTTCTAGCCTTGGTGGACATGGAGAACAATTGATCATCGTCCCCTTTATAACAGCCTTTTACATAGTTGAAGACTGTTCTCAGGTCCCCCGTCAGTCTTCTCTTCTCTAGACTAAACTTGCCCAGTTTTTCAACTTTTACTCAAAGGTCATGTTTTCTAAATTCTACTTTGTTTCCTATCTCAATTTTTGATCCATTACCATACTTTAACAACAAGGAGTCTGGTGGCACCTTAAAGTCTAACAGATTTATTTGGGCATAAGCTTTCATGAGTAAAAACCTCACTTCTTCAGATGCACAGAGTAAAAGTTACAGATGCAGGCATTCTATACTGACACATGGAGAGCAGGGAGTTACTTCGCAAGTGGAGAACCAGTGTTGACTGGGCCAATTCAATCAGGGTGGATGTAGTCCACTCCCAATAATAGATGAGGAGGTGTCAATTCCAGGAGAGGAAAAGCTGCTTCTGTAATGAGCCAGCCACTCCCCGTCCCTATTCAAGCCCAGATTAATGGTGTTAAATTTGCAAATGAATTTTAGTTCTGCTGTTTCTCTTTGAAGTCTGTTTTTGAAGTTTTTTTGTTCAATGATAGTGACTTTTAAATCCGTAATAGAATGACTAGGGAGATTGAAGTGTTCACTTACTGGCTTTTGTATGTTACCATTCCTGATGTCTGATTTGTGTCCATTTATTCTTTTGCAGAGGGACTGTCCGGTTTGGCCAATGTACATGGCAGAGGGGCATTGCTGGCACATGATGGCATATATAACATTAGTAGATGTGCAGTTGAATGAGCCCTTGATGGTGTGGCTGATGTGGTTGGGTCCTCTGATGGTGTTGCCAGAGTAGATATGGGGACAGAGTAGGCAACAAGGTTTGCTACAGGGATTGGTTCTTGGGTTGGTGTTTCTGTGGTGTGGTGTGTAGTTGCTGGTGAGTATTTGCTTCAGATTGGGGGGTTGTCTGTAAGCAAGGACTGGCCTGCCTCCCAAGGTCTGTGAGAGTGAGGGATCATTTTCCAGGGTAGGTTGTAGATCGTGGATAATGTGCTGGAGAGGTTTTAGCTGGGGGCTGTATGTGATGGCCAGTGGTGTTCTGTTATTGTCCTTGTTGGGCCTGTCCTGTAGTAGGTGATTTCTGGGTACCCGTCTTGCTCTGTCAATCTGTTTCCTCACTTCCCCAGGTGGGTATTATAGTTTTACGAATGCTTGATAAAGATCTTGTAGGTGTTTGTCTCTGTCTGAGGGGTTGGAGCAAATTCGGTTGTATCTTAGGGCTTGGCTGTAGACAATGGATCGTGTGATGTGTCTTGGATGGAAGCTGGAGGAATGTAGGTACATATAGCGGTCAGTAGGTTTCAGTATATAATGCCTGCATTTGTAACTTTCACTCTATGCATCTGAAGAAGTGAGGTTTTTACCCACGAAAGCTTATGCGCAAATAAATCTGTTAGTCTTTAAGGTGCCACCAGACTCCTTGTTGTTTTTGTAGATAGAGACTAACACGCCTACCCCCTGATACTTGATACCATACTTTGTCTCACACCCCATGACTACTTAACTTATTTAGTTCTTATGAGAGGCCTTGTCAAAGGCCTTTTTGAAGGTCTAAATAAATTATAGAGACAAGATGGGTGAAGCATCTTTTATTGGACCAACTTCTGTGGTGAAAGAGACAGGCTTTTGTGTTTACATAGAGCTCTTCTTCAGGTCTGGGAAAGGTACTGAGGCCTTGGCTACACTTGTGAGTTACAGCGCAATAAAGCCTCCCAGAGCGCTGTACCTCACTCCCCGTCCACACTGGCAAGGCACGTACAGCGCTGTATCTCCATGGCTACAGCACTGCTAGTACTCCACCTCCCCAAGAAGAATAATGTTTGCTGCCCGTTGGCTACAACTCCCGGGTGTCAGTGTGAACGAGGAGTTAACTTGCTGCGCTGTGATAATGGCCACTTGTCTCATTGTTGTGATCTGCTGCAGGAATGCGGAAGTGCCCTTTCAAAGCTCTTGTTTCAGAGAGAAAAAGCAAACATTTTGCTGTTTGCTTTGAGTGAGTGAGTGAGAAGTAGGGGGGTCTGAACTCACAAGCTAGGATGCTGACACACTCAGCACCCCAAAAACCCACACACTCTCCCTCCACACTCCCTGTCACACTCCATCCCACCCCACCCTTTTGAAAAGCACGTTGCAACCACATGAATGCTGGGATAGCTGCCCATAATGCACTGCTCCCAATGCGGCCACGACAGTGCGCTGGCAGCTGTCAGTGTGGACAGACTGCAGCGCTTTCCCTACTCAGCTGTACGAAGGTGGGTTTAACTCACAGCGCTGTACAGCTGCAAGTGTAGCCCTACCCTGAGGCCTTGGCTACACTGGCGCTGTACAGCATTGCAATTTGCTGCGCTCAGGGGTGTGAAAACGCCGCCCCCCCCCCAAGCGCAGCGAGTGCAGCGCTGTAAAGCGCCCGTGTAATCAGCGCCTGCAGCACTGCAAGCTACTCCCCTCGGAGAGGTGAAGTACATACAGCGCTGCGAGAGAGCTCTCTCTCACAGCGCTGTGAATTCCCAAGTGTAGGCAAGGCCTCAGTGTCACAGCTAAATGCATGGTGGAACAGATAAAGAGTAAACACTGTTGCACGAGATCATTCAAGGTCAAGTGGGCAGTTAACACTTCTACATCCATAGGACAAAGGAGGGTTAGTGAGTTACAGATAGTTGTAATGATCCATAAATCCAGTGTCTTTATTAAGTCCGTGATTTTTGGTGTCTAACAGAGTTATGAATTTCAGTTTCCAGGCTCTCTCTCAGTTCAAAAGCCTGTCTCTTTCACCAACAGAAGTTGGTCCAATAAAAAGTATTACCCTCATCCACCTTCTCTCTCTAATATCCTGGGACCAACACAGCTACAACACTGCAAAAATAAATAAATTATGTCAGCTGCTTCTCCTTTATCCACAAATCTTGGAATATGGGGAAATCCCAGAGGACTGGGAGACAGCTAATGTGCCAATATTTTTTAAAGGATAAATGCGATGACCTAAGTAATGATAAGCCCGTTAACCAGGCATTGATCCTCCAGGCAAAATAATGGAATAGTTTTTGAGACTTAATACGGAACTACAGAAGAGTAATAAAATGAATTCCTATTGACATGGTTTTATGGCAAATAGGTCACATCAAAGAAACTTGATACCAGGGGAAGAAAATCTGAAATAATTGCTCGTAAAGTCTTCAGAGATAAAAAAAAAAAACAAAAAAAACCCTGATGGAGTGGTAAATGACAGCTTAATTGCACAAAGTGATCTGGATGGCTTGATAAAGTGCATGCAATCAAAACTGTTTTAATAAGTTCACAGGCAAGATCATAATTGAAGAACAAAGAATGTAGGTTGTACTTACAGGATGGGTGGCCTGTATTTTGGAAAGTAATGATTCTGAGAAGGAATTCGGGGGTTATGATAGATAACCAACTGAACATGAGCTATCAGTTTATAATCCGGGGAATGTTGAGTAGATGTGAGGAGGTGATATTGCCTCTGTATATGACATTACTGAGACCATTACTGGATCCTGTGTCCAGTTCTGGTATCCACACTTCAAAAAAGATATTTAAAAATTGAAAGAGTTCAGAAGAGCTATAAGAATCATTTGAGGTCTTGAAAACCTTTCTTTTATAGTGAGAGACTGAAGAATCTGTCTGTTTATTTTATCTAGGAGAATAGCAAGAGGCAACTTGAACACAATCTATAATAAGTACTCACATGGGGAGATTTCTGATAGCAAGGGGTTCTTTACGAAAAAACGACCAAAGGCATTGGAATGTTTAATAAGGTGTACATTTTTAAATGTTTGGGTTATTAGCCATTGGAACACCTTACCAAAACTTGTGGTGGATTCTCCTTTTGAAATTTTTGAATCTATATTGTGGATGTCTTCCGAAAAGATTCTCTAGCCCAACCACAAGTTACTGCAGTCGTCGCCGCCGGAGTTTTTGGGCGACATTCTATGGCCCCACTTATGCAGGAGGTCATTCTAGATGATCATAATGATTGAATCCATTCTGGAATTAAAATGTATTAATCTAGATTTTTTTTTTCTTTCCATTTGACCAAGATGACCTTGCACAGTATTATTTGGGGATTTACACACACATGTTTACAGTGCATGTTATAACAAAGTGTAAAAGCTACCTCTTTGGTGTTTACAGCTACTTCTGTCTCTAGCCAGACACCCAGTTTTCTTCCATGTGTTAGAAGGGTTGTGGCAGGTACATTTCAGTGGCACACATGTGGTGACATTGCCTCCTAGTGCAATCACATTGCTCTGCTGTCAAGAGGCGTATAAAAGAGCATGTCCTGAAAAACTATTACCAGAACTTTACGATCGCAAAGATATGCGCTCAGATGTTAAAAATGCCAGAATAAAGGTTGTCAGTGCAACCTTAATTTGGCCCTCTGTGCATGTACATAGTGTGACAAAGTTCCTCCTCTGCCTTGGTGGGTTCTGCAATTTCTGGTGGATTTGCTAGCCTCAGAGGTTTTCGGCAGTCCTCAGTTTGGCTCCTTTTGTTAGTGGCACAAACCTGCTGTTCACTCGGCTAACCACATCACTGGCCAGCATGGGGAAAAGGAGAACAATCCCCCGCAGTCTCTGCTGACCCACCTAATGGATCGGGGGACAGGCCAGAGACCTTCCCCTCAGGTGGGACCCACAGTCCAGATCAACTCCTCTTATATCAAATAGGGAGTTGGGGAGATGGGGGGAACCCGGGCCCACCCTCTACTCCGGGTTCCAGCCCAGGGCCCTGTGGATTGCAGCTGTCTTTAGTGTCTCCTTTAATAGCTGCGTGACAGCTACAACTCCCTGGGCTACTTACCCATGGCGTCCTCACTATCGGACCTTCCTCCTGATGTCTGATAACGCTTGTACTTCTCAGTCCTCCAGCAGTACGCCTACTCACTCTCAGCTTTTTGCGTACCTCTTGCTCCCAGCTCCTCGCACACCCCTCACTGACTGCAGTGAGGTCCTTTTTAAACCAGGTGCCCTGATTAGCCTGCCTGTCTTAATGGATTCTAGCAGCTTCTTAATTGGCTCCAGATGTCCTAATTAGCCTGCCTGCCTTAATTGGTTCCAGCAAGTTCCTGATTGTTCTGGAACCGCCCCTGTTACCTTACCCAGGGAAAAGGGACCTGCTTAATCTGAGTCTTATATAGCTGCCTTCCATCACTCTCCTGTAGCCATCTGGCCTGATCCTGTCACAATAGATAATCTTATCCAACATCATGCACAAAATCTGTAGTAGAGCCAGGAATAAACCAGCTCTCCTGGGTCTCAGTTCAGTACCTTAAATATAAGAGAATATCCTATTTCTTCTTGCCACTTTGTGCCTCATTCAGTGTCCATCCTGTGTCCTTAATGGAGGGGGTCTGTAGAACAAATAGCATGTAAAATGTAATTAGAACTGTATCCTAAACTGCTTTATGGTATTGTACCCAAACATTGCTTTTCAATGGGGGATTCAACTTCCTTTATAGGAACAGACTCCTGAAACTCTTACCAGTCCACAAAAGGGGTCCATAGTCATGCAAACAGTCCCATTATCTTCAGTGGGATTGATCAAATGATTAAGGATTTACAGGATTAGGTTCCAAATTCGTAAATTATTCTAGATGAAACTGACAATGCCTGAGCTGTCAGATCAGAAGGAGCTTCATTCGAATAAACGTGGGCAGATGTGTGATAAGTCTTGGCTCCATTGCTAAGATGAGGAACATATTTTCAGCGAAGTTCTTGGCAGATTCCTGAGGCAGCTGGTTTAAGGCCATCAGTGTCTGGCATTATAATCTTCACTTATAGTTCTCTCTCACCCACAAAGCTGGAAAACGAGGCATTTGTTTTCTTTGTTTTGCTGCTCCAGTTCCAGTTAACAAAATGCATGTTAGACTTTGTTTAAGTTTGTTAGAATATGTATTGTGCTGTTAAAGCCATTTAAAGAATGAATGCCCTCTCTAGCCGCATTCTGCTCCTTTAAGGAGCAGAGCGCAGCCCCTCCCCCTTGGGGGGGGGGGGGCTAGCCCCAAGTCTTTCCGGTACCCCGTACCTGCTAAAAAGCTCTTGCCAGTACTGTGAACTGGCAGGTACCACCCTACTTGCACTCCTGCTTGCCACAGAATTGTACTCCAGAATCTGACCTTCCATTAAAAAAAAATCATGCTTGGCTGTGCAAATATCCTTGAAAACATGAACAGAGGACAACAGATGCAGTGAGTCGGCTGGAAACAATAGCTCTGAAAGGTGTGAGCTGCCCCATTCATCTCAGTCAGGACCTGTGGATTCCAATTCCGTAGTTGTAGAATTCGGCATTTTTTATAGTATTTTGCCATGGACTTCACTAACCTTTCATTTTCTCTGTGACCTGCTGCCCTGCAGCTACTCATTGCTGTCCAGCTTTCCCCAAAGGGGGAGCTAGTTGTATTCCAGTGCCTGCTTCTTGCACTGTTCCATGGACCCAGACAGCAGGGGGTCAAGAACATAGAGCTGAAAATCTGGCCTGCAGCCAGGAAGCAGAGGGAACTAGAAGTCCAGGATAGCGAGCTGGAAAGTAGTGTAGTGGCAAAGCCTGGGAGAAGTGGGGCAGGAAATGAGCCACTGAAACCAGCTGAATGCACCTTTCAGTGACTCCCAAGGGAGGAGGAAGTTTCTGAGCTGAGTCACCTAGATAGTGGAAGTGGCTTAATCGTTTTCACTGTAACTTGGAAAAAAATATGTCCAGGGCAGAGAGCAGACGTGGAAAATATCAGCCTGATGGCTTAAAGTTTGATAAACCTGTACACAACTGAAAGCAAGGGCTTATAATGGGAAATTTTAAGCAGCCTTAAGAGGGGGAGCTTGCAGTGTCTGTGTGTTAACAGACATCATAATTCCCCCACCCCCTATGTTTTTGGCCACTAAATGGCATCTAAAGGGAAAAAAAACAGCCTGCAAGTAAGTGGAACCTTGCAATTATTCTCTTTAGAAATGATCTTTGTGAATGTATTTGAAACATTGCAGTTATAAAGAAACTGTAATGCATATAGGTCTAATAGGTGTCTCTATTCTGTGAAGTATTTCCTCTTCAACCCTTACGTTATCAGTGGATCTCTAGATGAACTATTCTATCTGGTCCAGTCAATATTTGTATTGGGGTCCAATTGTTCATGGAGGATAGATCCATCAGTGGCTATTAGCCCCATGCTCTAGGTGTCCCTAAACATCTGCCTGCCAGAAGCTGGGACTGGATGATGGGATGGATCATTTGATATACTGCACTGTTTTGTCCCTCTGAAGCATCTGGAACCAGCCTCTGATGGAAGACAGGATACTGGACTTAGATGGACCTTTGGTCTGACCCCCAGTATGGCTGTTCTAATGTTCTTACATTAATTGCTGATTTATTGTGGGGTTTTCCTATCACTATCACTGTAATATGTATATTTATCCATAGACAAATTTTATAGTAACATTGACGTGTTTGTAGAATCATAGGAGATTAGGGTTTGAAGAGACCTCAGGAGGTCATCTAGTCCAACCCCCTGCTCAAAGCAGGACCAACCTCAACTAAACCATCCCAGGCAGGGCTTTGTGAAGCTGGGCCTTAAAAACCTCGAAGGATCGAGATTCCACCATCTCCTTAAGTAACCCATTCAAGTGCTTCCCTACCCTCCTAGTGAAACGGTTTTTCCTAATATCCAACCTAGACCTCCCCCACTGCAACTTGAGACCATTGCTTCTGGTTCTGTCATCTGCCACCACTGAGAACAGCCTAGCTCCATCCTCTTTGGAGCCCCCCCTTGTTCCTAGTGCATAGCATTAATGAAAATTATTGGAAAGGAAAAAGTATAGTTTTTAACAAAAATGTTATTCAACAAACTGATCTAATTTCTCTAGGCTTAATTTTTCTCCATTTTTTTTCCTTTAGGTGAGAGAATGTCAGAAAAATGAGTCTAACAATACTTCAGAGGATGAAAACGGCGAGAAGTCAGAGCACAATGCACAGCAAGCATTTGTATTTGGGCAAAACTTAAGAGACAGAGTTAAGGTATATATTTAATCAGAAAAAAAAAAGATTATGTGATTGAACTTAAATGAAAGTTGCTACTCCGGGTTAAAACTTTAAAATGAAAACATCCAGTATAAAAAGTTGGTTTCTGAGTCCTGGGAACAAAGCGATGGCTTGGGCTTAAAATGCCCAAAGTTCGTTCTCTTTTTGTGTGTGTGATGGAGTTTGTTTTTTAAAACTCCTATAATTCTGGTTTGTTGTTCTTTGAGTGCTAGCTCACGTTGATTCCAAGTAGGTGTGTGCGCACCGCATGCACAGTCGCCAGAAGATTTTCCCCTAGCGGTATATATCGGTCGGCTCTAGAGCCCCCTGGAGTCGCACCTTTCTGGCGCCGTATATAGAGTCCTGCCGGCCTCCGGCCTCTTCAGTTCCTTCTTACCACCTGTGATGGTTGGCTGGAATGTTGTTTCTCTCTTGCATCTGCAAGTGCTACCGTAGTGGTCTTACCGTTTTCTCCCTGTATATAGTTATACTAGTTTGTTAGTCAACCTGGGCATATATATTGTATATTTAGTTTAATGTAGTACTTTAGTGTAGTTAGGACCCGCTTATCAGGGTCACCCCCTTCTTTCCTGTCCTGGGACATGCCTCAGTATCCAGGGTTTAAACCATGCACGTCTTGCAATAAGCCTGTGCCCAACAGTGACCCTCACACTTCTTGCTTGAAGTGTCCGGGAGAATCCTATCAAAAGGAGCACTGCAAGATCTGCAGGGGATTTCATCCCAGAGCTCAAAAGGAGAGGGATCAAAGGCTGAAGTTCCCCCTGATGGAGACACCCTTCGCCCCCACTTGGAGCCAAGTTCAGCTGAACTGGCACCCAGCACGTCTGCAGCGGTGCAAAGTTGCACTGGCATTGACGAGGGAGACCTCTACACCAAAAAAGGACTATGTCTATAGACTCTCAGCACCGGCAGGGCTCTCTGGCACATAGAGGCTCTGCTCACGGCAGTGCACGGCACTGCTGCCAGTCACCGGTGCCACTCAAGAAGCAGAAGAAATCTGAATGGGGGGCACTCATCCACGCCAAGGCCAGCACTGCAAAAGGACTTGAGCGGAGTGTGACCCGCACCAGGCCGCTTACTCTACCCAGCACGGCACCAATGACTCCGGTCCCAGTGAGAGATCAGTCAAGGGCTAGGGAGGGATAGCTCAGTGGTTTGAGCACTGGCCTGTTAAACCCAGGGTTGTGAGCTCAATCCTTGAGGGGGCCACTTAGGGATCTGGGGCAAAATCAGTACTTGGTCCTGCTAGTGAAGGCAGGGGGCTGGACTCTATGACCTTTCAGGGTCCCTTCCAGTTCTAGGAGATAGGTATATCTCCATATATTATATTATATTATATTATATTTATTAAGTCCAGTGCCGATGGACTCCCGTCCTCGGGAGAGCTGCGGAGAGACACACTGGAGCTGCTCTCCAGGCTGAAACTTTTGAGGCAGCTAGGGAACTAATAGCCTTCACAGTATCGCCGTCTCCCACCAGGTGAGAGTGTGCACTGGGCCCGAAAGCACCGGCACTGCAAAGACTCCTGGAACCATCCTGAGGGAAGCCGGCTATGGTGCCGCATTGGTCTTCTTTGCCCCAGCACCACTCCCCGGTACCATCTGGGAGCAAGCCAGCTATGATGCTGCACTAGTCTTTACCCCGGCACTGTCAGGCACGAAAAGAGTCTTCCACATCGGACTCTGAGCCGGAATCCTATATTTCTAGGAGGAGCTGGCACAGGTCGGAGCATAGGCATTCAAGGACTGACATGGGTCAGTCTTTCCATCCTGTGCCTTGGCCCACGCAGTGGCCAGTACCAGCGCAATGGCCCTTTTGGAAACCATGGCGTTCCACCAAGCCCAGTGGTCGCATTCGAGGTGGTCTTTGTCCGTTGCCTCAGAGAGCAGAGCCCCCTTTTGCTCCCTTCGGTGCAGGACCAACCTCATGGCACCAAACTGGATGCTGTACTGGAGGAACCAGTACCATGTGACTCCCTTGGAACGGAAGGACAGGAGCAAGAGCCTTTTCCTTTCACCAGACGAAGCTGTGACAGGGACCTCCTCTACAACCATCCTTGATGACAGCAAGGTCCACTGACAATTTTTGAAGAGAATGGCCCAGAACCTGGGATTCCAAGTTGAAGACATTTCCAAGGCCTCAGAACCTATGGTGGACATCCTGCCCCCTTCAAGCCGATCCCGGGTTGACCTACCACTTATTAAGACCGTCCAAGACACAGCTAAAAATTGCAGACCCCAGCCTCTTTGGTCCCTACTGCAAAGAGGATGGAGCGAAAGTATTTCATCCTATCTAAGGGGTTTGAATACCTATATTCCCACCCACCACCAGGCTTCCTCCTGGTGGCAGCAGCAAATGAATAAGTGTCAAGGCCCAGGAGGCTAAGAAGTTGGACCTTTTCAGTAAAAAAGTATATTCTACTGGGGGCTTCAGATTTCCAACCATGAAGTGATCCTCAGCAGATATAGCCCCAACTCTTGGGGAGCCATGTCAGAGTTTATGGAGCTGCTGCCAACAGAGTGCAGGGCAGGTTTCTTGGCCTTGTGGAAGAGGGAAAATTGGTGGCCAAGGCCTCGTTACAGCAGCCCTGGATGTGGCCAATTCGGCGACTCATACCATGTCTTTGGCTGTAGCCATGAGGCAGAGCTCTTGACTCCAGGCCTCGGGACTCTCCGTATGAGGTCCAGCAGACCATATAGGACATCCCTTTCGGGGGATTATCCCCCTTTTCCAAGAAGACAGACTCGAGGCTCCACAGCCTAAAAGACTCCAGGGCCACCCTCAAGTCACTGGGGCTTCATACTCTGGCTCCACAAAAGAAACACTTTAGACCTTAACCCCTTCCTCACTTCTATCAATCTCAGCATAGGCAGGATTACATCAGAAAGAGGGGCAGAAACCATACAAGGAGGCCTTCCTTTACTCAGGGTCCCAGACCTGCAAAACATCCAGAACTTTTGAGGATGTGCCTGAGGACGATGCACCAGTTCAGGAACCGGATCTTTCTCCCCTGTGTTTCTTGGACCATTTATCCCACTTCTATCCTGCATGGGACCAGATTATGTCAGACTGCTGGGTGCTACGCACGATAGGACTGAGATATTCACTTCAGTTCAGTTCTCCACCTCCATCCCATTCTCCCTCCCTGTTCCTCTTCAGTGACCCTTCTCAAGATCAGCTTCTACCGCAAGAGGTGCAAGTGATCCTAAGAGTGGGAGCAGTAGAGAAGGTCCCTCAGGAGCTAAGGGGCAGAGGTTTCTACTCCAGCTATTTCCTAATCCTGAAAGCCAGCGGTGGTCTCAGACCTATCCTGGACCCGCGAAATCTTAACAGATTCATGAAGAAGTTGAGGATCTGTATGATCTCCTTGGGATCCATTATCCCTTCCCTGGATCCGGGGGACTGGTATGCCGCCCTCGATTTGAAGGACGCATACTTCCATGTATCTATCATCTCCAATCACAGAAGATTCGTCCGGGTTGTAGCGAACCATACCCACTACCAGTTCACAGTTCTCCCCTTTGGCTTGTTAATGGCCCCTCGCATGTTCACCAAGTGCATGGCAGTCGTCGCAGCCTTCCTGGGGAAGTGAGGGGTTCAGGAGTTTCCATACCTCGACAACTAGCTGATCAAGAGCTGCACCAGGGCTCAGGTAGATGCACACACAAACCTAATAAAGTAAATTTTTGACAGGTTAGGCCTGCTGGTAAATGCATAAAAGTCAGCCCTCACTCCCACTCAGAGTTCATGGGGCAGTTCTAGATTCAAGACAAGCCAGAGCATTCCTACCAGAGTCTTGTTTACAGGCTTTATGCTCCATCATAGAGGACCTCGGACGATACCCCACCACCAGGGCACAGAACTGCCTGAAGCTTCTGGGGCACATTGGCCGCATGTACATATGTAGTACAGCGTGCAAGGCTGCAGCTCAGGCCTCTCTGGTTCTGGCAGGTATCAGTGTATCACCCAAGCCAAAACTGCTTGGACAAGGTAGTTGCACTTCCCCCACTGGCTATCAAGACTCTCCTGTGGTTGGTCAATCCTCCAACGGTCTGGACAGAAGTGCCCTTCTCCAGACCTCAACCCTTGCTGACTCTATTTACAGATGCTTCAGTGATGGGGTGGGGAGCGCATCTAGGGAGGCTCTGGACTCAAGGCCTCTGGTCCCAAGCAGAGCTCTCGCTTCAGATCAATGGCAAAGAGCTAAGAGCAGTACGCCTGGCCTCCCAGACCTTCCAAGCCCACCTGGAAGGAAAATGTGTATTGGTCATGACGGACAATACAATAATGATATTTTATATAAACAGACAGCGTAGAGCATGCTCCTCTCCTCTATGCCAGGAAGCCCTCAAGCTGTGTGACTTCTGCATAACACACTCAGTACACCCAGACTGAAGAAGTGAGGTTCTGACCCATGAAAGCTTATGCTCCCAATACTTCTGTTCGTCTCAAAGGTGCCACAGGACCCTCTGTTGCTTTTTACAGATTCAGACTAACACGGCTACCCCTCTGATACTCAATACACCTAGAGCAGGCCTGCACAACTCGTAAAGCAGCAAGGGCCATATTACTCCAAAGAAAACAGCTGAGGGCCGAAACCCCCCGAGCGTCGCCAACGCTCCCCCCAGTGCCACCCAGCCCCCCGCGAAACACAACCCCCCCCCAGCGCCACCTGCCCCATGGAAACAACCCCCCAGCGCTGCCGAAACACATCCCCCCCCCTCCCACCCCCCGGTGCGCCACCTGCCCCGCGGAAACAAACCCTCCTTCCTCAGCGCCGCCCCACCGAAACAGCAGTATTGAACCTCGGTAATATGTTATAGCAGGCCCCTAAGGTAGTATAATTAAGGTAAAAGAAAAATGTCTTTTTGCTAGAAGTAGAATAAGATATTCCCCCCACTTTGTAATCAATTGCCCTGTGAATGAATGAGGAAGGCAGGCACCTCCAGACAGCTGCAACCTTTGGAGAAGGCAGGGCCGGCTCTAGGATTTTTGCTGACCCAAGCAAAAAAATTTTTGGCCGCCTCCCCTTTCTTTTTCGTGCCCTTCTGCCCCCGGCCCCACCCCAACTCCACCACTTCCCCAAATCCCCAGCACTGCCTCCTACCCCTGCGTGCCACATTTCTCCTCCCCCGCATTGCTTCCTGCGGGCCCCCTGTGTCCTCCCGCCCTAGCTCACCTCCGCTCCGCCTGCTTCCCCCGGGTGTGCCGCCGCTCTGCTTCTCCCCCCTCCCTCTCAGGCGAGGGAGGAGGGAGAAGCGGAGCAGCGGCGCGTTGAGGGGAGCAGGCAGAGTAGAGGAGAGCTGGGGGGGGGGTTGCAGGAAGTAATGGGGGGAGTAGAGGAACCGCTCCCCGCTCCGGCTCACCTCCACTCCACCACCACCGCCTCCCCCGAGCGCCCACCGCTCGGCTTCTCCTCCCTCCCAGCCTTGCTGTGCGAAATAGCGGTTTCACACGTGGCAAGCCTGGGAGGGAGGGGGGAGAAGCGAAGCAGCGGCAGCGTGCTCAGGGGAGCAGGCGGAGGCAGAGCAGAGGTGAGCTGGGGCGGCAAGGGCACTTTTTCCCCATGCCCCGGAGTCGGCACCTATGATGGCCGGCGCCAGAATGCCGCCCCTAGAAATGTGCCGCCCCAAGCACCTGCTTGTTTTGCTGGTGCCAGCCCTGGGAGAGGGGATGGGAGCCAGACCAGATCAGTAGAACAGGTCAGCCACCGACTCACCACTCGCCTCCTCAGCCCCCCTCGCCCGGCTCGCCTACTCACCCCCTGCCACTGCCTGCTCGCTTGCCTCCTCGGCGCCCCACCCTTCCGGCTCGCCGGTTCACCTGCCCCCCCGCCACTGCCCGCCCACTCGCCTCCTCAGCCCTCCACCCACCCGGCTCACCTACTCATTCCCCGCCACTGCCTGCCCGCTCGCCTACTCAGGCCCCCTCCCTCACCTGCCGCTTGCCTACTCACCCCCCCCCCCCCCCGCGGACCGCACAATGAGCCCATCTACTCAACCCCCGCGGGCCGCACCGTGAGCCCACGCGGGCCACATGCGGCCCCCGGGCCGCATGTTGTGCAGGCCTGACCTAGAGGCATCTTACCTTCTGGGATCCCTTCTGGTTAGATACGCCGGAGGGTAGGGATCAGATACAGAGGGACCTAGACAAATTAGAGGATTGGGCCAAAAGAAACCTGATGAGGTTCAACAAGGACAAGTGCAGAGTCCTGCACTTAGGACGGAAGAATCCCATGCACTGCTACAGACTAGGGACCGAAGGCTAGGTAGCAGTTCTGCAGAAAAGGACCTAGGGGTTACAGTGGATGAGAAGCTGACAGTGTGCCCTTGTTGCCAAGAAGGCTAACGGCATTTTGGGCTGTATAAGTAGGGGCATTGCCAGCAGATCAGGGTCGTGATCATTCCCCTCTATTTGACATTGGTGAGGCCTCATCTGGAGTACTGTGTCCGGTTTTGGGCCCCACACTACAAGAAGGATGTGGAAAAATTGGAAAGAGTCCAGCGGAGGGCAACAAAACTGATTAGGGGTCTGGAGCACATGACTTATGAGGAGAGGCTGAGGGAACTGGGATTGTTTAGTCTGCAGAAGAGAAGAATGAGGGGGGATTTGATAGCTGCTTTCAACTACCTGAAAGGGGGTTCCAAAGAGGATGGATCTAGACTGTTCTCAGTGGTACCCGATGACAGAACAAGGAGTAATGGTCTCAAGTTGCAGTGGGGGAGTTTTAGGTTGGATATTAGGAAAAACTATTTCACTAGGAGGGTGGTGAAGCACTGGAATGGGTTATCTAGGAAAGTGGTGGAATCTCCTTCCTTAGAGGTTTTTAAAGTCAGGCTTGACAAAACCCTGGCTGGGATAATTTAGTTGGGAATTGGTCCTGCTTTGAGCAGGGGATTGGACTAGATGACCTCCTGAGGTCCCTTCCAACCCAGATATTCTATGATTCTATTCTATGATTCTGTGATCCCAGAAAAAGTTGGGGACCATCTCAGGAGGTCTTTCTACAACCACAAGTAGTCCATTCGCCCAGACATCCTGAACAGCACCTTCCAATGATGGGGATTCCCCATATAGACTTGTTCGCAACAAGACATAACAGGGAGTGTCTGCAGTTCTACTCCTTCCTAAATCACAGCTCAGGCTCGATTGCAGACGCATTCCTCCTTCCCTGGAAGGACCATCTGTTCTATGCATTTCCACCCATCCCACTCATTCACAAAGTTGTCCTGAAGGTCAGACGGGAAGGATTGTCTTTGACATTGATAGTGCCAGCCTGACCCCATCAGCACTGATGTACCACACTCCTAGACCTGTCAGTGGAGACCCCAATCAGTCTGCCCCTAGTCCCAGACTTGATCATGCAGGACCATGGCCACCTTCAGCATCCTAATCTCAAGTGCCTCCATCTCATGGAATGGAAGCTCCATGGCTAAACCCTTTGGAGTTGGCTTGTTCAGGCCTGGAAACCATCCACTAGGGCCACGTACATAGCTAAGTAGAAAAGCTTCTCAGTTTGGTCAATGCAAAGGGGCACTCCACCTATGCAGTCATTAGTACCCGTCATCTTAGACTATCTGTTACACGTCAAGCAGCAAGGTCTGTCATAGAATCCTAGGGTTGGAAGGGACCTCAGGAGGTCATCTAGTCCAACCCCCTGCTCAAAGCAGGACCTAATCCCCAACTAAATCATCCCACCCAGGGCTTTGACAAGCCTGACCTTAAAAACCTCTAAGGAAGGAGATTCCACCACCTCCCTAGAGAAACCATTCCAGTGCTTCACCACCCTCCCGTCAGTGTCCTCAATAAAAGTTCACCTGGCTGCTATTTCAGCATTCCATCTAGGGGTTGCTGTCCAATCAGTCTTCGCTAAGCCAATTGTCAGCCATTTTCTTAAAGGACTAGATAGGTTACACCCGCAAGTGCAATAACCGATCCCTGCATGGGATCTGAACCTGGTGCTGTCTAAACTAATGGGGCCCCCATTTCAGCCCTTACCAACGTGTTCACTACTTTACCTTTCCTGGAAAGTAGCGTTCCTGGTGGCTCTAACCAGCCAGGAAGCTATCTGAACTTAAGGCCCTGACATCTGAGCCTCCATACATGATCTTCTGTAAGGACAAGGTCCAACTGCAACCTCACCCAGCCTTCCTTCTGAAGGTAGTCTCTTAATTCCACTCAAACCAGGACATTTTTGTTCCAGTCTTCTACCCAAACTCCAGCAGCCGAGAGCAAAAGCTCCATTCCCTCAATGTTAGATGGGCATTGGCTTTTTATTTGAAAAGACAAAACCATTTTGAAAGAGAACTCAGCTTTTCTTGGCAATAGCAGAGAGAATGAAGGGAATGTCATCGTGGATCATGTCCTGTATCCGAGTGTGCTACAGATTGGCAAAGATACCTGCCCCCACACTGACACCACACTCCACAAGGGTGCAGGCATCCTTGGTAGCTTTCTGGTACAGATCCCGATCCAGGACATCTGTAGAGCTGCAGCATGTTCTTCAATCCACACCTTTGCTGCACACTATTCGATTACACAACAAGCCAGGGACGATGCCGCATTTGGTAGAGTGGTGCTACAATCTGTGACGCAATGAACTCTGACCCCTCCTCCTAGGAACTGCTTGGGAGTCACCTACTTGGAATTGACACGAGCAAGCACTCAAAGAAGAAAAAACGGTTACCTACCTTTTTGTAACTGTTGTTCTTTGAAATGTATTGTTCATGTCCATTCCAAGACCCACCCACCTACCCCTCTGTTGGAGTCAGCTGGCAAGAAGGCGCTGAAGTGGTGGGGGATCGGCAGGGCCCTATATATGGTGCCACTCCAGGGGGCTCCAGAGCCAACTGATGGATACCACTAGGGGAAAACCTTCTGGCCACTGTGCACGTGGCGCGCGCACGCCTACTTGGAATCTACATGAGCAACATATCTCGAAGAAGAACAGTTACAAAAAGATTCCTAGGTAGGTAACCATTTATTCTATCTCCTGGATAAGCAGAACAGTATTAAGCATATATATATATACATACACACACAGGTATATCTCCATATATATATATATCATAGAACTGGAAGGGACCTTAAAAGGTCATTGAGTCCATTCCCCTGCCTTTACTAACAGGACCCAGTACTGTCCCTAACAGTTTTTTGTTTTGTTTTTTTGTTTGTTTGTTTTTTGCCCCAGATCCCTAAATAGCCCCCTCAGGGATTGAACTCACAACCCTGGGTTTAGCAGGCCAATGCTCAAACCACTGAGCTACCCCTCCCCCCCTTTTCATGAATTTGCGTGTCATCCTTGCGCAGGGGCCATGCCAATCTTCTCTGTATCGTTCCCATTTTAGTATATGTGCTTCCAAAACAAGTATTAATTTCATTTCATATTAGCTTCCTATTTCAGTTTTCAAACTATCATGTAAAAACTTTATTTTCTAAAGCAGCCACATGAAGTGTATTTGCAAATCCTACATTTGTGCATAAATGTGGACACTAGGGCATCAAAATGGTAACCGAGTGCTTAGGCTTTGATTTATATGTGCAAATGCAGGATTTGTACACAGAGTATAGTTAGTTGGCCACTTTGCAAAAGTTATTTTTCATGATACTACTTTTTGAAGTCCTTTCTTGTAAAAACTAAAAACACCCACTACTGTTATACAAATAAACTCTGGGATATTCAGTGTTGTTTGGTGTTTCTTCTGAACTGCTGGGTTGGGAATGATCTGGTCCCCCTTCCCACTGAGCCTCCAGAAGTCCCTCCATGCCAAATCCATGCGGCACAGGTTCCAAGAATGTTGCAGGGGCAAGAAGAGAGGACCTGGGGCAAAGCAGGCTCATACCTAAACATAGGCTAATTGAATTAGACTATCAAGAGGTATTGACACCCTAAAGGGAGGGGTTTTATGCAAGCATATGGGGTGGGTGAGGCCAGTGGGAGTATGTGGCTCCTACACGACCTGACAGGAGGGAGATTGGCCAGAACTACAGTGGGAGCAACACAGTCCAAAAAGTACATAGCTGTGATAAACTTAATAATGAAGGAGGAAAGGTTTTTGAATATAGACTAATACAGTTTTAAAAGCAATTGCAATGCTGCTTGAAGGTGTCCTTGGTTCTTAATTTAGGTATATATGAATGCAGTACACTGGCATTCCTATAGGGATGCAGCTTGCAACAAGGAGAAATTTGTTGTAATGGGAAATACACTTTGGTCTTATTGTTAAGAGTGTATATGAGCAAAGGTATATATTTTGTGAGACAATAAGGCCTGATGATCTTGGTTTTGGTATTGTTAATTGTGTATAAATGTCTATCTCTTTTGTAAAAAGAACAGGAGTACTTGTGGCACCTTAGAGACTAACAAATTTATTAGAGCATTATCTTTCGTGAACTACAGCCCACTTCTTCTCTTTTGTAGTTGGGAGATGAAAGTGATGAAACAGCTGATGTACAGAATGCTGGGCTTCCAAGCTTGGAAACACCATCGGCAACAAACTACTTTCTGCAATACATCAGTTCCAAGTAAGACTGCAAATAAATTCAGAGCAACTTACTTTACTGTAGTATATGTAGAGCATTAATATTAGTGTTACTGTCTACCAGAGGCAAGGTTCCATTTGAACTGGGTTGGTATCCAACACTTTTTTGAAGCTGCTACCTTGTTCTTCAGATTCCTAACTTTTTGTTTTCTAAAAAATACAGTATATTATTAGTTCTTATGGTTGCAAAGCTTCAGGAGGTGAGGAGTGTGACAAATACAGCCTGCCTGAATTTGCGGAGAGCTTGAAATGAACCTGGCACCAGGTATTGCCAAGATCCTCTTCCACTGAAGGGATCACATGTTCTCAGAAAGCTGTTCAGGCTTCATGAATCTGATTACCCTATGACAACTAACAACCAGATCACTTTCATCCCTTGAGTTTAACCATTAACTCCAAAAGAATGCGTTACCCAAGACCTATGAAGCTAGTTGATAAGAAACCAAGTTAACTGGTAGTTTTTCTAAATGAAGAAGGAATTAGAAGAAAGGAATTAGACAAATTCAGGTTAGAAATAAGGTGCAAATTTTTCTCAGTAACTAACCCTTGGAACAACTTACCTAGGGATGTTGTGGATTCTCCATCACTTGAAGTCTTCAGTATTGGATGTCTTTCTGAAAGAGCTGCTCTAGCTTAACTAGAAGTTACGGGTTTGATGTGGGAACCACTGGGTGAAATAATATAATTATAATTAATAGCACTGCTCTACAGCCAAAATGCCTCTGAAATAAATGTAGTCAAACTTTACTAATTCTGGGTCACTGAGAACGAAAATGATGCTTAAAATTGTTGATTGGCTCTAGTTTTCAAGATATGCTATTGGGTCAGTATATACGACCCTTGACTTGGGAATGGCAGAGGATAAGTGAGTTATAAAGGGAAGGGATCTCAATTTAAACCAGAAATGACTAAAATATATCTTTGACTGGATCTATGAATAAATCTATGACTGGGTTGGGCAGTACTTGCTTTTTAGGCAAAACAATGAATGATGCAATCTGAAGCTGGTATTGCGTCATACATGATATGAATCGCATCATGTTATTCCTAGAAGTCATGGATGATGCAATCATAACGAAGCTTACATCACTCTGCTGAACAAATTGCCCTATATCAGCTCTAGAAATCATACAGTGTCGTGCTTTCTTATTTGTCAGTGTTTGATTTTGCAAAGGGACACATTTCTGTTTAGCCAAAGTGAGCAGAGATGCCTTGTACTTGTGTGAACAGTGCAGATAACTTCTGCTATGTTTGTGGTAAAGTGACTTTTGCATCACAAAAGCGCAGTATAACCACTATGGTTAAGAAAGTCTATCACCTTTATTTTGGCTGCAAAATTAGAGATCAGGACAAGAGGTGGACCCCAGACATATGCTGCAACACTTGTGCAACAAATCTTCTCCAGTGGTTGAACAGGAAAAGGAAATCTATGCCTTTTGCAGTGCCAATGATTTGGAGAGAGCCAACAGATCATACCAGCAATTGTTACTTCTTCATGGTGCCTCCAGTTGGGAAAGGTGTGTCAAAGAAGAAAAAGTGGACTGTTCATTATCCACACATTCCATCAGCTATACGCCCAGTACCCCACGGAGAATGACTGCTGGTTCCTGATGCACCAGAATCATTCTCACTTGAGTCAGACGAGGAAGAGGATGAAACTTCTGGTCCCGAACCATCAATGTCATAGGACCCACATTTTCTCCCATCCTCCTCCTCTGCACCACACCTCATAACACAAGGTGAACTGAATGACCTTGTCAGGGATTTGGAACTACCCAAGAGTAAGGCAGAGCTGTTGGGCTCCAGACTACAGTAGTGGAATCTCCTGGCAGGTGATGTTGTGGTTTCCATGTTCCGTGACCGTCAAAAGGATCTAGTCCCATTCTTCTTCATGGAAGGTGATCTTGTAGCCTGCAATAACATCGATGGTGTGATGGCAGCCCTCAACATAATTCACGATCCAGATGAGTGGAGACTGTTCATTGATTCATCAAAGACGAGTCTTAAAGCTGTTTTACTGCATAATGGCAATGTTTTGCCATCAATTCCAGTTGGTCATGCAGTCCATATGAAGGAAACCTATGACAACATGAAACAACTTTTGAGGTGCATAAACTATGACCAACATCAGTGGCAGCTTTGTGGCGATTTGAAGGTTGTTGCTCTCTTGCTTGGTCTGCAGACTGGATACACAAAGTACTGCTGTTTTCTCTGCGAATGGGATAGTCGTGCAAGAGATTCCCACTACATCAAGAAAGATTGGCCACTCTGACAGTCATTGGAGCTTGGGAGGAAAAGTGTTCAGCATCCACCACTTGTTGAATCAAGGAAGATTTTGTTACCACCCTTACACATCAAGCTGGGTCTGATGAATTTTGTCAAGGCCATTGACAAAACATTAGCCGCTTTCAAGTACCTCTGTGGAAAATTTCCAAGGTTAAGTGAAGCTAAGATAAAGGAAGGTGTCTTTGTTGGTCCTCAGATTCGTGAACTTCTTCGAGATGATGCATTTGACCATGCACTGTGTGGCAAGGAAAAGACGGCATGGAAAGCCTTCCAGTTAGTGGCAATAAATTTTCTCGGAAACAACAAGGCAGACAACTACAGGTTGTTGGTGGAAAACCTCCTCAAGGCATACAAAAGCCTTGGTTGCAACATGTCACTAAAGATACATTTTTTGCACTCTCATCTAGATTTTTTTCCACCGAACTGCGAAGCAGTGAGCGACGAGCATGGCGAGCGATTTCACCAGGATATTGCAACAATGGAGAAATGCTATCAGGGCAAATGGAGCCCATCAATGCTTGCAGACTATTGCTGGACAGTGACAAGAGATGCTCCATTTAATGAATACAAGAGACAAGCCAAGAAGCGCCGAGTAGACACTGAATAGGACTAAACTATGTACAGAATAGTTTTTTGCCTTTTGTTTCATAATAAATTTTATTTATATAACCCTTTTGCTGATTTTTAAAGTGTTACATAAACAGGACAGGTGAAATACTATCATGTAAAGCAACCATAAACACACGAAAAGACCTAGGTTTACAATTTATGTTTAAAACTCTACTATCTACACAATATACATAGACATAAAATGTAAAAACTTAAATATCTTAGAAACAGTAGCCAATCAGTTGTTTTAATTGTCATATTTGAATTCAGCACATCAAAATACATAATAAATAGCTGACTGAGGGCTGAGCAACAGACTTAGTATTTCAGACTTTGAACACACAGTGATGGTTGCATGACTGATTTTTCTTCAACGGCTTTATGGTCTCAGTTTGTGTGTATGTTACATCAATCTGCATTTCACAGAGAACAGCTTGTGTCTCAAGGCATCTGCATGTATGTTGTGTATTTATAGTTCTTTTAAGTATGTGTCAGTGTGGATCCCACTGTTGAAGCACACGTTTTTCATGCACATGAAGTTAGATATATTTTTTTAACATCAGCGTTCATTGTTGCAGCACATGCGCCTTATGCCCTCTCATGCAAGAATAAAGATTCCTGTCATTGCAATCTATATTACTCAAGATAAAATAAAATCTGGCTACACTAGTGCAGACTTGCCTTGGGTCATTAGGCCATTTGTTGGCATGCACATATGTGATGCTGCTTGCCAGACTTCAGCTGCAGCCTTCAATTCTGGCTCAGGTCAGTCAACTGGAACTAGTGCTCTTGACTGTAGGAGGTGGCTGAATACAGCATCTTTAGGGCCCTACCAAATTCACAGCCATGAAAAATGCATCACCAATGTGAAATCTAGTCTCCACCCGTGAAATCTGGTCTTTTGTGTGGTTTTACCATGTACGGTACAGATTTCATGGGGGAGACCAGCGTTTCTCAAATTGGGGGTCCTGACCCAAAAGGGAGTTGGGGGGTCACAAGGATATTTTAGGGGGGTCGTGGTATTGCCACCTTTACTTCTGCGCTGCCTTCAGAGCTGGGCGGCCAGAGAGCGGCAGCTGTTGGCCGAGCGCCCAGCTCTCAAGGCAGCATCCCACTAGCAGCAGCGCCGAAGTAAGGGTGACAATACCATACCATGCCACCTTCACTTCTGCGCTGCTACCTTCAGAGCTGGGCGGACAGAGAGTGGTGCCTGCTGACTGAGGGCCCAGCTTTGTAGGCAATAGTGCAGAACTAAGGGTGGCAATATATACCATGCCATTCTTACTGCAGGCGGCAGCTCTGCCTTCAGAGCTGGATTCCTGGCCAGCAGCCACCACTCTCCAGCTGCTCAGCTCTGAAGGCAGTACTTCCACCAGCAGCAGTGCAGAAGTGAGGGTAACAGTACTGTGCTCCCCTTGCAACCCCCCCCCCCAACTTCTTTTTGGGTCAGGACCCCTACAATTACAACACTGTGAAATTTCAGATTTAAATATTTGAAATCATGAAATTTATTATTTTAAAAATCCTGTGACCGTGAAATGGACCGTGAATTTAGTAGAGCCCTAAGCATCTTGCTAGACCTTTTGATACTGGATAGACTCTTAGGATACACTAGGTGATGGTCAGATTTCTCTGAGTGTAATTTAAACATAGATATTTGGAGGCTAGTACTCAGAAAAAAATCTCCATTATGCTAAAATACTTTTTTATTCTAGGAGAAAGTGCTTGGGGACATTAAGTCCCATAACCAGTTATTGCTGTGTTGCTCACTGTTGCATCCTAATTAATCAAACACACACTTGTTTCATAGTTTTATTTAACAGAAAATTCAAGTTCAAACCAGTGATAATTCCTCCCTTGTTATTGAAATTTTAGTGATTATGGAAACATCTGTTTGCACTATATTAATGAAAACATTTCTCTCCAGTTTAGAGAACTCAACAAACAACGCAGATGCTTCCAGCAACAAATTTGTATTTGGGCAGAACATGAGTGAGAGAGTCTTGGTGAGTGTTAGTTGTTTATTAAATGTAATATTTCTTTGCGTATTATCCAAGTGATATGAATGCCTCATGCATGTCTGGTCAGCAGTGTCTCTTGGTACTGCATGTGAGTCTTGAGTGTCTTTGTGGCTCCCACCCAAGGACATGATGAGTGTCCCCCCAACTGCCACTTGATTCCTTCTTACACCCCTGGCAGTGAGCCAGAACACAGCACTCTTTGTCCCACTTGCTATAGCAAGCTTCTCCCCTCAAACCTTTTCTCTTGTGAATGACTGTTGTCAGTCTAACTTAGTGAACTTTCTCATAGTTAATAGTTCAGGGTAGCTGTCTACCACCTTGGCAGTTTTTTCTCAGTCTTCCATTTGACTGAATAGTTGGCACCAAGGCTGGCTGTTTTCCAACTTGTTAATGAGGCAGAGGCTTTGGATTTTAAACCATTAGAGCAGCCTTGCGTCAGTCACGGATAGCCACGCAAGGTGCCTGATCTCTGAGAGACATGTCATAGAGTCATCTGGCATCAGCACTCCTTCTCAGAGCTGAGGAGGGAGAAGATGAGTCACATAAGTCTCCCATGCAAGGGATTCTCGGTCCAATCCATGTAGCATCAGTCTATCTGGTGGAGAAGCTAGCTATCTTGATGCCAAAGTCACACTGCATGATTCAGCACTCTGAGCTTGAACCCCAGCACCACAGAATTATGAACTACTGGTGCTAGTGTGGCTGCATTGATAGCAAGGAGTCCATTATTTCTTTTCCAGTGCTATACACCTCCATCCTGCTATGCTAGCACCCCTCCTTTCTGCATCATCAGGTCAGTCAGAGTAGTCGGGAGTAATGCTACAATTTGTACTAAGGAAATATGTACTCCAGGGAGTACCAGATACTGGTACCTTTATAAAATTACTAAAGGTGCAGGACTGCCTCAAGAATCACATTAGTACTCTTGTTTTTGCAAATCCAAAAGTTCATCTGATATGCCTCTTTTCCTTACAGAGCCCACCAAAATCAAATGAAGCTGGTACAGAAAGTAGCAAGGAAAATGCTGCTACAGAATCTGGCTCTGAATCTTCTTCACAGGAAGCTACTCCAGAGAAAGGTAAATAGTGGAATATTTTTTAGAACTAATTCTTAGAAACAGTATTCTGTTACTGCTTGTGTTATGCCTAATCCTTGTTAAGTGCTTGCAGTAGTGGTTTTATTACCATATGAAAATATAAAACCTCCCCTTGCCTTTATTGTCCCTTCTAACCAACATTTTTTTAAAAAGTGGAGGGGGAGGTTCCTTGGTCCCCTCAAGGTCTGGGAAGAAGGAGGGTGTTGTGTGTTAACAGCCCATCCAGGCTGCTCTAGCCCTGCCAGGGGTACTCTCGTTCACTGCATGTGGATTAGGAGTATCTCCAGCAGTGTGAAAGTGGCAGGAATTTGGAGGGCATATAGTCAGCCCAGTTTTATTACAGAAGATTGGTGGCAAGGGATTATTTTTATTCTGTTTTATAGTTGCTGGATGTAACGTAAAGTGAATCGAAGTATGTAGAGTTTATGCTATGGTGATTGGGTGCTCCAGAAATGTTTTTTAAAAACTGGTTTTAGATATTACCTCATCAAAGCCAAAACAATTTACTGAAATTAGGGGTTTGCTTTGACCCTGTGAGGGAGTAGGTTTTTTATGAAAAATAGAGGTTATGTGGGAGTTATAGGAATTCTCCAGTTTTAGTTGCCACTGAACAGCCAGTGAGAGACTATAAAATAAAGGGCTGCATTTTCAAATGCAGGCATGCCTGTATTACGTGTAGCAGTGGAGACATTAACATTACGCCTGTAGAGGTGAGCATAAGTATCTGTTTTGCACAGATTTTGCAAAATCCTCTTCTTAGAGAGACTCAGATAATTTATGGACCAGATTTTCAGATTTACCAGTATCTGTGTTTGGGAATTTTTTCCCCTCTTAATTATGGTTTTAAGAAAAGAAGAGGAACCGTTCCTGAAAAGACAGACAAAACTGCTTTCTTCAGACTTCATATCCATTTCTAGATCCTGATAAAAGCACAATTGGCTGGCCACTGAGAACCTGGCAGGATGACAGTTGCACAAGACAGTCATGCTCCAGAGGAAAAGCATATTAACTGGTAGCTTATTCAAGTAAATGGCAGGCTCTGTGTAGGTGCCCGTGGCTGTCCATCTGTATGACGTGAATTTATGTGACTAGTGCCCAAAATAAACTTGAAAAATGTTGTTCAGCTAATAATATTTCAGAATCACTGGCAGAGTCTGCAGCAGCCTATACTAAAGCAACAGCAAAGAAGTGTTTACTGGAGAAGGTAGAGGTGATCACTGGGGAAGAAGCAGAGAGCAATGTGTTACAGGTAAGAAATTGGTCACACAGTTGAGCTTCAGTCTTGTTGGGATTCATATGATCATCCAGCTTCATCATTCTATGATGATTGCTTCCCACTATCAACTTCTCATTCAAGTTCTTGCAACTCAGCTTCATGGCACCATCCTATATGCTTTCCTATGTTCTATAACTGAGGCAGGTGTTTTTGTTGAAATTGTTACGGCTCTTTATCTTAAACAGGACACAATTTAATGAACTATGGTTAGATTTCAAGATTCAGATAATCAAAATAAAGAGTCCTTTGCAAATCAGTGCTGTTCCCCTATCTGAGACTGTGGAATGAACCTCCCGCAGGATCTAAGAACAACCACAAACTACACCACCTTATGTTCTAAGAGCAACATGTTGCTCTTCAACTTGCCTTTCCTAATCAGACACAGTCCATGGCATGTATACATTTAAAAAAATTAAATACATAATTTAAAAAGATGCAACATAGTATATGTGACGGGTTCGGTCACAGAACCCCCCTTGGGACTGTCACGTGATGTTCTGAGACTACCTTGAGCCTGTTTTCTCTGCCAGTTTGGGCCTCCAGAACCCTGCCTTGTAGAGCCAGACACACAGACCCAGGGTCTGAACCATGTGTCCCAAAGCTGCAGACTTAACTGAAAACAGCTTAAGAAGTGCTCCTGTCTCTAGCACCCAGACACCCAACTCTCAATGGGATCCAAATCCCAAATAAATCCATTTTACTCTGTGTAAAGCTTATACAGTTCAAACTCATAAATTGTCCGCCCTCTATAACACTGATAGAGAGATATGCACTGCTGTTTGCTTCCCGGGGTATTAATTAGTTACTCTGGGTTAATTAATAAGCAAAAGTGATTTTATTAAATTTAAAAAGTAGGATTTAAGTAGTTCCATGTAATAACAGACAAAACAAAGTAAGTTACCAAGCAAAATAAAACAAAATATGCAAGTCTAAGCCTAATACATTAAGAAACTGATTACAGATGAAATCTCACCCCCAGGGATGTTCCAATAAGCTTCTTTCACAGACTGGACTCCTTCCTAGTGTGGGTCTAATCCTTTCCCCGGTACAGTTCTTGTTAGCTCCAGCTCAGGTGGTAACTAGGGGATTTCTCATGACTGGAACCCCCTTTGTTCTGTTCCACCCCCCTTATACAGCTTCGGCACAAGACGGGAATCTTTTGTGTCTCTGGGTCCCCACTCCTCCTAAATGGAAAAGCACCAGGTTTAAGATAGTTTTCAGGACCAGGTGACATGGTCACTAGGCCTGTGAGACCCCGAGCCTTCATTCTTCCTGGCCTGACTCACAGAAAGGCTTGCAAGTAAACAAAGCCATTTACAACCAATTGTCCTAGTTGATGGGAGCCATCAAGATTCCAAACCATCATTAATGGCCCACACTTTGTATAATTGCAATCGGACCTCAGAGATATATTTCATATTTCTAGTTTCAGATACAAGAATGATACATTTATACAAATAGGATGACCACACTCAGTAGATTATAAGCTTTGTAATGATACCTTACAAGAGACCTTTTGCATGAAGCATATTCCAGTTACATTATATTTAATTCATTAGCATATTTTCATAAAATCATATGGAGTTCAACGTCACAGTATATTTTGAGGGCTTTAGTTTTTTTTTTTTTTTGCAGATACAATGCAAGTTGTTTGTGTTTGATAAGAACTCTCAGTCTTGGGTGGAAAGAGGTAGAGGACTTCTGAGACTCAATGACATGGCATCAACAGATGATGGAACGTTACAATCTCGCCTAGGTAAGATGAGCTGTGGGAAGTGAATTGTTGGGATGATATTCTGTGTTACTACCACAAAATGTTTCCTTGGTAGTTGGGTGCATCCACTTTGGGTTACTGTTTCTAAATAAGGCAGTTTAAAAAAAAAAAAAAAGTCAGTAAAATTTGTTCATGTCAGTCTCCCAGGATGGCCCTTCTGTTACACTTTAATGGGTAGATTAGAGCTTGTCTGAAAATATCAGTTCATTGAACATGAAACTTCTCTGCAAAGCAGTTGGGTTTAATGGAACCCTCTCAGCTTACCTGCTGTGGAGCACCACCATGCAGTCTGCCCCAGGACTGAAGACCGCAGGTTTCTTGGATCCATGGCTTTGCGGCAGCCGAGCCATGCAGTCTGCCTCCAGAGGACTCCAGGCTACTAGGGTCTGTGGCTCTGGGACAGCCCTGCCATACCTGGCTTTCCAGACTTCCTGCTGTGGAGTCTAGGTACCAGAAAGCCCTGAGGACTCTCGGGACATCCAGGCTTACTGCTGCAGAAGCCCAAACTGGGAGCCTCGAAGTCCTGGGATTGGCTCCCAAGGTCTGTATCTCTAGGGCAGCCCAGCCATGTGGACTACCCCAGGGCTTCAGACTCCTGGGCCAGGTGGCTCCCTGGGCTGCCAAGCAGGCCAGGAAGTCTTGGGGTTACCAGCCCTGGGCAGCCTGCCTGGCAGGGTTGCCCAGAGGTACAGATCCTGGGAGCCCTGGCAGCTGCTGAGTGAAATTGAGAATGTCAAGAATGTCAGTTTGACTCAGTGAGACAAGGTGTGTAGCTTCTCTCACCAACAGAAGTTGATCCAATAAAAGATATTCCCGCATCCACCGTGTCTCTTTATTATCTAGGGACTGACGTGTCTATAACACAGCATACAGTTACACTCACTGTCTGCTGGTTCCAGGGAGCAAATTGCATTTCTGAAACGTCGTGTGTTGGTGTTTCTGAAACAAATATTTTTGGGAATTTCCAGTTTGCTTACAAGACAGAAATCCTGAATTTTGGACAGATTTAATGTAGATTTCCTAAAGCGAAGAGGGGATCTCTTTGCAGATTTGGTGCAGTGATCACCAAGCTGCTGGTTACCCACCTGCAGGTAACACATTCCTAAAAGCATAAAGAACATAGTTATTTCTGTTGAATGTGTGTCCTTTAAAATCAAGCAGTCTTCAGCAACTGGAAGATTGGTGGCTAGAAGTTCTTATATCCTGTATATCTAACCACATATTTACAACTATAGAAAAACACGTCTCTATAACTTTGTCTCCTAATATCAGCCCTCTCCCAGGTTTCCCTATGGTTGCTAATGTTTAAACTAAATGTACAGCTTGATTTAGGGTAGAAAATATCATTTCTGTTTCTGTGGCATTGCAACGTAAATAGCTGAATAGGAAATTAAATATACTATATGACAATAGGCACTATGGTTTAAGAAATCAAGACATCTCTGGTAGGTGCTGCCATTTTTTTTTTTTTTTTTTTGGTTTATGTGGCTGCATATTTTGTGGGGGTGTATAATGTAGCTGCTTAAAGTTGTTGACATCTGTGCATTAGGTTGTGGCTGTTTCTTAAACAGCTAACTGTGGATTAAGTCATATATAGTGTACTTTCTCTTCCTTGATCTAATAAAGGTGCATTAGTGACTAGGTTGAGCAGAGCTGCTTGTTTAACGATTGAAAAATAAATAGAAGTGCTCTAAAATCTACATTTGTAGTCGTATTGTTTTGAAAATTGTTGTGCCTCATTGGGCCATGGAGTAGCAATTAGCTGTGCAAATTTGGGTAACTTAGTTAAGTGGCTCCTGAGATACAACACCTGGAGTGGGGGAACTGATCAATACAATTTTCATAACTTTTTTGCACCCGCCTGTGGCTCAAACTATGGCACTAATCTTCACCATCCTGAGATTACTTGATCAGATTGGACCTTTTTTCCTCCTCCCTGTGGCCCTCCAGTCTGACGAAGAGTATGAAGAGGCCACTGAGGGGGGCAGAGCTGATAGATGAGTTGGTAGCAAGGTGTGCCCAAGAAACCATCCCAACGGATGCCCATCAGTCATGCCCTTCTCACTACTACCCTTTTCTTTCTTTTTTTAAAGGGAATTCGTTGCCAACAAATGTTGTTAGCACAGGCTGAAGGTTGCCAAGCACTGCCTTGTACCCTTCCAGAACTTGAATAGAGTCACAGAGTAAGTCCAAAAGGGGCTATTAGGTCATCTAGTTTGATCTCCTGTATATCACAGCCTATTAAATTTCACCCAGTCACCCCGAAGGGTGGCTAAACTTAAACCTTGGAAAACCAGAAAATACAGAGTTAAGGTAACGTCTCCTACACCACAACTCTCCACTCCACAACTTTAACCCTGTCCTATTCAAACAATGCCGCAGCTTGTCCCTGTCAGAGCTCATGAGACTGTGTTCTTCTTGAGTATGCAAAGGAGAGGGGAAAGTAATGGTGGGAGGTGGGAACTCTTAGGCCTTGTCTTGACTAGGATAAATATCAAATTTAAGTTAGGGTTAGTGATGAGGAACTAACTAAGCCTGACCTACAGTTGACCACTTTACTTACTCAAGATAAATCTCAGACTTGCCAGATATTAACAGCTGTTCACCCTTGTCCCCTTCAGCTATCCCTCACTGAGCCTTATGGAGCTCTGAGGTGGAACACGAGATTGCTAGAATTCCCAAGAACAGTAGTGCTGCAGAGGACAGGGAGGGTGTGTGAATACCAGTGTGCATGTGGGTTTTGATAGGCACTGTGAATATTCAAGAAAGTGTCAGAAGGAGATGAAGCACTCTTATGTTCCCCTATCTTCTCGACATACCTAGTGAAATGTCTGCCTCTGGAGGGGACAGTGGTTGCCGTTCCAGCAGCTCCCAAACCTTATAGATATTTGACTCCTTCATACATTTTTAGACTCAAGAAGGGCCATTGTGATCATGATCCTATACTTGGACCTCCTGCATAGCAGAGCCCCAAAATTGGATTGCCTTGATTCCTCTCACTGCAGCTGCACTGCTCAGTTGGCAGGGTGAGCTCTGGCAATTTGCTGCAACTAATGCCTGGATCAGTACAGCTCCCTCTAGCACAGTGAGGGGCAACAAGTACATCAGAAGCCTTGATGGTACAGAATTGGGTTGGACCCACCCAGCACAACACATAAGTGGCAGATTTTGTTAGGGATGGGTCAGGTTTGGCCCCAGTGCCTATTGCCAGCTACAAGGGGTAAAGCTGTATAGAGATGTGGTGTGGGAGACATCACCTTAGCTCTCTCCTGATTTTAAGAGGTTTTAATTTAGCCACTGTTCACGTTCTAGAAAGACACAAGGCATTGCTAGATAACTTTTACTGCATTAACAAAGTTCTTTCGCAGTAAAAACAACGAGGAGTCCGGTGGCACTTTAAAGACTAACAGATTTATTTGGGCATAAGCTTTCTTGGGTAAAAAACCCACTTCTTCAGATGCATGGATACAGACTAACACGGCTACCCCTCTGATTCTTTGGCAGTGAATACAATATAAAGATTTTATAAATTCCTCACCATGTCTTATGCATCGATAAATACACAGTCTTTAAAGATTAGTAAATATATGCTAGGGAATGATCCTATGCTTTCTGGAAGCTGGAGTTTTCTATCTCTAGTCTGTAATATATAAATAGAGACTTTGGAGCTGACTCTGGTGCCCTCTCTAGCCCCTATACATTCCTTCAGCAATGTAATGAAGCTACCCAGGTCTGATTCTTCTAGTTATGCTTTCTCAGTGTTTTTCCCCTTTGCTACTTGTCTTGAAGAGACATGCAAGTTGTATATAAACAGGACTCTCCTTTTAAAAAATATATGTTCTGAAAGTGACAGTAGGGTTCTTACTTGGAGTCTTCTGCGATGTCCAAATGTCCAGTGTCTCCTGCTAATTTACTTTGTACGTTGGTTCTAGTAATGCGGACTCAGGGGAGTCTCAGGTTAATCCTGAACACCAAGCTCTGGGCTCAGATGCAGATTGACAAAGCCAGTGAAAAGAGTATCCGTATCACAGCCATGGATACAGAGGACCAGGGAGTCAAAGTTTTTCTGATATCGGTGAGTGTTCTTTGTTTACTCTCTAATTTTCCTTCCAAAAAGAGTTGTTCTTTGAGTATTGTTCGTATGGTTGCTCCACTTTAGCTGTGTGTGTGCCTTCAATCAGAGATTTTCATTAGCATTGTCCATTCAGCCCACACATGCACCCTTGTGCTTCCTTGTGCCTTGCATTGATAGGCAAACCACCCTCAGTTCCTTCTTGACTGCCTCGGCCTGCGCTGGCGCTTTAACATGTCCACATTGAGTGTGCCTTGGCTAAAGTTTTTTACTTATACTTGCTAGTTTAGTTTAGCGCTCTCCTAGTTTGTTGGTTAGATTAGCTTAATTTAATAGTTGAGAGGATAGGTTTTTTTTCCCTCTCTCCTCCCTCTGGGGAGGCTCACATTCCTTGGGAGGGCATTCCCAGCTTGCCAGGGTTCAAACACTGCCCCACTTAGATTAAGTTGAGGCTACTAATGATGGAGCATTTCCTCCACTCCAGAGCCAGGTCAGGAGAACCCGCCCCCCCTCTCCCCCGGTACAGCAGTCTCTGGGCAGATCCCAACTCACCTTCAGCCTTGGCTCAGCAGTCCCCCAGAAATGGGAAGACTCCAGAGACCTCCTCAAAAGATCCCAGGAAGAGGAGCTCTGACTCCCTTCAGAAGGAGCCTGCTCCAAAAAGATGTTGATCTCCCTGTAGGTCAAGGGTCTCAGAAACTTCAACCTCTCAACCCAATACTGTAGAGATATTAGTGGAGCAGGAAAATCCTGGTGCTTTTCCAAGAACAAACATGGCTCAGAGAGTGCTTTTGTACTGTCTAGCCACAATAAAGATGGCAAGGAGAGACACTTCTCCAAACCAGTACCATTGGACCTGGCGCCAACCTGGTATCTCCCCCAAAGGGTTCCTCGGCATCATAGAAGCCTAAGTATCTGACTCCATCAATGCCCACCTTGGAGTGCTCTAAATCTCTGCTACCATCTACCTCTACGAACAACCTTGGTTGCTACTTCCTCTCCTGTATGGTCCCCCACAGTGGTCATCCTGGGCAGCATACCAACAACAGTTGTTAAAGGCATTGAGCCCCACCGTCTGGAACTATAGGGACACAACCTCCTCCACTACAGCCCATTCCTCAGCAGTAGAAGATGTTTGAGGAACAGGAGGTCAGGGCATATAAAGATGCTACCTCTCAAACTACCATCTACTCATCGTCATCACCAGATGCAGCAGTAATGTCTCCACCACTGTCTGTGGTGACGATTTCCAGCAAATCCAGGACCTCATGAAATGGGTATTATGTTCTTACCAACAACTCCAAGTGTTTATTCTCCCACTCCCCACCTAATTCTCTGGTGGTTGATGCAGGGACTGAGCAGGGAAAACAACACCACACGAGGTTGACAGTGTATGATAAAGACCAGAAGTGCCTGGATCTTTTTGGACTAAAGTCCTACTCATCTGTTATTCTACAATTCCAGATCACTAATTACCAAATCACAGCAAAATATAATTACTATACCAGATTTATTGTTCTTATTGAGCACCTTCCACTGGAGCAGAGAGCAATTTCAGACCATCGTTGCCGAGAGACAGTTGCTTGCCAAGACATCCCTTAAAAATCCCTAAATCTGGCATACACTGGGGTCTGTTCTGTCTCTACAGCAATAGTTAGGTGTAGATCATCCTGGCTCCAACTGTTCAGGTTCCCTAGATAGATGTAGAGCATTATAGAGGACCTCCCTTTTGATGGTCTGAAAATGTTTTCAGAGAAAACAGAAAAATCCCTGCACACTTTGTAAGACTCCAGGGCCACTTTCTGATCTCTGGGAATTTACTCACCGATGAACAAAAGAAAATCTGGTAGATCACAAACCTCCCAGATATCCTGTCCAATCCAATTCTCTGGGTTCCAAAGACCCACTGAACCCTCCCCCTTTTACCTCTCTCCCCTCCCCACCCCACCCCGAAAAAAAACAGGTTCCAGAGGAAGATCTATCTGTCCCAAGTACGCAACAAGGGTAGTCATTGAGACATCAATTTTGACAATTTGGTTGAGGGCTCAAATCCTCCCCATTCTTTAGTTCACTAGCTGCAACATTCCCCCCCACCCCACCCCCTTCCCGTTTTGGAGACTGACTTTCCCATTTTCAGCATGTATGGAAACAGATTACTACAGACTTGAGTCTTGGAGATTGTAACATCAGGCGACACCATTCACTTTACTTCCCTCCCTCCTTTCCACCCCCTTCCATCTTCAGGGACCCCTCTTACAAGCTCTTGCTAAGACCGAAAATAAACTAATTTCTTCATTTAGGAGTGATAAAGCCTGTCCCTTCTCTACACAAGGGAAAAGTTTTCCACTCAAGGTACTTTCTTGTACCAAAGAAAAACAGAGGATGGAGACCAATTTTAGATTTAAGGCTCCTAAACAAATATGTAAAGTCTCTGGAGTTCAGGATGGTGACTCTGGGAGCTAGAATTCCTTCATTAAATTCAAGGGATTGGCTTTTCGCCCTCAACCTACAAGCCTCATATTTCCATATAGTGAGACAGCCATCTCACAGAAGATATTGTTATAGGTCAGGATCATTTTCAATACCAGGTAGTCCCTTTCAGACTCTTTGGTACCGAGTGTGTTTTCAAAGGTTCTAATGGTAATTGAGGCAATTATAGTGTTCCTGTACCTTGACAATGGCTGTTCAAGGGTCAGTTTTATGAAGAAGTGCTGGGAGCCACGCAGAAGGCCCTTTTTCTGTTCATGAAACTAGGTCTCTGGCTCAATGTCAAGAAATCCATGTTTACCCCTGTACAGAAAATACAGTTCATGTCGCATCCTTGGATTTGTTGGTAGCCAGGACCTACAAATCCCATGGACAGATTGATAACACTGTCAGATCTTGTCTGGACTATTCAAGAGAGCCTTCAAACCTCAGTGAGAAACTGTCTTCAGGTCCTAGGACACATGGCAGCTTGCACTGTGATAACCGATCATTCAAGATGATGCCTTTGTTGCTTCCAGGGGTAGCTCAGAGCAATCTATTCACCAAACAGACACAACTTGAACAAACAGGTTTCGGTTCCCCACCAGGTGAAAGATTCCCTAGACTGGTAGAAAGATTATCACAACATCGATGCAGGAGTTCCCTTCCTCTGACTAATCTCAATGGTCACTGTAACAACAGACGCATCTCTGTTGGGATGGGGAGCACATCTCAATACTCATACAATCTAGGGCAAATGGTCATCTCAAGAAAGCAGTCTCCACATCAACTTGTTGGAACTCAGACTGGTCAGAAATGCCTGCCTTCACTTTCCTGCCTCTCATCAGTGACAAGTTAATCAGGGTCATGACTGACAGCGTGGCCTGCATGTTTTCTGTCAAGGAGGAGCAAGATCCGCTCTGTGCCTCGAAGTAATAAAGCTACAGAACTGGTATATAATCCATCAAATACATATTTCGGCAGTGTACTTCTTCGGTATTCAAAATACTGGGCCAATGCTTTTAGCAGATACTTTTCCCAGGACTACGAATAGGAGTTGGACTCTTTTATCCTCCAGAGCATATTTCAAACTTGGGGATTTCCAGAAGTGGACTTCTTCACCACCTCCATCAACAGAAAGTTTTGTATGTTCTGTTCACGACAGGGTCTAGGCCATAGTTCCCTGAGGGATGCCTTCCTCCTGCCTGAGATGAAGGGACTGTTCTGTGTGTTTTCCCCCCAACACATCTGATACTGAAGGTGGTGAACAAAATCCAGCAGGACAAGCATAGTATCCTTACCTGTTTCACCTGTCCCCCTCTCCAGCAATCAAGCTTCCGATCATCCCTCATCTCATCTCCCAAGACAGTTACTTCATCCCAACCTAAGAGTTTTCTGCCTCAAGATGTAGCTCCTTGATGGTTTGCGGGGTTAGAGTCTACCTGTTCTGCGGAGGTACAGCAGGTGTTATTAAACACTAGGAAAGAATCTCCCTGAAATACTTACCTTCAAAAGTGGAAAAGATTTAGCCATTGGTGTGAACTTCAAAGACTCTTCTTCAATCTCGGTTATCTTGGTTACCTGCTGCAACTGAAGAAAACAGGATTATCATCTAACTTGGTCGAGGTTTACTTGGTTGCCATAGCAGCCTTTCATTTCCCCAGTGGAAGGGTTTTCAGTGCTTGCTCACCCAACAAATATAAGGTTCATCAAAGGATTGAAGAACCTTTTCTCTCAAGTGAAAGTCTTCACTCCAGTTTAGGATAGCTCTTACATGTCTCACAAGACCTCCCTTTGAACTAATGGCAACCTGCTTCTTACTGAATTTGTGTCTGAAGATTGCCTTTTTGGTGGCTGTCACATGGCCCAAAGAGTCAGAAGTTGGGGACTTAATGGCAGACCCTCCTTGCATGGTTTTCTGAAAGGACAAAGTTTTGTTACGTCCACACGCTAACTTACTACCTAAGGTGTCACCCAAGTTTCATCTTATTCTGACCATTCATTTACCATTCCCCAAACTCCCAAAAAACCACATAATTGCAGACAGGAGGCTTCCTTCCATACCTTATATGTCAGACGAGCATTGGCCATCTATCTAGATAGCACTAAATCATTTTGGAGGTTTCCTAGTCCATTTGTTTCCACTGCAGACAGATTGACAGGATCCACAGTCTCCACTCAGAGGCTATCAAGATGGATCTTGGAATGTATTATTGCATATTTTGGAGTGGCCAGCATTCAACCTCTTTCTCAGGTGATAGCCCACTCTACAAGGTTGCAGTCAACATCTATGGCATTACCTAAATATGTTCCAGTAACTGAGATCTGTAGAGCCGCTACATGGTCTTCAATATATACCTTCCGTAAGCACTTTGCCTTTGCCCATGCCTCCAGAACCAAAGCAGCAGTTGGCAGTGCAGTTGTTTTCAGTTCTGGACCCAAATCTGAAGCTCTCTCATCCCTAGGAGGACACAGCTTGGGAGTCACCTGAAGTGGAGCACCCAGGGGGACACTACTCAAAGAAGAAGTTGCTCACCCCATGCAATAACTGTAGTTCTTTGAGATGCTTCCCTATGGGTGCTCCTCTACCCTCCATCCCCTCTGCTTTCACATTCCCTCTGAGAGACTTTGCATTAGAGAAGGAACTGAGGGTGGATTGCCCATGCAGCCCTATGTAGCTTCAGTGCACAGCACAAGGATGCATCAGATACATGTGCAGACGTTGCTAACAAAAATCTCTGATCGAAGGTGCTTGGGGCGCTCACACACCTGAAGTGAAGCCCCCATAGTGGATACATCTCGAAGAACTACAGTTACTGCAGAAGTGAGTAACTTCTCCTTTTCTTAAATTGCTATCCTCTCTCCCCTTTCCTCCATAAAAAGGACACTGAAAGCCCTTTTCATTGTCAAAGGCATTATTTATGGGAGGGGGGGAAAGAGGTAAAAGCATACTTGTTTGACTGAAGTCCTGTGCATTGTAAGGCTGCTTTGCTAAGCAAGATTGTCCAAAGAGTAGACCTTGGAATCCTGAAATGTGATTCATGACTGCCCTTACTGTAAATGCCGAGTCAGGCCAAAGCTGGTCATTTCCAGTGATTGATGGAGGAAGGTACAAGCCAAGCAAATACTATGGCTTGGGGCACTTGGAGTACATAAATTGTATTTATCAAAGTTCCTATAGAATGAAAGCATCATTGGACTTAATGCCCCTTATGCACAGAGCTAGGTTCTGGGGCTTAACTTTACACTTGCTCTCTAGAGAGTGACTGCCAGTGTATGGGGACCCAATGTCATAAGAACTGAGGCAGATAGTTCAAGTTCATCAGGGCATGAAAGAATCCCTGTGAGATAGTGGTTAATAAGAAGAAGTCCTTTCCAGGGACACTGATGCTGGGTTTTGTGGCTGTGGAAGAGGAAAGAAGCTATATTTACAGTCTAGAAATTGCTATGTCTTTCAAGCATTACAGATTAGATTTAAGCGTTCCAAAGGCTGTTAGGACAGAACATTTTGTACTCTGTTTTCGTTTCCTTGCCCCATAATCAGAGCATACTTTTGGAAAAACCAAGGTATCTGGCTTATTAGTGAAACAAGCGGGTGAGTAGTTTTCTGAAAACTGCTGTTTATATGTATTCATGCTGATATATCCACAAGACCTCTGAAGGAGGAACAAAGTGTCTGAATTGCTAGCAAAAATATACAATCGCTTATTAAAATTAGAGGCTATATTAGAGTTTTAGAGGGTAGTAAATGTTGTACCTTTATTTAAGAAAGGCACAAGGGTGCTCCAGGCAATTACAGACCAGTGAAACTTGCTTCTGTACCTCATAAATTCATTGAAATGATCATTAAAATTCTCCTTTGAGTGTCTTTTGCATATTCGCACTTTTGGGACTTGTGCTGACCAGTACAGCAGGACGGTAGACCTTCTAGTAGCTGTGCCTGTTAGGCGTGCATGCTCCCCTAACCTCCCTGTTTAGTGCTTGAGCACATTTTGAGGGCATGAGGGGACATCGCACCGTTGCTGCTTCAGTTCCTTCCAACTACAGCAGCAACAGGACATGACCCACTGGAATTCAGATCCACTGGTAAATAGTACCTTCATCTGTTAATAGTTTTTAAAGATAGTAGTCTCTGACTAGTTAGTTCTAGGATAAATTAGGCTAGATTTAGACTAGACCATAGTTGTAAGGAATAATTTTATTGTTTGGTATGGCTGATCCCAGTGAGAAGAAACAAGGGTTTAAGTGGTGTCCATCTTGCCCAGTAGTCTTCCCTGCATCTGATGCACAAGTTTGGTGTCTAAAGTGTTTGGGGGAGAACCATTCCCCAGCACGTTGAGCTATCTGTAGCACTTTCATACCTCAGGTCTGAAAGAGACACACAATAGAATTCAGGCCCTTTTATTATAAGAGGCCTTTCTGTCAAGCCTCTGGGATCTGAGAACTCTAAAGGATCTGAAAATAAGGAGAGGCAGCCTGAATCAGCTCAGACTACATCCAGATCCAATGAAATTGCAACAACGAAAGCTTCCATCTTGACACCAAGCTCCAGTTCCAAATTCTCAGATCGGACTATTCCTAAGCTTTCGGATCCAGCTCCAAGATTAATACATTGTTCTGTGGAACCAGTTTCAGACAGTCATCGTAAGGGTCCGAGTAACTTATCAGAACTGGCTACCTCAGTTCAGAGGCAAATGGAAGCTAAATTAAAACATACCTCTGGTAGTTCATCAGATTGTTCACATATGGATCCAAGACCAAAAGACAGTAGACCTATAGATCATTCTAGAGGTACACATCAAACGGAAAGATCATTGGATCTGCACACATCAGCTCAGCAGCACACTAATGTCATGGTGTGGATTCACTCGGACCCACATCTACTAACAGATCCAACCATTTCTCGGGATTCTTGTGATAAATAGATGGGACAACAGACGTGGAGAATCTCCAGGACCTATTCCACCACCGATGACTCCAACTGGAATGTTAAAAGATTTGTCACCATTCTGCATGACCCAGATTCCTACTGCAGTCGTTTCACCTGCAGCTTCATTATTGGGTGTGGGATCGAATTCGCTATAAGATGTAGAGCCTGTTCCCACAAGTATGCCTACGACCTGACCATTTTCAGATCAGAATTTCCCTCCTTGGCTCCCTGTGTCCCAAACAAGGGATGTTAGATAGGATTGGGATGACTTGCAGCATTGGCCTGTACCGCCGTGGGTTCCTTGCTCATATTGGCCAACCCCCAACTTACTATTATCATTCCAGGAAGCAAGAATCTTCCGTGCCAATACATCTTTTACCAGAACTGAAGGGTCCAGATCTGACACCGAGAGAATGTTCCCAGTCTTGCCCACAGGAGACATTATTTGAGGAGAAGCATCAGAGAACATCTGCCCTACAAGAATTTCAGCAGTAAAATATGGAGCTGGACAGTGGCTCATCTTCTGATGAAAATGGAGGTGTAGCTACAGCATTGTCTCCTTCTGAGAACGTAACTCAATTTAATGAGCTAGTGGGTAGAATGGCATTAACTTTAAAATTATCATCAGTAGCTTTGGAAGAAGCCACACATCAAGTTTTTAATATTTTGGGTTCTACTGCAAAGAGTAAGATTTCATTGCCTATATTGCGAGGTCTCTGGTAACCAGCGAAATTTCTCGTGACCCATCCATCTTCATGTGAATCAATTTTTAAAAAGGCTGATAAACTATATCAGGTCCCACAGGAAAGATTCTCCTGTTTTCATGTGCACCCTCAACCTAATTCTCTTGTGGTAGTAGCATCCGTTCAAAGATCCAAGTCAGGTCTTCAGCGCTCAACTCCTTGTGATGAAGAAGGAAAGAAGTTGGACTCTGTAGGAAGAAAATTATTTTGTCAGCTTCTTTAAACATGCATGTGGCCAATTGTCAAGCAGTAATGGCCAAATAACAATTTCACTTGTGGAAGAAGATATCAATTTTAATCAAGAATGCCCCAGAAAATCAGAGAAGACTAACAGTAGCTCTCATAAAGATCAGCCAGAATGCGGCAAAACATGCTGTTAGGTTAGGGGTAGTCAATTATTTTTTTTCAAGATTCAGATTTCTTGATCAAGGTATAGACAAGGTCCCGACTCCAGAGAAACATTTTTTCACACTGTAGTAACAATAATGATAGTAAATAAAAAGATTTTGCAGTCTGTTCAAAAAAGTCTGGTGGTCCAGATTTGGTCTGCGATCTGCCTATTGACTACCCGTGCTTTAGGGCATCATTTGACATTTCTGACACTGCACCAAGATCTGTGGCATCAGTTATAACTCTCTGCAGATATGCATGGCTACGATCTTCATCTTTCCTGTCCACTTTGGATTGTTTCGTTGCTCTTAATCTCAAAGACTCATATTTCAATAAGACCTTTGCATCGAAAATATCTGTTTTTTTTCCTGTTGGTTCAGACCGTTTCCAGTAAAGATTCCTACCCTTTGGCCTTTCTACAGCACCCAGAGTCTTTACCAAATGCCTGGCTCCAGTAGCAGCACACCTGAGAAGACAGGAAATTTCCATCTTTCATTACATAGATGATTTTCTTCTGAAGGCTCCCTCCAAAGAAGAATTACAGAAAGCCATTTGGGTCACTCGTTCTTTGTTCAGAACCCTACAACTTCTCATGAATGAAGAAGAGTCTCTTCTCATGCTGTCACAAAAGATTATGTCCACTGGTGTGATTCTTGACTCAATATAGGTAAGAGCTTTCCATCTGAAGGAGCAAATTAACACAAGTATGTAGGGACAAAATTAGAAAAGCCAAGGCAGAAAACGAGATCAAACTAGCTAGGGACATAAAAGGAAATAAGAAAACATTCTACAAATACATTAGAAGCAAGAGGAAGACCAAGGACAGAGTAGGCCCGTTACTCAATGAGGCGGGAAAGACAATAACAGAAAATGTGGGAATGGCGGAGGTACTTAATGACTTCTTTGTTTCGGTTTTCACCAAGAAGGTTGGTGGCGATTGGACGTCTAAAATAGTGAATGCCAGTGAAAATGAGGTCAGATCAGAGTCTAAAATAGGGAAGAACAAGTCAAAAATTACTTAGACAAGTTAGATGTCTTCAAATCATCAGGGCCTGATGAAATGCATCCTAGAATACTCAAGGAACTGACTGAGGAGATATCTGAGCCATTAGCAATTACCTTTGATGGGAGATATTCCAGAAGACTGGAAAAGAGCAAATATAGTGCCCATTGTGACAGACCCAGAGCAGTGGGGTACAGGAGTCTGGTAGAGGGCAAATTATGCAGTCGTGGAGAGAGAATGCCTCGCTGTAAAATGGGCCATGGAAACATTGCGCTACTACCTGCTCGGGTGCAGATTTGTCCTCGTGACCGACCATGCCCCTCTTCAATGGATGCAGCGGAACAAGGAGAAGAACACAGGGGTGACCAGATGGTTCTTATCCCTCCAACCTTTCCAGTTCTGTGTGCAACACAGAGCAGGGAGCCGTCATGGCAACGCCGATGGCTTGTCACGTGTGCCCTGTCTGGCGTCCCAAGCTGCCCAACCCCTTGGCGTTGAGCAGGGGGAGGGATATGTGACAGACCCAGAGCAGTGGGGTACAGGAGTCTGGTAGAGGGCAAATATACTGGTCACTGGATGAGTAGTTTTCTGTTCCCTGAGTGACCAGAGAAGGGGCTGCACTAGAGTAATCAGGAACCTGCTAGAATCAGTTAAGGCAGGCAGGCTAATTAGGACACCTGGAGCCAATTAAGAAGAAGCTACTAGAATCAATTAAGGCAGGCTAATCAGGGCACCTGGGTTTTAAAAGGAGCTCACTTCAGTTTGTGGTGGGAGTGTGAGGGGCTGGGAGCAAGAGGCGCAAGGAGTTGAGAGTGAGAGGGTGTGCTGCTGGAGGATTGAGGAGCACAAGTGTTATCAGACACCAGGAGGAAGGTCCTGTGGTGAGAATAAGGAAGGTGTTTGGAGGAGGCCATGGGGAAGTATCCTAGGGAGTTGTAGCTGTCATGCAGCTGTTACAGGAGGCACTATAGACAGCTGCAGTCCACAGGGCCCTGGCCTGGAACCCAGAGTAGAGGGCAGGCCCAGGTTCCCCCCAAACCTCCCAGTTGCGCTGGACTGTGGGTTCTTCCAGAGGGGAAGGTCTCTGGGCTCTTCCCCAACCCACATGGTGAATCTCTGAGGCAAGAAAATCTGCCAATAAGCGCAGGACCCACCAAGATAGAGGAGGAACTTTGTCACACTATCTATAAAAAGGGAAATAAGGACAACCCGAGGAATTACAGACCAGTCAGCTTAACTTCTGTACCCGGAAAGATAATGGAGCAATTAATTAAGCAATCAATTTGCAAACACCTAGAAGATAATGTGATAAATAAGTCAGCATGTATTTGTCAAGAACAAATCGTGTCAAATCAACCTGATAGCCTTTTTTGACAGGGTAACAAACCTTGTGAATACGGGGGAAGCAGTCGATGTGGTATATCTTGACTTTAGTAAGGCTTTTGAGACTGTCTTGTATGACCTTCTCATAAACAAACTAGGGAAATACAACCTAAATGGAGCTACTATGGGGGGGGGGGTGCATAAATAGGATGAAATTCAATAAGGACATATGCAAAGTACTTCACTTAAGAAAGAACAATCAGTTGCACACATACAAAATGGGAAATGACTCCTAGGAAGGAGTACTGCGGAAAGGGTTCTGGGGGTCATAGTAAATCACAAACTAAATAAGAGTCAACAATGTAACACTGTTGCAAAAAAAGGAAACATCATTCTGGGATGTATTAGCATAGCATAGGTATTGTAAGCAAGACATGAGAAGTAATTCTTTTACTCTACTCTGCACTGATTAGGCCTCAACTGGAGTATTTTGTCCAGTTCTGGACTCCACATTTCAGGAAAGATGTGGACAAATTGGAGAAAGTCCAGAGAAGAGCAACAAAAATGATTAAAGGTCTAGAAAACATGACTTGTGAGGGAAGAGCGAAAAAATTGGGTTTGTTTAGTCTGCAGAAGAGAAGACTGAGAGGCGACATAACAGTTTTCAAGTACATAAAAGGTTGTTACAAGGAGAAGGGAGAAAAATTGTTCTTCTTAACCTCTGAGGACAGGACAAGAAGCAATGGGCTTAAATTGCAGCAAGGGCGGTTTAGGTTGGACATTAGGAAAAACTTCCTAACTGTCAGAGTGGTTAAGCACTGGAATAAATTGCCTAGGGAGGTTGTGGAATCTCCATCATTGGGGATTTCTGAGAGCAGGTTGGACAAACATCTGTCGGGGATGGTCTAGATAATACTTAGTCCTGCCTTGAGTGCAGGGGACTGGACTAGATGACCTCTGAGTCTGATGGCATTTACGACCTATGTGACTCCATATGTCAGGCTCAGAATGAGACCACTTTGGCACTGGCCACTAAGGAATTTCAGATCCAATATGGACAGTTTGCAAAAGGTATTTGCTGTTCTGAGGAATGTTTGTCTTTCTCTCAGACAGTGGCTATAACCTCAAAATATCCTCAAGGAAGTTTTGTTCAACGCACATTCTCCTTCTTTAATTATAACTGCAGATGCATCAAAGAAAGGGTGGTGTGCACATCTTTGTAGTCTGTACATTTAAGCTCTTTAGAACAACGCAGAATCCCTATTGCACTTAAATGTATTGGAACTGAGGGCAATCCAACTAGCTCTGAGCATTTCTCTCACAAGTATGAAATGCGGTAATTCAAGTGGCCATGGACAGTGTATCGGCAGTATATAGGTGGACAAATAAGGAAGAACTCTGTCGTATCAACTTTTTGCAAAGAGGCAGTAGAACTTTGGGATTGATGTATCCCGCACAATGTATACCCAGTTGCCCTACCTGTAGCAGGTCCATACAGCGTGATCACAGATGGGCTGAGCAGAGATTATTTTAGATGCACAAATGGCCTTTTAAAGATTGGTGATTCCAGATATTTTCAGTCTTTGGGGATTTCTGGACGTAGATCTGTTTGCAACCAGATTCAAACCATATACAAGGTGTCCCCATTTCCACTCAAAAGCAGGCTCAGATAGTCTGTCATTGACAGATGCATTTTTTCTATGTTGGGGAGCGGTCTGATGTTATGCGTTTCCTCTTTTTTCCCCCTCATTCCCATGGTCCTAAAAAAGATAAGAAAATATTCAGCCAGGGTGATTCTTACTGCTCCAGTGTGGCCGAAGCAGCAGTGGTGCATCAAGTGACTCCATTTATTCAAAGGCAATTACAAAATCCTCTTGTTAGCAATGGATCTGCTATCCCAGCAGGGGTGAAAGGTCTTCCATTCAGTTCTCCAGTAGTTAGATTTTATAGCTTGGGCACTAGGCCTTTGACAGAGTTAGAAAGATCATGCTCATCTGAGGTGCAGAGAGTTAATGCCAGAAAACTACCAGATAGAAAAAATTATGAGTTCAAGGGAAAAATATTTGTTTGATGGACCACTGGGAAAGGTGCTGACCCAGTTTCAGCTCCAGTACAACCTTTTCCGGCATATCTGTTACACTTTAAAATAAATGGGTTATCTCTGCCGTACATTAAGTTTATTACTAGCAGCATGCCCCACTCATGTTAATGGTGAATCTGTGTTGTTGTTTTTTGCTTATGCTGGTTAAGAACTTTTTTGAAAGAACTATTGAACATGCATCTCCCAGTGCAGGGACAAGTTGGTTCTTAGATCATACACTAAATTTCTTCCTAAAGTTGTGTCTGAGTTTCATGTAAATCAAACCATAATCAACCAGTGTTCTTTCCAAAGCCTTATTCATCTAAAGGGGAGGCCAGGTTATATTTGTTGGATGCCAGTATATACTATCGTACTACTTAGATAAAGAACAAAGAGTTTTAGGTCATATTCCAAGTTTTGTTTCATGTACTAGTAACTCCAAAGGGAAAGCCATTTCATCTCAGGCTAGGTCTACACTACCTGCCTGAATCGGCGGGTAGAAATCGACCTCTCGGGGATCGATTTATCGCGTCCCAACGGGACGCGACAATCGATCCCCGAATCGGCGCTCTTACTCCACCAGCGGAGTCGATTTTGCCGCCGTCCTCACAGCGGGGTAAGTCGGCTACAATACATCGAATTCAGCTACGCTATTCACGTAGCTGAATTTGCGTATCTTAAATCGACTCCCCCCTGTAGTGTAGATGTACCCTCAGTCCCTGTCTAGATGAGTTAGATAGTGCATTGACGAGTGTTATAGAGGAGCTTCTCTCCCCACTCCTAGTCTGTTCAGAGTTCATTCTACTGGAGCAGTAGCTACATCTACCGCTTTTAATAAACACATTCTCATAATCTAGATATGCAAAGCCACTATGTGGACATCTGTTCTCTTTCAAGAAAAATTATGCTTAGGATATGGCATCCTAGTCAGATGCCCAGTTTGGTAATCCTTGTTTAATTAGAACTCTGCATCCCTTCATCCAATGTACCATACTGCTTGTGACACTATCTGAAGAGTGGGAATATGCAGAGGACACTCAAAGAAGAAAGGAAGGTAACTTACTTGCATCCGGAGTCCTTCAAGATAGGGTATGTCTACACTACGAAATTAGGTCGAATTTATAGAAGCCAGTTTTATAGAAATCGTTTTTATACAGTCGATAGTGTGTGTCCCCACATAAAATGCTCTAAGTGCATTAAGTTGGCGAATCGCGTCCACAGTACCAAGGCTAGCGTCGACTTCCGGAGCGTTGCACTGTGGGTAGCTATCCCACAGTTCCTGCAGACTCTGCCGCCCATTGGAATTCTGGGTTGAGATCCCAGTGCCTGATGAGGCAAAAACAATGTTGCGAGGGATTCTGGGTACAGGTCGTCAGGCCCTCAGTGAGAGCAACGGCAGACAATCGTTTCGCACCTTTTTTTCCTGGGTTACCTGTGCAGACAACATACCACGGCAAGCATGGAGCCCACTCACTCAGCTCAGCTCACAGTAACCATATGTCATCTGGGTGCCAGCAGAAGTGATACTGCATTGCTACACAGCAGCAGCTAATTTCCTTTTGGCAGTAGACGGTGAAGTATGACTGGTAGCCGTCATCGGCTATCTGGGTGCTGGCAGACATGGGACTGCATTGTTATACAGCAGCAGCTCCTTGCCTTTTGGCAGCAGATGCTGTATTATGACTGGTATCCATCATCGTCGTACTCCTCAGTGAGTTCGGTCAGAGGCGCCTGGGCAGACATGTTTTGTCTCCTGGAGACTCAGTCCTGCTGGCAGTCCTATTGCACCGTCTTGACGATGATGGCTAGCAGTCGTAATGCACCATTTTCTGCCAAGCACCCAGAAGATGCTGATGGCTATCAGTCATGCTGCACCGTCTGCTGCCAGCGTAAGATGTAAAAGATAGATGGACCAGATTTGTTCTGTATTCATTTGCTTCCCCCTCCCTCTGTGAAATCAACGGCCTGCTAAACCCAGGGTTTTGAGTTCAATCTTTGGGGGGGCCATTCGGGGTGACAGTTGTTTGTGTTTCTCGCTGATGCACAGCCACCTTTGTTGATTTTAATTCCCTGTAAGCCATGTCGTTACTCACCCCTCCCTCCCTCCCTCCCTCCGTCAGACAATAGTTTCGCGCCTTTTTTCAGCCCAGATGCCATAGTACTGGGATCATGGAGCCCGCTCAGATCACTACGGCAATTATGAGCACTATGAACACCACGCGCATTGTCCTGGAGTATATGCAGAGCCAGAACATGCAAAAGCAAAAACAGGTGAGGAGGCGATTGCAGCGTGGCGACGAGAGTGATGAAGAAATTGACATGGACATAGACCTCTCCCAAAGTATGGGCCCCAGCAATGTGCAAATCATGGTGTTACTGGGGCAGGTTCATGCCATGGAACGCCGATTCTGGGCCCGGGAAACAAGCACAGACTGGTGGGATCGCATCGTGCTGCAGGTATGGGACGATTCCCAGTGGCCGCGAAACTTTTGCATGCATAAGGGCACTTTCATGGAACTTTGAGACTTGCTTTCCCCTGCCCTGAAGCGCCAGAATACCAGGATGAGAGCAGCCCTCACAGTTGAGAAGCGAGTGGTGATACCCTGTGGAAGCTTGCAACGCCAGACTGCTACCGGTCAGTCGGGAATCAATTTGGAGTGGGGGCTGCTGTGATCCAAGTAGCAACGCAATCAAAGACCTGCTGATATCAAGAGTAGTGACTCTGGGAAACGTGCAGGTCATAGTGGATGGCTTTGCTGCAATGGGATTCCCTAACTGTGGTGGGGCGATAGACGGAACCCATATCCCTATCTTGTCACCAGAGCACCAAGCCACCGAGTACATAAACCGAAAAGGGTACTTTTCAATGCTGCTGCAAGCCCTGGTGGATCACAAGGGACGTTTCACTAACATCAATGTGGGATGGCCGGGAAGGTACATGATGCTCGCGTCTTCAGGAACTCTGGTCTGTTTCAAAAGCTGGAGGAAGGGACTTTCTTCCCGGATCAGAAAATAACCGTTGGGGATGTTGAAATGCCTATAGTTATCCTTGGGGACCCAACCTACCCATTAATGCCATGGCTCATGAAGCCATACACAGGCAGCCTGGACAGTAGTCAGGACCTGTTCAACTGTAGGCTGAGCAAGTGCAGAATGGTGGTAGAATGTGCATTTGGACGTTTAAAAGCGCGCTGGCGCAGTTTACTGACTCGGATAGACCTCAGCGAAACCAATATCCCCGTTGTTATTGCTGCTTGCTGTGCGCTCCACAATATCTGTGAGAGTAAGGGGGAGACATTTATGGCGGGATGGGAGGTTGAGGCAAATCGTCTGGCCGCTGATTATGTGCAGCCAGAGACCAGGGCGGTTAGAAGAGTACAGCAGGGCACGGTGCGCATCAGAGAAGCTTTGAAAACCAGTTTTGTGACTGGCCAGGCTATGGTGTGAAACTTCGGTTTGTTTCTCCTCGATAAACCCCGTCCCCTTCCCCCCAGTTCACTCTACTTCCCTGTAAGCTAACCACCCTCCCCTCCCCCCTTCAAGCACCGCTTGCAGAGGCAATAAAGTCATTGTTACTTCATGTTCATGAATTCTTTATTAATCCATCACACAACTAGGGGGATAACTGCCAAGGTAGCCCAGGAGGGGGTGGGGGAGGAGTGAAGGACAAGGACACACTGCAGTTTAAAACTTTAACTCTTATTGAAGGCCAGCCTTCTGATGCTTGGACAATCATCTGGGGTGGAGTGGCTGGAGGCCCCCCCACCACGTTCTTGGGCGTCTGGGTGAGGAGGCTATGGAACTTGGGGAGGAGGGCTGTTGGTTACACAGGGGCTGTAGCGAAGGTCTCTGCTCCTGCTGCCTTTCCTGCAGCTCAACCATACGCTGGAGCATATCAGTTTGATGCTCCAGCAGCCGGTGCATCAACTCTTGCCTTCTGTCTGCAAGCTGACGCCACCTATCATCTTCAGCCCGCCACTTGCTCTGTTCATCCCGCGATTCAGCCCGCCACCTCTCCTCTCGTTCATATTGTGCTTTTCTGTAGTCTGACATTGACTGCCTCCATGCGTTCTGCTGTGCTCTGTCAGCGTGGGAGGACATCTGGAGCTCCGAGAACATATCATCCCGAGTCTGCCGTTTTCTCCTTCTAATCTTCACTAGCCTCTGTGAAGGAGAAACATTTGCAGCTGGTGGAGGAGAAGGGAGAGGTGGTTAAAAAAGACACATTTTAGAGAACAGTGGGTACACTCTTTCACGTTAAATTTTGCTGTTCACATTACACAGCACATGTGCTTTCGTTACAAGGTCGCATTTTTCCTCTTATATTGAGGGCCTGCCGGTTTTGTGTGAGAGATCACTCACGCAGTGCCAGGCAACAGAATTCGGCTTGCAGGCAGCCATGGTAAGCCACAGTCTTTTGGCTTTTTTTAACCTTCATAACATGTGGGAATGGTTTCAAACAGCAGTGCCCTCATTTCCCATACCAAGCACCCGTTGGGTTGGCCATTTAAAATGGATTTGCAATGTAAAAGGAGGGGTTGCGGTTTCCAGGTTAATATGCAGCACAAACCCAACTAACCCCCCCTCCCCCACACACACACAATTCTCTGGGATGATCACTTCACCCCTCCCCCCCCCCCCCACCGTGTGGCTAACAGCAGGGAATATTTCTGTTCAGCTGAGCAGGAACAGGCATCTCTGAATGTCCCCTTCATAAAATCGCCCCATTTCAACCAGGTGACCGTGAATGATATCACTCCCTTGAGGATAACAAAGAGAGATAAGGAATGGATGTTGTCTGCATGCCAGCAAACACCGGGACCATACGCTGTCATGCTTTGTTATTCAGTGATTCCAGACTACATGCTACTGGCCTGGCATGGTAAAGTGTCCTACCATGGCGGACGGGATAAGGCAGCCCTCCTCAGAAACCTTTTGCAAAGGCTTTGGGAGTACATCAAGGAGAGCTTTCTGGAGATGTCCCTGGAGGATTTCCGCTCCATCCCCATCTACGTTAACAGACTTTTCCAGTAGCTGTACTGGCTGTGATTGCCAGGGCAAATTAATCATTAAATACGCTTGCTTTTAAATCATGTTTAATATTTACAAAGGTACACTCACCAGAGGTCCCTTGTGCGCCCTCAGGGTCTGGGAGCACGCCTTGGGTGAGTTCGGGGGTTACTGGTTCCAGGTCCAGGGTGATAAACATATCCTGGCTGTTGGGGAAACCGGTTTCTCCGCTTCCTTGCTGTGAGCTATCTTCATTGTCTTCATCATCATCTTCCTCGTATCCCAAACCCGCTTCACTGTTGCGTGATTCTCCATTGATGGAGTCAAAGCACAGGGTTGGGGTAGTGGTGGCTGCACCCCCTAGCATGGCATGCAGCTCCGCGTAGAAGCAACATGTCTGCGGCTCTGCCCCGGATCTTCCGTTTGCCTCTCTGGCTTTGTGGTAGGTTTGCCTTAGCCCCTTAATTTTCACGCTGTGCGTCCCTGTTATGGCCTCTGTCCTTCATGGCCTTTGAGACTTTTTCTAATATTTTGCCATTTTGTTTACTGCTATGGTGTTCAGCTAGCACTGATTCGTCTCCCCATATGGCCAGCAGATCCCGTACCTCCCGTTCGGTCCATGCTGGAGCTCTTTTGCGATCCTGGGACTCCATCATGGTTACCTGTGCTGATGAGCTTTGCGTGGTCACCTGTGCTCTCCACGCTGGGCAAACAGGAAATGAAATTCAAAAGTTTGCGGGGCTTTTCCGGTCTACCTGCTCAGTGCATCTGAGTTGAGAGTGCTGTCCAGAGTGGTCACAATGAAGCACTGTGGGATAGCTCCCGGAGGCCAATACCGTCTAATTCCGTCCACACTACCCCAAATCCGACCCAGAAAGGCCAATTTCAGTGCTAATCCTCTCGTCGGAGGTGGAGTAAAGAAAAAAAGGGCTTCGTCATGTGGACGTGTCCAGGCTTAATTCGATTTAATGCTGCTAAATTCGACCTAAACTCGTAGTGTAGACCAGGCCATAGACTGTGCATATTCACACTCCCTGCCCATTTTGCCTAACCCTGCAGAGTCCAAATTAAAATATCTGCATTCTTCGGCATTGGTGGTAGAAGAAACTGAGGCAGCAACAGCATCAAGCCCTCAGAAAACGCTCAAGTGCTAGACAGGGAGGGCAGAGGACCATGGATGCCGAACCAGTACTACTGCCAGTCAGCATGAGTCCTAAGAGTGTGAATATGCAGAATCCAGCTCAAAGAACTCTGGCTACAAGTAAATAACCTTCATTTATAATTTTATAAAACACCTAGAAGATCATGATATATGACCAACAAAAGAAAATGGCTCCTCGCTAATGTATAAAAAATTATTTGAACTTGCGAGTAACATTGTGGATAGAGGAGAACTGGTTGATAAAATTTAGACTTTCAAAGGTTCTTTGTCAGAGTCCCTCTTAGGAGGCTACTAAAGAATCTAAGTTGTTAAGGTGTAAGTAGCAAAGCATTGTCATGGATAAAAAACTGGCTAAGGGACAGAGGGTGTGGAGGGGAAAAAAGGAATAAATGGTCAACTTTCATCATGGCAGGTTAGCAGCAGCATGGCCCACATACCATAGTAGGACTGGTGGTGTTTGATGTAAGTGATCTATAAAAGATGGTGAGCAGTGAAGTGACAATTTGTAGATGACAAAATTACATAGCAAAAAGAACGAGGATCACTTGTGGCACCTTAGAGACTAACAAATTTATTTGAGCATAAGCTTTCGTGGGCTAAAGCCCACTTCATCAGATGCATACAGTGGAAAATACAGTAGGAATATATATATATATATATATATATATATATATACACACAGAGAACATGAAAAAATGTGTGGAAGCAGAGAACGAACTGTCATGCATTGCATCCCCTTCCAGTCAGTTCTTTCTCTGCTTCCACAAATGGGTGTTGCCATACCAACTCGAATGAGACTAATCAAATAAGGTGGGCTATTAGCAAGAGGAAAAAAAAGTGTAGTGATAATCAAGATGGCCCATTTCAAACAGTTGACAAGAAGGTGTGAGTAACAGTAGGCGGAAAATTAGCACGGGGAAATAGTTTAATTTGTGTAATGACTCATCCACTCCCAGTCTTTATTCAAGTCTAATTTAATGGTGTCCATTTTGAAAATTAATTCCAGTCCTGCAGTTTCTCCGACTGGTTTTTGAATGTTATAATTCTTGGCGTCTGATTTGTGTCCATTTATTCTTTTGCGTAGAGACTGTCCAGTTTGGCCAGTGTACATAGCAGAGGGCATTGCTGGTACATGATGGCATCACATTACATTGGTGAAGGCCGTCAAGAATTATAACATTCAAAAACCAGTCGGAGAACACTTCAACCTCCCTAGTCACTCTATTACAGACCTAAAAGTTGCAATTTTTCAATAAAAAACTTCAAAAACAGACTCCAACAAGAAACTGCAGAATTGAAATTAATTTGCAAAATGGACACTATTAAATTAGGCTTGAATAAAGACTGGGAGTGGATGAGTCATTACACAAACTAAACTATTTCCCCATGCTAATTTTTCCCCTACTGTCACTCACACCTTCTTGTCAATTGTTTGAAATGGGCCATCCTGATTATCACTACAAATTTTTTTTTTCTCCTGCTAATAGCCCACCTTATTCAATTAGTCTCATTAGAGTTGGTCTGGCAACACCCATTTTTTCATGTTCTCTGTGTATGTATATATATTTTCCACTGCATGCGTCTGATGAAGTGGGTTTTAGCCCACGAAAGCTTATGCTCAAATAAATTTGTTAGTCTCTAAGGTGCCACAAGTACTCCTCGTTCTTTTTGCTGATACAGACTAACATGGCTACCACTCTGAAACCTGTCACCAAAAATTACTTAGGTTACTCTAGGCCAGAGAAGACTATGAGGAAGTTATTATTTATTATTTGTATTACTATAGCATCTAGGAGCCCCCGTCATGGACCAGGAATCCATTGTGCTAAGAGCTGTACAGAAACAACAAAAAGACATGATTCCTGCCCCAAAGAGCTTACAGCCGAGTCTAAGTATTAAGTCGAGACAACACATGGAGACAGACGGGGGAGTACAAGGAAACAATGAGACAATATTGGTCAGCATGATAGGCAGCTGTCTCTGCACACCCTCAGCCCAACAGTTGTCAAGTTTTTTGTAGGCTTCATGGCAAAGAGTTTTGAGGAGGGTTTTAAAGGAGGATAATGAGGGATAGCATGGGAGAAAGCACCAAGGAAGTTAGTGGGCATTACAATGGCAGATTAAATTCATTGTCAATAAATGCAAAGTAATGCACACTGAAGTGAATAATTTGAACTATTTATACATCTTACAGGGTTCTAACTTAATTGCATCCGTTCAAGAAAAAGAGCTGGGCATCATTATGGAGCGCTCAGTGGAAACTTCCGCCCAAAGAAATTTGAGAATAACAAAATGGACATATAAAAATAAAACTCCTCGCCTTAAATAACGTGTTCAGTACTGATCAATAGATCTCAGAAGGAATATTGCAGAATTTGGGGAGGGTTCAAAGATGGCTGACAAGAATAATTAGGGCCCTGTGTTCCCTTTAAGCTGAGCGGTCACGTGGCCGCCCAGGAGTGAGTCAAGTGCTGTGCATTTGATTAGCAGAGCTGCACAGATCCGGCGGCGTGTTCAGGTGCACCCCCCTTCCTCCCCCCCTCCCCCCCCCCCCACCTGCTCTATGGCCATGTTGCTCCTGCACTCTGCCTTGGAGCCCCTGGCCAGCTGCTCCTGGGACCCTCCTGCTTGCAGAGCAGGAGGGGGTGGGGGACAGGGCTCAGGAGAGCTTCTGGTAGCTGCTGTGGTCTGAACAACAAGCTTTCTGGTGAGTGCCTTAAAGAGATGGTGCATGGTCTCTCATAGACTTCCCCAGCAGCCAGCACACACACTCTGTCTCTGTGTCTCTCTCTCACACATACACTCACTCTGTCTTACCAGGTTCAATTATCGCTGGGATTCATGGTCTGTTACTGTCCAGTTTTTAAGGTCCCAGCCACTTTCAGCTTTTTTATGCACATGACTTTATAAATTATATCCTTGCGACAGCAGGGCTTTCAGCTGCCAGTATGGATAATATCCACTGAATAGTTAGTTTTGAAACGACTACAACTCCCCTTGTTTTGGAACATAAGGCAGCCATTAATTCTTGGGAGTGTGCAAGAATGTCAGAGACAGCATACTGGCCTTCATGAATCACAGGTCTGATCTAGTGTGGCAATTCTGTTATTAAATGTGTTTTGTTAGAGATTTAAGGTTTTTTAGAGATACATGATAAAAATAATCACAATCAAGTCATTTTAGTAACAAATATGTGTACTAGATGTATGACTGAAAATCCAGACAGATGGTTTGGGGTTCTTTAAAGGGTGAAGACTTCCCTTTGTAAAGAAAGTATAAGCGTAAATTTAGGCAAAAAAAACTGTGTATTTGGCATGTGGCTTGGTGGCTCTGAGACTCCCCTCTGTGCTCTTTCTTTGTTGCCGTTTCCTCTTGCATACCTTCTTGGGATGAGGGGGGTTGCACGTGGTTTTTCTGAAGTCAAGCAAAATCATTCCTTCAGTCAGCCATAGGAGGTGATTAGAGAGAATCACTGAATGCATTCTTCCCTTTGGGAACTAAACATGTCCAGCCCTTGACCACCAACAACACTGTGTTTCCACTGCCACTAAATCTCTGACCTAGTCTGAAAACACCCATCTGGATTCCAGACCTACTGACTCTGAAATCAACAGTGTAAAATTGCAAAGCAGTGAAGTTACATAAGAACATAAGAATGGCCATACTGGGTCAGACCAACGGTCCATCCATCCCAGTATCCTGTCTGCCGACAGTGGCCAATGCCAGGTTCCCCAGAGGGCGTGAACCTAACAGGTAATGATCAAGTGATCTCTCTCCTGCCATCCTTCTCCACCCTCTGACAAACAGAGGCTAGGGACACCATTCCTTACCCATCCTGGCTAATAGCCATTAATGGACTTAACCTCCATGAATTTATCCAGTTCTCTTTTAAACCCGGTTATAGTCCTAGCCTTCACAACCTCCTCAGGCAAGGAGTTCCACAGGTTGATTGTGCGCTGTGTGAAGAACTTCCTTTTATTTGTTTTAAACCTGCTGCCCATTCATTTCATTTGGTGGCCCCTAGTTCTTATATTATGGGAACAAGTAAATAACTTTTCCTTATTCACTTTCTCCACACAGCTCATGATTTTATATACCTGTATCATATCTTCCCTTAGTCTCCTCTTTTCCAAGCTGAAAAGTCCTAGCCTCTTTAATCTCTGCTCATATGTGACCTGTTCCAAACCCCTAATCATTTTAGTTGCCCTTCTCTGAACTTTTTCTAATGCCAGTATATCTTTTTTGAGATGAGGAGTCCACATCTGTACGCAGTATTCAAGATGTGGGCATACCATGGATTTATATAAGGGCAATAAGATATTCTCTGTCTTATTCTCTATCCCCTTTTTAATGATTTCTAACATCCTGTTTGCTTTTTTGACTGCCGCTGCACATTGCATGGACGTCTTCAGAGAACTATCCTCAATGACTCCAAGACTTCTTCCCTGATTAGTTGTAGCTAAATTAGCCCCCATCATACTGTATATATAGTTGGGGTTATTTTTCCAATGTGCGTTACTTCACATTTATCCACATTAAATTTCTTTGCCATTTTGTTGCCCAATCACTTAGTTTTGTGAGATCTTTTTGAAGTTCTTCACAGTCTGCTTTGGTTTTAACTATCTTGAGCAGTTTAGTATCATCTGTAAACTTTGCCACATCACTATTTACCCCTTTCTCCAGATCATTTATGAATAAGTTGAATAGGATTGGTCTGAGGATTGACCCTTGGGGAACACCGTTAGTTACCCCCCTCCATTCTGAAAATTTACCATTTATTCCTACCCTTTGTTTCCTGTCTTTTAACCAGTTCTCAATCCATTAAAGGATCTTCCCTCTTATTGCATGACAACTTAATTTACATAAGAGCCTTTGGTGAGGGACCTTGTCAAAGGCTTTCTGGCAATCTAAGTACCCTATGTCCACTGGATCCCCCTTGTCCACATGTTTGTTGACCCCTTCAAAGAACTCTAATAGATTAGTAAAACATGATTTCCCTTTACAGAAACCATGTTGACTTTTGCCCAACAATTTATGTTCTTCTCTGTGTCTGACAATTTTATTCTTTACTATTGTTTCAACTAATTTGCCCGGTACTGATGTTCGACTTACCAGTCTGTAATTGCCAGGATCACCTCTAGAGCCCTTTTTAAATATTGGCGTTACATTAGCTATCTTCCAGTCATTGGGTACAGAAACTGATTTAAAGGACAGGTTACAAACCATAGTTAATAGTTCTCAAATTTCACATTTGAGAACTCTTGGGTGAATGCCATCTGATCCCTGTGACTTGTTACTGTTAAGTTTATCAATTAATTCCAAAACCTCCTCTAAATGACACTTCAATCTGCGACAGTTCCTCAGATTTGTCACCTACAAAGGACGGCTCAGGTTTGGGAATCTCCCTAACATCCTCAGCGGTGAAGACTGAAGCAAAGAATTCATTTAGTTTCTCTGCAATGACTTTATCATCTTTAAGTGCTCCTTTTTTTATCTCGATTGTCACGGGGCCCCACTGGTTGTTTCGATGGCTTCCTGCTTCTGATGTACTTAAAAGACATTTTGTTATTACCTTTTGAGTTTTTGGCTAGCTCTTCTTTAAACTTCTTTTTGGCTTTTCTTATTACATTTTTTACACTTAATTTGGCAGTGTTATGCTCCTTTCTATTTACTTCACTAGGATTTGACTTCCACTTTTTAAAAGATGCCTTGCAGGGATTTCGCTCTAGTCACTGTACCTTTTAATTTCTGTTTAACTAACCTCCTCATTTTTGCATGGTTCTCCTTTCTGAAATTAAATGCCACAGTGTTGGGCTGCTGAGGTGTTCTTCCCACCACAGGAATGTTAAATGTTGTTATATTATGATCACTATTTTCAAGCAGTCCTGTTATAGTTACCTCTTGGACCAGTCCTGCGCACCACTCAGGACTAAATTGAGAATTGCCTCTCCCCTTGTGGGTCCTGTACCAGCTGCTTCAAGTAGCAGTCATTTAAAGTATCAAGAAATTTTGTCTCTGCATTTCGTTCTGAGGTGACATGTACCCAGTCAATATGGGGATAATTGAAATCTCCCACTATTGAGTTCTTTATTTTGATAGCCTCTCTAATCTCCCTTAGCATTTCATCGTCACTATCACTGTCCTGGTCAGGTGGTCGATGATAGATCCCTACTGTTATATTCTTATTATAGCATGGAATTACTATCCATAGAGATTCTGTGGAACATGTGGATTCATTTAAGATTTTTACTTCATATGATTCTGCATTTTCTTTCACATATAGTGCTCTCCCCCACCCCCGCCGCACGACCTGTTCTGTCCTTCCGATATATTTTGTACCCCGGAATGATTGTGTCCCATTACTTGTCCTCACTCCACTAGGTTTCTGTGATGCCTATTATATCAATATCCTCCTTTAACACGAGGCACTCTAGTTCACCCATCTTATTATTTAGACTTCTAGCATTTGTGTACAAGCACTTTAAAAACTTGTCACTGTTTATTTGTCTGCCCTTTTCTGATGTGTCAGATTCTTTTTTATATGAATGTTTCTCGTCTGATCTGGCCCACACTTTATCCTTTTCCATCCGCTCCACCTGACTAAAACCTAGAGAATCTCTATCAATAAACTCTCCTCTAAGAGAGGTCTCTGTCTGATCCACGTGCTCCTCTGCAGCAATCGGCTTTCCCCCATCTCTTCGTTTAAAAACTACTCTGCAACCTTTTTACTGTTAAGTTAAGTTTGGTAGGAATGTTTTGCTCTGTATAAGAGGTTGCATAGAATAAAACATTTGTAAACTTTTAAAATCTTATTTGTTTAATATTTTAAAAATCCATAGGCAAGCTCTAAAGATACAGGACAGCTGTATGCTGCATTACACCATCGGATCTTGGCTCTACGGTGTAGAGTGGAACAAGAGCAAGAAGCTAAGATCACAGCACCTGAGCCAGAGGTAACACAATCAAATGAAGAAGATAGTGATGATGATGTCATTGCTCCTTCAGGATCAGCTGGAAGTGGTAAGCAAGAAAATGTGCTAAACTTTCTAGTTTCCCGTACTGTTCTCCCGTTGTACTTAAACAAAGAAAACTGCATGACTGTTCCATTAGTGCCTAACTGTCTTAGGGCTTGTCTTCACTACCCGCCTGGATCGGTGGGTAGAAATCGATCTCTCAGGGATCGAATTATCGCATCTCATCAGGACGCGACAATCGATCCCCGAATCGACGCGCATACTCCACCAGCCCAGGTAGGAGTAAGCGCCGTCGACGGGGGAGCCGCAGCGGTTGATTTGCCGCCGTCCTCACAGCGGGGTAAGTCGGATCAGATACATCGAATTCAGCTACGCTATTCGCGTAGCTGAATTTGCGTATCTTAAATCGATCCCCCTCCCCCCCCCCCCCCCCCCAGTGTAGACCTAGCCTTTGTTATATTCATGAGTGTTTGTGGTATAGGGTCCATGACATGAACTAAGCTGTGGTCACAGCCAACTGTTCCAGTCACGTAGTAAAAATCCCTTCACATTTGTCACATCCCTCTAAATGGATATTGAAAAGTTCCCTGCATGGCTTGGCACAGAGGGTCCCCAGTGGGGCTGTCGCCTAATTACAAGATATTAATTAGTTCAGCATTGCCCACTCTCATTAGTTTAATTGTTTTTTGGGGGTGTTAAGTGTTGTCATGAATTTGATTTCTGCCTTCAACCTAGTGAAATGTTGTCCTTACCCAAAAAGTCCAGAGAAGAGCAACAAAAATGATTACAAGTCTAGAAAACATGACCTATGAGGGAAGACTGAAAAAACTGGATTTGTTTAGTCTGTAGCAGAGAAGACTGAGAGGGAACATGATAACACTTTTCAAGTACATAAAAGGTTGTTACAAAGAGGAGGGAGAAAAATTATTCTCGTTAACCTCTGAGGATAGGACAAGAAGCAATGGGCTTAAATTGCAGCAAGGGCATTTTAGGTTGGACATTAGGAAAAACTTCCTAACTCTCAGGGTGGTTAAACACTGGAATAAATTGCCTAGGGAGGTTGTGGACTCTCCATCATTGGAGGTTTTTAAGAGCAGGTTGGACAACACCTGTCAGGGATGGTCTAGACCAGGGGTCGGCAACCTTTCAGAAGTGGTGTGCTGAGTCTTCATTTATTCACTTTAATTTAAAGTTTCGCATGCCAGTAATACCCTTTAATGTTTTTTAGAAGGTCTCTCTCTATAAGTCTATATTATATAACTAAACTATTGTTATATGTAAAGTAAACAAGGTTTTCAAAATGTTTAAGAAGCTTCATTTAAAATGAAATTAAAATGCTGATCTTACGCCGCCAGCCTGCTCAGCCCGCTGTAAGCCTGGGGTTCTGTTCACCTAGGCCGGCAGCGGACTGAGTGGGGCCTGCGGCTGGGACGCTGGCTGGCAAGGGGCCGGCAGCCGGAACCCCAGACCTGGGCGTGGGGGGGGTTCAGGGGTCAGGACAGAGGGCTGGGAGTGTTGGGGGATGCAGGGCAGAAGGCTGGGTGTGTGTGGAGGATTCATGGATCAGGGCAGAGATCTAGGGTGCTCAGCTCGTGGGGGTGCTCCCAGGGCACAGCACAGTGTCAGAACATGTAGGGACTAGCCTGTCTTCGCCAGGCAGCATCACCAATGGGACTTTAAATGGCCCGGTCGGTGGTGCTGACCAGAGCCACTGTGACCCAGTGCCTTACGTTCTGCAACCCAGTACTGGGTCGCAACCCACAGTTTGAAAACCACTGGACTAGATGACCTCTTGAGGTCCCTTCCAGTCGTATGATTCTATGAAAATGATGACCATCTCCCATTGTTTCCAGTGGGCTGAATCCAGGCTGACCTTAGGGAAAATGGTGGCCCTTTAGTCACCTTGTGAGGGCCGGTCAGGAAACAGGAAAATACAAAGAAGTGGGTAATGGGACTGTGGGGGCAGGTGGGAGTGTGGCGGTATTGGGAAATAGGCAGGAGTCAGAGGAGATGGGGGTGGGGAGACATGAAGGAGACTAAAGGGTGGGAAGCCACGGGAGGAGGGGCCATTTCAGGATTCCTGGATGGGATCCAGCTATGTTCTGTCTTCCTATAGCTGGAAACCTCGCCTCCTTTTGCTTCTGCCAGTCCTGCAGCCGGTCTCATGATAGAAAATAGCAAGGATGATTTGCAGCAGAGGCTGGGTTTGGAACAGCAGCTCTGTGCTGGCAGAATGCAAGGCTCAACGTTTTAAATGTCTATACACAAATGCAGTGAGTATGGGGAACAAAAAGGAAGAATTGGCAGTCATTAGAACATAAGCTAAATTATGAATTAATTGGCATCACAGAGATTTGGTTGGATAAATCTCATGACTGACATAGGTATACAGGGGAATAGCTTACAGGGGAAGCAGTAGATGTGGTATATCTTGACTTTAGTAAGGCGTTTGATACAGTCTCGCATGACCTTCTCATAAACAAACTAGGAAAATGCAACCTAGATGGAGCTACTATAAAGTGGGTGCATAACTGGTTGGAAAATTGTTCCCAGAGAGTAGTTAGTAGTGGTTCACAGTCATGCTGGAAGGGCGTAACGAGTGGGGTCCTGCAGGGATCAGTTCTGGGTCCAGTTCTGTTCAATATCTTCATTAGCGATTTAGATAATGGCATAGAGAGTACATTTATAAAGTTTGCGGACGATACCAAGCTGGGAGGGGTTGCAAGTGCTTTGGAAGATAGGATTAAAATTCAAAATGGTCTGGACAAACTGAAGAAATGGTCTGAAGTAAATAGGATGAAATTCAATGAGGACAAATGCAAAGTACTCCACTTAGGAAGGAACAATCAGTTGCACACATACAAAATGGGAAATGACTGCCTAGAAAGGAGTACTGCAGAAAGGGATCTGGGGGGTCATACTAAAGGGATCTGGGGATCACAAACTAAATCTGAGTCAAGACTGTAACGCTGTTGCAAAAAAAGCAAACATCATTTTGGGATGTATTAGCAGGAGTATTATAAGCAGGACACGAGTAATTCTACTGCTCTACTCCGTGCTGATTAGACCTCAACTGGAGAGAGTATTGGGTCTGGTTCTGGGCACCACATATCAGGAAAGATGTGGACAAATTGGAGAAAGTCCTGAGAAGAGCAACAAAAATGATTAAAGGCTGAGAAAACATGACCTGTGAGGGAAGAGCAAAAAAATTGGGTTTGTTTAGTCTGAAGAAGAGAAGACTGAGAGGGGACATGATAACAGTTTTCAAATACATAAAAGGTTGTTACAAGGAGGAGGGAGAAAAATTGTTCTTCTTAGCCTCTGAGGATAGGACAAGAAGCAATGGGCTTAAATTGCAGCAAGGGGGTGGTTTAGGTTGGATATTAGGAAAAACTTCCTAACTGTCAGAGTTGTTAAGCACTGGAATAAATTGCCTAGGGAGGTTGTGGAATCTCCATCATTGGAGTTTTTTAAGAGCAGGTTGGACAAACACCTGTCAGGGCGTTTGTCTAGAAAGATAATACTTAGTCCTGCCTTGACTTGAGTGCAGGGAACTGGACTAGATGATCTCTCGAGGTCCCTCCCAGTTCTATGATTCTTCAGGAAAGCTGGGGAAAAAGGGAAGAGGTGGATTGCATTATACATCAAGAATATATATATACTTATCCGGAGATCCAAAAGGAGGTGTGAGGCACACAGTTGAAAGGCTGAGTAAATATAAAACCGGGGGGAAAATAGGGTGACATCAAAGTAGGGGTCTACTGTAGACCACCAAATCAGGAGGAGGAAGTGAATTAAACATTTCTAAAACAAATAACAGAAATAGCCAAAACACAAGACCTGGTAGTAATGGAGGACTTTACTTTTTCAACAGATGTCTGGGTAGTTAATTCAGCAAAACGCAAAGTGTCCAAAAGTTCTTAGAATGTATCAGGGACAATGTTTTGTTTCAGAAAGTGGAGGAAGTAACCGGGGGAAAGCCATTTTAGACTTGATTCTGACTAATAGGGAGGAATTGGTTGCGAATCTGAAGGTGGAAGGCAATTTGGGTGAAAGTGATCACGAAAATGATAGATTGCATAATTCTAAGAAAAGGAAGGAGTGATAGCAGAATAAGGACAACTGACCTAAAAAAAGCAGACTTTAACAATCTGAGAGAACTGGTAGGATGCGGTCCCAAGGGAAGAAAACCTTAGATATAAAGGCATTCAGGAGAGCTGGCAGTCTCTCAAGGAGACAATATTAAATGCAAAACTTCTAATTATTGTGATACGAAGGAAATATAGGAAGAGGCCAATATGGCTGTATCAGGAGCTCTTTAATGACCCAAAAATCAAAAAGAAATTCTACAAAAAGTGGAAATATGGACAAATTGTCAAGAGGAGTTAAAAAAAAAAAAAAAAAAACAGCACAAGCATGTAGGGACAAAATCAGAAAGGCTAAGGCACAAAAAGCTACAGCACACCTAGCATTAGCTGAAACAATCTCAGAACCATTAGCAGTTATCTTGAAGAACTCATGGAGGACAGGTGACGTCCCAGAGGACTGGAGAAGAGTAAACGAAGTACCCATGTTTAAAAGGGGGATCAAAGAGGACCTGGGGAATTAGATTAGTCACCCTAACTTTGCAACCTGTAAAGATACTGTAAGAAATTATTAAACAATCAATAAAAAGAACAGGAGTACTTGTGGCACCTTAGAGACTAACAAATTTATTAGAGCATAAGCTTTCGTGGACTACAGCCCCCTTCTTCAGATGCATATAGAGTGAAACATATATTGAGGAGATATATATACACACATACAGAGAGCATGAACAGGTGGGAGTTGTCTTACCAACTCTGAGAGGCCAATTAAGTAAGAGAAAAAAACTTTTGAAGTGATAATCAAGATAGCCCAGTACAGACAGTGTAAGAAGTGTGAGAATACTTACAAGGGGAGATAGATTCAATGTTTGTAATGGCTCAGCCATTCCCAGTCCTTATTCAATCCTGAGTTGATTGTATCTAGTTTGCATATCAATTCCAGCTCAGCAGTCTCTCATTGGAGTCTGTTTTTGAAGTTTTTCTGTTGTAAGATAGCCACCCACAGGTCTGTCATTGAATGGCCAGACAGGTTAAAGTGTTCTCCCACTGGTTTTTGAGTATTATGATTCCTGATGTCAGATTTGTATCCATTAATTCTTTTGCGGAGAGACTGTCCGGTTTGGCCAATGTACATGGCAAAGGGGCATTGCTGGCACATGATGGCATATATCACATTGGTAGATGTGCAGGTGAACGAGCCCCTGATGGTATGGCTGATGTGATTAGGTCCTATGATGATGTCACTTGAATAGATATGTGGACAGAGTTGGCATCGGGCTTTGTTACAAGGACAGGTTCCTGGGTCAGTGTTTTTGTTCAGTGATGTGTGGTTGCTGGTGAGTATTTGCTTTAGGTTGGAGGGTTGTCTGTAAGCGAGGACAGGTCTGTCTCCCAAGATCTGTGAGAGTAAAGGATCATCTTTCAGGATAGGTTGTAGATCTCTGATGATGCGCTGGAGAGGTTTTAGTTGGGGGCTGAAGGTGACAGCTAGTGGTGTTCTGTTATTTTCTTTGTTGGGCCTGTCTTGTAGGAGGTGACTTCTGGGTACTTGTCTGGCTCTGTCAATCTGTTTTTTCACTTCAGCAGGTGGGTATTGTAGTTTTAAGAATGCTTGATAGAGATCTTGTAGGTGCTTGTCTCTATCTGAGGGATTGGAGCAAATGCGGTTATATCTTAGAGCTTGGCTGTAGACAATGGATCGTGTGGTGTGACCTGGATGGAAGCTGGAGACATGTAGGTAAGTGTAGCGGTCAGTAGGTTTCCGGTATAGGGTGGTATTTATGTGACCATCGCTTATTAGCACAGTAGTGTCCAGGAAATGGACCACCTGTGTGGATTGATCTAGGCTGAGGTTGATGGTGGGATGGAAATTATTGAAATCATGGTGAAATTCCTCAAGGGCTTCTTTTCCATGGGTCCAGATGATGAAGATGTCATCCATGTAGCGCAAGTAGAGGAGGGGCGTTACGGGACGAGAGCTAAGGAAGCGTTGTTCTAAGTCAGCCATAAAAATGTTGGCATACTGTGGGGCCATGCGGGTATCCATAGCAGTGCCGCTGACTTGAAGGTATATATTGTCCCCAAATGTGAAATAGTTGTGGGTGAGGACAAAGTCACAAAGTTCAGCCACCAGGTTAGCTGTGACATTATCGGGGATACTGTTCCTGATAGCTTGTAGTCCATCTTTGTGTAGAATATTGATGTAGAGGGCTTCTACGTCCATAGTGGCCAGGATGGTGTTTTCTGGAAGATCACCGATGGATTGTAGTTTCCTCAGGAAGTCAGTGGTGTCTCGAAGATAGCTGGGAGTGCTGGTAGCGTAGGGTCTGAGGAGAGAGTCCACATAACCAGACAAGCCTGATGTTAGGGTGCCAATGCCTGAGATGATGGGGTGTCCAGGATTTCCAGGTTTATGGATCTTGGGTAGCAAATAGAATACCCCTGGTCGGGGTTCTAGGCATGTGTCTGTACAGATTTGTTCCTGTGCTTTGTCAGGGAGTTTTTTTAGCAGATGGTGTAGTTTCTTTAGGTAATCCTCAGTGGGATCAGAGGATAATGGCCTGTAGAATGTGGTGTTAGAGAGCTGTCTAGCAGCCTCTTGGTCATATTCCTATTTATTCATGATGACAACAGCACCTCCTTTGTCAGCCTTTTTGATTATGATGTCAGGGTTGTTTCTGAGGCTGTAGATGGCGTTGTGTTCAGCATGGCTGAGGTTATGGGGCAAGTGATGTTGCTTTTCCACAATTTCAGCCTTTGCACATTGACGGAAGCAATCTATGTAGAAATCCAGACTGTTGTTTCGACCGTCCAGAGGAGTCCACGCAGAATCCTTATTTTTGTAGTGCTGGTAGGGGGGATTCTGTGGGTTAGTATGCTGTTCAGAGGCATTTTGGAAATATTCTTTGAGTCGGAGACATCAAAAGTAGGATTCTAGGTCACCGCAGAACTGTATCATGTTCGTGGGTTTGGAGGGACAAAAGGAGAGGCCCCGAGATTGGACAGACTCTTCTGCTGGGCTAAGAGTATAGCTGAAAAGATTAACAATATTGCTGGGTGGGTTAAGGGAATTACTGTTGTGGCTGCTTGTGGCTGCTTGTGGCATGTAGCAGTTTAGATAGTTTAGTGTCCTTTTTCCTTTGTAGAGAGGCAAAGTTTGTCTTGTAAATGGCTTGTCTAGTTTTTGTAAAGTCTATCCATGAGGAAGTTTGTGTGTGAAGGTTGGTTTTTTATGAGAGTATCCAGTTTTGAGAGCTCATTCTTAATCTTTCCCTGTTTGCTGTATAGGATGCTGATCAGGTGGTTTCGCAGTTTCTTTGAGAGTGTGTGACACAGTCTCTCAGCATAGTCTGTGTGATACGTAGATTGTAATGGATTTTTTACCTTTAGTCCTTTTGGTATGATGTCCATCTGCTTGCATTTGGAAAGGAAGATGATGTCTGTCTGTATCTGTATGAGTTTTTTCATGAAGTTGATGGATTTCCACTCTATATGGCTAAATGCAAACAATCAATGCGTAAGCACCTAGGGGATAATAGAATTATAAGGAATAGCCGGCATGGAGATGTCAAGAACAAATCGTGCCGAACCAACCTAATTTCCTTCTTTGATAGAGTTATTGCCCTAGTGGATGGCGGGAAGCAGTAGACATGATATATCTCAATTTTACTAAGGCTTTTGATACAGTCCCACATGACATTCTCATAAGCAAACTAGGGAAAAGTGGCTCCCAAAGTCCCTGCCAACCCTGCATTTCTATGATAAGGTAGAAGGGGGTGAGGGAAGCTTCTCTTTTGGTTCTTCTGGGCGGCCCAGCAAGAACAGGTGGGATATGTGTAATTTTGCAGGGACTGGGTGTGGGGGCTTGATCTGGGAAATGAGGGAATAGGAGAAGCAGAGATTTTTGGCTCTTGTCTCTCACCTTGAAATCCTAAGATTGAGACTCCTCCATAGGCTTCTAAGAGCTGGGTACTCTAGGTCCGGGTTTCTCAACCTTTATGATACCAAGGAGGCTTGCTGCCTTCATAAACTGTGTCAGGGAAATCTTGGGGACTGGTGCCAGTCCACAGACTGGTCGTTGAGAAACACTGGTCTAGTTTATAGGCTGGGGAGAGCGGCATGGAGCACTGATAGCCAGCTGGGATCTTCATTCCATAGTTTGCATCAGAAAATAGCAAAGTAAGTTTTACAGATAAAATAAATATTTATTGTAACCATGTTCTATTTCTGTTTCAGGTCCTAATGATGAAGGAGATGGGCAGAATATTGGCAGCACATAGCAGCTGTGAGGCCATCTGCCTGCAAGGCTGCTGCAAACACCATCTTGCAGGCACCTCTGTGGATACCCCAGGCCAGCGATTGTTCCAGGCAGTGCTGAAGGCTCCAGGACTTAGGAACTGTGCATCCCTGTTCTGTTTGTTTGGTTTTTTTGGTCTGGATCAGTAGATTCCACAAAAAAAGCAGACTTGGAAACTGCCTGAATGTGGTTTGGGACATGAAAGCTCATCATATTGATGAGCAGAAAAATAACATTTCCCCTTTTCCTTGTAATTGAAATGGCACATTATGACTTGTCACAGCTTTTCATTGGGACCTTTTGACTGTTTCTTCAGTAGCTCATGTTTTGCAGGCCTCTGAGATAGAACTTTCCAGCACGGTTCCAACTTGAATTCTTCTTTCTTAACCCCCGCTTCTCCCTTTTCAGTTCCTGCTGCCTGCAGAGAAGCTGTGCTCTTCTCTGTTCATGCACTCACTGATTACCCTTCTGGCTTCATTCTCTTTGGATTGCAGAGAGGGCAGCATTTTTTTACCTTAATCCCAATGTAATTTGTGGATACCATTGTCCTTCGTCGGTCGGTCTATACCCAGAGGTTACAAAAAAAGTTGTCTTGACAGGAAAGCCTTGTACTGAGTTAATAAGAAACTTTAAAGTTCACTGGACATTTTGCTAACCCTTTTCTTCTTCCCCCACTTCCAATATTATTATTTGGGGGTTTATATTGTGCTGATACTTTTTTTATTTTAGATCTGAATAAGATGCTCTTGTGTGTTGAGAAAGTGAAACTATTGTTTTGTACTGTTCTTTTCTGTTACTATTTAAGGGAGAGCTAAGCCACTATAAATAATAGGTGTTGCATACAATTTTTCATAGTAAACTTATGTTCTTGTGGCTGTGATTAAAGCTTAGGATGGCGTACAGATCACACACCTTCAGAACAGCTAAAACACAGCTGTCTGCCTTTGGAAGAATGAGATGGGCTCATTTGGTGAGTTGGGTAAGCCATTTCAACAGATCTGTACACAAAAAAGCTGTTCTCATTAAAGGTGTCTACACTGCAGTTAGACACGTGCACTGGCCCATGCTAGCTGACAGGGGCTTGGGCTGGTGGGCTGTGTCATTGCAGTGTAGATGTCTGGAGTCGGGCTGCAGCACGAGCTCTGGGACTCCCAACTCGCAGTGTCTCAGGACTCAGGCTCCAGCCCAAGCCCGGAAGTCTACACTGCAGTGACATAACCCCCCAGCCTGAGCCTTGGGAGCCCAAGTCAGCTGGCAGAGGCCAGCTGCAGGTTTTATTTGCAGTGTAAACATACCCTCAGTGACTTGAGTCTCAGTTCAGCAAAGTACTTAAGCATTGTGCCTAACTTTAAGCACATGAGTAATCTCATTCACATTAAGGGAATTACTCTTATGCTTAACATTAGCGCACATGCTTGAGCACTTGCTGAACTGGGGGCCTTAATGAGCAAATCATTTTCTAAACCTCCCTTTCCCTTTCTTGCCTCCTGAGGTTTTGCAGTATGAAGAATTATTGCTAGCTTTGATTAACTTGTGCTGAAGAATGATGAATCCTGTTTTGCCAAATAAAGGCAAAAAAGTGTTTTTCTGTGTAATTCTGAAGGGTTCCTTGTGTAACCAGTTCATTTTGCTTTTGTCATTTTCTAACCTTTCAGCCTCTTGTGTCAAACTCACAATGACTGTGTTTTAGTAACCAATTGATACAATATCTCATTCCTGTCCAGGAAAGATGGAATACATAGCCAGCTAAGAACAGTGTGTAGCCCACTTTCCTATAAATAGCCCCATTTTATTTTATTTTCTCTTATAATTGCATACTCTGTACAAAGTTTTTCATTTATATTGGGAAGATCTAAAATGCATCTTCAAAAAAAAAAAAAAGAAAGAGGAAGAAGAAATATTTAGTGCAGGAAACCTTGAAAATGGAAACCCAAGAGTTCTTGCAGCACAAAAGCAGCTGGGGAAACCATTCAGATTGATTAAGCAGCCCTTCTAGCTTTTACATTAACGAAAACCCACACTTTTATAGTCAGGAGTCCAAAGTGTATTTAGCTTGTTCTCTTTGTATTTTTCCTGTTGTCAATAGCTAACTGTTGCCAGGGGTTTTAGTTGCTTGTTTTCCTGACTTAGCCCATTGAAGGAACTCCTGACGTTACTCTTTCTGGGGGTGGAAAGGGCTCGGGATTAGCTGTGCCACTGCATTTGTGACCTCTCTGGATTGTCTGCTCATGCAGTCTGTGGGTATTGTTATTTCTCCATAGAGGGAGTTGTATCTTTTGCCATGCACAAGCCGATTGACGCTCTCTTTTCATGCTCCTCACTAGTAGAAATCTGGCAGATTTTTAATCCTCTGCAAGTGTTTATCTGCCCCACACACTTTTGGGAATTCTTTGGTTTGCATTAAGTGATCTTCATTTCTTTTGGACCTTTTTTACATGGATAGTCAAATGAATTTAAAATACTCTCTTCAAATAAACTTTCAAAGTAAAGCTTCTGATTTCCAGCATAAAGATTATTACAGAAGTTCATAAGGTGTCTTTGTTGCAGGGCCTAACTATGGAATATTAGATGTTACTTCCTGCTCCCAAATGCCACTCCTTTTGGAGGCGTGTGTGTGTAGGGGCTCACTTTCAGGCATTTTACAATAGTGTTACATTGACAAATACATTAACATCCAGGAGAATGGAATAAGCATGCTTTTTTTCATGGGGTGCAGTAGTATTAAACAGTTACCTACAGAGTTTTCTTTAAATCTGGCAGCTGTTTACTGGTAAAACTTGGGTTTCAGCTAGAAGCCTTGCATATATGTTTATAGTATAATAACAACAAAATATTTCATCTTAGTCCAAAATATTATGGTCTATAAACCATTCACAGAATTGGCCAGAAGTTAATTTCAAGCCCTGTCCAGAAAGATGTAGTTAGGCCAGATCTAAACATTATTACACTTTCTGCTTTAAGCCTTAGTAAACTAGTGACAAGTAAAACCAGATAATGCCCATGTGTTTTGAAAGATTTATGTAAGATTGTCATATCAATTGTATTTGGGAATTACATTAAAACTTTTAACAAAAACAAAAAACCGATAACCCAAGCCCTGTGTGTATTCTGTCTAGCAATGAGTGTTGGAAAGAAGGAAATGGTTTTATTATTGCAAAAGGCTTTTGGTTTCCTATATCTTTGTTGCTGTGATCTTTAGCTGTACTATTGTGTGTGTTGATGATAGTGTTTTATCAGCATTTACTAAGATGAGCTGCTTGGGGCTGCCAAGTAACCTGGCCATAAATTTTCCAAACCACAATGTGTGTATTTTTCCAGACAAAAAATACATTAAGGTGGAGTTAAATTTGAGAATACATATCTGTAATATAGGGGAGAATGTTACAGGGATATTGTAATTATGGCCCAACCAAGCCTTGTAAAACCAGAAAATTCAGAGTTAAGGGTACGCTTACAAGCCAAACATGTCATGGTATGGAAATGCATGGTTAGTGCATTTGAATAACCTTAACTCTGCCCTGTAGTGTCACCATCCAATAATGATACACTTTTGAGTAATGCATAGTAGTTTGTGATACCAGATGAGATTAAAATGATTTTTAAACATATTAGATTTTTCTCCACTTCCTTTTCGGTACCTTAACATGCTTAGATTTCTTTTTAGTTTAACTTTACTTTCAACTTCAACTCCATCTGACAATAGTCTTAGTCTAGGAATTCTCTTTTTTTAAATTAAAAATTTCACGCATACATAGTAAACAAGAACCCGAAAGAGAACGTTATTTCTAGTGATTTAAATAACTTTTTCATTTTAAATTTAGAGGTCTAGATTTACTAGTATGCTGAGTAGCACAAAGTAACCAGGATGTACTGGCCAGTTAAGATGGGCTTGTAGTGACTTTCCATCCCCCAAAGCAGCATAAAGCAGACAATGTATACCCTAATTTTCCTCTACCTCTTAACTTCTAGATCTGGTGCAACAAGTTTTTTTTTTTTTTTTTTTTTTAAAGAAATATTTAGGATTAATGGCCTTTTTGTAACTGAAAGCTTATCTGTCATTTTAAGTGTTTGAAGATTATTATTAGTAAATTTGCCCTCTTTCAAAATCACTGTTATTTCCAAAGAAATGAAGCCAAGCTGCCCTCAGGGAAGATAGTAATCTACTTTGCTGTCAGGAGCAATGAATGGACGTGGATGAAGGCAGTGGACATCTCTGAGGCCACAGGCTACCGTTAGCAGTCCCATTGAGAACAATTAGAGATGGTCACTTTGAAAGATGGCAGCTCTTCATGAAATGAATATGAAACTTTCAGTTAAGAAAAATAATGACAAAAAATGGCTTTTAATCATTAGTAATAAAAACTAAATGTAGCCTGTGCATAAGACTTCAGTGATATTTAACTTTTTAATGGACGTTTGAAGAGTCAGCATTTTTCTATTCTTAAATCATTGGGGAGAAAATAGGACTGACACAGAGCTCTAAATTCCTTAAAGGACACATTTTAAAATTAGCTTTAACTCCTAAACTAACCAATAGATTTACTTGTACATTTTCAAAAAAAATGTATTGTGTGCTCAGAGTAAAGCTGTAAAGTTGGAGAGGGGACAGCTGTTTTCACACAACAGAGACTGAATCCCTCCTTTGAGTGCAAAACTCAACTCAGTCTGAACTAAAACTGCGACTGGCAACTCCATCACATGTCTAATAAGGTACATACACTATTTTGATCCAAATTTGGATCATATTTGTGCTTTAATTATAAACCTGCTAAACACTGGCCCCTCAAACCCTATATTCAGATTGGTTGGCTAGCTGTGCTCCTCTGATAGACAACCAGTATTAACAAAACTTCCCTCTTATGGAGGGAGGGTCCTCTCATTACTATCAACCTGGCTGAACAGCAAAAATGTCAGGTCTATTTTCATCATGATGAAATAAACTAGAGGACTCTTTACTGGGTTGAAAAAAGAACTAGATAAGTTCACGGAGGATATGTCCATCAGTGGCTATTAGCCAGGATGGGCAGGGATGGTGTCCCTAGCCTCTGTTCGCCAGAAGCTGGGAATGGGTAAGGGGATGGATCACTTGGTGATTCCCTGTTCTGTTCATTCCCTCTAGGGCACCTGGCATTGGCCACTGTCAGAAGACAGGATCCTGGGCTAGATGGACCTTTGGTCTGACCCAGTATGGCTGTTCTTATGACTGTTCCAAACAGTCCTTGTTGGACTGGTAAAGCATGGTCCTAATAGACCTTTATCATTTAAGAAAATAGGCATAGAAATATTTTTTAAATTGGTAGTAAGAGACCATAAACACCTCTTTGAAAGAGAGTGCCCAAAAAAGGGCAGTGTTTTTCTTCCATTTTTAAGATTCCTTCCCTGGAGGTTGATGTCTGTCTCACTATAGTTTTTACTGATTATTTCACTGTTAAATTAGAATTGCCCTAAACATCAATAGAATTGGAATATTGACTGAAAGGGGGATTTATTCCTTGGGTCTGTTCTTGGTTCTACCACTGAATCAGTAGGTGACCTTTGGCAAGTCACAGAATCTTTCTGGGACTTTGTTTCCCCATCTGTACAACCCCTAGCAAGTTGGTGTGAGACTAATTTTTGTTAAAAACCTACATAACCCTCAGGGGCCCTATATAATCCCACTACTGCAGAGGGGGAGAAATGGAAGTGAGGTGAACTCAGCACTTGTCTCTCATTAGACTCGTTCGCATGAGCAGCCGTCGGATCTGTGGGTTAGTGGCCAGCTAATTTCATGAGTCTCAGAAAAAGAGTCAGCAAAATATTCCCCTTCTCTGGACACTGGAGGGTCAGAGCTGCTCACCCAAGTGAGAAGAGAGGATGTGTTTGCCCTGAAATGGGACAAATTCCCAATGTTTGTACAGGCCCTCAGTCATGCTCAGAGAATGAGGCTTTCTTACTGAGGCTGCTGGAAAAATATAGCAAAATAGATTTATTCCTTCCCCCAAAAAATCGTTTTTGTGAAGGAGGGGTGGGAACTCAGCTTAGATAGAAAACTTCCACCTGGCTCCCCTTCTAGCAAACCAGCCAGTCTGTCATTGCATTAGTATCACCCCTATCTATCAAACAGTGCTGGGACAACACGCACCTTTCTCCTTGTTGATAAATTATATAGTCAATTGCTTGAGCACACTTTTGTTCCTTATTTAGTTATGAAATATACTCGAGACCAAATAACCTATGTCAGTCAGGTTTATTAATATGGTGCAGGAAAAAGGTCCTATATTATACCAGTCTCTGAAGAGCAGTCCTGTGCAACAGTGTTACATTCACATTATGTAGGTGTGCTCCCCAAAGTTACACCTCTAGAGCCATCCTTTTATCCCCTACTTGTTTTACCAGAAGAAGGTACAGCATACGTCATTTGGAACTGAATTTAATTAATGAACTTTCTGTCTTTGTTTCTGGTACCATGGTGTACGCCTTTATCGTTTGTTCTGAACACATGTATTCCAGGTACTAAGAGGTATGAAGGCACCTCCTAGGTTTGTGTGGGCAGCTCCTTTCCTATTGTCATGAGGAAATAATTATATGTCCTGATATTGTCAGTTTTCCTATTTACACAAGCCAAAATTGTTCTATGTAATGTAAGATGTTAGGGAATACTTGGCATAAGTGTACAGCATTATAACAAAGGTACAGACCAATTTGGGCTATAGAACTACTATACTAAAACTTAAATGTCTGGAGTACATATATTGCAGGTAGCATTACCAACACAATATATATGCTAGCCAGTGTATATTAGTAAATGCTCCTGCAGGGTCTGGAGGCTGCCCGGCAAACCATGAAGCCGGTAGCGCTCGGGCTTCGGGCAGCCCCCTTGCCTCCGGACCCTGCGCCCCCGGCCGGGCACTTCCCCTCCCGGGCTCCGGCTGCTCTGCTCCTCCCCTGACTCTTCGGCTCTGTTTAAGAGCCAAGCTGCCCGAGCCAGCGATACGGGCTTCGGGCAGCCCCCTTGCCTCCGGACCCTGCGCTGCCGGAGCAGAGCAGCTGGAGCCGGGGAGGAGAAGTGCCCGGCCGGCGGCTGGGGTCCGGAGGCACGGGGGCTGCCCGAAGCCGGTAGCACTGGCTCGGGCAGCTTGGCTCTTAAACAGAGCCGAAGTCTGAGTCAGGGGAGGAGCAGAGCAGCCGCGGGAGAGGAAGTGCCCGGCCGTATTTTTCCCGGACATGTTCGGCTTTTTGGCAATTCCCCCTGGACGGGGGTTTGATTGCCGAAAAGCCGGACATGTCCGGGAAGAACCGGACGTATGGTAACCCTAGCATAGCTGAGGTCAGGGCCCGACTGCACTGGGCACTGCACATCCATGCGGTAACAGCCAGTCCCTGCACTCGTTTGCAGTCTAAATAGACAAGACAGGCAAAGGGTGGGGGAAGGGAAGGATTATTTTATTTCAGGTTTTTATGTAATTGAAATTCCAGGCTGTGCTGGGGGAGGTGGGAAGGGGGAGTCAATGTGGACTCTAGTGCTGAGGGACTATGCAGTAGAGCTGGAAGAAATTTTATTTAGCATATATAATTTTTGCCAGAAAATGAATTTTTGGAGACTCTGACACTGAATTTGGTTCAAATTCTATTAATAGTTTTATCCCCAAAAACCCCTGAAAAATTGGCTTTCTTTTTGAAACTTTTTTTTTAAATTGGCCAAATTTGAAAACAAAAACACAAAAAGATTGAAAATATCCCAAATCAGCCAAATTGAAATGAAAAACTCAAGGGGGGGATTGTTGACCAGATTTTTTTTTCTTCAATTTCAATCACAAACATTTGAAAAAATTAGTTGTGATTCAAATTGAACTGGATTTTTTTCTCCAGTTCAGCCCCCAAACAAAATGAGCTGTTCTTTGCCCAGCTGGAACTGGAGGCCACATCTGGAGCACTGTGTCCAGTTTTGGGCTCCCCACTACAGAAAGGATGTGGACAAATTGGAGAGAGTCTAGCGGAGGGCAATGAAAATTATTAGGAGGCTGAGGCACATGATTTATTAGGAGAGGCTGAGGGAACTGGGCTTATTTAGTCTGCAGAAGAGAAGAGTTGAGGGGGGATTTGATAGCAGCCTTCAATTACCTGAAGGGGGGTTCCAAAGAGGATGGAGATCGGCGGTTCTCAGTGGTGGCAGATGAGAGACCAAGGAGCAATGGTCTCAAGTTGCAGTGGGGGAGGTCTAGGATGGATATTAGAAAAAACTATTTTACTAGGAGGGTGGTGAAGCACTGGAATGGGCTACTTAGGGAGGTGGTGGAATCTCCTTGCTTGGAGTTTTTAAGGCCCAACTTGACAAAGCCCTGGCTAGGATGATTTAGTTGGGAATTGGTCCTGCTTTGAGCAGGGAGTTGGACTAGATGACCTCCTGAGATCTCTTCCAACTCTAATCTATGATTCTCTATTCTGCAGGCAGGTGTCAAGATTTCACAGCCTCTGGAAAGGCCTGGTAACTCAAAGCTGGGCCTCTTGGTGACAAGCAACTTGATCACTACAAAAAGCAGCATTTTGCTATGAAATGCTGAATAGGATTTCTTGGAAACTGCCCTGATCTGGTTCTAACTTAGCATCTTCCAGGACTGCACTGGATTCCCCACAGGTGCTACAGCTTCCAGGCTCTCTTCATCATAGCCACAAAGTAGTCGTCACTGTCAATGGATGCGCTGACCCCACTGTAGTAGTTCAGGAACTCCTCGGCTGTGACCTGTTGGAGAGTGAAGGTGAAAGTGGCGTCTTTGAGAGAGGCTCAGAACAGGCCTCAGAGCTGGAGGCTCATTTCACTATTGAGAAAGGGCCTTCTGTTTTGCTCGCCCTGATGTAACATAGGAAGGAGCACCATGTGCCCTTGTAAGAAAACTACTATGGGAGCCAAGGGGGCTCAGTCCCACTCTGGGGTTTGGCATGCAGGGGCCTGATCCACTGCAATTTACTTAATTTAATTTCTTTCATAAGGGACCTGAGTTAGTTTTTTTATTCTGCCTTCTGCAGCAGGGGGCGCAGATCACCTGGTTAGATCTTTCAGTTTCCCTCCATTGCGGGGGCCCTCAGGCATTGGTGCACCTTGAACCCTCCTGTTCTGTGGCACACAATAGCTTCGTCTCCAGAAGGCTGACACACTGTGGTCTAATTCTGGTCATGAGGCTTGGTGTAGGGATGCCTGGGTGGTGATCCGTGGCCGGTGCTGTACACAGCTCCGACCAGAAGATCTTGTGGTCCCTTCTGGAGTTACCTTTACTGGCAGAGTTTATGTCTATGCTGCAGCTGGGAGCATGTTCCCAGCACAGGACGACAGACCCAAGCTAGTGCGTTAAAAATAACAGCGTAACTGCAGTGCCTTGGGCCAGCCGTGAGTACATCTGCAGGGGTTGGACTGCTAGCCTGAGCTGCCACCCACGCTGCTGCTTTCCGTGTGCTGCTCAAGCTAGCCAAGCTGGGAAGCACGTTCCCAGCTGCAGAGGGATGGTGGGATCTGGCTTGCTGTGGGACCCTTCACACGTTGCTTTGTTTTGATCTGCCCCATCAGTAAAATAAAGATGAAGTTGTATAAATTCTGACTACTGTGTGTTCGTGCTAAGACCTGGGAGCAGAGATAAAAGCACAAATCAGGCGGGAGCCTAAGCAACATGTCTCTTACAAGGAAGTGAAAATGTAGATGTTTGAGAGGGTCTTTTTTCTGCAGGGTGTCAGGCCACCAGCCAGTTCCTATAGCCAGGGCTGTCCCTACCCATACGCAAAGTATGCAGCTCTAGCCCCTCCTCCACCCCTTCCCCAAAGCCCCCGCCCTGCCACTTCCTGCCCCGGCTCCACCCCAGCCCCGCCCCCACTTCTCTGAGGACTGCAGTAGGGCAAGTTCCCTCTGCCCCACAAGTCCCAAGGGACCCAGGGGAGCAGAGTGGAGCGGGCTGGGGCCAAGTCACTCCACTTCCCGCCACCCCGTGAGTGCGGGGTCAGGCCTTCCCGGCACTCACCGGGCAGCAGGAAGTGGAGCGACCCAGCCCCAACCCATTCCACACCGCCGGCTCATGCTGTGGGGTGGTTCTCCCCTACCCCGCCAAGCCAGCTCCCCCCCATCTCCACAGAGGCCTGTGGAGCCTCCCCCATGGTGGGGGGGGGGGGGAGGAGGGCCTGTGTAGGGCACCAAAATGGCTAGGGACTGCCCTGCCTATAGCCTCCGTCTATGAAAATGCACCCAGGGTCTGCTGCTGCTAGTGACTGTATTAAATAATGAGTCAGCAGTCAAGTGGGTGGGGCAGGGAAAATAAAGGTTAAATCTAACAGTCGTAGGAATATGTTGCATTCACTATTGAAAGAAAACTTTTAGGAAATAAACTGGGGCAGGGAGAAAAAAAGAAATATGACTTTAATTTCATGAGTACAGCTGGTCAGAAAACTTTAATCATAATAAAGTAGGACTGCTACTTCACTTAATATTATCACTGCAGTAATGTAACATTAGATCACTATATTTTAGCGTTACTATGTTTGTTCTGCAGTGGGGCGATTTAGAACCACTAGCAGAACTTCCATGTATACTTCTCATGCCTAGAGCTGGTCAAAAATCATTTCTGGTTTGCTTCAGTCTTGACATTTTTACATTTGTATTCACAACTCTCGGGTTGGCCCACCCCAAAATGTGGCATTGGGTGACAGCTGCACCCCATTAACTCCCCCCAATGCATTGGCAATAGGAACTGAGAATATTGCCACACTTCACCCAACCTGCCCTGTTCCTTGTGCCCGGCACATCTTCCACTGTGCATGCCAATTCCTACAGCCCTGGGCAGGGCTTGGGCAGCACCAATCTCCTGGTGCTGGGTGGCAAAGGCAGGGGAAGCGTCACCTGAATGCTGCGTTACCTGGCTTGCCTTACTTGGGGGATGAAAGGCTCCTGCTCTGGGGGAAGACCGAGCAGGCAGTGCCTGTATCCCAAACTCCTTGGTAATGAAGGGTTTTGCTTCTGAATTTCCCTTGGTTTTTATGAGATGGGAATTGTGACAGAGGCACAACTGAGGGGTAAGTGGGGCTTCCTGGACACTACTTAGCCCCTCAGCTGCCTGCTAGAAGCTCCAGTATAGGGTACAAGGAGCCCTGTGCCCCTTATGGCAGGAGCAGACGTGTGTGTTAGTGTCTGGACCCCACAGCACCTATGTGCAGAAGGTTGATGCAGAGGAGACTTGAGCTCCTGGTCAGTGGAGCTGCAGATCAACACTGCTCTCGATAATCCATTATCTGAGCAAGGGGGATTCACTGAGCTCTTCCTTAAGGAGCCCATGCTGAGCTCTATTTCCCAATCTCAGTGCCTGTGATATGCACTGAGCAGACCCATTCTCACCACTGAAACCACTGAGGGGCTGTGCGCCTGGTTCTGGAACACTTAGAACAGCAAAAGCAAGTTCATGAGGGGAGGGAACCCCTGAACCAGGCAACCCCAGCTGCACACCACACAGGCCATTCCAGACCCTGTTGGAGCACAGCTAATTTCTATGCATTTAAAGAATCCTTAGAAATGTAAAAGCCGGCAAAGCAATGGCCAGGCTACGAGGTTCTGCTTGTGCTTATTAGAGTATTGTTTTAGTTAAATGCATGTCACTGGGAAAGAGAAAAGTTTTACCCTGGAATCCTCTTGACTAGTTAGCCCCAAATTTGCAGCACACAATGTCTTCTGTACTCTGTAATACAACTCAAGACTATTTCCCTACAGTGCATGATTATGGGGTACTTTGAACAATTATAACCTTCCCCTCCACACGCTCCCGATATATCTCAAGAAACCCTCACATGACCCCAAGTTTCTCTCTCAAACTATTTCAGATCTTCAGCTGTCATAGCAAATTTCAAGCTGATCTGATTGTACCTGTGAATTGTAGAGCACTTTGAAAAACTGACTGGAAACTAACATGCTGTCCCTATCCTGCTTGTGTCGCAGACTCTGGTTTACTTCAGCCTCAGGCACCACTTCCTGAAGAAACAATGTAATGTATCATGTAGTGCGCCCTGCAGCTGCTTTCTGCTGGAGCTCCTGGCTGAGAGCAGGGGCTGTCCATGGATGTCAGTTCTAGGTGCCGCCTGCCCATAAAACCAACTGCCCCATTTGGGGGAAATCTGCTCCCCCTTACTCCTGCATTGCAATAATGGAGGTGTCACTGGGTGCACTTGTAGCTGACGCTGCCTGGAGGAGGATGAGGGGGTGGAGTGGCCAGGTTGCCTGACCCCCATTTACGGCTTCGTTGTGAATGATCAGATTAAAACTCCATCTGTTGGCTGGCCTCTTGCCTCGGCTTCTGGCCAGCTGGCTGCAGTTGAGCAGCACGGGGAATGATTGCAGAGCAGCTGGGTCTTGGCCTCCACTGAGGGAAGCAGTTCAGGCCCCACACAACCCAGCCCCTTGGTCAGGTACTACCCGCCCCTCACCTTTCCATCCTTGTCATTGGGTGAGTCAAAGCTGTCCAGGAATGCTCGGAACACCTGCTCCTCTGTCCATTCCCCGCTCTGGTACTTGGGGTGAGTTTTGCCGTCATACACCCCATGGAGATCCTCCACGCTCACCACGCCGGCTCCAGTCTTGTCCAGTTTGTGAAATGCATCAGCTATAATCTGCTTCCTGGCGGCCGACATGGGTGGCTGCAAAGACAAGCTTTGGTAGTGGGGCAGTTTGTTGCCTTTCAGCTTCTGGCTTCTAGGCACATACACACCGCTTATCTAAGAGCACAGCTGTGTGCCCCCTTGTGCTAGGGTTACCATATTTCAACAATCAAAAAAGAGGACGGGAGGAGCCCCGCCCCTGTCCTGCCCTAGCCCCGCCCCTGCCCCTTCCACTCCCTCCCACTTCCTGCCCCCTCAGAACCCCCAACCCTCCCCCCCACGCCTTGTCCCCTGACTGCCCCCTCCTGGGACCCCTGCCCCTAACTGCCCCCCAGGACTCCACCCCCTACCTAAGCCTCCCTGCTCCTTGTCCCCTAACTGCCCCCTCCTGAGGCCCCCCCACCTGTACTCTGCCCAAAACCTTACACCCCCAACCCCCAGACAGCCCCCCCCGAACTCCTGACCCATCCAACCCTCCCCCTGCTCCCTGTCTCTTGACTAATCCCCGCCCCCGAACCTCCCTGCCGCTTCTCTGACCCCCGGCCCCCTTACTGTGCTGCAGAGCAGCGCGCTCGGCAGCGGGGGAGGGGAGCAGGGTCGGAGCTCCAGACTGCCGGAGGCCGAGGCGAGAGCCGGTGATCTGCGAATGCAGGGCCGGCGGGGGGGAGGGAGAGGAGGGGAGGGGTCTCAAGTTGCAGGAGAGAGGAGGGGGGAAGTGGAGGAAGGGCTCTGGCTGCCGGAGCCCCATGTGAGTGGTACCATCCGGCCGGCTGCCCTGTAAGCCCCGCACGCTCTGCATGGGGGGGCGGGGGAAGTCCGGACATTGACAAATTCCCCCCGGACGCTATTTTTAACTGAAAAAAGCCGGACATGTCCGGGGGAATCCGGACGGATGGTAACCCTACCTTGTGCCTGTCCCCACAATGACAACTCCTGACCAGTGACTGGCAGTGACCTTTACTGGAGCAGCAGGGTGGGGCATTGGAGTGGAATTTTCTCCCTAGCAGCAGGGGCTGATTGCCCTAGAACCTGCCTCTTGCCTGCAGCATGTGGCCTCTTCAGGCAGGACCCTAGGAAATCGTTGTGGGGGTGGGGAGGGCCTGTGAAACCAGTGTCATATCTGCCCCATACTTTGCCCATCTTAAGACACCTGTAGACAGAGCTACGGGAACTCAGCGCTGCTGACAAACTGGCCCCAGGGCTCCCAAAATTAAGCACTTGACTGCCTCTCCCAAGCCCTAAAGAACACCCTGCTTCCATCCACTACATCTGCTAGCGGGGTGCTCAGCCCTGCCTGCAACCCTTCCTGCTCGCTGAGAGTCACTGCAAGCTCAGTGCTAGTCTTCTCCTGTGGCCCCGAGGAAGGACCCATTTGCCTTCAGCTGGGGTCCCTGGTTCAGCCAGCAGCGTCACTAACCAACAACATGGCAAGTTCTCTCCCCATCCCACCCCATGCCCAGTGCAGTCCCTGGTAGTGGCCCCAGCTCACCCTCAGGGCTTCCAGGAACTCCTCAAAATCCATCGTGCCGCTGCTGTTCTTGTCACAGAGGCTGAAGATTTGCTGTGCCTCCCTGCTTCCCAGCATGATGCCAGCTGAGCTCAGGCCCTTCACAAACTCTGCTAGGTCCAAGGACCTGCTCTTATCATCATCCATGATGTGGAAAACTCTGCACCCAGGGCATGGGGGGTGAAGAAGGAGGAGAGAGAGTTGTGCAGTGCCAACATCACATGCTCAAACTGCAGCAGTTGGGCCCCGACAATTATGAGACATTTTTATGATAGTGAATGTTGGTTGATTTTTTTGCCTTCTATTTTCTGAGCCTTTAGGGCATACTCATGTCAGATTTTCTGGCATTTCATGGTTATAAACTCATGTTTACTTTTAAAAGAAAGCTGAGATTTGCATCTAATCCTCTGAACTCCAGGAGCTGTAGTTTTAAGTAAAACATCAAGGCACACAAGCCTTGCCACCAAAATCAAAATCATAAGAGTTGACATCAGAGGCAGCAGCAGAGGGTGGGGAGATGGGTCAGGGAGAAAGTGGCTGGTTGCAGGGAGAGGGGTGAGGAGTATTCATTTTTGTTTAATGAAATTGAGGAGGGAAAATTTTATTTTTCTGATCTTGCTGGGGTTCCCTCCCCCAATATGATTGTTGCACTTTTACTCATGAGCAGGGCTGCAGCCAGGGAGCAAGGCTGCACCTTCATTTCCTCCTGGCTACTAGGGGTTCCTGGGAAGGCAGCCAGGGCTCAGGAACCAGCACTGCTGCTGCTTGGCCGTGAGCAGCACATTTCATCCCCACTCCCTGGAGCCAGGCCTGAGGCGTTATGGCACCGGGGAGGGAGGGAGCGGACTATTGTGAGAATGGGGCATATGGTGGCGGGGGGAGGGGGAGAGGAGAGAGATGATAGTCAAGACAAGAGAGATAAGGGGTATGTGAGCCTCATGAAGAATCATGCCACCCAGCCAGCCACATGATCAATGTACTGCTAGGTTAGTAGAACGTAACAGCCATCTACAAATTACAGTGAGGGTTTGGAAAATCTGACACCTACAAGCCATAGGGGAAAATACCTTTTTAAATACACCACTTCCTCTCTGAGCTGCTGCAATTTAAGAAAATACACAGGGCACAACTTAAAAAAAAATTACCCATCAGTTTTTTATTTAACACGTCTAAAAATGTAATTTTTTGACAACACTTGCTTTTATAAATTGGGGCCCTCTAATGAAATTAATAGGCAGCAGGGTTTTTTTGTTTAAGTTTTTGTTTTTTTAAAGGAAGTACTGCTTCACACAACACAGTCAACCTGTGGTACTCTTTGCCAGGGGATGTTGTGAAGGCCAAAACTGTAACTGAACTGAAAAAAGAACTAGATAAGTTCATGGAGGATAGGTCCATCTATGGATGTTAGCCAAGATGGTCAGGGATACAACCCCATGCTGTGGGTGTCCCTAGCCTCTGACTGCCCGAAACTGGGACTGGACAACAGGGGATGGATCACGTGCTAAGTGTCCTGGTCTATTCATTCCCTCTGGGGCACTGGCTACTCCTGGAAGACAGGATACTGGGCTAGCTGGACCCAGTGTTACTGCTCTGACCCAGTCTGGTCGTTCTTATGAGTGGGAAAGGGAGAGGATGAATAAAAGAGGCATCTTATGGCTGATGCACTGAGCTTGGGACTCCTGGGTTCCATTCCCAGCTCTGCCACTCACAATGTGCTCTAGCAAAGTTGCATCACCTCTCAGGCTCAGTTTCCCAGCAGCACAATGGGGCTAATCCTGCTAACCTGCCTCCCAGGTACCATCCGTTCCTTGGCAGGAGAATTCATCACTCTTTGCTTGGTACTGGGAAATGCAGGCTGGACTGGAAAGGCTGCAACATTTCACATTACCATCCCCACAAGTGGCACCTGGGAGGGGGCTGCTCTGGTTCCAGCCTTCTTTATATATCAGACCAGGGGTCTGCAACCTTTCAGAAGTGGTGTGCCGAGTCTTCATTTAGTCACTCTGATTTAAGGTTTCGCGTGCCAGTCAGACATTTTTAACGTTTTTAGAAGGTCTCTTTCTATAAGTCTAGAATATATAACTAAACTATTGTTGTTTGTAAAGTAAATAAGGTTTTAAAAATGTTGAAGAAGCTTCATTTAAAATTAAATTAAATGCAGAGCCCCCCGGACCGGTGGCCAGGACCCGGGCAGTGTGAGTGCCACTGAAAATCAGCTCGTGTGCCGCCTTCGGCACGCGTGCCATAGGTTGCCTACCCCTGTCTCAGACAGTAATTGAAAAGGGTGCAGAGCCTTGTCTCTCCCCCCCCCCCGCCCCCAATATGCAGGTCCTGGTCAGGACCTACAGCCCTCTGGGATGCAATGGGGCAGAAACACAATGGCTCATGGCAAATGTCTTTTCATAACTGAAAGCGGGGTGGGGGGGGGGGAGGGCTTAGAAGAGAAGGGGGGAGGCAGAGGTCAGTTGTCCAGCCAGGAGATCAGGCTTAACATTCTCCTCTTGCTAAATGTAACCTGGGCCTACCATTCATTAGAGCAGCGCATCTCAAACTTCATGGCACCATGACCCCTTTCTGACAACAAAAATTACTACACGAACTCAGGGGGGGTGACCAAATCCTGAGCTGCCCGAGCCCCGCCGCCCCAGGTGGAGGAGGGGAGGGGCCAAAGCTGAAGCCCAAGAGCTGCTGTCCAGGGCAGGGGGCATATAACCTTAGCCCTGGGCAGTGGGGCTCAGGCTTCGGCTTCAGCTCCAAGTGGTGGGGCTTGGGCTTGGACCCTGAATCCCAGCAAGTTGAACAGCAGCCTTGACAATCCCATTAAAATGGGGCTGTGTCCCACTTTGGGTCCCTGACCCACAGTTTGAGAACCCCTGCATTAGAGGTTTAACAGTCACTAAGGCAGTGATCACCCTGTGCCAATGGCTCAAGGCCCGGCTTCCATGTAATGCCTGCTCTTAAGCCACTGGGCTGGCACACTTCCTGGGAGCAGATTTTTCCCCACAACTATCACCATAAAAGGATGGGTCTCCATACCTGGCCAGCCCCTTAATGCCAGCTGAGCCTCTTGCCAAGCACTGTGCCCTGAGCTTTTCTATGGGATTTGTGTGTATCTCCATTCCTTGGTCCTCTGTGTTAGCCATGGTGGGTCAGACCAGCCACTTGTCAGATTCTGGAAAGCAAAGCAAGATACTCCATGTGATTCTGGGCACTTGGCCCCATGCCCATAGCCCCAGAGACGCCCTGCTGCACTCACTCCTACAGCAGCATAGGCCCATTCCCCAAACCCTGGGGCACCAGTGAAGCTCCTCCACAGGGGGCTGACCCTGGGGCGAAAAGCAGCCAACGAAAGTAGCGTTCCTTCCAACTGCCATGTCCCTTCAGAGGTGTGCTGGGTGCCAGGCTGTCACAGCACAGCTCAGCGCAGAGCCTCACCCTTTCCACGCTGTGTAAAGACAAGCTCCGCTGTTCAAGGGCAGGGGCTGGGTGATAGCCCCTCCCAACCAGAAGATGGTGACACAACACTGACTTGCCGAGGCCCTCGCAGCGAAGCATCTGCCATCGCCCCTGGTGACTGCACTGCACTGCTCAGCTGTGAGGGAGGCACCCAGGGCTCACCGGCCGGGAGGGTGGACTGGCAGAGACCGTCTCAAAGAGACACAATCCCGTCCCTTTCGAGGCTCTGTCCCAAACGAGACCCAGTCATCAGTTCAGTACGAGGGGCATCAGCCTTCGCCTGCCGCCTGCCACTGTGAATGGCATTGGGGACAGGCTTGGGCAATTGCCCAGAAGCAGCTGAATTAAAATCTGGGCAGCTGTTAGTTCTTCGAGTCTGTGTCTGAGTGAGCCCTGGTGTAGAAACATGAATACGCCCTCCATGAGGGCAGCCGACCCCTTCAGTTCCTTCCTAGTATCCATGACAGGAAGACAGCCCATCGAACCACCCGTCCCAAACCTACCTCGCCCCTGCCAAGCCCTCACGCAGCCTCCTCTCCCTCCAACCACCCGTCCCAAACCTACCTCGCCCCTGCCCAGCCCTCACGCAGCCTCCTCTGATTCTCATCACCCGCCCAAACCTATCTCGCCCCTGCCCAGCCCTCACGTAGCCTCCTCTCCCTCCAACCACCCGTCCCAAACCCACATTTCCCCTGCCCAGCCCTCACGCAGCCTCCTCTGCTTCTCATCACCCGCCCAAACCCACCTCGACCCTGCCCAGCCCTCACGCAGCCTCCTCTCCCTCCAACCACCCGTCCCAAACCCACCTCGCCCCTGCCCAGCCCTCACGCAGCCTCCTCTCCCTCCAACCACCCGTCCCAAACCCACCTCGCCCCTGCCCAGCCCTCACGCAGCCTCCTCTCCCTCCAACCACCCGTCCCAAACCCACCTCGACCCTGCCCAGCCCTCACGCAGCCTCCTCTCCCTCCAATCACCCGTCCCAAACCTACCTCGCCTCCGCCCAGCCCTGATACAGCCTCCTCTGCCTCCAACCACCCATCCCAAACCTACCTCGCCCCTGCCGAGCCCTCACGCAGGCTCCTCTCCCTCCAACCATCCGTCCCAAACCCACCTCGCCCCTGCCCAGCCCTCACGCAGCCTCCTCTCCCTCCAACCACCCGTCCCAAACCTACCTTCCTTCCCAGCCCTCACACAGCCTCCTCTCCCTCCAACCACCCATCCCAAACCCACCTCGCCCCTGCCGAGCCCTCACGCAGCCTCCTCTCCCTCCAACCACCCGTCCCAAACCTACCTTCCTTCCCAGTCCTCACGCAGCCTCCTCTCCCTCCAACCACCCGTCCCAAACCTACCTTCCTTCCCAGTCCTCACGCAGCCTCCACGCCATCCAACCACCCGTCCCAAACCCACCTCGCCCCTGCCGAGCCCTCACGCAGCCTCCTCTCCCTCCAACCACCCGTCCCAAACCTACCTCGCCCCTGCCCAGCCCTCACGCAGCCTCCTCTCCCTCCAACCACCCGTTCCAAACCCACCTCGCCCCTGCCCAGCCCTCACGCAGCCTCTTCTCCCTCCAACCCCCCATCCCAAACCCACCTCGCCCCTGCCCAGCCCTCACGCAGCCTCCACTCCATCCAACCACCCGTCCCAAACCCACCTCGCCCCTGCCCAGCTCTCACGCAGCCTCCTCTCCCTCCAACCACCCATCCCAAACCTACCTCGCCCCTGCCCAGCCCTCACGCAGCCTCCTCTCCCTCCAACCACCCGTCCCAAACCCACCTCGCCCCTGCCCAGCCCTCACGCAGCCTCCTCTCCCTCCAACCACCCGTCCAAAACCTACCTCGCTCCTGCCCAGCCCTCACGCAGCCTCCTCTCCCTCCAACCACCCGTCCCAAACCTACCTCGCCTCCGCCCAGCCCTCACACTGCCTCCTCTCCATCCAACCACCCATCCCAAACCCACCTCGCCCCTGCCCAGCCCTCACACAGCCTCCTCTCCCTCCAACCACCCGTCCAAAACCTACCTCGCCCCTGCCCAGCCCTCACGCAGCCTAGGTCATTGTACCTAAACAACTAACCAGAAGCTCCCAGGGCCAAAAGGGCTAACACCATCCCTGGATGTATTAATGGGGGTATCAAGCAAGTGCAGGGAGATGATAGTGTCGCTGTGGGAGCGACTCACCTACTGCCTCTTGTGGGCTGATTATATCACACAGAGATGAAAAAGCTCTCTCAGAAAAACAACGGTGATGTAACAGAAAGTCAAAATGCTGCCAGCCTGTGTGCCATGGTAACAAGCTCCCTGCCCGCTGCGATGATACAGGAGAAGGGCACATTGGAAGGCATAAGCACACACGGCAATATAATGGTGATCACCTGTAGGAAATCCCAGACACAAAAGCCATGGGAGACATTTTTCAAAGGTACATGTGAAAGTTGGGTGCCTAACTACTCTGTGGGCCTGGAACAATTTCCCCTGGGAGATTTGAAATCTGCCGTTTCCCCAGCACAGAGAAAAGGCAGACTGCACGTCTGACAAACCCTCACTTACTCAAACCTAAGCAAAGCCCAGACTTTGAAATGCAGCTGAAAGATACAAACAAGCTGTCCAGGGGTAGATGTACTCTATATCATGTGTCATTCCCAGCTTTGGGTGCGCTAGTTCACTAATAGCCATGGTGGCATGAACAGAAGCATGGGCTAGCTGCCAGAATACATTCCCTTGTGAGATCCTTGGGACATACTGGAATGACTAGCCTGAGCCACCTTCCATGCGGCCACAGCCACACTTCTAGTTCTAGCACACTAGCTTGAGCAGAGCTAGCATGTGTCCATTTCCCTACGCTGGGAATTTCACCTCCCAGTTGCAAGTGTAGCCACACTGCTACTATCACAGCTACATCGCAGCACTGTCCAGCCCAGCAGCTAGGCGGCAAGGCCATCTGAGAGCCAAATCAGTAGAATGCCAATCGAGTCCATACCCGTAGGGCAGAGCCATTTTCCTATATTGTCAGGTACAGAGAGCCCCCTGTGACTGACCCGCACTGCCTGCCATGTCCCAGATCCCTTCAGGAGCAGCGGTGGAGCCTGGGCTCTGCAGGCAGAGGCATGGGAAGGAATGGCTGTGTCAGCAGCACAGGCACCAACATCAAGCCCAGCCACGTGTGGCTGAGCCACAACACAGTTAGCCTGGAGCGGGTCATGTTAACAGCTGTGTCTTGACAAAGGCAGCCTGGGCCCTGCCAAACTGAATGACCACAGCTGGCTGACAGGGACTGGAAAGGGTTTCACTATTATTGTTTCCAAGGTAAATCCAGAGGTTCTCAAACTTCATAAAATCATAGAAGATTAGGGTTGGAAGAGACCTCAGGAGGTATCTAGTCCAATCCCCTGCTCAAAGCAGGACCAACCCCAACTAAATCATCCCAGCCAGGGCTTTAGAACCCCCCTTCAAGTAGTAGAAGGCTGCTATCAAATCCCCCCTCACTCTTCTCATCTGAAGACTAAATAAGCCCAGTTCCCTCAGCCTCTCCTCGTAAATCAAGTGCCCCAGCCCTCTAATCATCTTTGTTGCCCTCCGCTGGACTCTCTCCAATTTGTCCACGTCCCTTCTGTAAGTGCGGGGGTGGGGGCAAAACTGGTCACAATACTCCAGGTGTGGCCTCACCAGTGCTGAATAGAGGGGAATAATCACTTCCCTCGATCTGCTGGCAATGCTCCTACTAATACAGACCAATATGCCGCTGGCCTTCTTGGCAACAAGGGCACACTGCTGACTCAAATCCAGCTTCTCGTCTACTGGAATCCCCAGGTCCTTTTCTGCAGAACTGCTGCTTAGCCAGTCGGTCTCCAGCCTATAGCAGTGCATGGGATTCTTCCGTCCTAAGTGCAAGACTCTGCACTTGTCCTTGTTGAACCTCATCAGGTTTCTTTTGGCCTAATCCTCCAATGTGTCTAGGTCACTCTGGACCCTAGCCCTACCCTCCAGCATATCTACCTCTCCCCCCTGCTTAGTGTCATCTGCGAACTTGCTGAGGGTGCAATACATCACAACATCCAGATCATTAATGAAGACATTGAACAAAACTGGCCCCAGGACCAACCCCTGGGGCACTCCGCTTGATACCACCTGCCAACTCGACATTGCAACCCCTTCTGACAGCAAAAATTACTGCACAATCCCAGGAGGGCTGGACCGAGCCTGAGCCCGCCGGAGCTTCGCCGCCCTCGGGGATGGGGGTGGGAAGTTGAAGCTCAAGGGCTTCAGTCCAAGGCAGGGGGCCGGCAACCTGAATCCTGCCACCCAGGGCTGAAGGCCTCGGGCTTTGGCTTCAGCCATGGGCTGTAGCAAGTCTAAGCCAGCCCTGGTGGCCCCATTCAAAGGGGGTCACAACCCATTTTGGGGTCCCCACCCACAGTTTGAAAACCGCTGCCTTAGGGGAAGCAAAGTAGCGAACGGTGGGGCATTTAAGGCCAGAGGTCGACCTGTAGCACACAGCAGTGCTGAGCCTTCAAGCTTCACACTGGCAGATGCCTGAGCAGTCACCTGTAACTAATGTGTCATTGTTCTCATTATTACAAGGAGATACCAGCTAGTCTCTGCCTGGCACCTTGCAGTCTGACCCAAAGGCAGAGTTGGGGGTCCCACCTCCCCACAGCTGAATCACCCAGTTGTTCCAGGCACCATTAGATCCACTCAGCTGCATTTTGCCTTTACCTTGATTCCCTTTAAAAACCTTTTCTTCCCTCAGTCCAAGTGGAGTGGCTGCGAATCCTGTTTGCTTGTTCATCCAGAGAGGGCAGGGCAGCGCCTTGTCTCTATAGCAATGCTTGGAAGCTGCGTCTCAGCCACGTGCCTGTTGCTAGGGTGCTACAGTGCGCAGTGCCCTCGGGGCTGGAAGGGGGTGGGGCGGGTATGCGACCTGAGGTTGGCAGAAATACGCTGCAGCCCATCCTGGAAATGTAGCGCTGGGAGCCTGGGGTGTGGCAGGGGGAGCTTTACAGTAGCCTCTAGTGAGCACTTAGTCTCCCCATTTTGTCCTGGGCCAGGCAAGAGCAACAGAGGCCCAGCCCCTCTCGCTGACCCACAGCCCTCCATCCAACCACCCATCCCAAACCCACCTGACCCCTGTCCTGCCCTCACACAGCCTCCTCTCCCTCCAACCACCCATCCCAAACCCACGTCGCCCCTGCCCAGCCCTCACGCAGCCTCCTCTCCCTCCAACCACCCGTCCCAAACCTACCTTCCTTCCCAGTCCTCACGCAGCCTCCACTCCATCCAACCACCCGTCCCAAACCCACCTCGCCCCTGCCGAGCCCTCACACAGCCTCCTCTCCCTCCAACCACCCATCCCAAACCTACCTCGCCCCTGCCCAGCCCTCACACAGCCTCCTCTCCCTCCAACCACCCGTCCCAAACCCACCTCGCCCCTGCCCAGCCCTCACGCAGCCTCCTCTCCCTCCAACCACCCGCCCAAACCCACCTCGCCCCTGCCCAGCCCTCACGCAGCCTCCTCTCCCTCCAACCACCCGTCCCAAACCTACCTTCCTTCCCAGTCCTCACGCAGCCTCCTCTCCCTCCAACCACCCGCCCAAACCTACCTTCCTTCCCAGTCCTCACGCAGCCTCCACTCCATCCAACCACCCGTCCCAAACCTACCTCGCCCCTGCCCAGCCCTCACGCAGCCTCCTCTCCCTCCAACCACCCGTCCCAAACCCACCTCGCCCCTGTCCTGCCCTCACACAGCCTCCACTCCATCCAACCACCCGTCCCAAAACCACCTCGCCCCTGCCCAGCCCTCACGCAGCCTCCTCTCCCTCCAACCACCTGTCCCAAACCTACCTTCCTTCCCAGTCCTCACGCAGCCTCCACTCCATCCAACCACCCATCCCAAACCCACCTCGCCCCTGCCCAGCCCTCACACAGCCTCCTCTCCCTCCAACCACCCGTCCCAAACCTACCTTCCTTCCCAGTCCTCACGCAGCCTCCTCTCCCTCCAACCACCTGTCCCAAACCTACCTTCCTTCCCAGTCCTCACGCAGCCTCCTCTCCCTCCAACCACCCGCCCAAACCTACCTTCCTTCCCAGTCCTCACGCAGCCTCCTCTCCCTCCAACCACCCGTCCCAAACCTACCTTCCTTCCCAGACCTCACGCAGCCTCCTCTCCCTCCAACCACCCGCCCAAACCTACCTTCCTTCCCAGTCCTCACGCAGCCTCCACTCCATCCAACCACCCATCCCAAACCCACCTCGCCCCTGCCCAGCCCTCACGCAGCCTCCTCTCCCTCCAACCACCCATCCCAAACCTACCTTGCCCCTGCCCAGCCCTCATGCAGCCTCCACTCCATCCAACCACCCATCCCAAACCCACCTCGCCCCTGCCGAGCCCTCACACAGCCTCCTCTCCCTCCAACCACCTGTCCCAAACCTACCTTGCCCCTGCCCAGCCCTCACACAGCCTCCACTCCATCCAACCACCCGTCCCAAACCTACCTCGCCCCTGCCCAGCCCTCACACAGCCTCCTCTCCCTCAAACCACCCGTCCCAAACCCATCTCGCCCCTGCCCAGCCCTCACGCAGCCTCCTCTCCCTCCAACCACCTGTCCCAAACCTACCTTCCTTCCCAGTCCTCACGCAGCCTCCACTCCATCCAACCACCCGTCCCAAACCCACCTCGCCCCTGCCGAGCCCTCACGCAGCCTCCTCTCCCTCCAACCACCCATCCCAAACCCACCTCGCCCCTGCCCAGCCCTCACGCAGCCTCCTCTCCCTCCAACCACCCGTCCCAAACCCACCTCGCCGCTGCCGAGCCCTCACGCAGCCTCCTCTCCCTCCAACCACCCGTCCCAAACCTACCTCGCCCCTGCCCAGCCCTCACGCAGCCTCCTCTCCCTCCAACCACCCGTCCCAAACCTACCTCGCCCCTGCCCAGCCCTCACGCAGCCTCCTCTCCCTCCAACCACCCGTCCCAAACCCATCTCGCCCCTGCCCAGCCCTCACGCAGCCTCCTCTCCCTCCAACCACCCGTCCCAAACCTACCTCGCCCCTGTCCTGCACTCACACAGCCTCCACTCCATCCAACCACCCATCCCAAACCCACCTCGCCCCTGCCCAGCCCTCACGCAGCCTCCTCTCCCTCCAACCACCCGTCCCAAACCCACCTCGCCCCTGTCCTGCCCTCACACAGCCTCCACTCCATCCAACCACCCATCCCAAACCTACCTCGCCCCTGTCCTGCCCTCACACAGCCTCCACTCCATCCAACCACCCATCCCAAACCCACCTCGCCCCTGTCCTGCCCTCACGCAGCCTCCTCTCCCTCCAACCACCCGTCCCAAACCTACCTTCCTTCCCAGTCCTCACGCAGCCTCCACTCCATCCAACCACCCGTCCCAAACCCACCTCGCCCCTGCCGAGCCCTCACGCAGCCTTCTCTCCCTCCAACCACCCGTCCCAAACCTACCTTCCTTCCCAGTCCTCACGCAGCCTCCACTCCATCCAACCACCCACCCAAACCCACCTCGCCCCTGCCCAGCCCTCATGAAGCCTCCACTTCATCCAACCACCCGCCCAAACCTACCTTGCCCCTGCCCAGCCCTCACGCAGCCTCCTCTCCCTCCAACCACCCGCCCAAACCTACCTCGCCCCTGCCCAGCCCTCACGCAGCCTCCTCTCCCTCCAACCACCCGTCCCAAACCCACCTCGCCCCTGCCCAGCCCTCATGGAGCCTCCTCTCCCTCCAACCACCCTTCCCAAACCCACCTCGCCCCTGCCGAGCCCTCACGTAGCCTCCACTCCAGCCAACCACCCGCCCAAACCTACCTCGCCCCTGCCCAGCCCTCACGCAGCCTCCTCTCCCTCCAACCACCCATCCCAAACCCACCTCGCCCCTGCCCAGCCCTCACGCAGCCTCCTCTCTCTCCAACCACCCGTCCCAAACCCACCTCGCCCCTGCCCAGCCCTCACGCAGCCTCCACTCCATCCAACCACCCGTCCCAAACCTACCTCGCCCCTGCCCAGCCCTCACGCAGCCTCCTCTCCCTCCAACCACCCATCCCAAACCCACCTCGCCCCTGCCCAGCCCTCATGGAGCCTCCTCTCCCTCCAAACACCTGTCCCAAACCCACCTCGCCCCTGCCGAGCCCTCACGTAGCCTCCACTCCAGCCAACCACCCGCCCAAACCTACCTCGCCCCTGCCCAGCCCTCACGCAGCCTCCACTCCCTCCAACCACCCATCCCAAACCTACGTCGTCCCTGCAGTGACTCTGAAAAGCACATCGGGGGTCATTGTACCTAAACAACTAACCAGAAGCTTCCAGGGCCAAAAGGGCTAACACCATCCCTCGATGTATTAATTGGGGTATCAAGCAAGCGCAGGGAGATGATAGTGTCGCTGTGGGAGTGACTCACCTACTGTCTCTTGTGGGCTGATTATATCACAGAGAGATGAAAAGGCTTTCTCAGAAAAACAACAATGGTGATGTAATAGCAAGTCAAAATGCTGCCAGCCTGTGTGCCATGGTAACAAGCTCCCTGCCCGCTGCGATGATACAGGGGAAGGGCACATTGGAAGGCATAAGCACACACGGCAATATAATGGTGATCACCTGTAGGAAATCCCAGACACAAAAGCCATGGAAGACATTTTTCAAAGGTACATGTGAGGGTTGGGTGCCTAACTAGTCTGTGGGTCTGGGACAATTTCCCCTGGGAGATTTGTAATCTGCCGTTTCCCCAGCACACAGAAGGGGCAGACTGCACGTCTGACAAACCCTCACATACTCAAACCTAAGCAAACTCAAACCTGCCTGGCCCCTGCCTTGCCCTCCTACAGCCTCCACTATATAACCATGTGCCCAAACCTTCCTGGCCCTTCCCAGCTTTCACGCAGCCTCCACTCAATCCAACCAGCCGCCTAAACCTGCATTTATTTCTGGTTCTTTTCTGAACCAGGCCTAACCGAGGCACTTGTGCCTCTATCAGGACATCCTTCTCACAGATGATTGGTAGAGTGGATGGGACCCCCCAAGTTGAGTGGCCCCATTAGATCTCCTAGAGAGAGTGAGCTGTCCTGCTCGGTGACACGTTCAGCACAGGCCCAGCCTCACCCAGGCAGGGAAATCCTGGCCTTTGCTCTGAGCTCAAATGCACCATTCACAATGGCCAACAAGAGCAGCTGCCCATTTCCTTATCTTAGGTAGTGAGGCAGCTGGTACGTGCAACCTTTGGGGTACAGTGGCCTGGATTCTAGGTATACACCTGCTGTACCTCCCTGTCATGGCTTGGGCCCCCTTCATGCCAGTATCAACCCAGCAATTCTGGCTCAGCCCAGCTGCATGAACTGATCATTGGAAGCTGCAAAGATGCCTTCACCCTGTAGCAGCCAGTGTCCAGCCAGGGATCCCTCCCACTCTCGCTGGGAAGATATTAAAAATTGGCCAGGAGTCACAACTGTAGTTTTGTCCACTTTCACTGAGAAGCAGTGATTCTCCTGCTCTCTTCTACACAACTGCAGCTATGCTGTGAATTTACTAGCCCAGTCTGTTGTAGGAGAAAGGTAAATAATGCACGAGCTCTTTCTGCAAGTCAAACATCTCATATCTGTTGTCCTGATATCAGTCAAGAAATTTTGCTTTCTCCCTGGACATCATGCTATCTACACCATAGTGCTTCACTCTGGGCATAGGCCCCTAGTAATTTTGGTTTTCTAAAGTGTTAAAAATATGTGGAAAATACCCTTTGCACCCTTCAAACCCCATCACCTGCGGGAGCTTGCTAAGCTTCATGGGCAAGAAGTTTAAAGAGTCTATAAAATGAATGCCCAGGGCCTTAACTTCCACACACATTAGTTTACTACCCTGAGTTATCAGTTCTATGCACATATTTTCCTTCAGTAACTGTCTAACGATGAAGTACGCATCATAACCTTTGGAATTGTGTGCTAGGAACGTGTAGTCCTGGAACTTTTTGTCAATAAAGGTCTTAACAGAGGTAGAAAGACACTCACAGCCTTTAAATTCCCAAGATTTTTCCAGCTTAAGGGACATAGCAAAAATTTAATTGGGCACATGCAACCCTGTCTCCTGCGGGCATTCAGAATCATAAAAAATATATTTTCTGGTCCTTTGGGCTTTCTAATGCTGTCCATAAAACATAGGTGGCTGTCTACATCACCGGTGATCAAGCCCTGACACTGCTTACAATGCCTCCCTTTACACCTGTGCCTCTTGTCCACGTAACACTGACACTGATCACATAAAGTTTTAGACAGGCATTTGACTTGTTTTTTCAATGCAGTCTATGTGTCTGTCTACATACTCTTTGGAGCGACAATACAGTCTAAAGCTAGGACACCTCAGCTGCACACCCACACTTTCTGAGAGCGTCGCACTCAAGCAGAAGCAGCAACGATACCTGCTAGAGTGGTTGTGGCTGTACACTGTGTGGCAAAACTCACAATAATTTTTTGCACTGAACAACTTTTTCACATCAAGAACTCCAAATAATGCTCATCATGCAACAGAATGAAAAAAGTCTTGGGGTACACTGGGCCCCCTGTTTTAAAAAACCTCACCTGCCTTTCACCGCATAAAGCACCACCTGTATGTTGACTCCTAAATGCTGTTCAAACGCTGCTATGTCGCTGAATATAATCTTTTTTTGGTTCTGACCACCCCAGTTTCTCATGCAACTTTCTCGATCCATCTAACAATTCCTCATCTGTGGGTTTCTAATCGGACATGATGGCCAAGAGCCCACCCACAAAACACAGATTGGGACCCGTGTAAATCAGGTCTACTAAACACTGTCTCATTTGATGGTTGACTTGACTACTGAGGCTAGAATTTAAAACTCTACGGCCACCCCTGCCCGTGTTTTTTACAACTGTCACAATGAGGCACAACATCACATCGACATGCATCTCGCTATTACTCTGTAACAGCTTTGAGTTCTGATTTAAGGAGTCTTCAGCAGACAACTCATCCCTAGTTCTTCTTACCAAAAACAAAGGGTTGGTTAAATTACGACTCTCTAAATGTAACTGAATGCAATTGTCAGGGGCTACCCTACTGTTAATGTCACCGAGAACTAACTGTATCTCCCTGTGTACGGCTTCGATGGCCTGCTGAGCTGAATTTATTTGGTCAAGATTGACAAAACGAAATTTCTCACAATACACCGGACCCCCAAATTCCCATTGCCAACTTCTCACTCGCTCCATATACACGTCTGTTTGGGGGTCTGCATTTGCATTTTCAGAGTTACTCTATCGGACCATCAGCTGCGTCTTCTACGTCAGACGTTATTTGGGAATATATCTGAGCGGCCACTGCGAGGATCATCAGGAGAAGACAGGGACCTGTGTAGAGAGCCTTCTGGGGAATTTTCTAAATTAGATTCTGTTTGAGAGTCACCACCACCCTGCAGGTCAGATTCCACCTCCCTATTCTCAGACATACCAGTCTGAGAGCATCCAATAGGGGGCATCTCTTTTTGTTTTTTTCTCATCACCTCTTTAGGTAAAAAAAATTTTACAGCGACCCTGGCCCATAACTTTTGGGCAGCCGTCCGTTTATCCCCCAAGCGCTGTCCCCCCTTTTGTTTACACCTTAGCTGATGTGTACCCTTGAGGATGCCCCTTTTACCCAGGCTCCTTTCCACAGCTAGTCACACCTGCTCAGAGCCACCCTCCAAAAAAACGGAAGTATTTTTCAAAAAGTCACCCTCAAGAGCTTTTGCATTTTTGATGTAGTTTCCAGTCCTCCTCCTTTCTTTTAGAACCCCTGCAGATACAGCGCCCATCAGCTTTCTGAACGAAGTATCATATTTTTCTCAAAATTTTTTAGACTACCGAAGAGCTGTGCCAAGCTTATTGTGTTGGGAGAATGGTTTGTAATAATTTTCAGATACTTCATCAGGAGATACCCCAGCATCGCAGGAGCTTTCAATCCTTGGGTTTTTATTTACAATGCCTAAAGCTCATGCTCCGGGTTAGTGAATGTGTGTGTTTTCACTCCCAGTTTTCTCAGGGTTTGGTGTGGTGTTGACCGCTGAGGAACAGGAGTTGTGTTTGCATAGTTGCGTTTTACTAGTCTTTTGTTTTGTCTTTGGGTTTGACGTATACGAGCTTTGGACTGCCTTGATGCTTCATCTGCACTCTTGTGCTGTTTTGCGTTGGCGCTGTTGTTGTTAAAGGTCTCAGAGCTGATTTCTGGTTCTTTGGCGGTTCTGATGCAAGTGTCTCTGTAGCTCTGACTACATTGTCAGGAGAGCTGCCCATGCATGATTAAGAAAAACAGAGATGTTCCAATTTAGCATCAAATAAACATTTTACAAAACTTAACTTTACCATCTTTCAGAGTAGCAGCCGTGTTAGTCTGTATCCGCAAAAAGAAGAACAGGAGTACTTGTGGCACCTTAGAGACTAACAAATTTATTAGAGCATAAGCTTTCGTGGACTACAGCCCACTTCTTCGGATGCATATAGAATGGAACATATATTGAGGAGATATATATACACACATACAGAGAGCATGAACAGGTGGGAGTTGTCTTACCAACTCTGAGAGGCCAATTAAGTAAGAGAAAAAAAACTTTTGAAGTGATAATCAAGCTAGCCCAGTACAGACAGTTTGATAATAAGTGTGAGAATACTTACAAGGGGAGATAGATTCAATGTTTGTAATGGCTCAGCCATTCCCAGTCCTTATTCAAACCGGAGTTGATTGTGTCTAGTTTGCATATCAATTCTAGCTCAGCAGTCTCTCGTTGGAGTCTGTTTTTGAAGTTTTTCTGTTGTAATATAGCCACCCGCAGGTCTGTCACTGAATGACCAGACAGGTTAAAGTGTTCTCCCACTGGTTTTTGAGTATTTTGATTCCTGATGTCAGATTTGTGTCCATTAATTGGACTGTAGTCCACGAAAGCTTATGCTCTAATAAATTTGTTAGTCTCTAAGGTGCCACAAGTACTCCTGTTCTTCTTTTTACCATCTTTCTCACCTATGTATTTGCTTAAAATACAAAACCTCATAAAATAACCAAACCAATAAGCAAAATATATTTACTGGGCTTCATCCATCCATCCATCAATGATGCTGGTGAATTTTCTTTTTCAGCTGTCTCTTTCCTTTTTCTTTTGAGCTTGTTTACCCTCTGGTCTAAGGATCTCATGTTTTGACTGTGCTGTGGAGCAGACAACATTATTATTATAAAACACATGAAACTGTCTTGTAAACTTAAAAAATAAAATACTCATTAGGGTGTTTTTCTATTTAAAAAGTCATAGTTTTAAAACAAAATAATCCATTTCAGGCTGTTCAACAAACACAGGTTTTGGTTTATTTCTACCACTAGTGTTTCTCTAAAACCTCGACATTTTTTAATATAGGCGCATGTTTACACATGAACCCAAAAACAAAGTGTGCAATAAAATACTTTTTAAATCCCACCATAACTATGTCTTGCATAGACCACCCACATCACCACCAACAATTGAAACACTAATTTTAAAACAACCTATTTTAAAAACACATCACATTTTGAAGAGTAAAAACCAAACTGTTGTGAAACAAAATACTGTAAAAGCACACACACATATCTCTAGCATAGGCCCCCTGAATCTCACACACACAAAAAACCTCAGCAGTTTTAAACACACCAAACCAACAGTTTGCAACCAAATACTTTCAAAAAACCCACACTTATCTCTAGCATAGGCCCCCTGAATCACCAAAAACAATTTAAATGTAACCCTTCTGCCCATCTAAGTTGGCAGCAACAAGGGCTGGGTTCTGTATCTAGGGGTTCCGTTTCAATAACTCAATGCAAAACCGCCTCAAGCCCCCACCCAGTGACCTGGGACAATTACATACCACCCCCTGGGTGCCTCTAAGAGGCAATACTTCCCCTCTCGCAAGCACGGAGTCTGAGTGTAGCAGAAAAAGTTTAATAACATGAGGTAAACGACATCAGCATTAAATTGGAAAAACACCACAAACAGGATTCATAACACAAACCATGAGCAAGAAAACCCACCCCAGCAAATTGGGCTGTGTCCTTTCCCATTGGTTCTTGAAACCAGCAACCCAAGAATCACCCAGAGTCTCCAAAGTCCAACACCCCCAAAGTCTCTTGGGACCAGCAACCACCCCAAGTCCCAAAAGTCCAACAACCCCCAAAGTCTCTGTCCCTGGTCAGTGCAGCCCCAGAGTAAAAGGGGGGCACGCAGGGTGTTAAGGGGCACCTTACATGATCCGAGGCCGGCCGTCTCTCCGTGGGGTTCTGCCGCAGCCTTCACCACGAGCCAGTCCACTTCCTGCTGTCCCACGAACCGCCCCGCTCTACAAGCTGCTCCGCTCTGTGACCTGTGAGCCGCTCACTGTTCCTTGGGCCCTTCAGCTGTCCCCGCAAGGCTCCGCACCGCTCCCCCAGTCGTCCCCACAAATTGCTCTGCCAGCTGCTTAGCAATATAGCTTCAGGCTCCCCCACTAGTTAACACAGCACTTAATAACTTTAACTCTTTTGTGATTTCAGCTCAGAGTAGGGGAGCCCCAGTGCTGGTGCACTATTGTCCCAAAGTGAATTCAGCTCAGCAGCCTGTAACTAGACTCCTAATGGAATCAAAGTTAGCTCTGATATTCAACAGTGGAGAGAGGAGGTGGTGCAATGGGTGTTTCAAGCCCTCACCAGGAGCCTATACCATCTACCTGTCCCCATCTTCTCTCAATTCACTTGGTTTTGTAACCCATGCCCCTTGTCAAGCAAGTGCTACTTAGGTAATGGTGAAGGACTCACTCAGTCCTTCTGTCATACAACAGTTCCACTGGCCTTGATTCACAGAATCAGGGTAACAAAACTTTATTCTTCCTGCCTGTCATAACAATAAAGGGAAGGGTAACAGCTGTCCTGTGTACAGTACTATAAAATCCCTCCTGGCCAGAGACTCCAAAATCCCTTTCCCTGTAAAGGGTTAAGAAGCTCAGGTAACCTGGCTGGCATCTGACCCAAAGGACCAATAAGGGGACAAGATACTTTCAAATCTTGGGGGGGGGAAGGCTTTTGTTTGTGTTCTTTGTTTTGGTTGTGCGTTCGCTCTCGGGACTGAGAGGGACCAGACATCAATCCAGGTTCTCCACATCTTTCTAAACAAGTCTCTCCTATTTCAAACTTGTGAGTAAAAAGCCAGGCAAGGTGTCTTAGTTTTACTTTGTTTTCTCAACTTGTAAATGTACCTTTTACTAGAGTGTTTATCTTTGTTTGCTGTACTTTGAACCTAAGACTAGAGGGGAGTCCTCTGAGCTCTTTAAGTTTGATTACCCTGTAAAGTTATTTTCCATACTGATTTTACAGAGATGATTTTTACCTTTTTCTTTAATTAAAAGCCTTCTTTTTAAGAACCTGATTGATTTTTCCTTGTTTTAAGATCCAAGGGGTTTGGATCTTGATTCACCAGGAGTTGGTGAAAGGAAGGAGGGGGAATGGTTAATTTCTCCTTGTTTTAGATCCAAGGGGGTTGGATCTGTATTCACCAGGGGTTGGTGGGAGAAAGAAGGCGGAATGGTTAATTTCTCCTTGTTTTCAGAACTAAGGGGTTTGGATCTGTATTCACAGGGAATTGGTGAATTAGCTTGAGATGGTGGCAGCGGACCAGAGCTAAGCTGGTAGTTAAGCTTAGAAGTCTTCATGCAGGCCCCCACATTGTACCCTAAAGTTCAAAGTGGGGATACAGCCTTCACACTGCCCCACTAACAGAGAAACTGGGGATCCCACCCCAGCCAAAGTAACCACTATCAGTTGCTGTTGTCTCATGCCAGGCAGGTGGGTGTGCCTATGCAAACAAGATCAGCCCCTGGAGTTCTTTTCCACACAACTGTCAGGTTGGAGGGAGGTTAATAGTGGAGTGCCTCAAGGTTCGGTTTTGGGACCCATTTTATTTAATCTATTTATAACTGACCTCGGAACCGATTGCAGGAGTGGGCTGATAAAGTTTGCGGATGATACGAAGGTGGGAGGCGTTGCAAATTTGGAGGAGGATAGGGATATTCTGCAGGGAGACTTGAATGAGCTTGTGAATTGGAGTATCAGAAATAGGATGAAATTTAATAGTGAAAAGTGTAAGGTGATGCATTTGGGGATGACTAATAACAATTTTAGTTACAAGCTGGGGACACATTGGTTAGAAGTAACGGAAGAGGAGAAGGACCTAGGGGTCCTTGTAGACCGCAGGATGACTATGAGTCGACAATGTGACGTGGCGGTGAAAAAAGCCAATGCGGTCCTGGGATGCATTAGGCGAGGTATATCTAGTAGGGATAAGGAGGTCCTGCTTCCGTTGTATAAGGTGCTGGTGAGACCTCATTTGGAGTACTGTGTGCAGTTCTGGTCTCCCATGTTTAAAAAAGATGAACTCAAACTGGAACGGGTGCAGAGAAGGGCGACTAGGATGATCAGAGGAATGGAAAACCTGTCGTATGAAAGGAGACTAGAGGAGCTTGGGTTGTTTAGTCTGACAAAACGAAGGCTGAGGGGGGATATGATTGCTATCTTTAAATATATCAGAGGGATAAATACAAGGGAGGGAGAGGAATTATTATTAATGTGGACACAAGAACGAATGGATATAAACTGGCCGTGGGGAAGTTCAGGCTTGAAATTAGACGAAGGTTTCTGACCGTCAGAGGGGTGAAATATTGGAACGGCCTTCCGAGGGAAACGGTGGGGGCGACGGACCTGTCTGGTTTTAAGATTAAGTTAGATAAGTTTATGGAGGGAATGGTTTAATGGTAAAACATAATAGCCAAGGAATACCAAGCAATGGTAGGTAAATAGTATAATGGCTAACAGGGGTCAGGCTAGAGATTCTTGCCTACATGCTCGGGGTCTACTGATTGCCATATTTGGGGTCGGGAAGGAATTTTCCTCCAGGGTAGATTGGCTGAGCCTCTGGAGGTTTTTCGCCTTCCTCCGCAGCATGGGGCAGGGATCACTAGCAGGAGGGTCTCTGCCAATTGAAGTCACTAAAACACAGGATTGGGGACTTCAACAGCAGAGTCCAGGGAAGGGGTAGGGACGGTTTTGTGGCCTGCAGCATGCAGGGGGTCAGACCAGATGATCATAATGGTCCCTTCTGACCTTAAAGTCTATGAGTCTATGAGTCTATGAGTCACTCACCATAATTCACCACCAGATGTCAGGGTAGAGCTCATCCTGACTCTGCTTACATCAACATTAAAACTAATTTTAAAACAACCCATTTTAAAAGCACACATCACATTTTGCATAGTAAAAAAAAACCCTGTTAGTTTGAAACAAACTGTTTGCAACCATATACTTTTAAAAAAACCACACCTATGTCTTGCACAGACCCCTAATTCACAATTTAAACATTAAAACTAATTAAAAAACATTTTAAAACACACACACGCTTTTAAAAGCCAATTGCAGAAGGTTACCTTCCACTACAGTGTAAGGGGATGCTGGTACATGGTTATTCTGTTTCCCCCCATGTGTATTTGGGCCTTTGGATTAAGGAACAAGCAAAATTTTTAGTTAGTATTATTCCCCAATTGCATCAACCCCTCTGCAATCTGCGTTATACCTGGTGTTTTTTAATTTAACAGTATAAAGCACAACTATAGTTAAAAATGGGGTTTTATCTGGCCCTGGTGAAAAGCAGCTTGAAGTTGCTGTTTCCATACTACATACTGCAATAAAGATAGGTACCATTATTTAGGCCTTGGCTACACTGGCAATTCACAGCGCTGCACTTGCTGCGCTCAGGGGTGTGAAAAAACACCCCCCCGAGCGCAGCGAGTGCAGCGCTGTAAAGCGCCCGTGTAATCAGTGCCTGCAGTGCTGCACGCTCACTCGCAGCGCTGTGAATCCGCAAGTGTAGCCAAGGCCTTAGTAAGGACAGCAAGGACAAAGAGTGACATTATATAATATATATTTTCAGAGTTAAAACAAGCAACATACCTTGGTTTGCTGTCCAGCAGGTATTCTGGTCAAGATAGTTTCTGTTGAAAGAGGACAGTCTCTAAAAAATGGAGGTTTTTATACCATCCTAACTCTTTGTTTCAAAGTCTATAGTTAGCAGGTTGATTCGATTACTGCTTGTTTTTAGATTTATGCAACCTCGGGCTGCTTCTTAACCCATTACACCCCATCCTCAACCGTCACTTCTTAATTGTTCATTGACCTGAGCAACGTCTTTTCTGTTCACCTTGTCCGCCAGTGACTCCCGCAAGCCATGATCTCCTTCCTCCTCTAGGGGGGTGGATGATGAGAGGCCATCATGCTCATTGGTCTGCCTCACAAGTAGTTGAGTTTCAGGGTCGGGTTGCAGCATATACATCAACAGCTGGGCCAAAGGGCTCCCCTTGGCCACTCCCTCCTCCTCCTTGGAACTGTCGCTGATGTAGTCCTTTCTCCGCAGGCGGTCAAAGGCCCTCGGAGCTAAAACAAAGTCCAAAGTTCTCACGGGTGTGGTGAAGGAGTCCATGTTTCCTCTTAGCGTTTCCATGATTTCTAAAACACACGTTCTTGAAATGAAATGGCCTCTTCCGCGTGGTGCTGGGACTTCTGGGGAAGGTGTTGCACTCTGATTGGTAGAGGGTGGTAGGAGGAGCTCTTAGAGGGGTCACATGACCCTCTTCTGGGCAGGTCACCTTGTCCCAGAACTCCCCCCAATTGGTCAAATCTGCTCTCAGGGAGGTCCTCTGTGGCTGAAATCCATCCTGATAGATAGAGGGCAGTGGGAGGAGTTCTTAGAGGGGTCACACGACCCCACTTCTGGATGGATCACCCCGCCCCAGATCACCCCGATTGGTCAAATCTCCTCTCAGGGCAGTCCTACAGGGGGATAAACCCATCCTGATTGGTAGAGGGTGGTGGGAGGAGTTCTTAGAGGGGTCACATGACATTGTTTGCTTCCAGTCATGTGTCTGTCTTGACCCCAGATGTAATAGCCCCAGGGGGTAGGTCTTAGGGTCACAAGTGGATGGGGCCCCTTATACTACTCATGCACCTGTGGTTTTAAATGTTTCTCACTGAAATATGGCTAAATTTGATTACGGTGTAAAAGCAAATGTATCATTACGGTACTTCTTTGTTAATCAATATACTACATCTTATCAGGAATGTGCACAAGACTCAAGGACTGGGCAAAAGACTATTCCACAGTCTGGTATCTTTCAAAAGAGGAGATTCCAAAATCTAGATGAAATTGGTTAAATTTCAAGATTATTTAAATCTGGAATATCCATTTGGAACAGGGGTAATATGACACACACACACATATGTCACATTAACTATTTTGACCACCAGGCAGCAGAAACTGTCTCTAAAACTATAATGCATGGTATTGAGGGCCTGGCTACTAAAGAAACAGTACACTATTAACAATGTGCACAATATTGCTAAACTGTTTAAACAAAAGAAAAAAATAATAAATTAATTGCAGCAAACAATATGAAGGCAAGAAAAAACCAAATTGGTAAAGAAATTATTTGTATTGCTTATGAGAGTTACATAGTAATTACCATAACCAACTTATCAGAGAACATTAAAAAAAGAAAATTGACTGACATTATTAATAAACAGCTAACTAGCATTGCCCTCAGTGTATAACAAAAACAGGGGTAAATTGGCAATGTGTCAAATTGTGTAGACAATTTTCCTGTTAGCACCAGTCATAATTTGGGGTCAGTAACACAGCATCCTAATTGAGGCACATGTTATTCAAAAAAATCGTGCTCAGTGTCTGGCTATCAACACTGACTCCTGACAGCAATATTTAATAAATAAATTACTATCCATGCAGCAGGTTATCTGGAAGACAGCATCTACAAGAAAAAACAGGACCTACATCAACTACTGGTGTATCATGCAGTAATGCAAACTTGAAAAGCATCACACACTGCTTGTTATGCCAGGAATGTTGCTGACTTCACAACTCCAGTGCATGGCCACAATGGTCTAGGCCAGTGTTTGTCAAAGTTTGGGTTGTGACCCAGTACTGGGTCACGGCATGTAAGGCACTGGATCACCTTGCTCAGCACCCAGGGACCCTAACGGCTCCGGTCAGCACCGCTGACCAGGATATTAAAAGTCCCGTTGGTGGTGCTGCCCAGCTAAGGCAGGCTTGTGCCTACCTGGTCCGACACCGCGCTGCACCCCAGAAGTGGCCAGCAGCGGGTCTGACTTCTAGGCAGGGGGGCCAAGGGGCTCCATGCGCTGCCCCTACTCCAAGCACCGGCTCCGCATTTGGTTCCTCTTCTGGGGCGCAGCGCGGTCCGCGGTGCCAGGACAGGCAGGAAGCCTGCCTCTGCACCCTGGCTGCGCTGCTGACCAGGAGCCACCAAATCATGTCAAACTAATCGGATAGCTTTCTTTGATAGGATAACGAGCCTTGTGGATAAGGGTGAGGCTGTGGATGTGGTATACCTAGACTTTAGTAAGGCATTTGATACGGTCTCACATGATATTCTTATTGATAAACTAGGCAAATACAATTTAGATGGGGCTACTATAAGGTGGGTGCATAACTGGCTGGATAACAGTACTCAGAGAATTGTTATTAATGGTTCCCAATCCTGCTGGAAAGGCATAACGAGTGGGGTACCGCAGGGGTCTGTTTTGGGACCGGCTCTGTTCAATATCTTCATCAACGACTTAGATATTGGCATAGAAAGTACGCTTATTAAGTTTGCGGAGGATACCAAACTGGGAGGGATTGCAACTGCTTTGGAGGACAGGGTCATAATTCAAAATGATCTGGACAAATTGGAGAAATGGTCTGAGTTAAACAGGATGAAGTTTAACAAAGACAAATGCAAAGTGCTCCACTTAGGAAGGAACAATCAGTTTCACACATACAGAATGGGAAGAGACTGTCTAGGAAGGAGTACGGCAGAAAGGGATCTAGGGGTTATAGTGGACCACAAGCTAAATATGAGTCAACAGTGTGATGCTGTTGCAAAAAAAGCAAACCTGATTCTGGGATGTATTAACAGGTGTGTTGTGAGCAAGACATGAGAAGTCATCCTTCCGCTCTACTCTGCTTTGGTTAGGCCTCAGCTGGAGTATTGTGTCCAGTTCTGGGCACCGCATTTTAAAAAAGATGTGGAGAAATTGGAAAGGGTCCAGAGAAGAGCAACAAGAATGATTAAAGGTCTTGAGAACATTACCTATGAAGGAAGGCTGAAAGAATTGGGTTTGTTTAGTTTGGAAAAGAGAAGACTGAGAGGGGACATGATAGCAGTTTTCAGGTATTTAAAAGGGTATCATAAGGAGGAGGGAGAAAACTTGTTCACCTTAGCCTCTAAGGATAGAACCAGAAGCAATGGGTTTAAACTGCAGCAAGGGAGGTACAGGTTGGACATTAGGAAAAAGTTCCTAACTGTCAGGGTGGTTAAACACTGGAATAAATTGCCTATGGAGGTTGTGGAATCTCCATCTCTGGAGATATTTAAGAGTAGGTTAGATAAATGTCTATCAGGGATGGTCTAGACAGTATTTGGTCCTGCCATGAGGGTAGGGGACTGGACTCGATGACCTCTCGAGGTCCCTTCCAGTCCTAGAATCTATGAATAAGATGTAAGTCCACGCCCCAACCCTGCGCCCTAATCCCCTACCCCAGCCCTGAGCCCCCCAAATCTGAAACCCCTTCCTGCACCCCAACCCTCTGCCCCAGCCCTGAGCCCCTCCCATACCCCAAACCCCTCATCCCCAGCTCTTTGGGTCATGGGCATCAATTTTCTTCAACCTGCGACCCCTCATAAAGAAAAGGAGGGGATGACAAGATAATGGATTTGAAGGTACAGTATTATTAAACCATGAGGGAAATTCTCAGGGGAGGGACTCTCAAAGTACCTGCAAACTCATTAAGCTTCACAATAGCCATGAGAAATGGGTATTTTCTCCTTTAACAGATAAATAAATTAAGGCTCCAAAGTTAGGGTTTGTCTACACTGGCACTTTACAGCGCTGCAACTTTGTCACTTGGGAGTGTGAAAACCCCCCCTGGGCGCTGCAAGTTTCAGCGCTGTAACACGACAGTACAGCCAGTGCATCACGGCAGCGCTTTAACGTTGCCAGTGAAGACATGGGCTTAGGTGAGCTGCACAAGCCCATGAGACACCTGGGCTCCAATTCCTAGTTGCCCACCTTAACCCCTCTGTATCACTGCCCCTGCCTGGTGTTTACTGTTGTATCTGCACAGGTATGCCAGCTCTGCCAATAAGATTGTACTCTGCAGCATGTGTTATATGTAGGGTTGATTGTCCTGCAGCAGCAGATTTACAATCAGCCAGGATTTGTTGGCAGAGGGCTCTTTTTCTTCAGAAGACTTATTTGGTTCAGTGTGCAATAATTGTCGTAGCTACTGATGAGTATTTCGTAGAACATTGCAGTAGCTGGAGCTGGACTAGCTTACCATATAGTAACATGAGTTTTCTATTTCTGCTCTCCATGATCAATTTTCACAGCTGCTGACTTTTGCAAAGGTACTTGCAAGACAGAAGTATTAGCAGAAAAAAAGTTGCTGCCACATTTCCCCCTTAAATAGTCTCCAGTGCGTGGACTCAAACTGATTCTACCTGTAACTGCAGCAACTGCTGTCAAATAGGGAGGAGGGGAAGCAGCCCAGCAGACTCCACTTCCTCATTCTTTATCATGGCTGACTCTTGGCAACTCTATATAAGTGATAACATCATAGACAGCACAAGTTTTTTAAATAAATCCTAGCAACTGCAGCTTCATTACATGAACTTCGAGTTGATTTCTCTCTATCACTAGGATACCAAATACTGTTTCTATGTGTAAGCGGGGGAATGGACCTGCTATTGTGGAGAACTTTCCTGGCTTATACACTACCCCGGTGAAATTGGCTAGTGAAAGGATCTGGGTCCTCGCTCCCACTCCTTTACCCAGAGGCCTGCCTGACCTTGAGGGCTCCCCTTTCACTCTTCTGTGTGGCAGAGTCCTTGTAACCCCAACAAGGCTGGGCCTGGGATTCCTGGGGCCTCGACCCCCAACCTTGTCATAGTCACTTAGGACCGGGGCGGCAGGTTATATGGGCCCGTGGTGCCCAGGCTCCAGCAAATTCAGGGCCCAGGGGCCTGGTTCCACCAATGTTCGGGCCAGGTCTCTCCACAGGCCCCACCTGCCGCCCCGTGCACCTGCCCTGGTCCCTCATCTGGTCCCAGTGACATTAACAAGTTACCGGGACCAGATGGAATTCACCCAAGAGTTCTGAAAGAACTCAAATGTGAAGTTTGTAACCTGTCCTTTAAATCGGCTTCTGTACCCAATGACTGGAAGTTAGCTAATGTAACACCAATATTTAAAAAGGGCTCTAGAGGTGATCCCGGCAATTACAGACTGGTAAGTCTAACGTCGGTACCGGGCAAATTAGTTGAAACAATAGTTAAGAATAAAATTGTCAGACACATAGTGCCGCGTGAAAGTTAAGGAGCTCAGACAAGCCTACCAGAAAACCAAAGAAGCAAACGGAAGGTCCGGGGCAGAGCCGCAGACATGCCGCTTCTACACTGAGCTGCATGCAATTCTCGGGGGGGGGGGGGGGGGCGCCACCACTACCCCACCTCTGACCGTGGATTCGGAAGCGGGGGTAATCTCAGCCATGCCTGAGGATTCTGCAGACGGGGAAGATGAGGAGGAGGAGGAGGACGATGAGCTTGCGGAGAGCACACAGCACTCCGTTCTTCCCAACAGCCAGGATCTTTTTCTCAGCCTGACAGAAGTACCCTCCCAACCCCCAGACAATGAGGCCATGGAAGGGACCTCCGGTGAGTGTACCTTTGTAAGTATAAATCATGGTTTAAAAGCAAGCGGTTTTTAATGATTAATTTGCCCTGAGGACTTGGGATGCATTCATGGCCAGTACAGCTACTGGAAAAGTCTGTTAACATGTCTGGGGATGGAGCAGAAATCTCCAGGGACATCTCCATGAAGCTCTCCTGGAGGTACTCCAAAAGCCTTTGCAGAAGGTTTCTGGGCAGTGCAGCCTTATTCCATCCTCCATGGTAGGACACTTGACCACCCCATGCTAGTAGCAAGTAATCTGGTATCATTGCATGACAAAGCCTGGCAGCGTATGGTCCCGGTGTTTGCTGGCATTCAAGCAACATCCATTCTTTATCTCGCTGTGTTATCCTCAGGAGAGTGATATCGTTCATGGTAACCTGGTTGAAATACGGGAATTTAATTAAGGGGACAGAGGTGGCCGTTCCTACTGGGCTGTTTGCCTGTGGCTGAAAAGAAATCCTTCCTGCAGTTAGGCAAGCACGGAGGGGGGGGAGGAATTGGCCCTGAGCTTTTCGCGTTTGGCTAGCAGGGATCTTCCCTGTTACCAGCCACGCGGGGGCGGGGGGGGGGGGGGGGATAAAGCAATCATCCCAGAGAATTGGATGGGGGGGGGGGGTTAGTTTGTTTTGTGCTGCTGAAGGCTAACAGGAAAACCGCAGCAGACAACAGGCTTTGCTTGGTATGTGGGAAAGGAGGGCGCAGAAGCCGAAAGACAATGGCTTACCATGGCCGCATGCAAGCTGAATTCTGTTGCCCGGACCTGCATCTGTGATCTCTAACACCAAAGCCACAGGCACTCAATATTAAGATGGAAAATGCGACCTTGTACGGAAATCACATTTGCTATGTAATGTGAATAGTGTTGTTCACCATGAAAGAGTATAAGCATTATTCTGTAAAATGTATCATTTTAAAAACTTCTCTCCTTTTTTTCAACCCTCCCTCCAGCAGCTGCAAATTTTTCAAGCCTCCCTCCTCCGTCCCAAAGTCTATCTCAGATAAGGCGGCATAGAAAGAGGACGTGAGACGACATGTTCACGGAAATAATGGAATCCACCCGCAATTAAAGAGCTCATTTGAATGAGTGGAAGGACACAGTATCTAAATTTAGGAAAGATGCCAGTGAACATGAGGTCATGAGGGATGCTCGAGATGAGAGGTGGCAGGCTGCAATGCTGGGGCTGCTGCGTGATCAAACGGACATGCTCCGGCGTCTGGTGGAGCTTCAGGAACGGCAGCAGGATAACAGACTGCCGCTGCAGCCGCTGTATAACCTCCCTCCCCCCATCACCATGTTCCATAGTCTCCTCACCCAGACGTGTAAGAACGCGGGGTGGGGGAGGCTTCGTGCACCCTCCCACTCCACCCCAGTGGACAGCCCAACCAAAAGGCTGTCATTACCTTGAACTCTTTTAGTGGCCTTTTCCTTCCCTCCTATCCTCCTCCCAAACCCCACCCGGGCTACCTTGTCAGTTCTCTCCCTCTTTTTATAATCAATTAATAAAGAATAAATTATTTTTAAATGATAGTGACTTTATTTCCTTTGAAAGCAAGCTGTAATTGAAGGGGGAGGGTGGGTTACTTACAGAGAATGAGTCAAGGGGGCGGGTTTTCATCAAGGAGAAACAAACAGAACTTTCACACCATAGCCTGGCCAGTCATGAAACTAGTTTTCAAAGCTTCTCTGATGCGCAGCGCTTCCTGGTGTGCTCTTCTAATCGCCCTGGTGTCTGGCTGCATGTAATCAGTGGCCAGGCGATTTGCCTCAGCCTCCCACCCCGCCACAAAGGTCTCCCCCTTACTGTCACAGAGATTGTGGAGCACACAGCAAGCCGCAATAACAATGGGAATATTGCTTTGGCTGAGGTCTGAGAGAGTCAGTAACGTGCGCCAGTGTACCTTTAAACGTCCAAATGCACATTCTACCACCATTCTGCACTTGCTCAGCCTGCAGTTTAAAAGCTCCTGACTACTGTCCAGGCTGCCTGTGTATGGCTTCATGAGCCATGGCATTAAGGGGTAGGCTCGGTCCCCAAGGATAACTATAGGCATTTCAACATCCCCAATGGTTATTTTCTGGTCTGGGAAGTAAATCCCTTGCTGCAGCGGTTTAAACAGAGTAGTGTTCCTGAAGACGCGAGCATCATGAACCCTTCCCAGCCAGCCCACGTTGATGTTAGTGAAATGTCCCTTGTGATCCACCAGTGCTTGCAGCACCATTGAAAAGTACCCCTTGCGGTTTACGTACTGGCTGCCCTGGTGCTCCGGTGCCAAGATAGGGATATGGGTTCCATCTATCGCCCCACCACAGTTAGGGAACCCCATTGCAGCAAAGCCATCCACTGTGACTTGCACATTTCCCAGAGTCACTACCTTTGGTAGCAGCAGCTCAGTCATTGCTTTGGCTACTTGCATCACAGCAGCCCCCACAGTAGATTTGTCCACTTCAAATTGATTCTCGACTGACCGGTAGCTGTCTGGTGTTGCAAGCTTCCACAGGACTATCGCCACTCGCTTCTCAACTGTGAGGGCTGCTCTCATCTTGGTATTCTGGCGCTTCAGGGCAGGGGAAAGCAAGTCACAAAGTTCCATGAAAGTGCCCTTACGCATGCGAAAGTTCCGCAGCCACTGGGAATCATCCCAACCTGCAACGCTATGCGGTCCCACTAATCTGTGCTTGTTTCCCGGGCCCAGAATCGGCATTCCACAGCTAGAACCTGCACCATTAACAACATGATCTCCAAAGCGCCTGGGCTGGCTGTTTGAGAGAATTCTGTGTCCGTGTCCATGTCCTCATCACTCTCATCGCCGCGCTGCAGTCGCCGCCTCCTCCTTGCCTGGTTTTTCTGGTCCTGGTTCAGCATAAACTGCACAAGAATGCGCGAAGTGTTTACAATGTTCATGACTGCTGTCTTGAGCTGAGCAGGCTCCATGCTTGACGTGATATGGCATCTGCAGTGCAGTGTTCACCCAGGAAAAAAGGCGCAAAAAGGCGCTGTACCCAGAACCACCAGCGACAATGTTTTTTGCCCCATCAGGCATTGGGATCTCAACCCAGAATTCCAATGGGTGGGGGAGGCTGTGGGAACTATGGGATAGCTATGGGATAGCTACCCACAGTGCAACGCTCTGGAAGTTGACGCTAGCCTTGGTACATGGACGCACACTGCCGAATTAATGTGCTTAGTGTGGCCGCGTGCATTCGACTTATACAATCTGTTTCCAAAAATCAGTTTCTGTAAAATCGCAATAATCCCGTAGTGTAGACATACCCTTTGGGAGGATATGATAGAGGTATATAAAATCATGAGTGATGTGGAGAAAGGGGATAAGGAAAAGTTATTTACTTATTCCCATAATACAAGAACTAGGGGTCATCAAATGAAATTAATGGGCAGCAGGTTTAAAACAAATACAAGGAAGTTCTTCTTCACGCAGTGCACAGTCAACTTGTGGAACTCCTTACCTGAGGAGGTAGTGAAGGCTAGGATTATAACAGCGTTTAAAAGAAAACTGGATAAATTCATGGTGGTTAAGTCCATTAATGGCTATTAGCCAGGATGGGTAAGGAATGGTGTCCCTAGCCTCTGTCTGTCAGAGGATGGAGATGGATGGCAGGAGAGAGATCAATTGATCATTGCCTGTTAGGCCCACTCCCTCTGGGGCACCTGGCACTGGCCACTGTCGGTAGACAGGATACTGGGCTAGATGGACCTTTGGTCTGACCCGGTACGGCCGTTCTCATGTTTTTATGTCCCTGCCTGCCCTCTGGGCGGCTGCCCTGATGCTTTGCGCTGTGCTCCCCTGCCGGCTACAAAAGGAAGCAGCGCCGGGGGCAGGCTGAGGGAGGAGGCGAACACATGATGGTAGCCTTCCCCCAGCACCCACCACAGAGGGGCCCGGCCCCTAAGAGCACGTGCAGTGACAGTGGTGGGGGTGAGTGTGCTGCCAGGGGCGAGGGGGGGGGCCCTCCCCCAGAGCTCACTGCTGCCAGCGTGGAGAGGGCTGCGGGGAATGTGGAGTCCTCCTCTCTGGGCCCAGCCCCAGGGCAGCCTGCCTGCACCTCAAACTCCTCATCCCCAGCCCTGCCCCACCCGAGCCCGCACCCCCAGCCAGAGCCCTCACCCCTCCCGCACCCCAATCCTCTGCCCTAGCCCTGAGCCCTCTCCTGCACCGTGAACCTCTCATCCCCAGCCCCACCTCACAGTCCTCATCCCCACCCCTCCTCTACCCCTCCCACACCCCAAATCCCTCACCCCCAGCCCCACCTCACAGCCCTCACCCCAAGCCTCTGCCCTAGCTCTGACCCCCTCTCATACCCCAAACCCCTCATCCCCAGCCCCACCACAGAGCCCTTATGCCCCCACAACCCTCATCCCCAGCCCTCATCCCCCCACGCCCCCTCACATTGTGAAATATAGGAAAACTGTTAAATGCTTACTGTATATTAAAAAATATATCTCAGCTTACAAGGCAGCAGTGGGGGAGGGGTGGGGGTGGGACTTGGACCCATTCTGGACAACACTGAAAATTATACAAACCTGCCACCCCTGCTTAGGGCAGGGGCTAGGGTGTCCCCACTCCGGGATGCTCTCTCCGCCCTGGATGCTTCCCTGACCCACTGATCATTACATACAGTTCAAAGCAAATACAATTTATTAAACAGCAACCAATTTAAAAAAAATAAGGAAAAAATGGGAAAGGTTAAAGGAAAACACATCACCCCGTTCTGTGGCACGGGGACGTCACAACCAGCGTTTCTGGAATGTCAGGGAAGTTCAGTCTGTTCCTCACATGTCCCAGGCTCCTTCTCAGGCCCTGGCTGTGCTGCAGGGTGGGTCAGACACTTCCTCTGGCGGTGGCCACACACCTTCAGGCTCTAGGTGGCAGGGCCCTTCTTCCCAGCATCAGCTCTCCCTCCCCCCATCAGGGTTATGATGCCCCTCCAAGTCTGGCCTGCACGGCCTCTTGGCTGGGGGGTGTCTCCCTGTGCTCAGTCTGCCGCCCAGGGTCCCTCTCCTCTCCCCAGTTGCTCACCGCACCCGGCCCCGGACTGCTCCAGCCCCAGCCCCAGCCCCAGCTCCTGCTCCACTCGGCCTCATCCCTGATGCTGCTCTGCCTCCAGCTCCCTGGGTTGCTTTTCTGGCCTCTCTGGCTCTGGTTGCTGCAGCTCTGCCCCCAGCACAGGTCTGCTCTGCAGGCTGCTTCCGCGTCTCTGCCCCCAGCTCTGCCCGGCTCCCTGGACTGCTTCTGTGGCTGCCATGGCCCAGCTCAGCTCGGGCCCCTGCTCTCTCCTTAGTTCGGCCCCACTCTGTTCCAGCTCACACGGAGGACGGGATCCCTCTGGCCTCCTGCTTCCATTAACCTGCCCGCTCTGTCAATCAGGCTGACCTGGAGCATTGGCCTCTCCTCATTATTCCAGGGGACTGTCAGTCTCAGAGTCCTGATTTCCCATCAACCCTTCCCCTTTCTTTTGGTACTGGGAGCAGCCAACCAAAAAAACCCCACTGAGTTTTAGTAAGGGGCCAACAGTTCCCTTATATATGGTTATGAAAGACTCCAACACAGTTTGCACACAGCCCCACCCTTCCTTTGGCTACAAGAAAAAGTGGCACATACAATAGATGTGGACGATAAAGGGACATTTAAAACCCAGCTGTCAACCTTCATCAAGGGCTTTTTATACTAAATAATATACTGTTTCCTACATACTGGAAACAATATTGGCTCTAGGTACTATCAGCAATGACTGAGCCCCTGGATGTTGGTGCCAACTCTCCTTCACCACTCACACATCATAGATAGTCATGTTCTGGAGAGTTGGGAGTGCAGGACTGCACCTATCCATATGCAAAGGAGATTCTACTGCAGGTAACTGATGGCAGCACTGGGCTCATGCCCCTTTCATATAAAGCAAATTGGGTGATAGGTGACAATATTCATAGAGTATCAGGGTTGGAAGGAACCTCTGCAGGTCATCTAGTCCAACCCCCTGCTCAAAGGGGGACCAATCCCCAGACAGATTTTTGCCCCAGATCCCTAAATGGCCCCCTCAAGGATTGAACTCCCAACCCTGGGTTGAGCAGGCCAATGCTCAAACCACTGAGCTATCCATCCCCCCCCTTGTAACATGGAGATTCAATAGTAATTATACATCTTGAAAGGATCATAGACAAAACATCCCAGGGGACTAGGGATGTCAGAAAAGGACAGCTAGTTATGTTTTGCAAATGTGTTAACTTTCAAAGAACAACTAGAATTATTTACCAATGCCAGGGAAAAGGGCATTTCAAACGAGAGGGGCCAAGTTTGAAAGGAGATCAGATGAGAGGATACAAAAGTAAATAGTCTAGTGAAAACACTGGACAAACCGTCCCTGTGTGTTTCTGACCAGTTGAGTCACTTAAAACTGAAGAGGCAAAGAAAACCCATGGAAACAACATGACTCAAATATGCCAAAATATCTTTATTTTGTATCCTGCAAGAAAAACTTAAGCGAGGACAGATGCAAATGCAACAAAAATAATAAATGCAGGCAGCTGGATGATACTGCCATGATAATCAGTGAGAAAAAAAACCTGAGTTTTTATTTAAAATAGTAACTAATTGCTTAGCCCTTCACCCACAGTAACAAACAGCTGATAAATGGATGAAATGTTGACACAAGTTTACATCCTTAAACTTTAGAAAGAGGCCTGGAAAGTTAAGGAAGGCAAAAGATTTTAAAAACTCTGAATTGCACAGGAGCTGAAGGAATGTACAATACCATCCTCTTTCTCAAAGGATTTAATCTATTTAGGATTTGGATTCTTCCTTCTTTAGAGATCTGCAGGCATGGAGTTGCCTGCAGAATCAATTTCACTGTAGAGAACTGAATGGATATAGTGCTTTTAACAACATTTTGGTTCAAGGCCATGGAATGAGTTCAGCATAGTTTAAATATTTTTGCAACTTCAGCTTTGTTGTTCTGTAGCCATCACATTCAATACAGTTGAGCAGAGCTTTCTGTTTGAGAGCAGATTTTTCAAAGTGCTCTAAAATCCACCAGTGTACTCAGGTTGTTTTGAAAATGACTATGCCTCATTAGGGCCAAATGGTATAGTGAGAGCTTTAATAAACTAGCCACAAAGCAGAGCCTTAAGAACTTTACCAGTGTATGAGATCAGTGCCAATAAAGGCAGAGACAGCACACAACTAAATGTAGTTTTATCTTTCCCATTAGGGTTTCACACGCTACAAATAGAATACTAGAATATCAGGGTTGGAAGGGACCTCAGGAGGTCATCTAGTCCAACCCCCTGCTCAAAGCAGGACCAATTCCCAGCTAAATCATCCCAGCCAGGGCTTTGTCAAGCCTGACCTTAAAAACCTCTAAGGACGGAGATTCCACCACCTCCCTAGGTAATCCATTCCAGGGCTTCAAATCCATTTTGTCCAATTTACCAGGAAGAACACAGCAATAGCAAAACAAAAGCACTTACAGCCAGTTTCCTGAAACCTACTGATTCCTAAGTCACAGAACATTACTTCTGCCCAGTTGCCTGAATGTTACAGTTTTAAGAAGATTAATTTGAGCTCCCTTGGTCCTACATATTTTCTTGCACCCTAATTGTACAATAGTAACAAACAAACACATATGCTAATTAGGGTTATAGTCTCATTTTGCTGTGGAGGGAGTTATGCATCCCAAACTCTGACAACTAGAAGAGGCAAGGAGTGTAATGAGATAGTGGTTGAAACTTCAAAAGGCTGACTGTCCCACCATATCGTTTATCCTTTACACCAAGGTCATGACAGGAGCACTTGCAGCTTAAACAATGAGAAGTATTATTGCTTTGGACACATATTTGAGTCAGTTGTCTTTCTTGCCATTGCACACAGTTGGGTCCTTTCTGACCCCTTCTTCTCCACTGGGGAAGGGAGACACCTTGCAAGAGAGCAAGACGTTCTTTTTTGTTGTTAAGTGCAAAATATCTGCACCTGAATCTGACAAACCGCAAAGGAATTCCTAACTCTATATAGGCAGATGCAAAATTATTTTACACACACAATTTCAGATGAAAAATACACTGGGACATTTTTATTGCACTGAAGGTTGATTGTTTGCATTGAAGGGACACCACATAGGCTGGGCCAGACCAGCATAATGTACATGTTCACAAGAAACTGCACATTTACTTTAGACTTGTAAAGAGATAATAATCCCTTATGTTTACATAGCACCTATAATCCCAAATCACCAAGTGCTTTTATAAACTCTTCAAACAGAGGTCACTCCACCCACTACAAAAATACCATTCTCACTGTATGTAACTGTCCATCCTGCACCACCAGCACTGTTCCCACACATCTGATGAAGGAGAAGTTAAGAATTATTTATTGACTGTAAATGGCAGAGACTATATGGAGGCAGAATGTATTTACCTGAGTTAGTATTTGGCAAGGACATAATTGCCAAAACCCTGTTTTACAAAAAATGCAAAGGAATCTTTAGTGACCAAAAGTAGTCAAGGGTTTTAGATTTATAAAAATACAGGAAATTCAGTCTGGTGGTATAAATATGTTGCATATGTTTATAAGAGTTTCTCAAAAAGGAATTTTAAGAGATTTTCCTTTACTCTTATTTGAAGTCGAATACCCGTTCTCACATTTTGTTTCCCACTGAAGAATTCTGAACAAGGAACATCCCATATAAAAGCAGGTCTTTATGATAGATATAAAAAAGTACGTAGCCAGCTACAGGGAATTGCATATAGAGCTGCTGTCATCTTGTTTAAACTCTCTGACTGAATTTGGAAAAGAAATCTGGTTAGACCACAGAGAAAATCTACATGTTCTAGACAAAGGCAGAAAGGTTGCTGCTGCACAAAGTGGCCAGCTGTAAAGTTCCCATGCAGCGACTGGTGCCAATCTTAAAGCTGTAAGAGGACAGTAGAGGCAGAATTTTAAAAAGCTTAAAAATAGATTAAATTTTCTACCAAGTTTTAAATGCAAGTCAGAGTGATCAAGTCAGAAACTAACCCTTCTACCCAGAAAATCCCACCACCAACTGTAGTGACTATACCTCTTACTAATGAATGTGATATTTTCCCCTTAATTCCTCCACTCTAATTTTAAAACAGACAGACACAATCTGGAAAAAAGGTGAATTTCAGAAAATGGATTCCCTCCATTTACATTGTGAATCTGCCTCAAACCCATACACTAGTTTCCTTCTTTCTGTGCTAACTCCATAGAGCAAAAGAAAAGAGATTTGATTAACCTTAACTAACAAATCTAATCTCAAAAACAAAACATCAGGTTAGGAATTCAGCATATAACTAAAATCAATGCAGCCAAACTTCCCAGAAAAGATAGCTTTTCACTAATTTAATACGTCCTTTGACTGAAACATGTAGAACTTTGAGCACTTAGATTTTTCGTTCCCAAGACTGCACAATATTTTATAGGTTTATAGACTCAGACATCATGTCCTAGAATTTGGTATATAAACATCCTGCTCTAATCAATCACTGTCTGTGGCTCTGATATACAGCAGACCTGGATGAGGAGCAGCACTTAGGCCAACAGAAGCTGAAAGTCGATGGTGATACATTTGGCCCCCAGTGCTGGAAGATCTACTATGCATATAGCATTTGACTTAAGTATCCTTAACATGAAGTGTTTGGGGTCACAGAGGAAAGTAAATACTGGAGGACAGGAGGAATTAAAAGATCCCCATGATAAAGGAACAGTGGAAAACCCATAAGTGCCCATTTCATCAAGGTTTAGTATCCGCTCAAGTAGGTAGTATTGCATAGAGCCTACTTTCCTGAGTCCTCAATGAAGGAGGTATAGAAAAGGCTACTTGCAAGAACTGAGGGGGTCGGGGACAGACTCCCATCTGAACCTGGTTCTTTCAGGACAAGATTAAAAAACAGAAGGAAGTTTGAAAATCGGAACTGGAGTATTTGTAACAAAGGTCATGTTCCACACTCAGTTCACACTGTCGTCCCAAACTGGCTCGTATCCAATTCCTGATCTTCCAGGTCATCTTCACTGAGAGAGAAGTCTTTGTGCTTTGATATCTGGTTGGTGATGCAGTTTGACTCCTGGAACTCGTCATGAACCGGAGAACTGGAATCACTTTGGGTCCCTGGAAGGGTACTTAACTGTTCCCCTTCTGCCATGTAAGACAGAAGATTGTCCAGGATGGGTCGGTTTCTGCAGATTTTAGTCAGAAGATGACTCCTGTGCTTCAGCTGTACAATTAAGTCATCTTTTTTCTGGATAACATTCAACAGCTTCTGAATTGTCTCCTCAGATGAGAGCAGCTTCTGCTGCAGAGCAGTAATTTCTCTTAGAAGAAAACAGAAGAAAAATAGTCTCAAAACAAGGCTACTAAAACGTAGCCATGCACATAACTACTGTTCCTCACTTATTTACCCTCATTCTATAAAAACCTGAAGTGTGTTTCAGTTTCAAAAAAACAGTTTATATAAAATGTTGAAGAAATGATCCCCATATCATTTCAAGCTTCCTGAATCTTTCTCTCATGTCCCTCTCTTTGGGTCTGCTGTTTATGCAGTTCTAACACATCACTGGCAGTGCAAATAGTGATACTTAACTAACACTTTCCATTATAAGACCTTGTTTCTTATAGTTTTGCCAAACTTTAACTTTTCAGGCTGAAATTTTCCAAGCTGGGTGTCTGCCCCTTGGACTGAATTTTTATGAAAGTTTCAACTAAAACAGTTCAGCCACTCTAGATAATGAGTTTAGGGAAAAATACATTGTTTTGCCCACATTAAAAATTCTTACAACCATTTCTTTGAGAAGCCCTGCAACAGGAATATGAAATTTGGCAAGGGAGATCAACTCATTAATACAAGAACTAGGGGTCATCAAATGAAATTAATAGGCAGCAGGTTTAAAACAAATAAAAGGAAGTTCTTCTTCACGCAGCGCACAGTCAACTTGTGGAACTCCTTACCTGAGAAGGTTGTGAAGGCTAGGACTATAACAGAGTTTAAAAGAGAACTGGATAAATTCATGGTGGTTAAGTCCATTAATGGCTATTAGCCAGGACGGGTAAGGAATGGTGTCCCTAGCCTCTGTCTGTCAGAGGATGGAGATGGATGGCAGGAGAGAGATCACTTGATCATTGCCTGTTAGGTTCACTCCCTCTGGGGCACCTGACTTTGGCCACTGTCGGTAGACAGGATACTGGGCTAGATGGACCTTTGGTCTGACCCGGTACGGCCTCTCTTATGTTCTTATGTTAACTGATGTCAGGGAGGTGTGTTTTGCTGTAACTGTAAAAAATTGCCTACATGTGGGCAAGTTAAAAGCCAGTGAAAACTGTAGTTTGCACATGCTCAGTAGAGGTGTGTTAGAAGCTGGCAGCTAAATTCTCCAAAGACTATCTGCACTGAGTATGCTCCATCTCCATACAGCTGCTACATGCTGACTGGACTGCACATGTCCTCCACCATGATATTGTGACTGAGCAGAACTTTTCCCGTCCTTGCACCTCTGTTGTAGCACCAAGCTCCAGAATTTGGAGACACTTGCTCCTTTTGCTTTCATCCTGCTAGCATCAAGGGAGCAAGGAGGTGGCAGAAGCAACCTTACTCACTCCTTTGTATCTGAGGAACAGAGGAAGGACACAGGCTGGAAGCAGAAGGGAACAGGGAGATAAGTGGATATGCATGTAAGACAGGGAGGAGAACAGCAGATGGGGACAGAAGGGTCTGTAATCACTAGAATATACTCTCCCCTGGAACCTAGAACTGAACCCAGGATTCCTGAGTCTCAATATTCCTCTGCTGGAATACTGGGATTGGTACTACCCAGCAGATACCCATTTTACTAGTGGGATTGGTACTATCTCTTCCCCTCTAATCGGTCCACATACAGGAGAACAGCCTACTAATGCTACCAGATGTTCAATTAACTCAGGCGGTAGAAGTCTGCAGTTTGAGCTAAAGGTCCTGACCCTGCTAGTGACACATTTGATGGTGAATATAGTTCGCATGAAGGTATTTCTATTGTTTCAGTTTGCTTTTAAAAATTTTAAGAAAACACATTAAAAGAACACCAGGGTTTCAAAGTAAAGCATTGAATAGTTAGGAAATACCAGAATTAAGGAATACATGATCAAATACTTTTTTTCCCTCAGAAGCCCTGTCTTAGCGTGCAGGATGAGCCATGCTCAGGAAAATCACCATCATGCATGCCTACAAGGGGACTGACTTAGAACTGCACAAGCAACCTTAGGTTTGGTATTTCCTAATTTGACTTGGCAACCTTTACTACAAAACATGGGCATAACTTTTCCCTACCACTGTTCTCAGAAGATCAAATTAAACTTTCCAAAACAAATTCGGCCTGAGACAGAGACCTGGTATGAAGAAACTTCATCTTTGAGCTAAATTCAAGTGTAGTATCAGCAAAGTAACAAGCAACTGAAAATAGAGACCTCTAATGAGAAGTTAAACAACCTGAACCGAAGAAGCTCTGTTGGCTATTGTACACTACATCAGTCATAGTCATATCTGGATTGGGGGGGGGGGGCACAAGATGGCTTTTGCCAAGATTAGAAGTTAGCAATCCAGTGACATCCTTTCCATACATTGCTACCAGCAGCCCAAAGCCCACGGGACCGTCAATCCTGTGGCCACGCTCCTTTGAGCGCACGTTTTACCTCGGCCGAACCCCTACTCCCCAGCACCTGGGGCTCGCAGCAGGACGGTCCCCGCGCCCAAAGCCGGGGCTGGGCCAGTTCGGATTTCCCTGCCACCCTCCTGAACTCCGGGCCTCCGGGCCGGTCTCACCGCGGGGCCACGCCACCGACCGGCCCGGCCCGGCCCAGCCCCGCCCCGGGCTGTCGGCCCCCGGGGGGTTACACATTCCCGCAGCCCAGCCTTCCCCCGGCCTGGACGCGGGCCCGGGCCCGGGACCGAGCGGCGCCGCGCCCGGGGGCGGCCGGGCCGGGCCGGGCCGGGAGGAGACGCCCGGCGCTGCCCCCGGCGCTACCTGTCCTTGGCAGCCCCCAGCTCGCGCAGCGCCGCGCGCAGCTCGCCGTCCTTGCGGATGAGACTCTCCGCCTGGCCGCGCCCCGTGCGCTCGGCCGCGCCCAGCCGCCGCTCCAGCTCCGCCACGCGCCCGTGCAGCGCCGCCAGGTGCGCATTGGCCTCGCGGATCTGTCCGGCCGGTGGCGCCCACATGTCGGCCGGGCCCGGCTAGGCCCTCCGCGGCTGCGGGCTCCCGCCCCGCTCGGCTCCGCTCCTCGGCCGGCGGGGCGGGGCGCGGCAAGCCCCGCCCCAGCCAGCCCGCTCCATCCTGGCCTGGACCCGGGCTTTGGGGACAGGGGTCGCTGTGAGGGCAGTGTGGCCCTTTGGGGGTAGGGCGATGCTCCTCCCCGAGAGAGGAGCCCTTTGGGGCAGAGCAGGGCCACTGGCCTGGGGTGGACCCCTTGGGGGCAGAGGGATGCCCCCTCCCAGCAGACGGTCCCTTTTGGGAGCAGGGGGTGCTTTGAGGCAGGTGGATGGCACCCTGGGAAAAGTGGGGCTGGGGCACCCTAGGAAGAGGGGTGCTTTGGGAGTAGTGGGGTAGGGCAGTGGTTTTCAAACTGCGGGTTGCAACCCAGTACTGGATCGCAGAATATAAGGCACTGGGTCATGGTGGCTCTGTTCCCGTCGGGCATGCTGCCTGGCTAAGACGGGCTAGTCCCTACCTGTTCTGAAGCGGCCAGCAGCAGGGCCGGCTCCTAGGCAGAGGGGGCACAGGGCTCCATGCACTACACCGGCTCTGCACTCCCATTAGCTGGGAACCGGCCAATGGGAGCTGGAGAGGTGCCTGCAGGTGAGAGCCACGCGAAGCCACTTGTGTGTCTCTGTCTAGGAGTCGGGCCTGCTGCTGGCGGCTTCCGGAGCGTAGCGTAGTCTGTGGTGCCAGGACAGGCAGGAAGCCTGCCTTAGCACCTCCTCTGCACCGCTGACCGGGAGCCGCCTGAGGTAAGCCCGGGCCCCAATCCCACACCCCAACCCTCTGCCCCAGCCCTGAGCCCCCCCCCAAACTTGAGCCCCCTCCTGCACTCCAATCCCCTCATCCCTGGCCCCATCCCAGAGTCTACACCCTGTGACATTTTGTACCTTGGGGGAATACCCTGCACCCCCATGTTCATCCTTATAATATGATTGTGTGGTATCGAATGCAAAGTTTGTCCTGTCGGGTGTCTTCGGAAGGCTCATGATGCACTGAACATAGTTGTTATAGTAATGTTATAGTAATTGTTGTTATAGTAATGTTTGTTATAGGGTGTAATTTCATTTATATAGTTATGAGGCTGAAAATGCATCCTCATGGCTTAAACAAGCCCAGGCAGAACTCTCTAGGAATAGAGGGGCCGTTCACACCTCATCAGGGCACGTATGGGACAAACCCAGCCCAGCCTCACAGGAACAATGGACACTGGCCTAGGCAGCAACAAAGGATCTGTTGGACTCTCCAGTGAGTCACCCCCCTTCCCTTGGTCAGTCAGGGGACTACAATGATGTAATGCTCACCTGACTGTGAAGGGGGAGGGAAGCAAAGCCAAGAAGGAAGAAAGAACATGATAGAAGGGAGAGATGTTTGCCATGCTCTTCCTCTCTCTTCCACCTCCATCTACAGACATCACCAGCCAGCGACTGAAGCGCTGATCAAAGGGGAGAGCCTGGCTGAAGGGCAACCAGACAGCCTGTGGTGAGAAGCATCTAAGTTTATAAGGGCACTGAAAGTGTTAAGATCACCTTAGAATGTGTTTTGCTTTTATTTCATTTGACCAAATCCAACTTGTTATACTTTGACTTACAATCACTTAAAATCTATCTATTGTAGTTAATAAATTGTTTGTTTATTCTACATGAAGCAGTGTGTTTGGTTTGAAGCGTGTCAGAGACTCCCCTTGGGGTAACAAGCCTGATACATATCAATTTCTTTGTTAAAAATTGACAAACTCATATAAGCTTGCAGCGTCCAGTGGGCATAACTGGACACTGCAAGATGGAGGTTCCTAGGGTTGTGTCTGGGACCAGAGATATTGTCTAGTGTTATTCGGTTGCACAATCCAAGGAACAGCTTATATGCCACAGGCTGTGTGTGAACAGCCCAGGAGTGGGGTTCTCACAGCAGAGCAGGGTCAGGCTGGCTCCCAGAGTCCAGGATTGAAGTGACCTAGCAGATCACCGGTCCGGATAACACCAGGGGAACGTCACAGACCCCCAGCCACAGACCCCCTCCTGTACCCCAACCCTCTGCCCCAGCTCTGTTGAGTCATGGGCATCAACAATTTTCTTCAACTGGGTCTCCAGAAAAAAAGTTTGAAAACAACTGGTGTAGGGGAGTGCTAACTTGAAAGATCCTTACAAATATCTTTTGCCCAATTTCACCTCATTTCACTTTTGATAATACAACAATTTAGAGAGTGAAGGGGTATACTCACTGTTTGTGAATTGGTTAGAGGGCAGCCAGAAAAGCAATGTTCAAGAAGTGTGGAAAAAGCTGGATTTATATAGCTTCTGTTTTACATTAATAAATAATGCATAAAATTTCCAGTCCATTTCTATGCTAGCAGGGCACTGTAGTTGCTCTGTATTTCTCTTCCATAAAGCTCTTTCCCAGAACAAGACACACACTTGTTGCAGGAAAGGAAATGTTTTACAGTTTGATTGGGGCACAAAGTTTAGCAAGAAGAGAGTTCCCTGACAGCAATTTCACCATAGAAACAAACACACACCAGTTGCTTCAGCCTGATCACAGTGGCAGTATTGGACTAACGTACAGATTCTACAGTGTGGAAGGATGGCTTTTTCTCATGGCTCAAACGCATTCCTCAAGTTTTACAAGTTTACAATAGGTATGTCTATGCTGCGCCTGGAGTGAGCCTCCAGGTGGGGCCCAACAGATTTGAGGTAGCAGGACTTATGTTATCATGCTGCACTAGCCTGAGGGGGCGGGGGGGGGGGGGAGGTGAGAGCCCAAGCTGCAACATCTAAACAACGCCTACGGCGCCTATGGTCGCTATTATTTTTAACACAAATGACATGACATATAAAGCCTCAAATCCCAACATGCAGTGCCTCCTCTCGATAGAAGTGGCTGGGCTGCACAAAGCTGTTTTGATGTTGTGGGAAGTAAACCCTGATTGTGGGAAAGCCCATTTCCTATAATTCTTTAAACTCCAGGCCCTGAGCTACTGGCCTCTGTGCTGAGACAGTAAACAATCCTTTACAAAATAGAAGGTCTTGTGCCCTCATAGTTCTCTCTGGGTAGAGCCTCACTTGTAAACTCAAACTCCTGCTCTGGCTCAGTGTCTCACTAAACCAGACAATGCTGGTCTCTTTCCACCCGGGGAAATTCAATATACAGAGCGATGCTTGTGACGGCTGGAGCCTTGAACCTCCTGCACAGAGATGCCTACAAGTCGGCGGCAGTGAAGGGTTAACTCCTCCGCGCAGCAGAGGGGAACGGCCACCCGGGGGTCCGTCAGGCGGATTCTTGCTCTGCCCCTTCCCGAATCCATTTCCTGACCGAGCCCAGCCCCCTCCTGCAGGGACCGCCGGGGCCCGGCCGCTCGGCCTCGGGGCAGCGACACAGCCGGGCTCCGGGGCCGGGCCTCGCCCTGCGCATGTGCGCGCCTGGCTCACGGAAGCTCTTTCACACCCAAGGCACCAGAGACGCTCGCGAGAACGAGAGGAAGTTGTCGCGAGAGCCTACGTGGCCCGCGAGTTCTCGCGGTGTTTTGGTTCGTGCCCTTGCGGAGCCGCTGTCGCTGCCATGGTCGGCTACTGGGAGATCCCGGAGGGGACCGACTGCGTCCGCAAGGCCTGGATCACCGGCCGCATCGGGGCCGCGCTGGGTGAGGAGACCGGGCTGGCTCGTCCCCTCCGCCCGGGGCGGGGCCTGTCTCGGCCGGGCCGCTCGCCCCGCCCCCCGCCTCCGCCCTGGCTGAGCCCGCCTGGCCCCGAGCTCGGCTAGCGCGAGCCTCTGCTGCCGCCGCGTCTGTCCCCGCGGGGGTGGCCAGGCTCGTGTCCGGGGGCTCCTGCCCCCTCTGGCTGAGCCCTCGCCGGCTCCGTTGGCGAGCGGGACTCCAGGAGCTGGGGCTTTAAGCACTGCAGGAAATCTCCCGAGAGCAGCCGGCCCTGGGAAAGGCGGCTTGAAAACTCAATCCAAACAATTACACGCAAAAGTGGTAGTCCTTAAAGTGGTATTGAGGGCTGACAAAGTCAGACACTTAAGATGAATGCAAAGTCCAAACTTAAAAGATCCTGCAGTGTTCACTCGGTCACATTGCCTGTACGTCAGGGGTCGGCAACCTATAGCAAGCATGCCAAAGTTGGCACGCGAGCCGATTTTTCCTGGCACGCGGCGTGGGCTGAGCCGCTCAGCCCGCCCCGCTCTGGAGTTCCCGCTGCCGGCTCCTGCGGGACCTGCCGCGGGTCCAACTCAGCACCTGCTGCTGGCCTGGGGGGAAGGAACCCCTGGCTGGCAGCGGGCTGAGACCCCGGCTGGCAGGAGCTGGGGGCAGAAACCCCAGAGTGGCGGCGGGCTGAGCCAGTCGCTGCTCTGGGGTTCTGGCTGCTGGTCCCTCGCAACCAGGGGTCTCTACCGCGCAGCTCCACTCACCTTGCTTCTGATTGGAGGCTCTCTTGCAGACAGGGTCCAGGCCTCCAGCCCTGCTCAGGCCTACCAGCCACCTACTCCACTCACCTCAGCTGTCAATCTTGGTTTCCAACCTTGCTCATCCTGCTTTCGGGCCTGGAGTCCCAGCAGGCCACCCTTTACATATAACAGTAGTTTGGTTATATATTATAGACTTATAGAGAGACCTTCTAAAAAGCGTTAAAATGTATTACCGGCACGCGAAACCTTAAATTAGAGTGTATAAATGAAGATTCGGCACAGCACTGCTGAAAGGTTGCCAACCCCTGCTGTACATAGTATTTTCTATGTCCAGATTCCCTTTTAAATGTAATCTTTACTGTAAAACTTAGACTATGCAGGGTGGCCAAACTAGCACTAAAAGAGCAATATTTGCTTTTGAATGGCATGATGTGAGTTCTTGTGTTTTTTTTTTTTTTATATATCTATTAAAGTTAGAAGTGCTCTGTTTGCTTGCATTAAGTAGTGTCAGTAAAAGAGCACTAATTCATTACTTTAATGGCAAAATGAAATTTTATTTCATTCTTAGAGCAAAAGTGATTTGCATCTGCCTGCCTCGGTTTCCCCATTGATAAATGAGATTAACATTTGCCTCATAAAAAGCGACAAAAGTGGCACTTTATAGACTAACAGACGTATTGTAGGTGATGTCTGACGAAGTGGGTATTCACCCACGAAAGCTTATGCTCCAATACGTCTGTTAGTCTATAAGGTGCCACAAGACTCTTTTTACAGATCCCGACTAAGACGGCTACCCCTCTGATATTTGCCTCATAAGGATATTTTACTTTTAATGGGTGAAATGCTTTGTGATTCTGAGAGGAAAAGAGTGAAGTATTATTGTGTGGGGAATGGTCAAATGCTGCATCCCTCTTTTTGATTCCCTTAATATTTATTACTTTTAATTAATGCACAAGCACTTTGCATATCTGTAAAAACAACAAGGAGTTTGGTGGCACCTTAAAGACTAGCCAGCTACTCTCAGTCACTATTCAAGCCCAGATTAATGGTGTTAAATTTGCAAATGAATTTTAGTTCTGCTGTTTCTCTTTGAAGTCTGTTTCTGAAGTTTTTTTGTTCAATGATAGTGACTTTTAAATCTGTAACAGAATGACCAGGGAGATTGAAGTGTTCACTTACTGGCTTATGTATGTTACCATTCCTGATGTCCGATTTGTGTCCATTTATTCTTTTGCAGAGGGACTGTCCGGTTTGGCCAATGTACATGGCAGAAGGGCATTGCTGGCACATGATGTCATATATAACATTAGTGGATGTGCAGGTGAATGAGCCCTTGATGGTGTGGCTGATGTGGTTGGGTCCTTTGATGGTGTCGCCAGAGTGGATAAGGGAAAGAGTAGGCAACAAGGTTTGCTACAGGGATTGGTTCCTGGGTTAGTGTTTCTGTGCTGTGGTGTGTAGTTGCTGGTGAGTATTTGCTTCAGGTTGGGGGGTTGTCTGTAAGCAAGAACTGGCCTGCCTCCCAAGGTCTGTGAGAGTGAGGGATCATTTTCCAGGATAGGTTGTAGATCGTGGATAATGCGCTGGAGAGGTTTTAGCTGGGGGCTGTATGTGATGGCCAGTGGTGTTCTGTTGTTATCCTTGTTGGGCCTGTCCTGTAGTAGGTGATTTCTGGGTACCCGTCTTGCTCTGTCAATCTGTTTCCTCACTTCCCCAGGTGGGTATTGTAGTTTTACGAATGCTTGATAAAGATCTTGTAGGTGTTTGTCTCTGTCTGAGGGGTTGGAGCAAATTCGGTTGTATCTTAGGGCTTGGCTGTAGACAATGGATCGTGTGATGTGTCTTGGATGGAAGCTGGAGGCATGTTCCTGACAGCTTGTAGTCCATCCTCACGTGGAATATTGGTGTAAAGTGCTTCTACATCATCACCAGCAACTACACACCACACCACAGAAACACCAACCCAGGAACCAATCCCTGTAGCAAACCTCGTTGCCTACTCTGTCCCCATATCTACTCTAGCGACACCATCAGAGGACCCAACCACATCAGCCACACCATCAAGGGCTCATTCACCTGCACATCCACTAATGCTATATATGCCATCATGTGCCAGCAATGCCCCTCTCCCATGTACATTGGCCAAACCGGACAGTCCCTCCGCAAAAGAATAAATGGACACAAATCGGACATCAGGAATGGTAACATACATAAGCCAGTAAGTGAACACTTCAATCTCCCTGGTCATTCTATTACAGATTTAAAAGTCACTATCATTGAACAAAAAAACTTCAGAAACAGACTTCAAAGAGAAACAGCAGAACTAAAATTCATTTGCAAATTCAACACCATTAATCTGGGCTTGAATAGGGACTGGGAGTGGCTGGCTCACTACAGAAGCAGCTTTTCCTCTCCTGGAATTGACACCTCCTCATCTATTATTGGGAGTGGACTACATCCACCCTGATTGAATTGGCCCTGTCAACACTGGTTCTCCACTTGTGAAGTAACTCCCTGCTCTCCATGTGTCAGTATATAATGCCTGCATCTGTAACTTTCACTCTATGCATCTGAAGAAGTGAGGTTTTTACCCACGAAAGCTTATGCCCAAATAAATCTGTTAGTCTTTAAGGTGCCACCAAACTCCTTGTTGTTTTTGTAGATACAGACTAACAGGGCTACCCCCGATACTTGACACCATGCATATCTGTAGTACTTTTCATCCTAAATAATCTCAAAGTGATTTGTAAATTGTAAAGGGATCACTTCACTTACCTCTGACATGTTATCACTTCAGGAGAAGACTGCAGTAGCTTTTTTAGCAATGTAAAACAAAACTACAGCTAGTTTATGTCCGTGAATAAGTTGTGGTAGAAGCATGCAGTTAATGGGATGTCCACACATGGAATTTTTCAGGAATGGCCTTTAAATTCATACCCTATCTGAGTCCTGGTTTACATTTAACTATGTCACACAGGGTGTGAAATTTTAAGTGATCCTAACCCCCCACTGTAGATGCAGCTAGGTCAGCAAAATAATTTTTCCAACCACCTCTTAAGGGGGTGATTTTTGGAGGTGGAGGTGGATCTGATCTGCCCCCTGCTGCTTCAGAGCTGGCAGCAGACACAGAGCTTCCTGCAGCCAGGCGAGGTACCTGGAGGTAGGTCTGATCCCCACTGCCCCCGAGCAGCTATGCAGGAGAAGAGGAAGTCCTGCCCTCTGTATCCCACTGGATTAGCAGTTGGGGCTTGGTGAATGGTAGGATCCCCCAGCTGGGGCACCCCATTGTTCCCTCTCCCCTACCCCTTCAGTAGCTAGATTTCATGGGGAAGGTCTAATTTCACAGTCCGTGATGTGTTCTTCAAAGCAGTGAATTTGGGAGGGCCCTAATCATAAGTGAGTGAAAGTTCAGGGGAAGCAATTTTCATTTTAGTTTTTGCTTCAGTTAACACATATTTAACTTGAATGCCCAATGAAGAGTCTTTGATAAAGAGTGAACATCTTTAAAATGTGAGCACTCAATTCTGGATGGTGCAGAGCAATCTGGTCCAGTCCAGCAAAGCACCTAAGCACGTGCCTGACACTCTTCTGGATTGAGCCTTGAGAACTTGCAGTAAACTCTGATGCCCCCCAACAAGTCCTCCAACAAAGCCTGGAAGCTCAGACTTGATATTATTAAAATAAAAACACAAGCAACAAAAGACTTTATTCAGAGTAACTACCTTCTTTCTCAACAAACCACAAAACTCCTTTACCTTTCAGGCCTTCTGTATGCATTAGAAAGAAGCAAAAAAAAAAAAAAAAAGGGGGAGGGGCAGGGTTAGAAACCCAATTTAAAATAAAATCCTTTAAATTGCCCTGTAGCATCAGTATGACTCAGCCATGCATATCTTGCTTTTGGTGGAAGATCAAAGGTGTGGCTGTACCACTAGCCTAGTAAATCTTCTTGAGCTTCAGTGCAGGGGATGACAGGCCCTTAGAATGCAAATGTAATTTTATTTTCTAGCTTTACTCTTGCACCTTCATATTGCTTGAGATACAGCACAAACAATGCATAACATTGGGCTTTAGATGGTTAGGCTGAAATCCTGGCTCTATTGAAGACAGTGGCAATAATTCTCTTGACTGAAATGAGGCCAGGATTTCACCCGTAGTCTCTTGTGCATTACTCTGGTGATCGAAGTAGTGGAGGTTTCTGGTGCACATTGGGCCATGTAGGTCAAGCACAGTAATAAACAAGCATGTTTTGTGCTCATGGAACCTGCATTCAGGTTGTGTTTCTGCACGGGCTCTGACCTGCCACTCATTAAAACTGTTTTCCCTTTTGTAGGCTTGGTTGGTTCGGCATATCATATTGTATTGATCCAGCATGAGTCAGTCTTTAAGGGTGTGCAAACGGCAGCTACGGGCACTGTCACAATGGGTAAGGAGACCTTGCTTCTTTCAGCAACTGAGTTTCTTGTCTGAAGATGCCTTCATTCAGCTAAATGGACAGCCCATTGTTGAAATTATTGGCCTCTCAAGTAGGGTGACCAGACGTCCCGATTTTATTGGGACTGTCCCGATATTTCCTTCTTTGTCCTGCGTCCCAACCGATGTTCAGTCAGGACACTGGACAAAAAAGCAATTTTGCCCTCTGCTCCGGCGCTCACGCCCCCCACCCCCACCCCGACTCTGCTCACTCCTTCCCCCATTGGATCCCTCCATGGAGGGAGGAGGTTAGGAGGAGGGATGTGTGGAGGGGGGATGGAGGGAGGAGGGTCGGGCATCTACCAGGAGCGTGGGAGGGGAAGGGAAAGTTGCCGCAGCTGCCAGGGGCTAGCTGGGCATGGCCCGGGCTATGTGCAGGCAGCATCCGGGGCTGGCTCTGGCCCAGGTGGGCAGCGCGGACCGGGGGCATGGGCCGCCGGAGACACGCGGCGGAGAGGGGCTGTGGGGGCGAGACTTGTTCCAGGCGGGGCGGCCGGCGGACAGGGGCGAGGGGCCAGCTGGGGTCCCCATAACCCATAAACTTCCCTGCCGCGACCAGGGAGCCCTGCGCCTCTCCTGCTCGGCTGCGCTCCAGCAGCTCGCCCTGCCGGGAAGGAGCCGCTGGAGTGCAGCCGAGTGGGAGAGGCGCGGGGCTCCCTGCCAGCAGCGGGACGCACAGCATGTGCCCATGGCGGGCTAGGGGGCGGGAGGCTCTGCGGGGCTAGGAAAAGCCCTGGCTCCCGCCCGTTGCCCAGCCGGGAGCCCCTCGGGAGACCGGCCGCCGCTGTGGCTCGGCTGTGCCGGCCCCCGCACGCCCACGCCGCCCCCGGGGTCCCCGGCTCACATGCACCGCCGCTGTCCCGTGGCCAGCCCCGAGCTCGGGGGCTCCTGCAGCCACTTCCATGGGAGAGACAGCTTTGTCCCTGCCCGATCCCACTACAGGGCTCTGCCTCCTTACACCCATCCAGCCTGTGCCCTGTCCGGGTCCCCGCTGGAGCCGTACGCCCTCGCCCACCCGGACTTCTTTGCTTCCCAGCGCTTCTTATCAGTCCCCTCCCTCACCCCCCCATGCCCTCTTTATCCCCAGCCCCCTCTGCATCGGGGCCACCTTTTGCCCTGGGGTGGGCAGCGCGTGCTAATGCCCCCCGCCCCTGCGAAACTGCCTTTTTGTGATCTGGTCACCCTACTCTCAAGTAAAGTGACTGGTGAGGCAGGTATGGTCTGGTGATTTTGTGCTGGAGACTGTCCCCAGGTTTGCCACTGACTTTATGTTGGCCATTAGGTAACTCAAACTTCACCACTCGGTCTCTGAGTTCCCATCTGTAAAATGTTTACATGCACAAACTTGTGTAGTGTGAGGCTTAATTAATTTTGGTGAGGTGCTTAGAGATCTTCGTATGAAAGTTTCTGTGTAAATTCAGGACATTATAGTTGGTGTTTCCTTTCAGCCATATTCTTTGTTCCCTACTGCTACTCTTGAAATGTCAAATTAGTCTGGGTATAAATTACATGTTTTGAGGTGGATCATTTAATATCAGTAACTGTAAGTGATGGCTTAAGGAGCTGCTGTGTGGATTCAACACTCACTGTATTGGTATAACTTAAAACTGAAAAAATTTAGCCTATGTCTACACTGGCAACTGAATGACAAAACTTTTGTCTTTCAGAGGTATTAACTCCGCACCCCCCCAAAAAAGACAGTAGTTTTGCCAATGACAAGCACCGGCGTGAACAGCTCTTTGTCGGCAGGAACATTTTCCTGCTGACAACGCTAACGCCACTCGTTGGGGCTGGAAGCTTTTCGTTGGCAGGAAAGCCGACAAACGACGGCTATACTGCATACCTTTTAGAGACACAGCTGTAGCAATAGTCCTGACACTAAAAGCTGTGTAGTGTAGACATAAGCCTTACTCCTTACAGTTTGGAATCTCAAATATAAAACTTGAATTTTCAGTGTCTCCATGAAGGTTGTTCCACAGAAATCGCAAACAGCCAGAGCTGGAGGGAAAAATTTCATGGAAGCAAATCCCATACTTTCCTACTTCTTGTTAGCACTGATAATCCCATGCCTTCTGGTCGATGGGGTCTCCTTCTGGTCCCTTCCCTCAGATGACTATTCCAAACCAATCTCTGCCATAATACTTGTGCAGTATCTTACCTCTGTCTGCATTGGAGGTACGCGGGTTCTCCTCTTGCTTCTTCTGGAGGTCACATGCTGCCAATTTTCTTCCCCGTTCTGCACTGTCCTCTCTGATTCTTCAGCATGCTGTGCCTGCAATACCAAACGCTGACTTCTATCCAGAAACTCTTCATTTTCTCTGATGCGCGCAGGGTTGATACTTGGGTCTGTAGTCCTTTAACCTTCCAATAGTCTCTTCCACATACAGGCGAAGTCACTTCTATCCTCTGGGAGAAAGACAAACGTGGCACATCCTGTGCAGGTCACAACAGCTGATCGCTCACTATCCATATTGTCTTTCTTCTACAAGCCTCTTCAGATGTTGTACTTACTGCTCACAGAAGCCTGAAAGGCAAAAACTCTGTGGGAACTCCCCCCATGCACACTTCCTCTGTTCACAGCTCACTCAGTTCACAAGTGGCTGCTGTTTTTACTAAGGCTTCTGGCTCAAAGCAGTTGCCCCAACTCAAAGCTTTCCCTTCAATCAACCACTCAAGGCCCACCTGGAACAAAGCACTCCCAAATTAATCTTTTCAAACAAACCACCACACAATCAAACAGTCATGCTTTTCAAACAAACACATGGTCAAACAGTCCCTGCAACTAGCGCTAGTTAAGGAAATGGTCACAGCAGACAGACACTCGGCTATTCAACCACCAGCTCACAATACAGCCCCTCTAATACAGCACTCACTGTAGCGCCTCTTGGACGGTTCTCAGGCAAACTCCCTCTGTTTGCTTCTCTGTTCGCACTAGGTGGCTCCTTGCCTAAGCTAGCCAGTGAGCTGGCCAGGGAGGCGCTATGGGATATTCTGATGTGAAGCTCCATCAGTCTCTTCTGTTGACACACTTGTGCTCTGGATAAATAATGAAAGCATGGCCCAATGACTCTTGTAAGTGTTTATCCACAGTGAAATAGTAATTTGGCCAGAGGGAGAATGGGAATCAAGCTGTAGTTCAGTGGTTAGGGTACCCACCTGGAAGGTGGGAGACCCTGGGTCCAGTTCATTGCTCCAGTCACTTTCTCATTAGTTATCCACAATGGAGCAGCTTCAGCAGGAGAGAGTGAGTGCACCTAACATCAGAATAGCCCATAAAGACCCCAGTTCAAATCCTTTCTCCCCATCAGGCGGAACCTGGTTATCCCAAAGCCCAGGGAGTGCTCTAACCACTGAGCTAAAAGTTACAAGGTGGGTGTCACCATCTCCACATCTCCCTCCAGCTGGATTTGAATGAGAACTAATCTTGTAAGCGGTCTCTGAGCATCCATTCCTACTGTATTGGGCCCCTTAAGTGGCTGAATGCTTGTCCTTCCCTGGTTCGTGAATCATTCTGGGGCATAGGCCGGAGTAGGTGTCTGGATGCTTATGTAATGAGGGACCAATGCATATACCCAGAAGTAGGATTTTTCAAGCCCTGTCATCTAGGCAGCTTAGCTGACTGGACCTAGTTGAGTTGCAGTCCTTCCTCAGACACTTCCTTGGAAGATTCAGTGCATATATTGGGGGAAATGCTAGCAAGAAAGAGTGCGGAATAGTGGAGTGGAGTATAATATTAGTGACTATTGAAAACCCTTTAGGAAATTAATAATCCCTTTAGCAGTCCTCACTCCTGAAAAGGAATTTGTTGATCATTATTCATAAGGCCACCCAGTAGTTTGGAGGTAGGTGTTCTGCATTACTGCATGAGATGCTGTATTTTGATTCCCAGGTCCAAGATGGCAGAAGCATGGAGGCTGGGGTTGCGTGCTCAGTCTGTTGGGATAGTTTCATGTTCTCTAATGCTCTTTTTAGCAAGAACTGGCATTGATAAGCTCTAATTGAAAACTGTTGCAGAGCCTTGTATTGTAATGCTACGTCACAGTCTGTAGGCTGACTGTGACTTGTATCATAAACACCCAGACTAGACCTAGAAGAAAGGTTACAGAGTTGCCCAGGTGCGGGTGTAGTAGCATATCTGAACAAACAGGAAGTTGTCACAAAAATGGTTTGATTTGTTTTCTGGCAGCTTTTTGCTTACACATAACATGTGGGAGTGTGGATGCTGAATCCAGTTGGTCGGGCTGTCTGCTTCATCTGACTAGAAAATGCCATTTTTCTGTGACTTACTGATAATTGTTCATGGCAATAAATTGTAATAATGAATGGAGATATCCCATCTCCTAGAACTGGAAGGGACCTTGAAAGGTCATCGAGTCCAGCTCCCTGCCTTCACTAGCAGGACCAAGTACTGATTTTGCCCCAGATCCCCAAGTGGCCCCCTCAAGGATTGAACTCCCAACCCTGGGTTTAGCAGGCCAATGCTCAAACCACTGAGCTATCCCTCCCCCCTGTTATTTATTCCTTTGCTTCCCAAGAAGGTTCAAACCATAACTCTGGCTGTTCCTGGTGCACCAGGCCTCTGGGTAGTATGTTTTCAGCACTGTAGATCTCAGTTCCTTGCTTGCTGTATCCCTTACTCCTTACCTTTTCCTTACAGCTACTTTGGGAGCAGTATTTGGATTGACCACTTGCCTCAGTGCCCATGTCCGGGAGGACCCGGAGGATGCCCTGAATTATTTCATAGGCGGTTGTGCATCAGGCATTGTCTTGGGTGTAAGAAGTAAGTTGTGGTCAGCATAGAGGTTTAAATCAACAGCAAGAAGTATTTTTAATGCATTTATATAAATTCTATAAAATTGTCTAATTCTTAAACCCCTGTCTACAGGAAGTTACCTCCTTCCCATTGAAATGTATTGTATGATGCATAAGAATCTAGTCCATGGATATGATGTATTAAAATTGGATCTGCTTAGTTACCATGGTGATATGCACATCTCTCAAACATCAGTCTCTAAGAGCCTGTGGTGGGCCACTGAAATGAACCCCACCTCAATTAAAAAAATTGCTCACCAAGGAAAATTGCAACATGCCCTCATAGATTTAGTCCTTTCAGGAAAAGGCATGTCCCAGAAGATGAGTGGAGGCCATGCCAAATTCTGAAGGGCTCCATTGGACCAATCCAGTCTGGTCAAGGTTCAGAAAATTAAGCTGGTCTGGGCTGGTACCAAAAACACTGATAGATTGGGGGGCCAAAGCTAGCTTCAAAGATGAACTGCAAAATAAAAATGGAGTTAACCCCATGAGCCAGCTTGTGTGTACAGAACGGAGTTTAACTACTCTCAGAAATTATTTTTCTCTGAAATTCTCTTGACACCTCAGTTCATAGAAGATGTCCCAGAATATATCACTGTGACATTGGATACCAGAAATCCTGTTGCAGTCCATGATGCAACCCAGTAATGCATCCTGGAATATCTTCAGCAAACCAAGAAAGGTTTACAGAGATTGGGGAAAGAAGGCTGCGCTTGTTTTTATGATGAATGCACATGCAGCCTGTTTAATGGGGCAATATGCCTGTTACAATTGTAGTTCTAATCTCAAATGCGATGATGTAACCAATTAACTATGGGGCTCCGTGCTTACTGTTTCACAAATGTGACTCACTTTACAGGTAAAGAGGTGTTCTTAATTTAGCTGCTAGCTCTGCAAATTCTCCATGTACTCTGAGAGTCAAGTTGATTTCTTGCCTCTTGCGCATCACTAACAGGCCCGCAGGGACACTTATGGAGTCCTATTTGTCTTCAGTGGGTTTTCTTCAGGTATAGATGATTTGAACTTAAAAAATGTTGATCAGGAAGAAATTGAATCTGGCTTTACTTTTCTTAGCTGTGTTGGCTTCCGAGTTAATGGGAGTAAAAACCAGGAAACATTTTAGTTCCTAAAGTAAGCAATTTGGATTAGATTCACATAGGAGACAGGTCTATGGGATAAGAGGGCTTGATACCTCAGAAACTGCCTGGGCTAGAAACAATGGAAAACCATGTATCTTTAAGAAAAGAAATCCTAAATTTCTACTTCCCATCAGCCCTTTGGGCTGCCTGCAGTCAAGTATCAATATCAAAAGAAAAATCCAAATGTGTTAAGATTTACTCATACTTTATATTGTTAACTTAACTTATCTTTCTTTCACTCTCTTCCCAGATCACAGCTATGCCACTGGTTCCTCAGCATGTTTCATGCTAGGACTTCTGGCTGCTTTTACAAAGATAGGCAAGCGAGAAGGCTGGACGGTATTCGGACCTCCCAGACTCTAAATGTAGGCTGGCTCCTGTCTCGGAAATGTTTTTCAAATGTCCTGTGTAATAAATTATCCTGGAATAACACAGATACTGCTGACTCAGGGTGTCTCTCATTGACTTTGAAGTTGAATGATATTCAAGGAACATAGTTTTATAAATTAAATAGTAACTGAGATGCAAGAAGATCTAGTAGTTAGAGCAAGGAGCTAGGATTTGGGACTCCTGGGTTCTCTTCTAGGATGTGCTGCGTGACCATAAGCAAGTCACTTTGTCTACATACCTCTGTATTGTTGCAAAAAGAGATTGAGAGGGAGAATAGAGTGAAAGTATGTTTGTCTTTGGAAGATTCTCCTCCCTGTCTGAAGAAGAGGAATGATGCATTGACAGCTCCATTGATTCCAGTAGAAGGTGCATAGATGTACCAGATGTAACACAGCCTGTAATGTATTTTGTCACATCTACAAAAGCCAATGTACTATAGGCATTACAAAATGCATTATAGGCGCTAATTTCAGGGAAAGTACAGAATCTTGCAGTCTAGACCAGAACTTTCATTTTTCACAGTATCTGGCTTTCACGTGACTTGAAGTGGGCACATCTTATTTGAATTAGAGAGTTCAGGGGCCATTTACTGAGACTTCTAACAATGACACACTGGAGTTAATAAACACTTCAAACGTAGCACTGGGTTGGTTTAGAGTCAAAGTAAAACAAGTTTATGAACAAAGTCAGAAATGGTTATCAGCAAGTTAAAGTGAAAAACACTTTCTAGTGAGTGAGACTTATCATCATGCTCTCACATGGCTGTGGGTGAGCCAAGCCTGGGTCTGTAGTGTTCAGGGCCCTGCATGTGACCATATATTGGGTACATGAACACACAGTTTGTCATGCACTCTGTGCTTATGCTACATACATAAATGCACACATCGAGTGTGCACAGTACACATGAGCGCGCACAGTGCACAGAAGCTCATAGACACTGTCATAACTATAAAGGGAAGGGTAACAGCCTTCCTGTGTACAATACTATAAAATCCCTCCTGGCCAGAGACTCCAAAATCCTTTTACCTGTAAAGGGTTAAGAAGCTTAGGTAACCTGGCTGACATCTGACCCAAAGTACCCAAAAAGGGGACAAGATACTTTCAAATCTTGGTGGGGCTTTTGTTTGTGCTCTTTGTTTTGGGGGTTGTTCGCTCTTGGGACTGAGAGGGACCAGACATCAATCCAGGTTCTCCAAATCTTTCTGAACAAGTCTCTCATATTTCCAACTTGTAAGTAAACAGCCAGGCAAGACATGTTAGTTTTTATCTTTTTCTCAACTTGTAAATGTACCTTTTTGCTAGAGTGTTTATCTCTGCTGTAACTTTGAACCTAAGGCTAGAGGGGATTCCTCTGGACTCTTTAAGTTTGATTACCCTGTAAAGTTATTTTCCATCCTGATTTTACAGAGATGATTTTTACCTTTTTCTTCAATTAAAAGCCTTCTTTTTAAGAACCTAATTGATTTTTCCTTGTTTTTAGATCCAAGGGGGTTGGATCTTGATCCACCAGGAGTTGGTGGGAGGTAGGAGGGGGGATGGTTAATATCTCCTTGTTTTAAGATCCAAGGGGTTTGGATCTGTATTCACCAGGGAATTGGTGAAGAGTCTCTCAAGGCTACCCAGGGAAGGGAATTAGCATTTGGGAGTGGTGGCAGCGGACCAGATCTAAGCTGGTAGTTAAGCTTAGATGTTTTCATGCAGGCCCCCACATTTGTACCCTAAAGTTCAGAGTGGGGAAGCAGCCTTGACATGGTGGCAGAGCGGTGGGATCATTTTAAACCAAAAGCCAGTAAGATTTTTTTTTTCTCCTTTCTAGCTGCTTGGAAAGCAGAGCTGAAGGTAGATGCATATCTTCTCTCCTTGCCTGAAGGCAGAGGTGTTAAATTCTTTTAACAAGGGTCTTTGTTAAGAGAAGGAGTCAAGCAGTGAGCAAACAGCTGGCAAAAAAAATTTACAAGATGAATTGTTTTTTTTTTTTTTTTTTCTATCTCTCGGGGATAGCTAGTTAGAAAGTCTCTGTTGCCTGAGCTGAGTGCATCCCAGTTTCAGTGAACTGCAGAGGGGGTGTGACCCAGCACAAGAAAACAGGAAAATGAGTACCAGGGACGTAGCTAACAAACTAGAACTGGCCAGACTAGAAGCAGAAGAAAATGAAAGGAAACATCAGAGACTGCTCCAATTAAAAGAAAAAGAGATGAAAGAGAGAGAAAGCCAAAGAGGAGGCCCACAAGAGAGCTGTGGAGCTAAAAGAAAAAGAGATGGAGGAGAGAGAAAGAGAGAGGAAGCATGAACTGGAATTAGCACGGGCTAGGCCGGATATACCAGCCAATCCTAGCAACCCTTCTTCAGGTACCACTTCCCATCCCAGAAAATTCCCCACCTACAAGGCAGGCGATGATACTGAGGCCTTCTTAGAAAATTTTAAAAGGGCCTGCCTTGGGTACAGCATCACTACAGACCAGTACATGGTAGAGCTGAGGCTGCAGCTCAGTGGACCCTTAGCAGAGGTGGCGGCTGAAATGCCTAAGGAACATATGAACAGTTATGAACTTCTTAAAAACAAGGCCAGACTCAGAATGGGGCTAATACCCGAGCATGCCCATCGGCGGTTCAGAGCCCTAAGGTGGAAACCAGACGAGTCATTTACCCGACATGCCTACCACATTGGGAAAAATTGAGATGCCTGGATATCAGGAGCAAATGTTAAATCTACAGAAGAGTTGCCCTTCCTAATGCAAATGGAGCAGTTTTTAGAGGGTGTTCCTGAGGAAATAGAAAGGTACATCCTAGCTGGGAAGCCCAAAACTGTAACCGAGGCGGGGGAGATTGGAACCAAATGGGGGGAGGTGGCAGAAAAGAAAAAAGACTAGTAGCAGTTGGAGTGAATATCAGAAGGGGCAACCCAAAACAAAACCTTACCACCAGGGACAACCCAAGGCCCCACCTACATCCCAAGGGAAACCCCAGATGCCTTCTCACCCCACCACACCAGTCTCCATCAAACAACATCGCCCCGGTGATATCTTAGCAGGGCGATGTTTTAAATGTAATGAACTGGGACACATAAAGGCTTATTGCCCCAAGAACCCCAACCGATTACAGTTCATTACACCACTATCACACCAAAGATCCTCAGACCCAGATGCCTCTCTCATACCCTTGGAGCGAAGGGAAACCTTGAGAGTGGGCGGAAAGAAGGTTATTGCGTGGAGGGACACTGGGGCACAAGTGTCGACTATCCACCAATTCCTAGTGGACCCCAAACTCATCAACAAGTCCAGTGACAATTCAACCCTTCATGTCACAGTCTGTATCCTTGCCTACAGCCAAGTTGCATGTCCAGTACAAGGGCTGGTCAGGAATGTGGACTTTTGCAGTCTATGACAATTTGCTGCTGGGGAAAGACTTGGCCAACCATGTGAAGCTAGCCAAGAGGGTGGGAATGCAGCCAGGCTAAGCAAGCTTTCACTCCCATCCCTGTTCCTGAGCCGTCCCCCAGGGCCCCGTCTGTGTTACCAGAGACCCAGCCAAAGGTGGTGGAACCGGATCCCCTGCCAACGACTGTAACAGCCGTAGTGGATCCAATCCCAGAGACCCAGCCAAAGCCAGTCCCAGAACCGGAACTGGCAATGCAACCAGCACCAGAACCATTGCCAGCACTGAGTCCAGCGCTTGCAAACCCATCTACAACTCCAACGCCAGAGGGCACCAGCGAGCCTGACCTGGCGGAAGCAGCAGATAACCCTACCCAAGAGGCTCAGACGGAGCCTGAAATACCACATAGTGCACCAGCGGACAGCGGTTCACGGTCAACGGAAACAGCCCCAGCACCTGCATCGCTTCCAGAGGGACCAAGCCCAAGTCCACAGTCCAAGGAGGAACTGATGTCTTCAGCATCAAGGGAACAGTTCCAGGCTGAGCAGGAAGCAGATGACAGCCTTCAGAAAGCTTGGGCGGTGGCACGGAGAACCCCACTGCCTCTCAGCTCTTCTAACCGATCCCGGTTTGTTATAGAACAAGGACTTTTATACAAGGAGACTCTTTCTGGTGGGCACCAGGAAGACTGGCATCCTCAAAGACAGTTGGTAGTTCCCACTAAGTATTGGGTAAAGCTCTTGAGCTTAGCCCATGATCATCCCAGTGGCCATTCTGGGGTGAACAGAATCAAAGACCGGTTGGGGAAGTCCTTCCACTGGGAGGGAATGGGCAAGGACGTTGCTAATTATGTCCGGTCTTGTGAAGTGTGCCAGTGACTGGGAAAGCCCCAAGACCAGGTCAAAGCCCCTCTCCAGCCACTACCCATAATTGAGGTCCCATTTCAGCGAGTAGCTGTGGATATTCTGGGTCCTTTCCCAAAAAAGACACCCAAAGGAAAGCAGTACGTACTGACTTTCATGGATTTTGCTACCCGATGGCCGGAAGCAGTACCCTTAAGCAACACCAGGGCTAAAAGTGTGTGCCAGGCATTAGCAGACATTTTTGCCAGGGTAGGTTGGCCCTCCGACATCCTTACAGATTCGGGAACTAATTTCCTGGCAGGGACCATGAAAAACCTGTAGGAAGCTCATGGGGTGAATCACTTGGTTGCCACCCCTTACCACCATGAAACCAATGGCCTGGTGGAGAGGTTTAATGGAACTTTGGGGGCCATAATACGTAAATTCGTAAATGAACACTCCAATAATTGGGACCTAGTGTTGCAGCAGTTGCTTTTTGCCTACAGGGCTGTACCACATCCCAGTTTAGGGTTTTCACCATTTGAACTTGTGTATGGCCGCGAGGTTAAGGGGCCATTACAGTTGGTGAAGCAGCAATGGGAGGGGTTTATGCCTTCTCCAGGAACTAACATTCTAGACTTTGTAAGCAACCTACAAAGCACCCTCCAACACTCTTTAGCCCTTGCTAAAGAAAACCTAAAGGATGCTCAGGAAGAGCAAAAGGCCTGGTATGATAAACATTCCAGAGAACGGTCCTTCAAAGTAGGAGACCAAGTCATGGTCTTAAAGGCGTTCCAGGCCCATAAAATGGAAGTGTCGTGGGAAGGACCATTCATGGTCCAGGAGCGCCTAGGAACTGTTAACTATCTCATAGCATCCTCCACCTCCAACATAAAGCCTAAGGTATACCATGTTAATTCTCTTTAGCCCTTTTATTCCAGAGAATTAAAGGTTTCCCAGTTTACAGCCCTGGAAACAGATAACGCGGAGTGGCCTGATGTTGTCTACTACGAAGGAAAAAGTAATGGTGGCGTGGAAGAGGTGAATCTCTCCGCGACCCTTGGACATCTGCAGCGGCAGCAGATCGAGGAGCTGTGCACTAGCTTTGCGCCAATGTTCTCAGCCACCCCAGGACGGACCGAACGGGCGTATCACTCCATTGACACAGGTAATGGTCACCCAATTAGAACCCCACCCTACCAGGAGTCACCTCATGCCCAAACTGCTATAAAAAGGGAGATCCAGGACATGCTACAGTTGGGTATAATCCGCCCCTCTAAGAGTGCATGGGCATCTCCAGTGGTTCTAGTTCCCAAACCAGATGGGGAAATACGCTTTTGCGTGGACTACTGTAAGCTAAATGCTGTAACTCGTCCTGACAACTATCCAATGCCACGCACAGATGAGCTATTGGAGAAATTGGGACATGCCCAATTCATCTCTACCTTAGACTTAACCAAGGGGTACTGGCAAGTACCACTAGATGAACCTGCCAAGGAAAGGTCAGCCTTCATCACCCAGGCAGGGATGTACGAATTTAATGTTACTCCCTTTCTGGCTGCGAAATGCACCCACCACCTTCCAAAGACTTGTAGATGGTCTCCTAGCGGGATTGGGAAAATCTGCAGTTGCCTACCTCGATGATGTGGCCATTTTTTCTGATTCATGGGCAGAACACCTGGAGCACCTGGAAAAAGTCTTCGAGCGCATCAGGCAGGCAGGACTAACTGTTAAGGCTAAAAAGTGTCAAATAGGCCAGAACAGAGTGACTTACCTGGGGCACCAGGTGGGTCAAGGAACTATAAATCCCCTACAGGCCAAAGTGGATGCTATCCAAAAGTGGCCGGTTCCAAAGTTAACGAAACAGGTCCAATCCTTCTTAGGCTTGGCTGGATATTATAGGCGATTTGTACCACACTACAGCCAAATCGCCGCCCCACTGACAGACCTAACCAGAAAAAAACAGCCAAATGCAGTTCAGTGGACTGATGAGTGTCAAAAGGCCTTTAACCAGCTTAAGGCAACACTCATGTCTGACCCTGTGCTAAGGGCCCCAGACTTTGACAAACCATTCCTAGTAACCACAGATGCGTCTGAGCGGGGCGTGGGAGCAGTTTTAATGCAGGAAGGACCAGATCAAGAATTTCATCCTGTTGCGTTTCTCAGCAAGAAACTGTCTGAGAGGAAAAGCCACTGGTCAATCAGCAAAAAGGAATGCTACGCCATTGTGTACGCGCTGGAAAAGCTATGCCCATATGTTTGGGGATGGCGTTTCCAACTACAAACAGACCATGCTGCGCTACAGTGGCTTCATACCGCCAAGGGAAATAACAAAAAACTTCTTCGGTGGAGTTTAGCTCTCCAAGATTTCGATTTTAAAATACAACACATTTCAGGAGCGTCTAACAAAGTGGCTGATGCACTTTCCCGGGAAAGTTTCCCAGAATCAACTGGTTAAACATTGTTCTTGGAAAGTGAAACATATTGTTAGTTTTTATATAATCAGTAGTATGTCTAAAGGTGCATGTGTCTTATTAACTCTGTTTTCTCCTAGAGCTCCAGGAAGAAATCACAGCCAGTGTGGAACCGGCTGTCCAACACTATCTGTGATTTGGGGGGCGTGTCATAACTATAAAGGGAAGGGTAACAGCCCTCCTGTGTACAATACTATAAAATCCCTCCTGGCCAGAGACTCCAAAATCCTTTTACCTGTAAAGGGTTAAGAAGCTCAGGTAACCTGGCTGACATCTGACCCAAAGTACCCAAAAAGGGGACAAGATACTTTCAAATCTTGGTGGGGGGAAGGCTTTTGTTTGTGCTCTTTGTTTTGGGGGTTGTTCGCTCTTGGGACTGAGAGGGACCAGACATCAATCCAAGTTCTCCAAATCTTTCTGAACAAGTCTCTCATATTTCCAACTTGTAAGTAAACAGCCAGGCAAGACATGTTAGTTTTTATCTTTGTTTTCTCAACTTGTAAATGTACCTTTTTGCTAGAGTGTTTATCTCTGTTTGCTGTAACTTTGAACCTAAGGCTAGAGAGGATTCCTCTGGACTCTTTAAGTTTGATTACCCTGTAAAGTTATTTTCCATCCTGATTTTACAGAGATGATTTTAACCATTTTTCTTTAATTAAAAGCCTTCTTTTTAAGAACCTGATTGATTTTTCCTTGTTTTTAGATCCAAGGGGGTTGGATCTTGATCCACCAGGAGTTGGTCGGAGGTAGGAGTGGGGATGGTTAATTTCTCCTTGTTTTAAGATCCAAGGGGTTTGGATCTGTATTCACCAGGGAATTGGTGAAGAGTCTCTCAAGGCTACCCAGGGAAGGGAATTAGCACTTTGGGAGTGGTGGCAGCGGACCAGATCTAAGCTGGTAGTTAAGCTTAGAAGTTTTCATGCAGCCCCCACATTTGTACCCTAAAGTTCAAAGTGGGGAAGCAGCCTTGACAGACACACTACACATGTTCATATGCACTCAACCTTCAGGAGCAGACATTATGCATGCCTGCATGCACTGTGTGAATGAGGTTAATATGAATTTACCAAGTTTGCAATTGGATTTTAAGCTGAAGTCTGACAAAATAGATTTGCTAATTTGGTAAGTATGGTAGCCAATATGATAGAATTTCATTAGAAATAACCCTTTTTATTGTGTCCAGCTTACTCATTTTAATGCTTTGTTCATTTCTAGGTTTACCTTTGACTGTATTTCTCAGATCAAGAAATTAGGTTATTTTTAACCAATCAGTTAATTAATTCACCCAGAACCACATAAATTCATCAATCAAATGTAGACACAACCAATGATCTAGGCATGTACTGAACACACCAATACACATGCTGTCTTGTAACCAGTTAACATAGACCAGTGTAGGGGGTCCAGCAACTATACCAAAAAACAATGCAAATCACCAAGTTTGGTGCTCATTGTTGCCAGGTTCTGTTCAGCTGCTCCTAACTGGCCTGACAAACTCACTAAACCTAGCACACTGTTTTCATGGCATTTATCCAAAACGGATGTCATGGGAGCTCTCTAATAAAAACTTATGTCATACTAAGCCTCATAATCAGTGAGATGTATGTATGATTGATCTTTAAGGAATTGTGTATATGTATAATTGTAAAGTCTGTGTTAAGGCAGGGTTGACAAGCAGGTTTTTGCCAACTAGAGGATGTATGTTCACCTGTCTGCCTCAGTTCACATGTAAATTAAGCATTGTAGCCCAGCACAATGGAAGCCCTGTTTGCATAAGAAGTCAATATGAGGATGTGAAGTCAAAATAAAGTCAGCACACAAGAGAACAAGCCCTGGGGCAGGGTGTCATTCTGACTTTAAGGCCCAACAGTGAACGTTGGGGATAGAAGGAGAAGGCAAAAGGACACCTCTTGTTTATTCTGCACCTGAGGAAGTAATCAAGCAGCCAGGGTTGGAATTGCTGCAAGCAGGCTTTGGGTGAGAATGGACAGCTGGCAGGTGACAGCTTTAGCCTGGTAAAGTTAAGTTTAGTCTCTAGAAGGTGAATATTGATATTGTGTTTGTAACTTTTCTGTTTCCATTATCCTTATTCACTATCTCTATAATCTTAGCCTTTCATAATAGACTTATGATTGTTTTCACTATTAATCTATCTCAGTGCTGTGGTGTTATATAGAAGCTGATCCTCAGTTGATTCAAACAAGCTTGTGTATGCATTTTCCTGTTAGGGATAGCAAACTGGTGTTTCTGTAAGTAGCCAGTGACAGGGACTGGATATCATAGGGGAATGTGTCAAAAGGGCTCAGGGACTGAGGTACATCTATAGTTAACCTGCAAGGCGAAGACAGGGCTGGCATAGCCCAGAGAAGAATGCTTGAGTGGCCGAAAGGCAGGTGGTGTTAGGGAGCTGACGCTCAGCCAGGCACAGGCAGGACTTCTTCACACTGCAAGCAGGGGCTAACAAGGTGACTCACAGTCCTGGATACCCTGAGAATCATCACGAGATTATGCCTTGATCACATTTATAGTATGCAAATAAAATAAAGTCCAGACCAGTGATATACATATATGGTGCCTTAAAAAGGCCAATTTATCAAAGCTGAAAACAATTATGAGCCAAATCAGTGGGAGGAAAAATTTAATCAGAAAAATGTGAATGATAATTGGGAATTGTTTAAGAACATTTTATTAGATGCAATAAAGTCACAATCCCACAACTGATGAAGAAGGCCATATTGGTTAAAAAAATGAGCTGGTTTAGAGGGGAAGTGAAGGCAGCTATAAAAAAATAGTATATAACAATTGGAAAAAAGGGAAAGTTGATAGTAATGAATATAAATCAGAAGCTAGGAACTGTAGAAAATTGACAAGGGACACAAGGCGAAATCTACATCCAGAAAGTTAAGGTTAATCAGGAGTTTTTAAGGCACATTAGGAGCAAAAATAATCCTGACAATAGTCTGGTCAATTAGGAGATGGAATTTGTAGAATTATCAATAATAACAAAGAAAAGGCCAGTCAACCTAACTTCAATGCCTGGGAAGCTACTAGAGCAATGTATAAAACATTCAATTTGCAAATACCTGGATGCTGAAGGGGTAATTACTAGTAGCCATCATAAATTTACTAAGAACAAATCATACCAAACCGGATTTATTTTCTTCTTTGACAGGGTAAGTGGTTTGGTGGATAGAGGCAATGCGTTGGACATAATATATCTGGATTTCAACAAGGCTTTTGACAGTGCCACATGACATTCTGATAGGTAAGCTGGAGAAATGTGGGCTGAGCAGAACTCCATTAAGTGGATATATAATTGGTTAAACAACTGCAAACAAAGAGTAACTATTAATGAAATGATGTCAGATTGGAAGGAGGTCTCAAGTGGGGTTCCACAGGGATCTGTTGTTGGTCTGGTGGTGTTTAACATCTTTATTAGTGACCTGGACATAGGAACGGAGAGCAAACTGACCAAATTTGCAGATGACACACAGCTGGGGTGAGGGGGAGTTTGCCAACACTTTGCAAGATAGAGCTAAAATTCAGAGGGATCTTTATAGATTGGAGAACTGGGCTATAGATGACATTCAACAAAGACAAATGTAAGATGCTACACTTAGGGAAGAAAAACCAAATGCACAAATACTGAATGGGGGATAACTGGCTTGGCAGCAGCACTGCTAGGAAAGATCTGTGAATCGTGGTGGATCACAACCTCGACATTGAGTCAGCAGTGTGATGCTGTTGCAAAAAAAAAGCAAATGCTCCAACACAGACCCAGGGTCTGAACCACGTGCCTCAAAGCTGCAGGCTTAACTAAAAGCAGATTAAGAAGTGTTCCCAACTCAGATGCCCAACTCCCAATGGGGTCCAACCCCCAAATAAATCAATTTTACCCTGTATAAAGGGTATCCTAAACACTGATAGAGAGATATGCACAGCTGTTTGCCCCCTCCCGGTTTTAATATATACGCTGGGTTAATTAATAAGTAAAAAGTGATATTATTAAATGCAGAAAGTAGGATTTAATTGGTTCCAAGTAATAGCAAACAGAACTAAGTGAATTACCAAGTAAAATAAAATAAAACACGCAAGTCTAAGCCTAATACAGTAATAAAACTGAATACCGATAAAATCTCACCCTCAGAGATGTTTCAATAAGTTTCTTTCACAGACTGGATGCCTTCTTAGTCTGGGCACAATCCTTTCCCCTTGTTCCAGCTCAGGTGGTAGCTAGGGAATTTCTCATGACTGCCGCCCCCTTTGTTCTGTTCCACCCCCTTATATAGCTTTGGCACAAGGCGGGAATCTTTTGTCTCTCTGGGTCCCCACCCCCCACTTCTAAATAGAAAAGCACCAGGTTTAAGATGGATTTCAGTACCAGGTGACATGGTCAAATTTCCTGTTAGACTCTAAGCCTTCATTCCTCCCAGCCTGACTCATAGGAAGGCCTGCCTGCAAACAAAGCCATCCACAGTCAATTGTCCTGGCTGATGGGAGACATCAAGATTCCAAACCACCATTAATGGCCCACACTCTGCACAATTACAATAGGCCCTCAGTTATATTTCTAGTTTCATATACAAGAGTGATACATTTATACAAATAGGATGACCTCACTCAGTAGATTATAAGCTTTGTAATGATACCTTACAAGAGACCTTTTGCATGAAGCATATTCCAGTTACATTATAGTCACACTCATTAGCATATTTTCATAAAATCATATAAAGTGCAATGTCACAATAGTACTGCTCTATTTGGTGCTGGTTGGAAGCTCCTTCACTGGAGGGTTTCAAAAGGACACAACAAATCCTATGTCTTGGCAGGGGGCTAGACTAGATGACTTGCAGTCCCTTCTAATCCTATCATTCTAAGACAGAAGTGTTCAATAAATATATCTGTTTGGTATGTGGGAAAAACGAGATGATGTAGTCGTTTCATATGACAATACTCCATTCCACTAGTATCTCAGGAACATATTAAACAGCAGAGACTAAAGTTAGACATTTTAAAATCAGGAGGTCCAGATAACTTGCATTCCAAGAGTTTTAAAAGAGCTGGCTGAGGAGCTTGCCGGACCCTTAATTTTGACCTTCAATAAGTCTTGGAGCACTGGAGAGGTTCCAGAAGACTGGAAGAAGGCTATTGTGCCAATTTTTAAAAAGGGTAACTGGGATGACCTGGGTAATTATATGTCTATCCATCTGACATCAATCCCTGCAAGATAATGGAGTGGTTGATATGGGACTAGATTAATCAAGAATTGAGGATAAGATAATTAATGCCAATCAATACTTATTTTTGAAAATAGATCCTGTCTTGATATCTTTTATTGCAGAGATTACAAGTTTGGTGGATAAAGGTAATAGTGTTCATGTGATAGGATAGACTACTGTAAGGCATTTGATTTGATACCAGGTGATGTTTTGATTAAAAAATAGAAACTTATAAAATTGACACAGACACATTAAGTGGATTAAAAGCTGCCTAAATGATAGGTCTCAAAATGTAATTTAACATTTTTATTAATGACCTTGAAGAAAACAAAATCATCACTGATAAAATTTGCAGATGACACAATAATTGGGGGAGTGGTAAATAATGAAGACGGCAGATCACTGATTCAGGTAATCCAGTAATCTGGATTGTTTGGTAAATTGAGTGCAAGCAAATAATATGCATTTTAATATGGCGTAATGTAACTGTATACATCTATAAACAAAAAAGAATGTTAGCCATACTTACTGGATGGAGGCATTTTTTTTCTAATTTATAGTTGAAAATTATTTTTTCCTTAAAAAAATGTCATTTGATTTTACATGAAAATTTGATTTTTTGTCAAATATTTTGATTTAGTTGAAGAATCTATTTTTTCCATTTTTCTCAAGTTTTTAAAGTGGAAATATCCATTTTTTCATTTTATTGCAAATATACACTTTTATCATACAATATTGTTGTATACAATCAGTTGCTGATCACTTGTTGTTCAGACTCCCTGTCTCTATAGACTGGTAAACCTTTGAAATGGCGTCAACTGAAAAGTAAAACCCAGACCTAGCTTCTCTCTTCTGCTGGGTGTAGTCATGCTGTCTCTTCCTCGACTTGTTAACTTGATAGCTTTGTTTATCTGGCATGCCAAGGTGCCTTCGTTGTCTTTGCCTGCTGACCAAAGTGTTCCACACATGTTGATCCCCCAATAACCTTGTGAGGTTTGGTGGTTCTGTTTAGTACACATGTAAATTGCAATTCCACTGTTTCTGGTTGACCTTGCTTCATTTGTAATCAAGACCTGTACAAACCTGTTTACTAGCTCCCCCTGACATGCCTGTTTTAAACACACTTTAGTCATAATTCCAGTGTATGTCTTTTACTCTTAATACACATTTCATGATGCTTCACAAGGCATATTTTGTATAAACATTATTACAATGGTGTAAACAGAGTGAATACAGGAGTGCTTAGTGTCACAAGGCATATGGAAGTTGCTACCACTGGATCCTTGAGGCTGGCAGGGGTAGCTGCTTGCCACCACATCTGAATCCCTCAGGCACATGGGATGGGATGCAGATGGTCGTGTTATGCAACCATTGGATCCCCAAGGCTGGTAGAGGTGGGTGTGGGCAGATGGATGCTGTTGCCACAGGATCCTTGAAGCCTGAGGAGAGGGTGTATTGGGGGGGGGGGGGTGGAGATAGCCAGGTGCCACTGGATCCTTGTGGATTACAGGGATCCAGTGATGGTAGTATCCAACTGCCCCCACCACCATGGCTGATCTCAGATATCCAGTGTTGGCAGAACCCTGCAGCCCTCACCTGGCCCCATTGTTACCCGGGGTTCTTTTAACCCAAAGCTCTCGGTAACTTTTACTCTGTGTGAGGTGGGATCAGGAAATAAATCAAGGGAGACATGGCCGTCTGACCAATAGATGGCTGGCACAAATAGGACAACACAAGAGTGCTTTCACTTAAAGCTAAACTTTACTTAGTCTCAAGCACTTACACACATCCGCAACAGGTTAGTGAAACAACCCCAACCCTCAATAATTACCGAAGCTGAGCGTGGCTTTCGAGTGGCACTGTGACAGGCTTCAGCTGGCCAAGCTTCCGTCTGCTGGTGGGCACCCGAAGATGTGTCCAGAGGGAGTGTCCCTGAAGAGCCCCTCCTGAGAAGTCCAATTACCTCAAACTTTCCCCCCTTATTTATACATTAGTAATACAATAACATATCCCTTAAAGAAAACTTATGATTGCCAATTAACCAGAGGTTTTTTTTTCAGAGTGTCCATGCCTTTGGGCCCTGACAAACATTCCTGGGGGCACATAGAAACAGACTTCTTGTTTTTCTACAATACATGCAGCAATTTTAACACTCTTAGCAGGAAGGGCACGGGGTCAAGCTGCCCTGTCTGTGGCACCCAAAACCACCTCCCCTCCTGTCTGGTTACACTGAGGCCACTGCATGACCAATTTACGACCTGCTGACTTGGCTATTCTGCTAGCAATAAGCAAGAATGGTTCAGTATGGCCTGTTAACTTGTCCATTGTTAGAAACAAGCGATAGTGGTTTAGGCACTTTAGTGGTTTGCCAAAATCTCCCCAAACCCCATGGAACCCTCAGTGATCCAATAGTGGTGATGCACAGGTGCCTCCCACCCTACCCCCTAGGGATCCAGTTGCGGCCTCAGGGATCCAATGGTGGAGGCACCTGGCTGCCTATCCACACCAGCCTTAGGGATCTGGTGGCCATGGCATCTGGCCATGCTTCTGCTAGCCTAATGGTGGCCACCTTCAGCAGCCCATAGCCCTCTGTCAGCCTCAGGGATCCAGTGGTGGTGGCACCTGGCTGTCCCCTCACTCCCTGCTGGTCTCAGAGATCAAATGATATGCAGCATCCAGCTGAAGACTCTAACCTCAGGAATCCAATAGTGGAGGCATCTGGTCACCCCTACTCCCTGCTGATCTCAGAGATCCTGATTGGTGGCACCTGGTTATCCCCCCCACACCCCACATTCACCAGCCTCAGGAATCCAGGCACCCAGTTGTATCAACACCCAACCCAGGGATCCAATGGCATCAGCAACCAGACACTCCTGGCTGCAGCAATGCCCCAGCCAGTGCCAGGGATCCATTGATGGCAGCAGATGGCTGCCCCCCCCCCATCTTGCCAGCCTTAGCAATCCAGAATTACCAGACTCAGAGATCCAGTGGTACCAGACCACTTCCCACAACTGGTCTCTGGGATCCAGTGGCCATGGCACCCAGCTGCCTCCACTCCCAAAATGGCCTCAGGGATCCAGTAGCAACAGCACCTGATTGTCCCCACGTCCCCAGCCTGGCCTTAGGGATGCAGTGGCAGCAACATCCAGCTGTCCCACCTGCCCTCCTGCCTTAGGGATGCAGTGGCTGTAACACCCAGCCTCACCAAGTATCATGTTCCTGTAGTAAATCTGGACTGGCTATAGTGCTTGCTAATCCACACCAGCTGTGTTCCTCATAAGAGCCTTTGATTCTCTGCTAGGCATGGCTGAGACAAGGTGGGTGAGTGTGATGGGATCCTCAGGGTACAACCTGGAACTGAGGTACTGCTATGTCCCCTTAACTCTTCAGCCTGTGCTGTCTCTCACAATGCTTTGTTAGTGACAAGCAGCAAATCCCTCTGGGCGCTGTTATCACTCAGTACAACAGCATGTGGAGCCCCACACCCAGCTAAATTGCATGAATGCTTCCTGAGCCACTCACAAATCATACAGAGAAAGGCACCAACAAATCTTCCAAGCTCCCAGCCTTGCACCCCAGAACTGTACCATCTTGCCCTGATCAGAAGTCTGACCAGTATAAGTTCATTACCCAGTCCACCCCCCCTCGATGTGGAGAGAACACATACTAGGCTTTGTAAACTGAGCTGAGATTCTCCAAGCACTTCAACTGAAACACACTGTTTTAGGAAAAAATATAAAACAGATTTATTAACTACAGAAAGATAGGTTTTAAGTGATTATAAGTGGTAGGCCCTAAAGGTCAGAGAGAGTTCCCAAAGAAAATAAAAGGGAAGCGTGCAGTCTAAACCTTAACTTTATTAAACAGGAATATTTGTATCAAGCAGTTTTTCTCACCCCACTGGATGTTGCAGGTAGGTTATGGTTCTTAATACACAAGCTTTCCCTTTAAGCCTGGGACCAGTCTCTTCAGTTCAAGTCTTTGTCTTCCCAGTGTTCTTATTGCTTCTAGCGTAGGTGGGGGGGTGTTACCCAGGGTTTTCAGAACCTAAAGTAATGGTAACTTAACTATTTCACTCCAGGAGGTGTCAGGAATAAATCAATGGGAACATAGCAATTCTGTCTGATGAAAGGTTAATAGAAGTAAGCGTGTTCTTATTTAAAACTACTATTTATTAGATTTAAGCACACACAGACATAAGTAATAGGTTTAGTGCATCCCAAATAATTACCTAGAATCTGAGGTGGTTTTGAGTAATTTGCAGCAGGTCAGCAATGGCCGGTTGCTTCCCCACTGGGGAGTATGGTGTCAGGAAAAAAATATCTTAGGATAGCTTCAGAGAACTGCTCCCAAGTACACTCTATTATATAGTCTTTTTATAACTAACTTTTACAAAACACACAGCTCATAGTGACCGTAATGGGTCATCACCTCTCCTAACTTCAATCAACTACTTATCAACAAACATTCCTAACAATCTTAGTCATAATAAGTTTCTATATCAAAGGCACCCAAATTCAAGGTCTTCATTCACTTATTTTCTTTCAGTCTCAAATTGTTGACTCTTTTCTCCCCTACTTCCATTCTGATTAGCAGAATGCATTTGATCTTATCTCCAGAAGCCCTGCGTGTTCAGATTAACCCTTAACTATGTGGAGTTATAAATTAATGGTGGCTAAATGCATACAATATGGTTGCAATTAGCTTGATCAACATTTGGGGTACACACACCCCTCAAATCTGGGGTGACAGGGGAGGAGAAAAGTAAGAGCATGATGCCCTTGTACCCTGTTTTATATTCTCAATCCATGTGCCTAGAAAACACTTCCCCAGACATGTCCGGATGGGCTTTGCTGAGCCACAGAGTTGAGCAGTCCCCCATTGTGTGATGCTTGTGCAGATCTCTTACAGCATTGTAAATCCCTTGTTTACAACTCCCCTGCTGACTAATGGTAGTTTAACATCCTCCTGGGAGTGGATCACCTCCTTTGTTGTCTCTGGAGAACTAGCAGTGGACAACTCTTAAACTTACATCATATTTCAATAACAACTATACAGCAAAATCTCATAACTTCATACACAGTAATGATATACATATTTTGACTGAACAATGGGTTTCAGCAGATTTTGACCTTTCCTATGGTATCTTACATTGCATGCCTTGTATGACATATATCATAATTATCTGACAGTGGTGAATATGGGAGTTCCAAGGTGCTGCTTTGAGGTACAGAGTCCCACAGTGAGGTATAGCTGTTATGGTTATGGTAGACTGTTTGATCATGTATTTTTAGCTGTGACACTCTGAGTACTTTCCCCAGACCCGAGGAAGAATTCTGTGTAGCTCTCTCTGTGTAGCTCTCTCACCAGCATAAGTTGGTCCAATAAAAGATATTCCCTCATCCACTCTATCTCTCTCCTATTCTGGGACCAGCACAGCTATAACACTACATACAAGGTATGTCTGAGGTTTATTTAAATAAGGTATTTTACACGCAACACCACCCAGTGGCAAAACAGTATAATGCAGAGTAGCATTCCATTCCATCTCCCCCTTTAAGTTCTTACCATTTACAATATTTACTCTATTGTGCTATCTTCAGTACATATTAGTCTGTTAATTGTCTCTGAATCATACTGATTTTCCAATTACACGACCCAAATGCATAACAACTTGGTCATCTGGCTGTCCATTATTTGCAACAACTGGCTGTGGCTGGTTTGGAATCCTTGAGTCTTCTTCTTGTTCTGCATCTGCCTTCTGTAGAGTTTGCTCTGTTGATTGTACTTTCCGAGGGACAAACTGTAGATGTCGATGGTTTCTGTTGAACTCTTCACTCTCAGTCAGGATCACATATAATTTGGGCGCTGAATTTTTCTTCTTTATGACACCTGGAGTTGTGCATCCTTTTTCTCCATCCAATTTGACATAAACACGGTCACTAGGTTCTAGAGCCAACAGTTCTCTCACTGAATGATGTCTGTGGTAAAAGAGTTCATAAGCTCTTTTAGCCTTTTTATCAAATTTGGCCACTCTCTTCATGTCTGGCCACCTTGGAGGTAGGTTCTTTTCCAAGTTGGAACAGTTGTTCTGAGCTGTTTTCCCATCAGGAGTTGTTGTCTATCTGTGTTGATCTGTAGCTCAGAAGAGCAAGGAATGGATCTTCCGGCTGTAGGATTTTCTTAGCTGTCTACAGACAGCTCTTCAGACTCTCCATTTGCTTGTGTGTAAAGTGGGCTGCTAGTAACATGATCAAAATCATATTTCTTTTGGAATGACAAATTCTGCTGTCTTGTGACTTGTGATCTATTGTCCATCACTAGTTGTTCTGGAATACCAAAGTGAGCAACAGTGCACTTCAGTTTTTTGATAACACTGTGACATGCTATATCTTTCAAGTACATTATTTCTATATACCTGGAAAAACAGTCCATGATGGCCAGGTAATGATGTCCTCTGAATTTACATAACTCTGCAGCTAGTCTCTTCAGTAGGGTGTAATGTTCCATAGATCTCAAACACAGGCCTATCAGTCCCGAGGCATTGTGCCTCTCACCTGCTTACCTGAACAGGGGAAGAAAAGAACTAGTAAAGTGATAGCTCACAAAGGGCCCCACTTCTGGTTGGGGGAAACGTCCAACACCCCCAACTGGCTGGGGAGCTTTATTTAAACCAAGAAAAGCTATAGGAAATTATCTGAGCAACTAGAAGAATCCCTGAACCCTGCCTGCTTACCTGACTTCTGAGCCCCGATGTTTCATGTTCTCCTTATCCCACACTCCCTGTCTGTTCCTGGTTCCTACCTCACTTCAAGTCCCTGCTCCTACGCTCTATCCCTGATGCTGATTCCACCTCTAACCCCTTGCTTGGCACTTGACTCTATCCCGTAAGCTTGACCACCCACTCCCCAGTCATTACATAGGGGTTTTTGTACACTCTCTTGTTCAGCATAGTCTCTTAAGTGGATTTGTACTGGATCTCCTTTCAAAACTCCAATGTCATCAAATCCTCTGTTGAGTTCTCCCTCCTTTTTCACTAGGCCCATCATGGCTGGCACATGGAGGCTGAGAAGGCTCTTGATCTGTGGTCCTTTGATCATATACACTCTGAATGCAACTTTTATCTTTGTAAGGTTTTTTTGTAGTGAACTGGCCACTGCAGTTCAGCTACATCCAGGGCTAGTCTGAGGTGCATTTGGTGACTTCAGCTCCAGGAGGGGTTGAAGGTAAGTACTTTCTGAGATGGCTGTGATGTCAGCTCCTCAGTCAAGTTTAAAGTGAATTGTCTTGCCACAAATTTTAAAGTTGACTCTTCAGACAGGTTATTTGTCATCACAAGTGATAGATCCCAGAAACTATGGCTCTTGATTGTCTGTAATATTAGTCAACTACTGTGACTCTCTGTACCACGGGGGAACACCCTGCACCCCCATGTTCATCCTTGTAAAATGATTGAGTGGTATCCAATGCAAAGTTTGTCATGTCAGGTGTCTTCGGAAGTCTCATGATGCATTGAGCATTGTTGTTACAGTAATGTTATAGTAATGCTATAGGTTATAATTTCATGTATATAGATATGAGGCTGAAAATGTGTCCTCATGGCTTAAAATAAGCCCAGGCAAAAACTCTCCAGGAGCAGAGGCAGTTCACACCTCATCAGGGCATGTATGAGACAAATCCAGCAGAGCTTCACAGGAACAAAGGACATGGGCCTAGGCAGCAACAAAGGATCTGTCGAACTCTCGAGTGAGTCACCCCTCTTTCCCTTGGTCAATCAGGGACTACAATGATGTAATGCTCACCTGACTCTGAAGAGAGGGAGCAAAGCCAAGAGGGAAGAAAGGACATGATAAAAGGGAGAGACGTTTGCCATGCTCTCTCTCTCTTCCACCTCCATCCACAGACACCACCACACCAAGCGACTGAAGTGCTGATCAAAGGAGAGAGCCTGGCTGAAGAGCAACCAGCCAGCCTGTGGTTAGAAGCATCTAAGTTTATAAGGTCATTGAATGTGTTAAGATCACCTTAGAATGCGTTTTGCTTTTATTTCATTTCACCAAATCCGACTTGTTATGCTTTGACTTATAATCACTTAAAATCTATCTTTATAGTTAATACATTTGTTTGTTTATTCTACCTGAAGCAGTGCATTTGGTTTGAAGCATGTCAGAGACTCCCCTTGGGGTAACAAGCCTGGTACATATCACTTTCTTTGTTAAATTGATGAGCTCATATAAGGATCCAGCAGGCATAACTGGACACTGCAAGATGGAGGTTCCTAGGGTTGTGTCTGGGACCGGAGATATTGTCTAGTGTCATTCAGTTGCAGAATCCAAGGAGCAGCTTACGTGCCAGAGGCTGTGCGGGAACAGCCCAGGAGTGGGGGTTCTCACAGCAGAGCAGGGTCAGGCTGGTTCCCAGAGTCAAGGATTGGAGTGACCTGGCAGATCACCGGTCCAGACAACACCAGAGGGGAACGTCACAACTATCTGTCTACTTTAATGCACTAAACAGCTGCAAAATATCTACATGTCATGTTTGTATTACACCATACGCCTCTGTCTGGACAGGCATCATCTCTTGGGATATGACTTTTTCCATACCTTGTGCACACTAGCGTAGCTAGTGGGGTGCAGGGGAAGCAGCCGCTTCCCCTCATCACATTTTTCAAAAGCGGTGCCACCCCTCCCCTAGCTCACTTCCCCCTCCTCCCCTCCCCTGAACGCTCTGCCCCCCTTCTCCTCCCCCTCCCCTGCTTCCCGCAAATCACATGTTCGCGGGAAGTCTGAAAACAAGCAGGGGCAGGCCGGCAGCATCAGGTAAGCTGGGGCTGAGAGGGATGCGAGAAGAAGGGCTCCGGGGATGTGCGGCGCGGCACGGCCCAGTCCGGCCCTGGCCAAGTGGCTCCCTCTGGCCCCGGCCAAGCGGCTCTGGCCGACCCCAGCGGCCCCGGCTCAGCTCGGGCCCCGGAGCGCCGGCCCGCTCCCAGCCCCAGTGGCTGCGGCTGAGTGCGCCAGCCCACTCCCAGCCCTGGCGGCTCCGGTCTGGCTCGGCCCTGGCCCCAGCGGCCGGCCAAGCGCACCGGCCCAGTCCCGGCTCCGACCTGGCTCGGCGCCAGCCCCAGCCCCGCCAGCTCCAGCCTCAGCCCCAGGCCCACTGGCTCTGGCCCGGCTCAGCGCCAGCCCCGGCCCTGGTGGCTCCGGCCGAGTGCACCGGCCTGATCCTGGCCCCAGCGGCTCCGGCCTGGCTCGGCCCCGGCCCCAGCCCTGGCCCCGGCCCTGACCCCGGCACCAGCCCCGGCCCCAGTGGCTCCGGCCCAGCTCGGTGCCGGCCCCGGCCCTGGCAGCTCTAGCCTGGCTTGGTGCCGGCCCTGGCCGAGCGGCGCCGGCCAAGCACCCCCGGCCCCAGTGACTTGGGCCCAGCTCGGGCCCCACGGCAGCGGCCCCAGTTCCCAGAACGCAGCCGGAGCCATGCAGCTTTCCCCCCACCTCTGCCATGAGGAGCCCTCCAGCCTCCCCGAAGGCTGTGCCTGCTGCTCCGCCGGGGGGAGCCGCCAGCCCCAGCTAGCCCTTGCCGCCAGCCCACCCACGGCCCCCTCCCCCCAGACCGAGCCCCTCTGGGGGTGGGGGCGCAGCATGGCCACAGTGTGGCTGGAGGAGCCAAGGGGGGGGGCGTGGCATGGCCGGAGCAGCCGGGGGGGGCGCTGAGTGGCCGGAGGAGGAGCCAAGGGGAGCGCCTTTTTTAGGTTTGCTCCCCCTGCTTGTGCATGTAGGCTGGAATTTGTCCCTTTTAGCCTGGGAGTTCTCTTTCCTTGCCTCAGGGTTTTAAAATCACTTTTAGCATCAAGTGGCTGTTTATTGCTCCTGCCTTTTGTTTTGTTGTTTGACTATGCCCTGGTCTACACTACAAGCAACTGACATGGCTTTTCCTGTCAACATAGCTACTACCTCTTGGGGAGGTGGAGTACCTGTGCGGGAGAAGCTCTCCTATTGCCATAGGTAGGATCTTCATTAAGGGCACATTTACACTGGCAACGTTAAAGCACCGCACTCTCCCAGCAGTCTAAAAAAAAATCTCCATGAGCGAGAAAGTTCCAGTGCTGTAAAGTGCCAGTGTAGACAAGCCCTAAGTGTTAAATTGGAGCAACTGCATGAGCGCAGGGTTGTAAGTGTAGGCAAGCCCCCATTCTGCTTTTAAAAAACATAGTAAGAGAACAAAAAAAGTGCCATTGTGGCTAAACAACGAAGTAAAAGAAGCAGCTAGAGGCAAAAAGGCATCCTTTAAAAAGTGGAATTTAAATCCTAGTGAGGAAAATAGAAAGGAGCATAAACTCTGGCAAGTGAAGTGTAAAAATATAATTAGGAAGGCCAAAAAAGAATTTGAGGAACAACTAGCCAAAGACTCAAAAAGTAACAGTAAAATTTTTTTAAGTATGTCAGAGGCAGGAAACCTGCTAACCAACCAGTGGGGCCACTGGACAATCAAGATGCTAAAGGAGCGCTCCAAATGAATTCTTTGCATCTGTCTTTATGGCAGAGGATGTGAGGGACATTCCCAAACCTGAGCCATTCTTTTTAGATGACAAATCTGAGGAACTGTCTCAGATTGAGGTGTCATTAGAGGAGGTTTTGGAACAAATTGATAAACTAACCAGTAATAAGTCACGAGGACCAAATGGTATCACCCAAGAGTTCTGAAGGATCTCAAATGTGAAATTGGGTAACTACTAAACCTATAATTTAAATCAGCTTCTGTACCAGATGACTGGAAGATAGCTCATGTGACACCAATTTTTAAGAAAGGCGCGAGAGGTGATCCCGGCAATTATAGGCTGGTATGTACGGATATTAAAGAAGGTACTAACAGTGATTCCCCCAAGTGACAGTGACCCCTCCCCCATAATTTGTCCCCCACACTTTAAAATCCAACAGTTTCACCAAGTACAAAAATCTCTTGGGTCTTCTGTTAAAACTTGTAAGCTACTGTCTGTAGAAACCATTGATTGTATCTGTCCTGTGAAAGATACTTTATCACTATGTAAAACTTACAAACAAGTTAATTGACTATGTTCTTGAAGTAAACACTATGTTACCACCCCTGCTGTGAGCCTTAAGCCATTGCTTCAGGCAATGTATTCTGTAATTGATATAATGTAAACAAATGCTATAAGTCGTTAAGTGACTTTCACTTCATTCAAGTATCAGGGGGTAGCCCTGTTAGTCTGTATCTACAAAAACAACAAGGAGTCTGGTGGCACCTTAAAGACTAACAGATTTATTTGGGCATAAGCTTTCGTGAGTAAAAACCTCACTTGCATCCGAAGAAGTGAGGTTTTTACTCACGAAAGCTTATGCCCAAATAAATCTGTTAGTCTTTAAGGTGCCACCAGACTCCTTGTTGTTTTTTCACTTCATTGTAACAGCAACAGCTCCTAGGAACAGACCCCCACCCTCTGTGATTAAAGGGCCGGGAGTCTCAAATGAATTAGCACACACCCCGAAAGTGGTGGAGACAGTAAATTAGAATATGGTTAAGATATGGAATGTATGTTGATGAATGCTTGATGTACATGAATGGTTAGGGAGGTTCCAGCCTAGAAAGGGAGTATCCATCGGCTGAAGAATGTGTCAAGTAGGACCACCAGACAACCCCCCCCCCCCGGAGGGTAAACTGGGATCCACCCCATCACCTGGAAGGATGAGAAACACAAACTTTGGACAGTGTGGAGCCGCCAGGAATGTGCCACTTTGGACAGGAATGTGCCATCTGCTGATTGAGTCAGCAACAGCAGGATGAAACAGTTCCCATAGACTAACATAGGAATTAATTCCTATAAGAATGGACTCTAAAGACTGAGGACTTGGAGTCTCTGGTTCTGCTGCCACCTCCAGGAACATCAGGTGCATCTGTCACAGACTCGGCTCCATCCTCATGACCAAGATACCTGGCCAGTAACTTGGCATGAGAACTTCTAGGCTAGTAACTATAACACCTATACAGAACTTGAATGAATGATTGTGTGAATGAATATATATATATGTGTGTGTGTGTGTGTGTATAAGGACTAAGTAGTGATAGGAATAAGTAGACAAACAACGTTGTTTACTTTTATCTTTTGCTTTATCATTATATTTACAATAAATGTGGCATCTTTGCCTTATCCCTCTTAATAAGATCCTGCTGGTTTTTATTCTATTGGTATAACAGGTAAGCCTAACTTCAGTACTGGGCAAATTGGTTGAAACTATAACAAAGAATAAAATTACCAGACACATAGACGAACATGATTTGTTGTGGAAGAGTCCTTGTAAAAGGAAATCATGTCTCACTGATCCACTAGAATTCTTTGAGGGAGTCAACAAGGGGATCCAGTGGGTATAGTTACTTAGATTTTCAGAAAGCCTTTGACAAAGATCCTTCACCAAAGGCTCTTAAGCAAACATACACAAACAGGCCCTATGCTAGCCTCACACAGTTCCTGCTTGGCAAACAGAGAAGGTGGTTACCAGTTTTATAGACGACTTCTTCCTTCCAGGTCTGTTCTTCTCAGCCCTCTGGTCTGTCTCAGATTCCCTCCTCCCGCCCCCACCCCGATCTAATGAATTTGCTGTTCACATGCTACAATTATAGCTTAATCTGGTGTCTCTCCAAAACACTTCACAGTGTGTGAACATGGTGACCCATTCCCGCACCACTGAAATGCAGCAGTCTCTGGGGTGAGGCGCAGCAGTTATTTCACAGCCTCACAGATATGTCCCATAGGGTGCATTCAGTCAACTCTGAAATTCAGCCGCTGCTGAGGTGGGATGCGTCAGCCGGCTGCCAGCTCCAAAAAACATTCTCTGATACTTTGAAATCATTGAAGCTGTTCTGAGCCGCCTTGCAGAGGTCAAGAGCCCCTGGTGTCCCCTAAATGTGACATTTGTAGGCCCAGACTAGGGAAAACTGCTGGGAGGTTAGATCTCAGAGCAGCTCTCACCTACCCCCAGAGCTGGGAGAGCAACTGGTTGTCTGGGCTGATCCCACCACTGAAACTCATCATGGAGGCAGTGGGGTCAAGGCCGATAAAAATAATCCCTCCTCGTGTGTTTCTGCAGAGAGTTGAGGGAAAGGAGCTGAGAGAAACTTCCTACCTCCCAGCAGCGAGAGACTTGCTGTTTAGGAGACGATAAAGCCCAGTGGTTATAAGCAGTGGAGTGGGGGAGGGGGCTGGCTGGAAGGCAGGACTCAGAGATTTACAGGTTCTAAAGCCAGAAGGGACCATTACGAGCATCCAGGCTGCACCACCCCCTGCCTCCAGCCAGGGCCGTCCTTAGATTTATGGGGCCCTATGCAGTATTATTAAACTGGTGCCCCTATGCCCGACGTCAGCCCAGGCTCGCAGCCCGGGGCGGGAGGGACGAGGCAGCAAAGGATAGTGAGCTCACAGCGGCGAAGAGTCACAGTTCCTGGCAGAGACCCCTGTACCCTTTCCTGCACGCAGAATGTGCAGCGCCGGTGCATTCGGCTCTGTGAATACAGCCCCTGCCTAAGGACACTGCAGCGTGTGCTGGGTGTGTGGGAGCCGACCCATTCTTACCTGCTGTCATGGGCAATGGGTGAAGCTGCCACTTGGGGAGGCTAGCTCCCCAGCCCGCCTGTGGACCTGCCCATACTCCACCCCTGCTCTGCCCCAGGTCCCGCCCCCACTCTGCCCAGGCCCCGCCCTCTCCACACTGTCTCCCTCCTCTCTTCCATCCCCCATCCTGCTCACCCCCCTTCCAGCCAAATCCCTGAACCTAAATAATGCAAATGACATTTGAAAAAAACACTCTTCTGCAATTTCTTTCTAAAGAAATGGAGCATGTTTTCCACTGCATGCTAGATGGTGAAGACTGGACATGCAGAAGCACTAAATTTGGGGATAAAAAATGTCAGTCACAGGTTTTCTGATATACCTTGAAGTTTGTCAGAGATTTATTTGCAAAACTTTGTAGTAAGGGCAAATCAGCTGTCTTGCTGAACACAACATTAAATATTATGGAATACATGATGCAGCTCTTCTCTGTTTTACATTTTCTTAATCAGTATTTCTAAGTTGATTTTATATTTTAAATGTACTCTTAAGCCTTCATAAAGTAATCATTCCAGATTACTACATATTTAACTCACTGAAACAGACATTCTTTTAAATTAATCAGTCACAGAGGTTTAGTGTGTTCATAACAATGTTCATTGCTTTTAGAAAAAGGGAACACTAATTTACTGTGTGTGAGCTCCATAAAACTACACATGTTTATGAAATTTCACCAACTTTAAAAAATGTTTCCAAAGATTTTAGGCATAACAAGGGATTTTATATCTTACTAAGGTACTCATTTTGCTGAAGGGTTCTCTTAAAACTAGTTCATCAAATCGTCAGAAGTATAGAAAGGGAAACTCATTTGTTCAGCTATCTGGAAGGAAAGGGGTGTTGTCCCTTTAAGGGCTCTCTTCAACTGGGAGATGGAGCAGGGTGAAGGGACAAAGGGATGGACAGAAAGGACAGGAAGACTTTGGAAGCAAGTTTTTTGTACTATAGTAATTAAAATTAAACACTAATTAAATATTTTTAAAGCAAATTTTAAACTAAGTTCCTGTAGACTGACATGTTCTGAGTAAATATTACAGTAATTGTGGCACCTTAGAGACTAACAAATTTATTAGAGCATAAGCTTTCGTGGGCTACAGCCCACTTCTTCGGATGCATATAGAGTGAAACATATATTGAGGAGTATGCTCTAATAAATTCGTTAGTCTCTAAGGTGCCACAAGTACTCCTGTTCTTTTTGCGGATACAGACTAACACGGCTGCTACTCTGAAACCTGTTATTACAGTAATGCACAACTGTTTTTGTCAGTACATTCAGAAACTGACAGTAGATACCTGGGGGTTGGCAAATGCCTGTTAAATGGCTTCATTACCACTTTAACAGTTTCAATGTTGTGCTAATAGGATTGGCAGGCTGGAGGCTTTTTCACTTTTAAGTTACTAGATCCCTTCCGGAGTAAGAGACACCACGCTGCAGCAGCCAGCTGTGGGAGCCTGCAGGAAGGGTCAGAACAGGGATAGGAAGACACGGGAGGGTGGACACCAAGACCCACGGGTGCCCCAAATTTGCGGGTACCCTACACAGCTGCGTATGCTGCGTATGCCAGAGGTGCTGCATCTTAGGGCCGGGTGAGCCATCCCTGTGGGACAGCTGTTACCTGGCTGCCCTGTGCCAGAAGTGGCTGCATTTCAGCACCCAGTGAACCATCTCTGCATGGTGTTATGTGTAGCTCTTACCCTGCCTCCAGCACAAATCTGAGGGTCAAGCTAGAGCATCCTCAACTCTGCCTCCTTGCATGTGTGCCCTCAAATTCTGCTCCCTTCATAGATTACAAGCCCATGTCTGGTGGCCAAGCTAGAATACCTTGAACTCTGCTCCCTTTGTAGATTTCAAGCCCATATCTGGTAGTTGAGCTAGAGCAGAGCTTTTAGAGGGAGACGCCCAATCTCAATGGAAAGACTCCAAGGGCTGCAGAATCTGCTCCATCCCTGGGGAAAATCTGCTTCTTATTTCCAGTCTGGATTTGTCTGGCTTCATCCTCCAGCCATCAGATCTCACTTTGCCTTTGTCAGCTGGGTTAAAGAGCTCTCTGTGCCCCAAAATCTCCTTCATAGGGAGGAGGGTGGTGGAGAATGTGTGTGGGGGGTTGTAATCATTTGATGACTCAGTTTCTCCACTCGCTGGCCCAGCTCACCACTGGGTGTGAAGGGCTTAACTTTTCCCAGGGGGAGTGAGACACAGCCGGATGTCAACTAGGCCTGCCGAGGCTGGAAGCTGGAATGCGGGGCCCAAGGACCAGACCACATTCTGCAAAGCAGCAGGGAGAATAGGTGCAGATGGCACCGTGAGTCTAGGTGTGAATTGGCAAAGATTTATGTTTGTGGCTGCTCAAGGCAGAGCGGGAGCCCACAAGGCTGCAGGAGAACCAGAGCAGCCAGCATGTGCCAGGAGCTCATAATTGCTTCTCTCCTTGGGCTCCCCCATCTCTAGCGCATTGAACACCCACTGCTTCTCTTTGCTTGGAGGGCCCTTCCCAGCTGGTCCCTTCCCAGCTAGTCCTCGGTCATTCACTGTCGACGCACACCGCCGCTCTGTCCGGGGGCCAGCCTCCAGCACCGCTTGTGGCATTTCCAATCCAGCCTCTGCAGGTTTTGTCCCAGGAATCCTGAGTCCCAGTTCCATCCCCTGCTCTGACCACCAGACCCCACTCCTCTCCCAGGACTAGAACCCAGGAGTCCAGACTCCCACCCACCACACTAACTAAACAACCCCACTTCCCTCCTAGAGCTGGAACAGAACCCAGGAATTCTGGTGCCTAACCCATCGCTGAAACCACTAGACCCCACTCTGCTCTGAGAGCTGAGAATGGAACCCAGGAGTCCTGGTTCCCAGTTTGCCCACTCCCTACCCCCCCATCTCTCACCACTGGCTTTTCTTGACATGTGAAGGTCAGGCCTGGTGCCATCAAGAGCCAGGAAGTCTTTATCACAGTTCCTTTTCCTCCCCTGAGTCCCAGCCCCTGTCAGCCTGGCATATGGGCTAGTGGGTTACAAATCCATGAGCGGGGATGTTTGTCTATCTGCCGTAGCCCCCTGCCTCCCTGGTTACTGTCCGCGGTGGGATAGGACGGGGCTCCCAGAGGCTAATGCAGCCCCAGGGCCAGGGTAAGTGCTGTGCTCCTGAGATCTCACGGTCCCGGGAACTTCCATGATTGTGTTTGGAGCGGGGGGAGGGGAGGTGTTTTGGGAGAGTGGCTCTTAGAGTCTCAAAGCAGCATAAACTGAAATGGAAGGTAGTCAGCAGCGAACCAGCTGAGCGGCGAACAGCAGAGGCTAACAGCAGGAGTTTGCCTGGGAGTTCGCGTGGGGAGAGCGCACTAAGGCTTTCATCTGCAGGTTTCTCCGAGTAGTTCCTGCAACAGTTGAGGAAGCTCCTAAGAGGACGGTGATATGGAAGGTGAGCGATCAGCTGTTGTAACCTGCACAGGTTGTGCCATGTTTGTCTTTCTTCCGCAGGACAGAAGTGACTTTGCCTGTACAAAGTGCAAGCTTGTCTCCATATTGGAGGAGAAGGTTCGAGGGCTGGAGAAACAAGTATCGACTCTGCGTTGCATAAGGGAAAATGAAGATTTCCTGGACAGACGTCAGGAGATGCTTCTACGGCCACAATGTTCTGAAGATTCAGAGCAGGCGCAGCAGGGACAGAAGGATTGTGAGGAGGTTTGGCAGCATGTGACCTCCAGAAGAAGAAAGAGGAGCGTCCATGCACCAGCAATGGAGATACAGGTGAGCAATCGTTTCCATGTTCTCTCTACAGGCGCTAATGCGGAGAGTGGACTAGATGGCCCATCTGAGGGAAGGGAGCAGAAGGAGACTCCACCGATTGGAAGGCAAAAGATGCACTGTCCTAGGGATGGGGGTTCCACGACCACCACTCCCAAGAGGAGGAGGAGGGTGGTGGTGGTCGGGGACTCCCTCCTCAGGGGGACTGAGTCATCTATCTGCCGCCCTGACCGGGAAAACCGAGAGGTCTGCTGCTTGCCAGGAGCTAGGATACACGATGTGACGGAGAGACTGCCGAGACTCATCAAGCCCTCGGATCGCTACCCCTTCCTGCTTCTCCACGTGGGCACCAATGATACTGCCAAGAATGACCTTGAGCAGATCACTGCAGACTACGTGGCTCTGGGAAGAAGGATAAAGGAGTTTGAGGCGCAAGTGGTGTTCTCGTCCATCCTCCCTGTGCAAGGAAAAGGCCGGGGTAGAGACCGTCGAATCGTGGAAGTCAACGAATGGCTACGCAGGTGGTGTCGGAGAGAAGGCTTTGGATTCTTCAACCATGGGATGGTGTTCCAAGAAGGAGGAGTGCTAGGCAGAGACGGGCTCCACCTAACGAAGAGAGGGAAGAGCATCTTCGCCAGCAGGCTGGCTAACCTAGTGAGGAGGGCTTTAAACTAGGTTCACCGGGGAAAGGAGACCAAAGCCCTGAGGTAAGTGGGGAAATGGGATCCTGGGAGGAAGCACAAGCAGGAGAGTGCAAGAGGGGAGGACTCCTGTCTCATGCTGAGAAAGAGGGACGATCATTGAGTTATCTTAAGTGCCTATACACAAATGCAAGAAGCCTGGGAAACAAGCAGGGAGAACTGGAAGTCCTGGCACAGTCAGGGAACTATGATGTGATTGGAATAACAGAGACTTGGTGGGATAACTCACATGACTGGAGTACTGTCATGGATGGATATAAACTGTTCAGGAAGGAGAGGCAGGGCAGAAAAGGTGGGGGAGTTGCGTTGTATGTAAGAGAGGAGTATGACTGCTCAGAGCTCCGGTATGATACTGCAGAAAAACCTGAGAGTCTCTGGATAAAGTTGAGAAGTGGGAGCAACAAGGGTGATGTCGTGGTTGGAGTCAGCTATAGACCACCCGACCAGGGGGATGAGGTGGACGAGGCTTTCTTCTGGCAACTAGCAGAAGTTGCTAGATCGCAGGCCCTGGTTCTCATGGGAGACTTTAATCACCCTGATATCTGCTGGGAGAGCAATACAGCGGTGCACAGGCAATCCAGGAAATTTTTGGAAAGCGTAGGGGACAATTTCCTGATGCAAGTGCTGGAGGAACCAACTAGGGGCAAAGCTTTTCTTGACCTGCTGCTCACAAACAGAGAAGAACTAGTAGGGGAAGCAAAAGTGGATGGGAACCTGGGAGGCAGTGACCATGAGATGGTCGAGTTCAGAATCCTGACACAAGGAAGAAAGGAGAGCAGCAGAATATGGACCCTGGACTTCAGAAAAGCAGACTTTGACTCCCTCAGGGAACAGATGGGCAGGATCCCCTGGGAGAATAACATGAAGGGCAAAGGGGTCCAGGAGAGCTGGCTGTATTTTAAAGAATCCTTATTGAGGTTGCAGGAACAAACCATCCCGATGTGTAGAAAGAATAGTAAATATGGCAGGCGACCAGCTTGGCTAAACAGTGAAATCCTTGCTGATCTTAAACGCAAAAAAGAGGCTTATAAGAAGTGGAAGATTGGACAAATGACCAGGGAGGAGTATAAAAATATTGCTCAGGCATGCAGGAGTGAAATCAGGAAGGCCAAATCACTCTTGGAGTTGCAGTTAGCAAGAGATGTTAAGAGTAACAAGAAGGGTTTCTTCAGGTATGTTAGCAACAAGAAGAAAATCAAGGAAAGTGTGGGCCCCCTACTGAACGAGGGAGGCAACCTAGTGACCGAGGATGTGGAAAAAGCTAATGTACTCAATGATTTTTTTGCCTCTGTCTTCACACACAAGGTCAGCTCCCAGATTGCTGCACTGGGCAGTACAGCATGGGGAGAAGGTGACCAGCCCTCTGTGGAGAAAGAAGTGGTTCGGGACTATTTAGAAAAACTGGACGTGCACAAGTCCATGGGGCCGGATGCGCTGCATCCGAGGGTGCTAAAGGAGTTGGCGGGTGAGATTGCAGAGCCATTAGCCATTATTTTTGAAAACACATGGCGATCGGGGGAGGTCCCAGATGACTGGAAAAAGGCTAATGTAGTGCCCATCTTTAAAAAAGGGAAGAAGGAGGATCCGGGGAACTACAGGCCAGTCAGCCTCACCTCAGTCCCTGGAAAAATTATGGAGCAGGTCCTCAAGGAATCAATTATGAAACATTTAGAGGAAAGGAAAGTGATCAGGAACAGTCAGCATGGATTCACGAAGGGGAAGTCGTGCCTGACTAACCTAATTGCCTTCTATGATGAGATAACTGGCTCTGTGGATGAGGGGAAAGCAGTGGATGTGTTATTTCTTGACTTTAGCAAAGCTTTTGATACTGTCTCCCACAGTATTCTTGCCACCAAGTTAAAGAAGTATGGGCTGGATGAATGGACTGTAAGGTGGATAGAAAGCTGGCTAGATCGTCGGGCTCAACGGGTAGTGATCAATGGCTCCATGTCTAGTTGGCAGCCGGTTTCAAGTGGAGTGCCCCAAGGGTCGGTCCTGGGGCCGGTTTTGTTTAATATCTTTATTAATGATCTGGAGGATGGTGTGGACTGCACTCTCAGCAAGTTTGCAGATGACACTAAACTAGGAGGCGTGGTAGATACACTAGAGGGTAGGGATCGGATACAGAGGGACCTAGACAAATTAGAGGATTGGGCCGAAAAAAACCTGATGAGGTTCAACAAGGACAAGTGCAGAGTCCTGCACTTAGGACGGAAGAATCCCATGCACTGCTACAGACTAGGGACCGAATGGCTAGGTAGCAGTTCTGCTGAAAAGGACCTAGGGGTCACAGTGGACGAGAAGCTGGATATGAGTCAACAGTGTGCTCTTGTTGCCAAGAAGGCTAACGGCATTTTGGGCTGTATAAGTAGGGGCATTGCCAGCAGATCGAGGAACGTGATCGTTCCCCTTTATTCGACATTGGTGAGGCCTCATCTGGAATACTGTGTCCAGTTTTGGGCCCCACACTACAAGAAGGATGTGGAAAAATTGGAAAGAGTCCAGCGGAGGGCAACAAAAATGATTAGGGGTCTGGAGCACATGACTTATGAGGAGAGGCTGAGAGAACTGGGATTGTTTAGTCTCCAGAAGAGAAGAATGACGGGGGATTTGATAGCAGCCTTCAACTACCTGAAGGGGGGTTCCAAAGAGGATGGAGCTCGGCTGTTCTCAGTGGTGGCAGATGACAGAACAAGGAGCAATGGTCTCAAGTTGCGGTGGGGGAGGTCCAGGTTGGATATCAGGAAAAACTATTTCACTAGGAGGGTGGTGAAACACTGGAATGCGTTACTTAGGGAGGTGGTGGAGTCTCCTTCCTTGGAGGTTTTTAAGGCCCGGCTTGACAAAGCCCTGGCTGGGATGATTTAGCTGGGATTTGGTCCTGCTTTGAGCAGGGGGTTGGACTAGATGACCTCTTGAGGTCCCTTCCAACTCTGATATTCTATGATTCTATGATTCTATGATTCCTGCCCCAGAGGTGCTGCATCTTAGTGCCGGGTGAGCCATCCCTGTGGGGCAGCTGTTACCTGGCTGCCCTGTGCCAGAAGTGGCTGCATTTCAGCACCCAGTGAACCATCTCTGCATGGTGTTATGTGTAGCTCTTACCCAGCTGCCCCACCCCAGAGGTGGCTGCATCTCAGTTCCAGGCGAGCCATCCCCACGCAGTGTCAGTGTGCAACTGGTAACTGTGTTATATGGTGTTTGGATGAAGAAGTAAATATCTTGTAGATGTATTATTAGTTAGTATTTGCTCTGTAGTAGTGCTGAGCCCCAAGCACAGACAAGGACCCCAATGTGGTAGGCGCTGCAGAAACACAGGAATACCGCTGCTCCTCTGGGGAGTGGGAGAAAAATCCACGGCCTTGCAGGTCAGTTACCCAAAGGAAGAGAAATTAGTGCCATGGAGGTTGGCAGGGCTGGCTCTAACTTTTTTGCTGCTCCAAGCAAAAAAGAAACACATCCCGCCGAACCAAAAACAACCGCCCGTGAGCGCTGCCCCACTGAACCAAAAACAACCCCCCCTGCCGAACCAAAAACAACCCTCCCCCGAGCACCGCCCCGTCGAATCAAAAACAACCCCCCAAGCGTTGCCCCGCCGAACCAAAAACAACACCCCCCTGAGCGCCACCCCGCCGAACCAAAAACAACTCCCCCTTCGAACCAAAAACAACCCCCCTGCCAAACCAAAAACAACCCTCCCCTGAGCACTGTCCCGTCGAACCAAAAACAACCCCCCCAAGCACCGCCCGCCAAACCAAAAACAATCCCCCCGAGCACCGCCTGCCAAACCATAAACAAGCCCCCCGAGCACCACTCCGCTGAACCAAAACCAACCGCCCCTGAGTGCTGCCCCGCCGAACCAAAAACAACCCCCCTGTCGAACCAAAAACAACAGCCCCCCGAGCGCCACCCCGTTGAACCAAAAACAAGCCCCCTGAGCGCCACCCCGTTGAACCAAAAACAAGCCCCCCGAGCGCCGCCCCGCCAAACCAAAAACAACCCCCCCAAGCACCGCCCCGCCGAACCAAAAACAACTCCCCCCAGCGCCACACCGCTGAACCAAAAACAACCCCCCCCCCGAGCGCCGCCCCACTGAACCAAAAAAAAAAAAACCCCAAGTGCTGCCCCGCCAAAACAAAACAAATAAACAACAATAACAAAAAACCCCGAGCGCTGCCCCGCCACCCCAAGATTGCCCGCCCCTTACAAGGTGCCGCCCCAGGCACATGCTTGGTCAGCTGGTGCCTGGAGCCGGCCCTGGAGGCTGGGTATATTCTCAGTGCAACTTGTTTATTTGCTGTACGTGCACCAGTCCTGTACAGAGGTTGTTGTAAATGGCATCCATGGAACTCCCTCTGTGGGTACTTTCAGCAGAAACCACCGATGCCAGGTTCCCAGGGAGAAAATGACTCCCCACAGACTGAGGCAGCGAGCACCCGAGAGAGAACTAAAGTGCAAAAATGAATGAAAAACTAATGTCTTCCAAAGCCTGAACAGTTGATTGCACACTAAGGGCATGAACAGGCAAAGCTGATTGTAACAGTGCCACCTGGAGGCTTCTGGCAGAACAAAGAAAAGGCGCAGCTCATGTGCCATGGAGACTGAATTCCCCCTGGGGTCTTTGCTGAGCCATTCTGTATGCCATACTCATGCCCCTGCTAATGCCCTCTCCCCTCTAGGGGGCAGAGGAGAGCTCAGTCCCCATCCTGTTCAGCCAGTGAGGGACTGGTTAACACCCTCCGGGGGTGTCGATTTTGTGCTTCAGAAACGTTTGTTAGAAACAGATCTGAGATGCTCACAGCTCATTCCACCCAGCCGCCTACCAGAGAAAAGCCCCTGCTTCCTCCCCTGGTCTAACCATTAGACACCACTCCACTCCCCAAGCCAGGGATAGAACCCAGGAGTCCTGATTCCCAGTCCCCACTACTCTAATGCATTGGGCCCCCACTCTCATCCCAAAGCCAGATATAAAACTCAAAAGTCCTCACTGCCAGTCCCCCTGCTCTAACCACAAGACCCCACACCCCTCCCAGAGCCAGGGACAGAACCCAGGAGTCCTGGTTCCCAGTGCCCCACCCGCTGCTCTAACCTGTAGACTCTGCTCTCCTCCCACAGCTGGATAAAGAACCAAGGAGGCCTGCTTTCATCACTCGTCTTTGTGCAGCAGGCCATCAGGGTCCCGTTGAGCCAGGCGCGGCCCAGACACACAGCTAGAGACAGTCCCTGCCCCAGCTGGGATCAGGGTCCCATTGTGCAAGGCACGGCCCAGACACACAGCGAGAGACAGTCCCTGCCCCAGTTGGGATCAGGGCCCCCTTGTGCCAGGTGTTGCCCAGACACACCGCAAGAGACAATCCCTCTCCCAGCTGGGATCAGGGTGCTGTGGTGCCAGGCGCAGCCCAGACACACAGCGAGGGACAATCCCTCTCCCAGCTGGGATCAGGGTGCTGTGGTGCCAGGCGCAGCCCAGACACACAGCGAGGGACAATCCCTCTCCCAGCTGGGATCAGGGTGCTGTTGTGCCAGGCGCGGCCCAGACACACAGCAAGAGACAGTCTCTGCCCCAGCTGGGATCAGAGCTCAGTTGTGTCCGGTGCTGCCCAGACACACAGCGGATCACAATCCCTGCCCCAGCTGGGATCAGGGTGTGACGTTGCAGTCTATATGATTTTATAAAAATGTGCTAATGAGTGAATATAATGTAAGTAGAATATGCTTCATGCAAAAGGTCTCTTGCAAGGCATCATTACAAAGCTTATAATCTACTGAGTGTGATCATCCTATTTGTATAAATGTATCACTCTTGTATCTGAAACTAGAAATATGAAATATAACTCTGAGGGCCTATTGTAATTATGCAAAGTGTGGGCCATTAATGGTGGTTTGGAATCTTGATGACTCCCATTAACCAGGACCATTGTCTGCAGATGGCTGTGTTTTATCTCAAAAAGAACAGGAGTACTTGTGGCACCTTAGAGACTAACAAATTTATTAGAGCATAAGCTTTCGTGGGCTACAACCCACTTCTTCGGATGCATGTGTTTTACCTGTAAGTCTTCCTGTATATGTGTGTGCTGGCAAGTGGGCAATGAAGTCTTGTAGTGACATGTGATCATGTCACCTGAACTGGAATCTATCTTTAACCTGGTGTCTTTCCATTGAGAAGGAGGGAGTGGGAACCCGGAGAGGGACAAAGGATTCCAGCCTAATGCAAAAGATATATAAAGGGCTGGAACAGAACAAAGAGGAGAGGAGCCATCATGAAGAATCCCCTAGCTACCACCTGAGCTGGAACAAGAGCTGTACCAGGGGAAAGAAGTGTGCCCAGGCCTGGAAGGTGTCCAGTCTGAGGAAAAAACTTACTGAAGCATTTCTGAGGGTACGTCTTCACTACCCGCCGTATCGGCGGGTAGCAATTGATTTATCCAGGCTCGATATATCGCGTCTCATTAAGACGCGATATATCGATCCCTGAACGTGCTCACTGTCAACTCCGGAACTCCACCAGAGCGAGCGGTGGTAGCGCAGTCGACGGGGGAGCCGTGGCCATTGATCCCGCGTCATCTGGACCCCAGGTAATTTGATCCAAGATACTTCGACTTCAGCTACGCTATTCGTGTAGCTGAAGTTGCGTATCTTGGATCGATCCCCCCCCAGTGTAGACCAGCCCTTTGGGTGAGATTATCTGTATTCAGTTTGCTTAGACATAGATTTGTGCGTTTTATTTTATTTTGCTTGGTAACTTACTTTATTCTGTCTGTTACTACTTGGAACCACTTAAATCCTACTTTCTGTATTTAATAAAATCACTTTTTACTTATTAATTAACTCAGAGTATGTATTAATACCTGGGGGAGCAAACAACTGTGCATATCTCTCTATCAGTGTTATAGAGGGCGAACAATTTATGAGTTTACCCTGCACAAGCTTTGTACAGGGTAAAATGGATTTATTTGAGTTTAGACCCCATTGGGAGTTGGGCATCTGAGTGTTAAAGACAAGAACACTTCTGTGAGCTGCTTTTAGTGAAGCCTGTAGCTTTGGAGCAAGTAATTCAGACCCTAGGTCTTTGTTGGAGCAGACGTGAGTGTCTGCTCAGCAAGACAGGGTGCTGGAGTCCTGAGCTGGCAGGGAAAACAGGGGTAGAGGTAGTCTTGGCACATCAGGTGGCAGCTCCCAAGGAGGGTTCTGTGATCCAACCCATCACAGAGGGCACCGTTCTTTCAGGCGCTACCCAGGCACCCAGTGAGGGACAGTTCCTGCCCCAGCTGAGATCAGGGCTGTGACAAAGTGGGACTGTTCTTAATGTTTCCTCTGAATACTGTGTGGGTACCTCAGTTTCCCCTATACATTTCTTAAGTTTCTAGGGGTGAGACTGTGCATAAATGGCCGGCACTCTGTCTCCTGAAACTAATGGCCGAGGTCCTTCCCGCCTGCAAGGGGATAGCTAAAGGTGTTGGAGAACAAAGAGATCAGGTGACCTCCTGGCCTGGGAAAGAGGAAAAGGCCAGAAAGGAGGGGCTGGAGAGGTTCAGTCTTGGACTGGCTGGGGAATCGTAGAGAACCCCGAGGTTGGGGGCTAAGTTCCCTACTACCCAGAAGGGCATGGCTAAGGGGGTCCTGTTTATGCCTACAAGCTCTGGTGTGGACTGTATTCCTCTAATAATAGTCATCTAATAAACCTTCTGTTCTACTGCCTGGCTGAGAGTCACGGTGAATCGCAGGAAGGCGGGGGGTGCAGGGCCTTGTCTCCCCCAAACTCCGTGACAAGGGCCCCATTGTGCCAGGTGCTTCCCAGACACACAATGAAAGACAGTCACTACCTCAGCTGAGATCGGGGCTCTGTTGTGCCAGGTACTGCCCAGACATACAGCGACAGACAGTCCCTGCCCCAGCTGGGATCAGGGCACTGTCCTTTCAGGCTCTACCCAGGCACCCAGTGAGGGACAGTTCCTACTCCAGCTGGGATCAGGGCCCCATTGTGCCAGGCGCTGCCCAGACACACAGTGAGGGAAAGTCTCTGCCCAAGCTGGGACCAGGGCCTCCTTGTGCCAGGCGCTTCTCAGACACAGCGAGAGACAATCCCTGTCCCAGCTGGGATCAGGGCCCCATTGTGCCAGGCGCGGCCCAAACACACAGCGAGAGAAAATCCCTGTCTCATCTGAGATCATGGTCCCATTGTCCCAGGCGCTGCCCAGACACACAGTGAGAGACAATCCCTGTCCCAGCTGGAATCAGGGCCCCGTTTTCCCAGGTGCTGCCCAGACACAGTAAGAGCCAGTCGCTGCCCCAGCTGAGATCAGGGCTCCGTTGTGCCAGGCACTTCCCAGACAGACGGCAAGAGACAGTTGCTGCCGCAGCTAGGATCAGGGCCCGGTTGTGCCAGGCGCTGCCTAAACACACAGCGAGAGACAGTCCCTGCCCCAGCTGGGATGAGGGCCCGGTTGTGCCAGGCGCTGCCTAAACACACAGCGAGAGACAGTCCCTGCCCCAGCTGGGATCAGGGCCCCATCATGCCAGGCGCTGCCCAGACACACAGTGAGAGACAGTCCCTGCCCCAGCTGGGATCAGGGCTCTGCTGTCCCATGTGCTGCCCAGACACACTGTGAGAGACAATCACTGCCCCAGCTGGGATCAGGGCCCCGTTGTGCCAGGTGCTGCCCAGACACACAGTGAGAGACAGTCCCTGCCCCAGCTGAGATCAGGGCTCTGTCATGCCAGGAGATGCCTAGACACACAGTAAGAGACAGTCACTGCCTGTGACGAAGTGGGAATTTTCTTAATGTTTCCTCTGATTACTGTGGGGGTGCCTCAGTTTCCCCTATGCATTTCTTAGGTATCTAGGGGGTGGGATCAGGGTGTATAATTGTTGCAGAGCCCAAGTAGGCCCCTGTGATTCTGTCTGGACAGAGAATGGCCGACACTCTGTCTCCTGGCAACTAATGGCCTGGGCCCCTCCTCTGCAAAGATGCCAACTGACGGTGTTGGAGAACAAAGAGAACAGGTGACCTTCTGGCCTGGGAAAGAGACAAAGGCCAGAGAGGAGGGGCTGGAGAGTTTCAGTTTGGGGCTGGCTGGGGACGTGGAGTGAGTGCAGACGTGGGGGTCTGGCTCACTGCCCCACAAAATGGACCTGGCTGAGGAACCCTGTTCTCTGGACCTACAAGCTCTGCTTTAGACCATGTTCCTGTCATCTAATAAACCTCTTTTACTGGATGGCTAAGAGTCATGTCTGACTGCGGAGTGGGGGTGCAGGACCCTCTGGCTTCCCCAGGACCCTGCCAGGGTGGACTCGCTGTTTGAAGCGCATGGAGGGGCAGAGGATGCTGAATGCTCCGTGGTCAGACCCAGGAAGGTGAAGCCATGTGAGCTGCTTACCTTGAAGACAGTTTGCTCACAGAGAGGAGACTTCACCAGAGTCCTGCCTGGCTTCATAGGGAGCAGTTCCAGAGCATCGCCCGGGGACTCCGTGACACTGCCCCAGCTGGGATCAGGGCCCCCTTGTGCCAGGCGCTGCCTAGACACACAGCGAGAGACAGTCCCTCTCCCTGCTGGGAAGAGGGCCCTGTTGTCCAAGACACTGCCCAGACACAGCGAGAGACAGACGCTGCCCCAGCTGGGATCAGGGCCCCCGTTGTGCCAGGCGCTGCCCAGACACACAGCGAGAGACAGACGCTGCCCCAGATGGGATCAGGGCCCCGTTGTGCCATGCGCTGCCCAGACACACAGCGAGAGATTGCCCCAAAGCATTTGCAGTTTAAAAAGAAAAAGTAAGATTTTTATCCTCATTAAACAGATGGGGAAACTAAGGCACGGAGTGGCTAGTTCGTGGTCACATGGGGCCCAGTGGCAGTGTTGTGTAGCCCATAGAGCTAGCTTTAGCATTTATTTGATGGGGCAGTAATGCAAAGAACCCACAGGCCTGTCTCCTGTGCGATGCTGTCTGCAGCAGTTAGCATAAGGCTTGGGGCCTATGAACTTTGGCACAGATAAATGGCCTAACAATGACCCCTATGTTTTGGGGACCTGGGAACAGAGCGTTTAAGGGGGAGCTTTGTCCACAGCGACACCAGGATCATGGCCTAACACCAGCTTCAGGATATGTTTGGACGGGACCATTGGCAGATGTCTTAACCCAAGAAAGCCATAGCAACAAACCGATGTCTCTGATCATAAGCTGAGAGCACTAGTAGACCGACCTATAGGTAGGGTTGCCAGGTGTCTGGTTTTCGACCAGAATGACTGATCGAAAAGGGACCCTGGCCACTCCGGTCAGTACCGCTGACCTGGCCCTTAAAAGTCCAGTTGGCGGCACAGCAGGGCTAAGGCAGGCTCCCTGCCTGCCCTGGCTACCAAGTGGCAGCCAGCATGTCCCTCTGGCTCCTGGAAGTAGAGGCAGTCACGAGGGCTCCATGTGCTGCCCCTGCCCCAAGCTCTTGCTCCACAGCTCCCTTTGGCTGGGAACCTCACCCACCCTGTGCTGGGGGTGATCCAGGGTTGGTTCTCCCCTCCTGGGGTGGAGGCTGTGAGGAGGTGAGGGGGCTTGCCCAAGTGGGGTGGACACAGGAGGGAGGAAATGATCGGGGGTGTTGGGGGCTGGGGTGGGAAGGAAGAGGGTGCCCTGGTCCCTCTGGAGAATGGGCGTACCTAGGGAGAGGCCGGGGGGCATGTGCTATGAGGGTGGATGTCAGGGAGGGGGTTGGGTGAGGGGAGTAAGGGTGGACATGGGGGTGTCTGTGCTGGAGGGGAGCCATAGGGGGCATGGCCGGAAGGAGCCATCTCACCCCCTCCCCGCTCTCTCCCTCTCCCTGTCTGCAGGTGGGAGCAGCCAGGGCAGTTTGCCCTGCCCGCGGAGCGCCGCCTGGGCCTCACCCTGCAGCAGTTGCTGGAGCACTGGACCCTGGCCCTCAAGACCCTCCAGCAGCAGCAGCACAGACGAGCCTGATGGCCCACCCTGCCTGGGAGTGGCTAGGGGAGCCTCGCCCCCAAAAGGGTGGAGTTGTAGATAGTCACATCCATGTTAGGGAAGGCGTGTGGGTGGGACACACCAATGTGGGGTGGAGTTATTGGGGGTCTAGCCCAGTCCAGCTGTCCCCTCTTGCGCAGGGTGGGGATCAGTGTTAAGGGGGTGACCAGGTGCTGGCAGTGGGAGGGTTTGGGGGAGCTGAGCAGAGGGGGGGAGCTGGTGTCAGGTTTGGGGTGGATCACAATGAGTTTTGTGGCTTTCTCTAATTCTGACTAAATTCACATTCAGGCCCATGGCAGGGATTGGGACATGGGGCCTTTCCCCTCTGGGGGGCCCCAGCTCCGATCTGCCCCAGGGCAGAAACTGGCTGGCTCAGGGGGACAGGGAATGGGACATGGGGCCTTTCTCCACTAGGGGGCATCAGCTCTATATGGCTGCTCCAGGCCGGCTGGGCCTGTGGTTCTGCCTGGACCATCCCGGCCTCCCTAGTGCCCTGCCCAAGGGGCCAATAAACACAGCCCCGGCCCAGGTGCCTGAGCCCAGGGGTTTATTCCTGTGCTGAGGTAGCGACAGTCCCAGCTGCATCTTCCTCGCCTGCCCTGCCTGGAGCACTTGGGGCAGGCAGGGTTCCCTCCCCTGAGCTCGCTGCCCTGGCTGAGGCCATCCCCTGGTGGGCAGAACCATCTCTCAAGCCATCAGGGTGGGGGGGAGGGACTATATCCTTGTCCCTCTTCCATGGAGAAACTGAGGCATGGAACAGGGAGAGGTGAGTGGCCCAATCCCAGGCGTGCTGGCTACTAGCCCCGCCCTTGCTCTAACCACTAGACCCCCCTCCCCTCCCAGAGCTGGGGATAGAATCCAGGAGTCCTGGCTCCCAGCCTCACCCCCCGCCCCCTGCTGGAAATCAAGTGAGGGAAGCTTTGCTTGGGGGGCCCCCAGCTAGAAAGTGGGTGTAGAAAGCAACTATCACTGAGGGGCGGAAGGGCCTCTCTCGGGCTGGTCTCTCCGGCTCCCTCAGCCTGACTGTTGGGAGAGTCCCAGAGCCAGTCCCCTCCTGCTTGCTGGCTGATTAGGGGGCGGTGCCAGAGCTCTGCCCATCCCTTGGGAGCTGATGGGCTGCCTGGAGTACCTGCAGCTCTTTGAGGGCTGGGGGGATATGAATACCAGGGCTCCTGGTGCCCTATGCTGGCTGATGGAGGTCTCTGAACTCCGGCCACTGAGGGGGGTCCTATGTGCTGGCTGCCCCCTAGGGCACAGTGTGGGACCTGGTGGACAAAGGGGTAGTTGTGGTGGTGCCCGTGGGGTAGTAGGATCACAATTGGGCCTGTTCTTTGGCTGGGCCCAGCACCGCCCCGCCTGCAGGGGGAGTCAGCATCAGGGGGGTGACAGAGCTAGCTGCATTGGGGGCTGGGGGTGGAGACTGTGTGTGGGGTGTCTCTCTTTGGGCGGGGGTGGGGGTCACAGAGCCAGATGTGGAGCTGGGCCTGTTGGAGAGGGAGCAGCATGCGGCTCCTGAAGCAGGCTCCAGTGGGAGGCAGGTCAGGGCTGTGAATGATGCAGGTGCAAACCTTGGAGGGAAGCTGGACGCCCCCCCGCCCACTGATGGGGGCCATGACCCCCTCCCCAAATCCCGCTGCTACCTCCCCTCTCCCCATTCATCCTCCCACAGTTAGAGGTGTGGAACCTCCTCTCCTGATACTGCAGCCTGCTGCCTGGATGCCTGGGTCCCTTCCAGGCTCCGCCTCGCCCCCTGTTTGGCATTGGGAGCAGCGCTCCAGGGTGTGGGGCTGGGCAGGAGGCACGGGATAGGGGGGCTGTGGCTCCGGTTCCAGGATGCCAGGGTCCCCAGCACAGCTTGGGCTGCGTGAAGGAGGATCCCTTAGAGTCAGTGACTGGGTGGAGTTTACCCCCCTCCCGTGGAATTGGAGGGTGGGGACTGGATGAGGGGGACAGTGGGGAAAGAGACAGTAAATATGAGAGGCACAAATGGGGTGCTTGAAGCAAGGAAGGGGGATCTCCCATGTGGGGGGCTGAAGAGGTTGAAGTGGGGAACAGGTACTGGAGGGAAAGGGGGTGAAAGAGGGAATGGGGGGAGGGGAGGGGCAGAATTTGGTGGTGGGGGCATTGGATGGCTCTGGGCATGTGGGACCAGGCAGTGGAGGGGGCCATCCAGGGGGATGGTCTGGGAGCTGGGGAGACAGCGTGGGGGGCAGTGTCAGTTAAGGACATCCCTGCCCCACCTCTCCCTCTGCCCCACACCACCTCCTCCATCTGTCTCACCCCTCCCATCTCCCTCTACCTCATTGTCCCCCACACTACCCTGTGCCCCACTCCACCCCGTCCCTCTAGCACCTAATACACCCCACCTCCCCTTCCTTGACACACTCTGCTTCCCTCAGTAGCTACTTCCCCCCATCTCCCCCTCCCCACCAGGGGCGGCTCCAGGTACCAGTGCACCAAGCACGTGCCTGGGGTGGCAAGCCACGGGGGGCGGCCTGCCAGTCGCTGTGGGGGTGGCAGTCAGGGAGCCTTCGGCGGCATGCCTGCCTACGGGAGGTCCGCCGGTCCCGTGGCTTTGGTGGCAATTTGGCGGCAGGTACACCGAAGCCGCGGGACCGGCGGACCTCCCACAGGTGCGCCACCGAAAGCCGCTTGACTGCCGTGCTTGGGGTGGCAAAATACATAGAGCCGCCCCTGCTCCCCACTCTGCCTTCCACCCCCACCCTCTCCTCTACCCGGCTCTCCACCTCCCCAGGCTTCCTTTCTGCAGCTGAGGCCATCGGGGCACCCTCCTCTTCCTTGATGGCTGTCAAGGCTAATTCCCCACTCTGGCACTTCGAGTGCAGAAGGTGGGGGCCTGCAAGGATTCTAAAAATTAATACTGGCCACTCCAGGCTGGAACTCCCAAGGTTACAGCTTCTCTCTGACCTTGGATGGGTAGATGCTGCCACCACCCATGTGCAGAACCCCTTTGAGAACCCAGGAAGGAGCACTTGGGAATTCTTTCCTGTGGGGTCCCCTCAAGCCCTTTCATCCTCCCCTCCAGGGAAAAGCTGAGAAAGAAAAAAAAAGGAAATCAGCTGTTGCCAGCAGCTAATTAAACAACATGTGCACAAACTTCTTAAGACACAAAAATCCAATCCTGTTCTTAAAAAAGGTAAATTTTATTAATTAAAAAAAAAAAGAAAGTACATCCGGGAACTCAGGCTATTGCTAGATTTTAAAAGAGCAACTACAAGGATTAAGCACCAAGAATAGCTTTCTTGAGGTCCAGCTTAAAGGTTACAAGCAAAACAAAAGCACCTGGGGTTAGCACAGAGGAATCCACAAGCCATAATGAAATAAAAGGGACAAACCTGATCGCATCTTCCTAAATATTTCCTGATTTACTTATGTATCTGGAGTTTTAGATGAGTAATTTCTAGGTATGATACTGATGATTTTTTCATACCTGGCCCAAGCTTCTTACAGCATAGCTCTGCCCTGTCTGCATCTCCCCGGGAAAACAACCACAGACAGACAAAAGGGGAGTCTTGTTTCGATTTTTAAAAGTTCTAGCCTTCCCACTGGCTCTTTTGGCCAGGTGCCCACCCCCTTCCTTTTACCTGAACCGCCCTTGTCACCCAATCTTCCTCCCGTATGAGCCGCGGGGAGAGGGGAGGGGCTCTGAGGCTGGTGCTCTTCAACGGGAGCAGCCCCTGCGCAGGGCAGAAGTTGGGGAAACCCAGCACTGACTGGCGCCCACCCCTGCTCTCCCTGTCAGCACTCAGGCTCCTCCGCCTGTGGCCAGAGGCTTTCTGGGCTGCAACAGTGCCACCTTGTGGCGGTTCGGAAGCCAGCACTAGGCCGGAACAAAACCGGCAAGCCTGTCTGAGGCTACGGCTCCCCCTAAACCTCTACGGGGTGATCTGTTTCCCTCCTTTTTTCCCAAAAAAGGTTTGGGAATTTGATATTTGAAACTTTTGCTAAAGTTTGAATCTACCCTTTCATCAAAGATTGAATCTGACTTATAGATTCATAGATTCTAGGACTGGAAGGGACCTCGAGAGGTCATCGAGTCCAGTCCCCTGCCCGCATGGCAGGACCAAATACTGTCTAGACCATCCCTGATAGACATTTATCTAACCTACTCTTAAATATCTCCAGAGATGGAGATTCCACAACCTCCCTAGGCAATTTATTCCAGTGTTTAACCACCCTGACAGTTAGGAACTTTTTCCTAATGTCCAGCCTAGACCTCCCTTGCTGCGGTTTAAACCCATTGCTTCTGGTTCTATCCTTAGAGGCTAAGGTGAACAAGTTCTCTCCCTCCTCCTTATGACACCCTTTTAGATACCTGAAAACTGCTATCATGTCCCCTCTCAGTCTTCTCTTTTCCAAACTAAACAAACCCAATTCTTTCAGCCTTCCTTCATAGGTCATGTTCTCAAGACCTTTAATCATTCTTGTTGCTCTTCTCTGGACCCTTTCCAATTTCTCCACATCTTTTTTAAAATGCGGTGCCCAGAACTGGACACAATACTCCAGCTGAGGCCTAACCAGAGCAGAGTAGAGCGGAAGAATGATGTCTCGTGTCTTGCTCACAACACACCTGTTAATACATCCCAGAATCATGTTTGCTTTTTTTGCAACAGTATCATACTGTTGACTCATATTTAGCTTGTGGTCCACCTGTCGTATGAAAAGAGACTAGAGGAGTTCGGGTTGTTTAGTCTGACGAAACGAAGGCTGAGGGGGGATATGATTGCTCTCTTTAAATATATCAGAGGGATAAATACAAGGGAGGGAGAGGAATTATTCCAGCTTAGTACTAATGTGGACACGAGAACAAATGGATATAAACTGGCCGTGGGAAAGTTTAGGCTTGAAATTAGACGAAGGTTTCTGACCGTCAGAGGGGTGAAATATTGGAACGGCCTTCCGAGGGAAACGGTGGGGGCGAGGGACCTGTCTGGTTTTAAGATTAAGTTAGATAAGTTTATGGAGGGAATGGTTTAATGGTAAAACATATTAGCTGAGGAATACAGAGTTATGGAAGGTAAATAGTATAATGGCTAACAAGGGTCAGGCTGGTGACTCTTGCCTACATGCTCGGGGTCTTACTGATCGCCATATTTGGGGTCGGGAAGGAATTTTCCTCCAGGGTAGATTGCCTGAGGCCCTGGAGGTTTTTCGCCTTCCTCCGCAGCATGGGGCAGGGATCGCTAGCAGGAGGGTTCTCTGCCAATTGAAGTCACTAAAACACAGGATTTGGGGACTTCATCAGCAGAATCAAGGGAAGGGTAGGGACGGTTTTGTGGCCTGCAGCATGCAGGGGGTCAGACCAGATGATCATAATGGTCCCTTCTAACCTTAAAGTCTATGAGTCTATGAGTCACTGTAACCCCTAGATCCCTTTCTGCCGTACTCCTTCCTAGACAGTCTCTTCCCATTCTGTATGTGTGAAACTGATTTTTTCTTCCTAAGTGGAGCACTTTGCATTTGTCTTTGTTAAACTTCATCCTGTTTAACTCAGACCATTTCTCCAATTTGTCCAGATCATTTTGAATTATGACCCTGTCCTCCAAAGCAGTTGCAATCCCTTCCAGTTTGGTATCCTCCGCAAACTTAATAAGCGTACTTTCTATGCCAATATCTAAGTCGTTGATGAAGATATTGAACAGCGCCGGTCCCAAAACAGACCCCTGCGGTACCCCACTCGTTACGCCTTTCCAGCAGGATTGAGAACCATTAATAACAACTCTCTGAGTACGGTTATCCAGCCAGTTATGCACCCACCTTATAGTAGCCCCATCTAAATTGTATTTGCCTAGTTTATCGATAAGAATATCATGAGAGACCGTATCAAATGCCTTACTAAAGTCTAGGTATACCACATCCACAGCTTTACCCTTATCCACAAGGCTCATTATCCTATCAAAGAAAGCTTGGTTTGACATGATTTGTTCTTCACAAATCCATGCTGGCTGTTCCCTATCACCTTACCACCTTCCAAGTGTTTGCAGATGATTTCCTTAATTACTTGCTCCATTATCTTCCCTGGCACAGAAGTTAAACTCACTGGTCTGTAGTTTCCTGGGTTGTTTTTATTTCCCTTTTTATAGATGGGCACTATATTTGCCCTTTTCCAGTCTTCTGGAATCTCTCCCGTCTCCCATGATTTTCCAAAGAGAATAGCTAGAGGCTCAGATACCTCCTCTATTAGCTCCTTGAGTATTCTCTTTGAGCAAATGGTTCCTCCAAATTTACATCCATTGTTTTAGCTGCATTTTGATCAAATATGGTTTTGTTCAGCCATCATAACTGTCTGTTTCCCAAAAGCTAAACATTTTTGTTTACCACCCCTTCACGCCCCACACACACTATTTTTTGTTTAAAAGATTATTTAACTTTAATTTTAATTGATTATAACTTTCAACAATTACCCCACCTCACGCGGCCTGAGGCTGGGACTGGGGTCACGCCACCCGGCGCTGGGGTTGGGGGTGCTCTGGGACTGGGAGTGCACGGGGGTGGGGGCAGTGACCGCGGGGGGTGGGCAAGGACACACACACACACACACACACTCACACACACACATATACAGAGCAGGGCTCAGCTCCTCCAGCAGGGGGCGGCAGAGACACACACACCAGGGCTCTGGGCTCCTGCGGGGAAGAGGGGGCAGAAGGGGAGGTGCGGGGCCTTGGGCTCTCTGTACCTTGGGGGAACACCCAGCACCCCTGTTGCCAGCACACAGTGCCCGAGGCAAAGTAACAGCGGGGTTCGTTGTCCGGTGTGCTTCGCGCCAATAAACACACCAGGGGGAGAAGCAGACAAAGTTTATTTGGGATCCCAAAGGGGTGCTAGGAGACAGGCACGTCTCAGATCAAGCACACCAACAGAAACAGTTTTTCTTCTTTTATACATTTTGCAGTTAAGCCTCACCCCCCCACCTTTTCCCTCTAGCCCTCCCTTTCTCCCCCCCATTCCTCCCTTTACCCCTCCCGTCCCTGGTAATAGTTACTAAGCAAATAACGATTACATTTAAGCAGTTAAGTCATTCTTGGCAGCTATAAGCCTAGCTTGTTAGTAACTTCTTTAAACCGTTATCTTGTCCTTTTTCCCTTCAGCCAGAAACATGCAGGCCTCATTATTACCGCTTGAGCAGGGGGTTGCACACAGATAACTGGTTGCTTACATATTCCGATTGCACCTGGCTTTTGAGGTTGATTAGAGTTTAAACATGGAAGGATAGAGTTTGGTTCACTTAGGCCTAGTGCAGGAAGGCTTCATTGACACTTTGTGGCCTTCCACCCTCCCGAGTTACCTAGGGTGATGCCTAGTGACGTCAACACCCCCATGTTCATCCTTATAATATGATTGTGTGGTATCCAATGCAAAGTTTGTCATGTCGGGTGTCTTCGGAAGGCTCATGATGCACTGAACACTGTTGTTATAGCAACGGGGAGCCCTTGTGGCATCTTAGAGACTAACAAATTTATTTGGGCATAAGCTTTCATGGGCTTACATTTTCGACCGCTGAGGCGGTGAACCTGCTGGATGCGGCTATCCATCCAGGAGAAACAGAGGCAAGACTATTTTTAGGGTACCTTTTCTAACCCCCTCCCCATGTGGGGTGAGCAGAGTGGATCCTAAAAAGGACGGCTCAGTTGTGGGTGCAGCTGCCGAGATGCTCGACCCGCCTCAGTCCTCGAGCAAGACGACTGTATCACACACCCACCACCTGTGTGTCAGTCTCAAGTATCAGGGGGTAACCGTGTTAGTTTGTATCCACAAAAACAACGAGTCCGGTGGCACCTTAAAGACTAACAGATTTATTTGGGCATAAGCTTTCGTGGGTAAAAAACCTCACTTCTTCAGATGCATGGAGGGAAGATTACAGATGCAGGCATTATATAATGACACATGAAGAGAAGGAAGTTACCTCACAAGTGGAGAACCAGTGTTGACAGGGCCAATTTGATCAGGGTGGATGTAGTCCACTCCCAATAATAGATGAGGAGGTGTCAATTCCAGGAGAGGCAAAGCTGCTTTTGTAATGAACCAGCCACTCCCAGCCCCTACTCAGTCTGTGACTAGGAACTTCCGGATTTCACTGTTCTGTTCCCGTCGCTACTCGCCGATCGCCATCGGACTTTTGACTTGTGCAAATGTTATTTTCCCCAAAACTGGAAGATGCCTGTGTGGGACTTCTTTTAAAGTGGGAAGACTGGTGCACAACATTCTCCCCACATAACCTCGATATTGCTGCTTTGTCTGAAACTAGAAGAGCTGATGAAGGACAGGTGAGGGAGGAGAAAGGAGGATACACCTACTTCTGGAAGGGAAAATCTATAGATGAACCCTGATTGCATGGAATGGGCATTGCTATAAAGAACAAGCTCATACGGTGCCTCTCTGAGGTGCCAGTTGGCATCAATGAGTACCTCAGAGAGGCACCTTACGAGCTTGTTCTTTATAGACACTCCGACTGAGGCTCACCAAAAATCAACAGGCCACTATTGTGAGCGCCTGTGCACCAACACTGGATGCCAATGAGAATGTAAAGGAAGATTTTTATTCTCAGTTGGAAACCATTTTATCAGAGACCCCTACAGGAGACAAGATCATCCTTCTGGGGGATTTCAATGCACATGTTGGACAAGACTCAGACCTGTGGAAAGGAACAATCGAGAAAGAAGGAGTTGGCAAAAGTTATTTAAATGGAATTCTGCTCCTGACCAAGTGTGCTGAACATGAACTTATTATTACAAACACCCTTTTCTGACAAATGGAAAAGTTCAAAACATCTTGGAGACACCCACGGTCAAAGCACTGGCATCTCCTCGACTACGACATACTTCATACCCGAGATCGTAGTGATGTACTTCTCACAAGAGCAATGACAAGTGCTAATGACTGTTGATCACCTTATTCGATCCACAAAATTAAGATCACTCCCAAATGGAGGCGGCAAGGGAAGCAGGTCAGATGCAAGCTGAAGGTTCAGGATCCTATTAAGCATGGCCACTTCCAAGCAGTCTTTGAAGAAAAGCTCCCATCAGAGTTTCCAGAAGAAACTGAGGAACATTGGAGCCAGTTGAAAGCAGTAAGCATCTATGCCTGTGAGGAAACCATAGACTATCACACCAGAAAACATCAGGACTGGTTTGATGAGAATGATGCTGAAATTGACCAACTCATCAATGAGAAGAGAATGGCATTTTGTGCTTGGCAGAATGACATAAATTATAATATAAAGAGAGAAGCCCATGCCAAGGCGAGGGCGGAAGTACGATGTAAAACCAGAGAACTTAAGAACAAATGGTGAAATGAGAAAGCACAAGAACTCCAACATCTTTAGTGCCACCAAGCCTGTTTATGGGCCAATTTGTCAAGCTATGAATCATCTTCGCTCTAAGGACAGAACCACACTTCTGAAGGACAACGAAGCCATCAATTTTCGCTGGAAAGAACATTTTGAAGATCTCCTTAACCGTAATTTTATGGCTGTAGATGAAGTCCTTGAGCAAATCCCTCAACGACCATTTAGGGACAAGCTCGGAGACCCTCCCAATTTGTATGTAAGAAAGAGGATAAAGAGGATAAAGTAGATTGTGGAAAATTATAATGGTATCTCCCTCCTAACCACTGAAAGTAAAGTTCTGGCATGGATCCTTGCAACCCACCTTCTGCCCTTGTCAGAAGAAATTTTACCAGAGTCACAGAATGGTTTCCGACCATGTCATGGAACTGCAGATATGATCGTCACAGCATGGCAGCTGCAAGAAAAGTGTCAAGAGCAAAACCAACCACTGTATCTGGTTTTTATTGATTAACTACCGTGCCCTCTGGACTGTACTTTTTAAGATTGGATGTCCTGCTAAATACATCAATGGAAAAGATGGGGATCGATATGAAAATCCAGAGGTGGATAAAGAACTGGTTAAAGGGGAGACAGCAGCGGGTTGTACTGAAAGGTGAACTGTCAGGTTGGAGGGAGGTTACCAGTGGAGTTCCTCAAGGCTCAGTTTTGGATCCGATTTTATTTAATCTATTTATTACTGACCTCGGAACCGAATGTAGGAGTGTGCTGATAAAATCATAGAATCATAGAATCATAGAATATAAGGGTTGGAAGGGACCTCAGGAGGTCATCTAGTCCAACCCCCTGCTCAAAGCAGGACCAATTCCCAACTAAATCATCCCAACCAGGGCTTTGTCAAGCCGGGCCTTAAAAACCTCCAAGGAAGGAGACTCCATCACCTCCCTAGGTAACGCATTCCAGTGTTTCACCACCCTTATCTCATCATAGAAGGCAATTAGGTTAGTCAGGCACGACTTCCCCTTCGTGAATCCATGCTGACTGTTCCTGATCACTTTCCTCTCCTCTAAGTGTTTCATAATTGATTCCTTGAGGACCTGCTCCATAATTTTTCCAGGGACTGAGGTGAGGCTGACTGGCCTGTAGTTCCCCGGATCCTCCTTCTTCCCTTTTTTAAAGATGGGCACTACATTAGACTTTTTCCAGTCATCTGGGACCTCCCCCGATCGCCATGAGTTTTCAAAATAATGGCTAATGGCTCTGCAATCTCACCCGCCAACTCCTTTAGCACCCTCGGATGCAGCGCATCCGGCCCCATGGACTTGTGCACGTCCAGTTTTTCTAAATAGTCCCGAACCACTTCTTTCTCCACAGAGGGCTGGTCACCTTCTCCCCATATTGTGCTGCCCAGTGCAGCAGTCTGGGAGCTGACCTTGTTCGTGAAGACAGAGGCAAAAAAATCATTGAGTACATTAGCTTTTTCCACATCCTTGGTCACTAGGTTGCCTCCCTCATTCAGTAAGGGGCCCACACTTTCCTTGATTTTCTTCTTGTTGCTAACATACCTGAAGAAACCCTTCTTGTTACTCTTAACATCTCTTGCTAACTGCAACTCCAAGAGTGATTTGGCCTTCCTGATTTCACTCCTGCATGCCTGAGCAATATTTTTATACTCCTCCCTGGTCACTTGTCCAATCTTCCACTTCTTGTAAGCTTCTTTTTTGCGTTTAAGATCAGCAAGGATTTCACTGTTTAGCCAAGCTGGTCGCCTGCCATATTTACTATTCTTTCTACACATCGGGATGGTTTGTTCCTGCAACCGCAATAAGGATTCTTTAAAATACAGCCAGCTCTCCTGGACCCCTTTGCCCTTCATGTTATTCTCCCAGGGGATCCTGCCCATCTGTTCCCTGAGGGAGTCAAAGTCTGCTTTTCTGAAGTCCAGGGTCCGTATTGTGCTGCTCTCCTTTCTTCCTTGTGTCAGGATCCTGAACTCGACCATCTCATGGTCACTGCCTCCCAGGTTCCCATCCACTTTTGCTTCCCCTACTAATTCTTCCCTGTTTGTGAGCAGCAGGTCAAGAAAAGCTCTGCCCCTAGTTGGTTCCTCCAGCACTTGCACCAGGAAATTGTCCCCTACACTTTCCAAAAACTTCCTGGATTGTCTGTGCACCTCTGTATTGCTCTCCCAGCAGATATCAGGGTGATTAAAGTCTCCCATGAGAACCAGGGCCTGCGATCTAGCAACTTCTGCTAGTTGCCAAAAGAAAGCCTCGTCCACCTCATCCCCCTGGTCTGGTGGTCTATAGCAGACTCCAACCACGACATCACCCTTGTTGCTCACACTTCTCAACTTTATCCAGAGACTCTCAGGTTTTTCTGCAGTTTCATACCAGAGCTCTGAGCACTCATACTCCTCTCTTACATACAACGCAACTCCCCCACCTTTTGTGCCCTGCCTGTCCTTCCTGAACAGTTTATATCCATCCATGGCAGTGCTCCAGTCATGTGAGTTATCCCACCAAGTCTCTGTTATTCCAATCACATCATAGTTCCCTGACTGTGCCAGGACTTCCAGTTCTCCCTGCTTGTTTCCCAGGCTTCTTGCATTTGTGTATAGGCACTTAAGATAACTCAATAAAGTTTGTGGATAAGACAAAGTTGGGAGGTATTGTCAATTTGGAGAAGGATCGGGATATCCTGCAGGGAGATTTGGATGACCTTGTAAACTGGAGTAATAGTAATAGGATGAAATTTAATAGTGAGAAGTGTAAGGTTATGCATTTAGGGATTCATAGATTCATAGATTCTAGGACTGGAAGGGACCTCGAGAGGTCATCGAGTCAAGTCCCCTGCCCGCATGGCAGGACCAAATACCATCTAGACCATCCCTGATAGACATTTATCTAACCTACTCTTAAATATCTCCAGAGATGGAGATTCCACAACCTCCCTCGGCAATTTATTCCAGTGTTTAACCACCCTGACAGTTAGGAACTTTTTCCTAATGTCCAACCTAGACCTCCCTTGCTGCAGTTTAAACCCATTGCTTCTGGTTCTATCCTTAGAGGCTAAGGTGAACAAGTTTTCTCCCTCCTCCTTATGACACCCTTTTAAATACCTGAAAACTGCTATCATGTCCCCTCTCAGTCTTCTCTTTTCCAAACTAAACAAACCCAATTCTTTCAGCCTTCCTTCATAGGTCATGTTCTCAAGACCTTTAATCATTCTTGTTGCTCTTCTCTGGACCCTTTCCAATTTCTCCACATCTTTTTTAAAATGCGGTGCCCAGAACTGGACACAATACTCCAGCTGAGGCCTAACCAGAGCAGAGTAGAGCGGAAGAATGACTTCTCGTGTCTTGCTCACAACACACCTGTTAATACATCCCAGAATCATGTTTGCTTTTTTTGCAACAGCATCACACTGTTGACTCATATTTAGCTTGTGGTCCACTATAACCCCTAGATCCCTTTCTGCCGTACTCCTTCCTAGACAGTCTCTTCCCATTCTGTATGTGTGAAACTGATTGTTCCTTCCTAAGTGGAGCACTTTGCATTTGTCTTTGTTAAACTTCATCCTGTTTACCTCAGCCCATTTCTCCAATTTGTCCAGATCATTTTGAATTATGACCCTGTCCTCCAAAGCAGTTGCAATCCCTCCCAGTTTGGTATCCTCCGCAAACTTAATAAGCGTACTTTCTATGCCAATATCTAAGTCGTTGATGAAGATATTGAACAGCGCCGGTCCCAAAACAGACCCCTGCGGTACCCCACTCGTTACGCCTTTCCAGCAGGATTGAGAACCATTCCTTCAGACTTCTCGGTGAAGACCGAAACAAAGAAGTCATTAAGCATCTCCGCCATTTCCAAGTTTCCTGTTACTGTTTCTCCCTCTTCACTAAGCAGTGGGCCTACCCTGTCTTTGGTCTTCCTCTTGTTTCTAATGTATTGATAAAAAGTCTTCTTGTTTGCCTTTATTCCCGTAGTTAGTTTGAGCTCATTTTGTGCCTTTGCCTTTCTAATCTTGCCCCTGCATTCCTGTGTTGTTTGCCTATATTCATCCTTTGTAATCTGTCCCAGTTTCCATTTTTTATATGACTCCTTTTTATTTTTTTGATCATGCAAGATCTCATGGTTAAGCCAAGGTGGTCTTTTGCCACATTTTCTATCTTTCCTAACCAGCGGAATAGCTTGCTTTTGGGCTCTTAATAGTGTCCCTTTTAAAAACTGCCAACTCTCCTCAGTTGTTTTTCCCCTCAGTCTTGATTCCCATGGGACCTTACCTATCAGCTCTCTGAGCTTACCAAAATCTGCCTTCCTGAAATCCATTGTCTCTATTTTGCTGTTCTCCCTTCTACCCTTCCTTAGAATTGCAAACTCTATGATTTCATGATCACTTTCACCCAGGCTGCCTTCTACTTTCAAATTCTCAACGAGTTCCTCCCTATTTGTTAAAATCAAGTCTAGAACAGCTTCCCCCCAGTAGCTTTTTCAACATTCTGAAATAAAAAGTTGTCTCCAATGCAGTCCAGGAATTTGTTGGATAGTCTGTGCCCCGCTGTGTTATTTTCCCAACATATATCCGGATAGTTGAAGTCCCCCATCACCACCAAATCTTGGGCTTTGGATGATTTTGTTAGTTGCTTAAAAAAAGCCTCATCCACCTCTTCCACCTGGTTAGGTGGCCTGTAGTAGACTCCTAGCATGACATCTCCCTTGTTTTTTACCCCTTTTAGCCTAACCCAGAGACTCTCAACACTTCCGTCTCCTATGTCCATCTCTACCTCAGTCCAAGTGTGTACATTTTTAATATACAAGGCAACACCTCCTCCCTTTTTCCCCTGTCTATCCTTCCTGAGCAAGCTGTACCCATCCAGACCAACATTCCAATCATGTGTATTATCCCACCAAGTTTCAGTGATGCCAACAATGTCATAGTTGTATTTATTTATTAGCACTTCCAATTCTTCCTGCTTATTGCCCATACTTCTTGCATTTGTATATAGGCATCTAAGATACTGGATGACTAACAAGAATTTTAGTTATAAGCTGGGGACGCATCGGTTGGAAGTAACGGAAGAGGAGAAGGACCTAGGGTGACCAGACGTCCCGATTTTATCGGGACTGTCCCGATATTTCCTTGTTTGTCCCGCGTCCCGACCGACGTGCGGTCGGGACACTGGACAAACAAGGAAATGCTCCAGAGCCCGTAAGTGCTCGCGCCCGCCCCCGACCTGACTCCGCTCCCTCCTCCCCCCATTGGCTCCCTCCCCGAATCCCCACCTCTTCTCCAGGCTCACTATTCCTCCTCCCTCCACAAGTGCTGGAGGGAGGCCCCGGAGACGCAGGGGGAGCGCGGGGCCAGGGTGAGTGAGAGCAGGCAGGACTCAGTTGGGCGGTAGGGAGAGGAGGGGGTCGGCCCGCGGGGCCAGGCGGCGGCTGTTCTCCCCCCCAGGGCAGCGGGACTCGGGAGCAGCCACTGCTGCAGCTCCCACTGCTGCGGGGGGAGGAAGCGGCCGATGGCCAAGCTCGGCGGCTGCGGCTCTGGCGCCCACGAAGCCCCCGAGCCTGGGCCTGCTGCGGAGACCCAGCAGCGCGCACGCTGGGCCCAGCCCCTGGCCAGTCGCGTCTGGGCTGCTGCCCAGCTGGTGCTATCATGCGGTGGCCCTGGGGCGGAGGCATCGGCAGCCCAGCCCCATTCGTTCCCCTGCGGGACCCGAGCGGGACGGGTGGGCTGGGGCCTGCTGCCCCCACTCCGGGGCCGCCGCGGGATAGCACCAGCTGGGCAGCAGCCCAGACGCGACTGGCCAGGGGCTGGTCACAGCGTGCGCACTGCTGGGTTCCCGCAGCAGGCCCGGGCTCGGGGGGTTCGTGGGCGCCAGAGCCGCAGCCGCCGAGCGCCATGGCCGCTTCCTCCCCCGCGGCAGTGGGAGCTGCAGCAGCGGCTGCTCCCGAGTCCCGCTGCCCAGGGGGGGAGAACAGCCGCCACCTGGCCCCGCGGGCCGCCCCCCTCCTCTCCCTACCACCCGACTGAGTCCTGCCTGCTCAGGGCCAGGCCGGACTCTCTCTCACCCTGGCCCCGCGCTTCCCCTGCATCTCCCGGGCCTCCCTCCAGCGCTTGTGGAGGAAGGGTGTTTTTTTTTTTTTTGCCCCGCCCCCCCCCCCACGTCACCCTTCCCCCCTCCCCCCACATCCTGATATTTGACTTGGGTGCACCCTAGAAGGACCTCGGAGTCCTGGTTGATCGCAAGATGACTATGAGTCGGCAATGTGAAGTGGCCGTGAAAAGAGCTAATGCGGTCTTGGGATGCATTAGGCGAGGTATTTCTAGTAGGGATAAGGAGGTGCTGCTTCCGTTATACAAGGCACTGGTGAGACCTCATTTGGAGTACTGTGTGCAGTTCTGGTCTCCCATGTTTAAAAAGGATGAATTCAAACTGGAACGGGTACAGAGAAGGGCCACTAGGATGATCCGAGGAATGGAAAACCTGTCGTATGAAAGGAGACTCGAGGAGCTCAGTTTGTTTACCTTAACCAAAAGAAGGCTGAGGGGGATATGATTGCTCTCTTTAAATATATCAGAGGGATAAATACCAGAGAGGGAGAGGAATTATTTCAGCTCAGTACTAATGTGGACACAAGAACAAATGGATATAAATTGGACGTCAGGAAGTTTAGGCTTGAAATTAGACGAAGGTTTCTAACCATCAGAGGGGTGAAGTTCTGGAACAGCCTTCCGAGGGAAACAGTGGGGGCGAAAGACCTCTCTGGCTTTAAGATTAAGCTTGATAAGTTTATGGAGGGGATGGTTTGATGGGATAACGTGATTTTAGTCAATAGGTCAATAACGTGCCATCGCTGGTAATTAGTAACAATGGTCAATGATGGTATATTAAAAGTTACTACAGAGAACTTTTTCTGGAGGGTATGGCTGGAGAATCTTGCCCGCATGCTCGGGGTTCAGCTGATCGCCATATTTAGGGTCGGAAAGGAATTTTCCTCCAGGGTAGATTGGCAGAGGCCCTGGAGGTTTTTCGCCTTCCTCCGCAGCATGGGGCAGGGATCGCTAGCTGGAGGATTTTCTGTGACTTGAAGTCTTTAAATCATGATTTGGGGACTTCAACAGCTGAGTCAAGGGAGAGAATTATTCCAGGAGTGGGTGGGTCAGCTTTTGTGGCCTTCATCATGCGGGAGGTCAGACTAGATGATCATAATGGTCCCTTCTGATCTTAAAGTCTATGAGTCTATGAGTCTATGTCCTAAAAATGCTTCATGATAGCGACTGTTCTGAGCAGCACTGGCTCCCAGAGTGAAGCTTTCAAAGTACAAACAGGAGTCAAACAGGGCTGTATCATCGCTCCAACCATATTTGTGGTTTTTATTGCTGTCATTCTTTACCTAATTGCTGGGAAGTTTACAGCTGGCATTGAAATCACTTACAGAATGGATGGAAAGCTTTTCAGGCTTAGCAGGCTGAAAGCCAAGAGTAAGATTTCCACAACATCTATTGTGAAACTTCAGTCTGCTGATGACAACGCAATCTTTACCCACTCTGAGAAAGATCTTCAAACTATCTTGAATGTGTTTGCCGATGCTTACGCATGTCTTGGTCTCACTCTTACTATCAAGAAGACTAAAGTGCTCTATCAGCCAAATGAGGCAACAAAAATGATTAGGGAGCTGGAGGCTGGAGCACATGATTTATGAGGAGGGGCTGAGGGAACTGGGATTCAGGGGCGGAAGGTTATATGGGCTCGTGGTGCCGGAGCACCAGGAATATTCAAGGCTGGGGGCTGTGCTCCACCAATATCTGGAGCTGGGTTTCTCCCCTGGACATGCCTGGAGCCGGCCCTGGCCCCTGCCGCCGCCACCCGCCCCGGAGCGTCCCCCCCCCTGCCCAGTAGCGTAGCTGGGGGGAGCGGCCGCTCCCCTCTGTGCACATTTTCCAAAAGCGGCACCTTTCCAGTTTCCAGGCAGCCAGCACTGGGCTCCGGACTCGGAGTCTAGAGCCGGGTTTTGCGTGTGGCCGCCGGCTGGCTCCGGGCTCCGCACTGCCCCCCTGAGTCCCCAGCCCAGCTCTCTGGCTCTGGGCCCAGCCCAGCTCGCTAGCTCCGGGGCTGCAGGCAGCGTTGGCGGGTTGCCGGGCTCCTGGGGATGAGGAGGAGGTGGGCTCTGCCGGGAGGGGAAGGGGTGGCAGCGCAGCAGGGGGCTGAGGAGCAGCAGCCCCGTTGGTCCCGGCAGCGCCGTTCCGAGCGAGGCAGCCGCGGGCAGGGAAGGGGGCTCTGAAGCCCAGCTGGTGCCGGTGCAGAAGGAAGGAAAAGGGGGACGGGATGTTTTTTCCTCATGGTCTCTCTTCAGCAGAGGGGGCTGAGGGAGCGGCAGGACCAGGAGGCAAAGGAGCGACTTTGGGTTATTGCCCCCTCTCCCGTACTTACCCCCCCAGTGCTTAGTGCAGCTTGTGAAGGAAGGAGGGTAAATGTGCTTTAAGATGCCAGTTCCGTCTCCTGCGTCTCACTGCTGCCTAGCTGCAGCCCCAGGGCTCAGAATGAAGCCGTGGTCTCAGGGACTGTCCAGACTCTAGACTAGTTTTCAGTTGCCTGCTAAATGCATCAGCCATGCCACCTTTTCACTTCGCTATCTCCTGAATAGTGGGGACTGGGAATGCGGGGGGGGGGGGGGGGGGGGAGAGTGTAGCAGATGCCAATTTGAGGTGAATAGTCTCTTGGCCAGATTCTACTGGGTTTATGGTGCTTTGTGCTATGGACTGGAGTAAAGTGGCTGGTGAATAACCAGGAATCTGGTTAACAATGGTTCTCTACATTCAGTTTTCTTCTTTCTCTCTCTGTGACTTATCACTAATTCAAAATAGTAGTGTGCAAGTTGACTGGATAATGGTAATAGCAGAATCTCTTGTTATAACATTGTAAACCCTACTACCTGATTAGTAATTTGATATGTCGGGTGGCGCCTTTTTTTAATGTGTTCACTCCCCCTGATGTTAGAACCTGGCTACGCCACTGGGGAGGGGGGCTTCCTAGACCTCAGCAGCTGGGGCTTGGGTGAATTTTGTGACACCCTACCTCCCCCCACAGCCACCACCCTGCAGTCCCCACTCTTGCCCCACGCTGGGCAAGGGGCAGCCCCATCCCCAGTGAGGCTATGGTGAGGGGTAGCAGCAGGGGAGGCCACACGTGATGACAACCCCCCCCATAGGAGAGGCGAGTGGGCTTTCTGGACCTGAGAGAGGCCCTAGGAGCATGTGCAGTGACCGTGGTGCAGAGTGAGTGTGCTGCGGGGGAAGAGGAGAGGGTCCCTCCCCTGGAGCTTGCTGCTGCCCACTGGGGTGAGTCCTCTCTGGCCCTAGCCTGGGGCAGCCTGTCTGCACCCCAAGTTCCTCATCCCCAGCCCTGCCCCACCCCAGAGTCTGCGCCCTCAGCACCCCAACCCTGAGCACCCTCCTGCACTGTGAACCCCTCATCCCCAGCCCCACCCCAGAGCCCTCACCTGAGGGGAAAAACACACAATTTAAAGTTGGTGGTCAGTTTGGAGTATCATTGTGTTTAGCACAATACTTGATTATTTTACACCCTTTAAAGTATATAACTAGTCGTATACAGCTGTTAGGAAGTTGGAATGTTCTTAATGTTTTCTCTGAATACTGTGTGGGTGCCTCAGTTTCCCCTATGCATTTCTTAAGGATCTAGATGGTGGGATAAGGGGGTGTGATTGTTGTAGAGCCCTAGAGGGCCAGTGTGATGGTGTCTGCACAGAGAATGGCCGAAACCCTGTCTCTGGACAACTAATGGCCTGGGCCGCTCTCCTGCAAGGTGCCAACTGAAGGTGTTGGCGAACAAAGAGATCAGGTGGCCTCCTAATGCCTGGAAAAGAGACAAACGCCAGAGGAGGGAGTGTTAGTGCCTGTGCGGTGTGGAAGGGGATGCTGGGATGCTCTGGAACCACTCCTTCAAAGCCAGTCAGGACTCTGGGGGAGCCTCTGTCTCCAGGGCAAGAAGCTTACACGTTCCTGGGTCTGACCTCGGAGCATTCAGCATGAGCTTCCACACCATGCACTTCCCGCAGCGAGTCCGCCCAGGCGGAGTCCTGGGGCAGCCAGAGGTCCCTGCACCCCAACTCTACAGTCAGACATGACTCTCAGCCAGCTGGGAAAACAGAAGGTTTATTAGATGACAGGAACACAGTCTAAAGCAGAGCTTGTAGGTACAGAAAACAGGACCTCAGTCAGGTCCATCTTGGGGGTGGGGAGCCCAGACCCAAGTTCTGGGCCTCTCCCCATTTCCCGAGCCAGCTCCAAACTGACACTACCTCCTCTGGCCTTTGTGTCTCTTCCGGACAAGGAGGCCACCTGATCTCTTTGTCCCCAACACCTTCAGTTGGCACCTTGCAGGGGAAACTGAGGCACCCACACAGTATTCAGAGAAAACATGAAGAACATTCCCACTTCGTCACAACAGGTGCAACAAAATATCATACTCTATACTGAAGCAGGCAAGTGCTGCTTCTGACTTTCCACTTTGAATTGACCCTTGTAATCTTGTGGCGCCGCTGCGTTGTAGCTTCATTTTATCCCAGCAACAAATTCTTGATTTGTAGGACCACTAATAATCAACAATGGATTTTTCTCATAGTGATATTGTGCAATAAAGAGAAACATTGCACTTAAATGCTTACGGCTTTACGGCTTCCAGTCCATGTTTACACTATTTAATACAATATATATATCGGCTTACAGGGCGGGAGTGGGAGGAGGGGCAGCACCGCCATTTTGGGCACCACCAAAAATTATACAAACCTGTTGCCTATGCTGGGATTGTTTAGTTTGCAGAAGAGAAGAAGGCGGGGGGGGGGGGGGGGGGAGTTCAACTGCTTTCAACTACCTGAAAGGGGGTTCCAAAGAGGATGGATCTAGACTGTTCTCAGTGGTAGCAGATGACAGAACAAGGAGCAATGGTCTCAAGTTGCAGTGGGGGAGGTCCAGGTTGGATATTAGGAAACACTATTTCACTAGGAGGGTGGTGAAACACTGGAATGGGTTACCTAGGGAGGTAGTGGAGTCTCCTTCCTTGGAGGTTTTTAAGGCCCGGCTTGACAAAGCCCTGGCTCCGATGATTTAGTTGGTGTTGGTCCTGCTTTGAGCAGGGGGTTGGACTAGATGACCTCCTGAGGTCCCTTCCAACCCTGATATTCTATGATTCCATGATTCTATGAAATATTGCTTCCCCGAGCAGCAGTGGGTGGCTGGACATGAGCATCCAGGAAATCACACCTCTAGGATTATTGCAGAACCTGATTGTGGCCTCCAGCAGGCCCGGGACATCCTGTTCCTAGCACAGACAGACTGTGATGTGGTGTTTATCTGGGTACTCAGCAAGTCATGAGGAAGGGCGATGCTGGGTGTGTTGAGGGGACAGCAGGGAGGACAGCAGAGAGGTTCAGCACCAGCTGCAGGCAGGAGAGTATCGCCCTGACAGAGAGCAGCATGGACACAGCCTCTCTAGGTCCTGGGTAGCAGCCATGGCTTCAGGTCTCCTGGCTCTCAGCTTTCCCAGCTGGGTTTCCCACAGTATCCACCAGATGACAGCAGTGTATTTAAAATGCTTTTTAGTCCGTCCCTCAGCAGCAGCCCCAGAGCTCCCTATTCCTTAGATCACAAAAATATTTTGACCAAGTTCCTGTGGTAAACAGGGCTAATGTGACCCATGGCTGTATAAACAGGGGGGTAGGGAGCAGGAGCAGGGAGGGGATTGTACCTCTGACTATGGCATTGGTGAGACTGATACCAATAAACTGTATCCACGTTTTAAACCGGCCATTGAAAATTGGGGCAGTGCAGAAAAGAGCCACAACATTATTCAAGGGCTGGAGAAAAAAGTAAAAATCTTAAATGAATCAAACTATACCACAGAGTCTCTATGGATAGTAATTTCATGCTCTAATAATAAGAATATGGAGAGTAGGGATATATGACCGACCACCTGACCAGGATGATGATAGTGACTGTGAAATGGTCAGAGAGCTTAGAGAGGCTATTAAAATTAAAAACTCAATAATAATGGGGGATTTCAACTATCCCCATATTGACTGGGAACATGTCACCTCAGGACGGGAGGCAGAGATAAAGTTTCTTAACACCTTAAATGATTGCTTCTTGGAGCAGGTAGTCCTGGAACCCACCAGAGGAGAGGCAATTCTTGACTGAGTCCTAAGTGGAGCACAGGATCAGGTCCAGGAAATGAATATAGCTGGATCACTTGGTAATACTGACCATAATATAATTACATTTAACATTCCTGTGGTGGGGAAAACACCACAGCAGCCCAGCATGGTAGCATTTCATTTAAAAAAGGGGAACTACACAAAAATGAAGAAATTAAAAGGTACAGCACAAAAGTAAAATCCTTGAAAGCTCCATGGAAAATTTTTAAAGCCACCATAATAGAGATTGAACTTAAATATATACCCCAAATTAAAAAACATAGTAAGAGAACCAAAAAGCTGCCACTGTGGCTAAACAACAAAGTAAGAGAAGCAGTGAGAGGCAAAAAGTCATCCTTTAAAAAGTGGAAATTAAATCCTAGTATCATCCAAGAGTTCTGAAGGAAGTCAAATGTGAAATTGCAGAACTGCTAACTGTAGTTTCTAACCCATCATTTAAAACAGCTTCTGTACCAAATGACTGAGGATAGTTAATGTGACACCAATTTTTAAAAAGGGCTCCGGAGATGACCCTGGCACTTACAGGCCGGTAAGCCTGACTTCAATACCGGGCAAACTGGTTGAAACTATAGTAAAGAACAAAATTGTCAGACACATAGATGAACATAATTTGTTGGGGAAGGGTCAACATGGTTTTCGCAAACGGAAATCATGCCTCACCAATCTACTAGAATTATTTGGGGGGGGGGGGGTCAACAAGCATGTTGACAAGGGGTTTCAAGTGGCTATACTGTACTTAGATTTTCAGAAAGCCTTTGACACGGTCCTTCACCAAAGGCTCCTAAGTAAAGTAAGCTGTCATGGCTTAAGAGGGAAGGTTCTCTCATGGATTGGTAACTGGTTAAAAGATAGGAAACAAAAGGTAGGAATAAATGGTCAGTTTTCAGAATAGAGAGAGGTAAATAGTGGTGTCCTCTAACCCTAACCCTATTAAACATATTCATAAATGAGCTGGAAAAAGGGGTAAACAGTGAAAATTTGCAGAGGATGCAACACTACTCAAGATTGTTAAGTCCCAGGCAGACTGCGAAGAGCTACAAAAGGATCTCTCAAAACTGGGTGACTCGGCAACAAAATGGCAGATGAAATTCAGTGTTGATAAATGCAAAGCTTTGGAAAACATAATCCTAACCATACATATTAAATGATGGGGTTGAAATTAACTGTTACCACTCCAGAAAGAGATCTTGGAGTCATTGTGGATAGTTTTCTGAAAACATTCACTCAATGTGCAGCAGCAGTCAAAAAAGCAAACAGAATGTTGGGAATCATTAAAAAGCAACAGAGGGTCCTGGGGCACCTTTGAGACTGACAGAAGTATTGGGAGCATAAGCTTTCATGGGTAAGAACCTCACTTCTTCAGATGCAAGATGACTTGCACAGGACCCTCCGTTGCTTTTTACAGATTCAGACTAACACGGCTACTCCTCTGATACTTGGGAATCATTAAGAAAGGGATAGCTAATAAGACAGAAAATTTATCATATTGCCTCTATATAAATCCATGGTATGCCCACATCTTGAATACTGTGTGCAGATGTAGTCAATATATGTTAAAAAAGATATGCTGGAATTGGAAAAGCTTCAAAAAAGGGAAACAAAAATGAATAGGGGTATGGAATGGCTGCTGTATGAGGAGAAATTTAAGAAAACTGGGATTTTTCAGCTTGGAAAATAGATGACTAATGAGGGATATGATTGAGGTCCATAAAATCATGACTCGTGTGGAGAAAGTAAATAAATATTATTTACGCCTTCTCATAACACAAGAACTTGGGGTCAACAAATGAAATTAATAGGCAGCAGGTTTAAAACAAACAAAAGGAAGCATTTTTTCAGACAACGCACAGTCAACCTGTGGAACTCTTTGCCAGAGAATATATAGTGATAAATCGAGGACAGACAGCTGCAAGAAGGAGATAGAAAACAGTTCCAGAAGGTTAAAAGGCCCGCCTCCCTATCAATTAAGGAGGAGTGACTACAGGTCAATCAGTTCACCTGAGGCAAGAGTTACCAGAGTTCAATTAGGATCAGCTGGGAGGGAATTACCTGAGGGCAATTAGGATCAGCTGATTCCAACTAAGGGCTGCCTGAGACCTTTTTAAAACCCTCCCTGGTTGACGGGGGGGGACGGCCCCTGCTACTCTGTCTGAGTGCAATCCTGTGATTCATCCCTCCTATAGAGTGGACCACCAGGGCCTGGCACCCCCTGTTTACCAATGGAACAACCTCAGCCGGTAACTGGGAGAGAACTTTATTTTTCTTGGCTGTTCATTGTTCATTTTCCAGCTCCATTGTATAGCCCTTGGACAGTATATCTCTAAATGTGTGTGAACTAGATTGTTCATTGTATGTTAACTTTATCTTGTACTAGAACTGTCCACTGAGTCTTATGTTCTACCTTTCCATCAGAACTTGACATACTCACTTCCCCTTTTTCCCACCCACATGGGTGCCTTCCTTCCACCCCATCTCTCTGTTCTTGAAGGGATACTTTTGAGGGGGCAACTGTGGCATCCATCCTAACAGTCAGATCGATTAACAGAAGCGTGACAATTACTGTGTCTTTAAGTGAGTCTCTTGCTACTCAGGACTTGTTCAGATTGAACAAAGACTTCACCATTTTGCATCTTCTACATCTGATTCTCTTTCCATATGTTTGTGTCCCTCCAGCATCCAGCAAGTCGTCTTTTGAGCAGCCAGGGAGAGGCCTGTGTGCAGTAAAGGTTGGCTTTTCAGCCTGGATTATCACACACACATCGCCAGAAGAGTAGAAGGGAGTAAAAGAGTTAACAGACAGATGAGAAACATTGTCTAATGATGTTTTTAACTCATGATTTGTGGGGACTAATCTTATGGAGTTTTTTTAGGCTCTGACTCATGGTTTTTGCTCTCTGAGGCTGACCATCCTACCCCAGCATGTCCAAATGCTGGATGCAAAGAATTGAGAAATTCCAGACTCCTGCTGGTTTAACAGAAAAAGCCCAAGAGTACCAAGTAAATGCCCAGCCATTTGCCATAGATGCTGCTGCTGACGACATCCTGTGTGCTTTTGATGCCCATTCCAGGGGCAGATAGAACGTTATTTAGGAAAAGGCCAGTTTGAATAGCAGGTGCCAAGACCAAGGGGAAACAGCTGAGACTCTCATTACTGCAGTTCATGGTCTTGCTGAACATTGCAAATACGGAACATTAACAGAAGAACTAATAGGCGATGGAATAGTTTATCTCATAAGAGACACCAACTGATCAGCACAGATTCAGTTAGACGCAGATTGCACATTAGCACCTGCTACAGCAAAAATGGGAACGGTGATGTAAGCAGGGTCTGAATGAGCTCTCCCCTTACATCTAGTTTCCACTGACATGCCTACACTGCCTAGGTGTGCAGCAGAGGGAGCTGCAATGACAAAATAATCAATTCTGACTAGTTTTGTTTACAAATCACTCTAGTATTTGAGTGGAGGGGCAATGGAATGTTGTTATCCTGAGTGTGTGAGCAAAGGGCAGCAGAACTGTGCTTTGCAGGCCCTGACTGACTGGGTCACTCCGGGATCCTCACTTGCTAAGTGGGGGGTGCCAAATGCCAGTGAGAGAAAGAAGGGGGTGGAGGCAGGAATTCTTTTCTGGTAGTGTGGGCTCTGGCTAAGAGTGGTAGCTGTCATTTGACCCTGTTCTCTCCCTTGTTTAAAGACAGAGCTGGTTAGTCTCAGTGGTGAGCCCTTGTTTTGTTCAGGGGTCACTACCCCTGCAATCACTGCTAACCAAGAAGTGTCTGGGATAGTGCATTGGGTGTTGATGAGCTATTAACACCTGTCTGGCCAATGATGGGTACTACTGTCCCTATCAAAAGGCTGGCTTTGGGTGTTTCCCAACCTCAGCACATAAGGCAATAACTCATAACTTCACATACAATGGTAGTACATACAATCCAACAGGATATTAATGTTGAACAAATCAAGCCTTTTAAAATTATACTTTACAAGGCATACTTTGTACAAAACTTATCATTATATCACAGTGGTTAATATGGGGATTCCAGTGTGCTACTTTGAGGTAGAGTGTCACAGAGGTAAACCTCTGAACTCAGGGTCTTCACTGACCAAAGACAGCCAAATGTGAGTGGGGTGCAGCTGATGGAGAGGGGAGTGATGTGCTAAAGGGACACTTGCTTGTTGGCCTTTTCTATCACAAAGTGGGAAATGGAGGGAAAGGACACTCCCTAACACACCGTGGGGTTAGGTTTGCTTATGTCACCTGCTAGGAATGTGGTGGGGATGTTTTCAAAAATTAATGGTGGGTTTCTTTTTCCCTTTTATTAAAAAGTTCTCTTTTCTTATACAGAGACTCAGTGCTTGCAAGTGGGGACGTGTTGCCTCCTAGAGGCACCCAGGGGTAGTTTTAAGTTTTCCACATAGTATTGGGTGGGTACTTGAGTCAGTTCTGTTCTGTATTGTTAAGAGGAACCCCTAGATATTGAATCTGGCCCTTGTGGCTGCCGATTCCACCTGGCAGAAGATTACTCAAGAAACCATAAAGAAACAGCAAAGTGACTGGCCTGTTAGTGGCACAGGGAGACTGCATTGTTACCCGGGGTTCTGTTAACCCAAAGCTCTCAGTAATTTTTACTCTATGCGAGGTGGGATCAGGAAATAAATCAAGGGAGACACGGCCATCCGATCAATAGATGGCTGGCACAAACAGGACAACACAAGAGTGCTTTCACTTAAAGCTAAACTTTACTTAGTCTCAAGCACTTACACACATCCGCAACAGGTTAGTGAAACAACCCCAACCCTCAATAATTACCGAAGCTGAGCGTGGCTTTCGAGTGGCACCGTGACAGGCTTCAGCTGGCCAGGCTTCCATCTGCCGGTGGGCACCCGAAGATGCGTCCAGAGGGAGCGTCCCTGAAGAGCCCCTCCTGAGAAGTCCAATTACCTTTTCCCCCTTATTTATACATTAGTAATACAATGACAATACAGAAAACTGCTAAGCAAGCAGGGTTAAAAGGTCAGACACCTTATGATTGCCAATTAACCAGAGATTTTTTTTCCAGAATGTCCATGCCTTTGGGCCCTGACAAACATTCCCGGGGGCACATATAAACAGACTTCTTGTTTTTTTTAAATACATGCATCAGCAATTTTAACACTCAGCAGGAAGGGCGCGGGGTCAAGCTGCCCTCTCTGTGGCACCCGAAGCCCCTCCCCTCCTGTCTGGTTACACTGAGGCCACTGCATGACCAATTTACGACCTGCTGACTTGGCTATTCTGTTAGCAATAAGCAAGAATGGTTCAGTATGGCCTGCTTACTTGACTACTGTTAGAAACAAGCGATAGTGGTTTAGGCACTTTACTGGTTTGCCAACATCTCCCTGAACAGCAACAGACCGGAGCACTACAAATATGAGCGGAGACACAATGTGAACGGAGCAGTCAGACCCCATTTCCAATATCAGAACAGTTCACAGCTCGAGAGTGGGAGACCAAAGAAAATTCATATAGCAATTTCCCTACACCCCCCAGGAGAGGTGTACACCCTCCCCACCTTAATTTCCCCAACATCCTCCAGTGGTCAACCACATGCCGTGTTGCCAATTTAGTTGATTGGAAATTTGAATTGAATTTGAAACATTAATACACACTTTAAAAAGCAGATACAGTGTATGATAAAATACTTGTACCTGAGAAATGGGTTTGAAAAGTATGAACAAAGACTAACTTTCTCACACAGCTGTTATTTATGACAGTGTCAGTGCATTTGTTTAGTCTGCCAACCTAATAATTTAAAATTATGATTTGTAAGCAAGGTCTGAATGAGCTCTCCACTGACAGGTTGTGAGTAGAAAGGCTTCAGGACCAGACTGTATTTACATGAACACACCGACTCTGCCTACGTATCAAGCAGACAGAGCTGTGTTGCCCAAGTGATTGATTTTGGCTCATGTTACAACTCACTTTAGCATTGAACGTGTGTGTGGGGGAGGAATCATGAAATGTTATCATAGAAATAATAGAATATCAGGGATGGAAGGGATCTCAGGAGGTCATCTAGTCCAACCCCCTGCTCAAAGCAGGAGCAATCCCTAAATGGCCCACTTGAAGGATTGAACTCACAACCCTGAGTTTAGCAGAACAATGCTTAAACCACTGAGCTATCCCTCCTTATTGTATAAGTAAAAGGCAGCAGAAATGTGCTCAGTCTGACTGAATGTGTGTGGGGGGGTCTCCCTCAGTGCTTAATTTGTGCTAAGCCTTGCCAGGGCTGAGCCCCAGCACCGCTAGGCTCGGAAGTTCAGAAGAATTATTTCTTGTATCTTGCTTACAACACTCCTGTTAATACATCCCAGAATCAGGTTTGCTTTTTTTGCAACAGCGTTACACTGTTGATTTATATTTAGCTTGTGATCCACTATGACTCCCATATCCCTTTCTACAGTACTCCTTTCTAGGCAGTCATTTCCCATTTTGTATGTGTGCAACTGATTGTTCCTTCCTAAGTGGAGCACTTTGCATTTGTCCTTATTGAATTTCATCCTATTTACTTCCGACCATTTCTCCAATTTGTCCAGATCATTTTGAATTTTAATCCTAGCCTCCAAAGCACTTGCAACCCCTCCTAGCTTGGTATCGTCCACAAACTTTATAAGTGTACTCTCTGTGCCATTATCTAAATCATTGATGAAGATTTTTAACACAACTGGACCCACAACTGATCCCTGCGGGACCCCACTCAATATGCCCTTCCAGCTTACTTGTGAATCACTGATAACTACACTCTGGAAACGGTTTTCAAACCAGTTATGCACCCATCCTATAGTAGTTCCATCTAGTTTGTTCCCCAAATAGGTAATTACAGACTGTGATCAGATCGCCCCTCAACCTTCTCTTTATTACGCTAAATGGATTGAGCTCATTGGGCTGTAAAGCATATTTTCTAAAACTTTAATGATTATCATGGCTCATCTCTGATCCCTCTCCAAGTTGTCAGCATCCTTTTAGAAATGTGTGCACCAGAACTGGACACAGGATTCCAGCAGCAGTGGCAAGTGTGTCAAATACAGAGGGAAAATAACCTCTCTAATCTGACTCCAAATTCCCTTGTTTGTCCATCTCAGGATGACATTAGCTCTTTTGGCCACCGCATTACACAGGGAACTCAAGTTCAGCTGCGTATCCACCACATCCCCAAATCTTTTTCAAAGTCCCCGATTCTGTCAGTATGACCTTACACTTTTTGCATATATGTGTAAGCATGCATTTGGGGAAGATTCTAAATGTTCATTGACCTAGTGGGTAATATGGCCAATCTCTTGGGATTGGTAAAACATTATATATGGTGAACAAGATTTTACGTAATCCTCACAATATCTGTCTTGGCTGTCTGAGTGGAAGCCCAGGCTGGATTGCTTTAAGGGAGTTGTGTTTTTGGCTTCTGGATAACCAGGAAGATATTGTTGAGCTATTTTGTTGCTGCCTTGGTGAATCTAATTATGAGAATAACCACCAGTTTTGGGGACTGTCTGCCCCATTCTTTGCAGTTCATCCTGATTGAGCTTCCCCTAGGGTCCTGTGTTGTCCAGGGTGAGTGCCCTAACTGGTGGGCTACAGGTTACTTGGGACGCCACCTGATGCTCCTCCCACATCCCCAGCCTGAGGTGTGCCGCACAGACGTTCTTGCAATAAACACCTTGGGCGTTGCATCGCTGCAGTGTGTATGGTGAAGATGCTCTATCCCATCAGGAGAGCTCTCTCTCCTGTCGGCATAAAAAGCCCACCTCCGTGAGCAGCAGAAGCTATGTCAGTGGGAGAAGCTATGCCAATGGGGGGTGGTTTATCCACATCCCTGAGCGACATAAATTATGCGGGCATAAGCTGTAGTGTAGACATAGCCTAACTCAGGCTCTGTGGATGCCATGGGGTGGCTAGCTGAAAGTTAGGCATTACACACAGAGTCCCCAAGTCACTTTGTCGCTCTGGGCCAGAGTGCAGAAGACTCTGGGTGTATTACATTTCACCTTAAACCAAGAGTCTACACTAATGATAACTCTTTAAACAGTATCTGAGACTTTATTACCACCATCCTGTTTGTTTCCTACGTCAGTCTGAGGTGCACTCAGAGCTTGTTTCCAGGCGTCAACGTGAATTTAGTGCCAGGAATAACAGTAGGATTCAAACTCCTTTGAAATCCCCAGGCACAATCCCAGATTATCTCCATACCAGGTCAGCTTCTTCCAGTAACAAAGTAGATCTCTGTAAGGGCAATGCCTAGAGAAAGGTTTCTCCCCCTAGTCACTTTAGCAAAGGAAATATGCCCCTATTCTGCAAATCAGTCAGATGTCTGGTTCTTTGCAACTTGTACCAGTTAAATGGTTATTTTAACCCTATTGGTGTTGAAATGACTGTGATGCTGACAGACCAGGTGTCAGAGCCACAACAATTCACTTGTTTATTAGTGTAGATTGAAGTAATTGTGATATGTCTTACTGTCTTTGATATTTAAACTTCATGAAAACTAATAAATGAGGTATTGTTTTGTTTTCACTTATCTGTTCCTGTTGTAACAGCAAACATTTGCCTGCTGTATATCCCTGTAACTAAATAACTCATCAAAGAAACCCTGTGAAACGTAATGAAGGACTTAAGGACTTTAACAGAAAATGCTAATTTCAAGGCAAGTGCCATTATGGTGATGATTGGCGATCAATGACTCAAATTGCATTCTCACTCCCTCATCAAAGGAAAAACCCATGTGAGTCGACACCCTGTCAGCTTGTTTTCTATATGGAGAAACTATAAATATGGATTCAAACAAAAACCCTTTATCTCTGACTGTTTGGACTCTTACAGGGAAGCGTGCCAGATGCAAAGTGGAGATACCCAGATACAAGCTAGTTACCCCTTAAAAGACTTTGGGAACTGGCAGTTTATTACATTACTGCCACCATTTGGACTTACACATTGTAACTCACTTGTTATTATACTTTAACTGCTTTAACCTCTTAACTCTCATTTCTTTTTCTTAATAAACTTTTACTTTGTTCACTATAGAATTGGCTACCAGAGTTGTTTATGGTGTGACATCTAGAGTACCTATTGATCTGGGATAAGTCCCTGGTCCTTTGGGACTGGGAGCAACCTGAGGTGGTGTAATTTTTGGTTCATGTGACCATTATTGCTAATTTCTGTTTGTCAGGGCAGCAAGATTGACAGGAGGCACTGAGGTGACTGTCTGTGACCCTTTGGTAACACTGGTATAGTGATCCAGGAGTTCACATTTATCAGTGGCTTGGTGAAATCTAAATATAGAACACACCACCATATTGGGCTGTCTACCCTGTTTTTTGACAGTTTGTCCTGAGATTGGCACTCACAGTTGTGAGCCACTCCAGGCAGCATGGCAATGACAATGTTTCGTTGTACAAGGAGAAATTATTACAATATTTAAATTACACCTTACCCAGGGCTGCCCAGAGGGGAGGAAAATGGGGCAATTTGCCCCAGGCCCTGGGCCCCACAGGGGCCCCCGGCCCCGCCTCCACCTTCCCCCATCCCCTGGTGCCTCAGCGCACTGCGTCAGGAGTGGCCCTGGACAGCGCTGCAGCTGCGTGGCTTGGGCCGGGCCTGAGCTCCTCCCACTGAGTCAGAGCATCATGGTAAGGGGGCGGGGCTGCGAGCTCCGGTCCCGCCAGAACCACACCGCTGCAGCGCTGTCCAGGGGCCAGGGCAGCTCCTGGACGCGGCGCGGTGAGGCTCTGAGAGAGGGGAGAGGCGGCGGTAACCCAGGAGTGGCCCTGGACAGTGCTGCTGGGGGCGGGGGGGGGCAGATGGGGAATGGGGGGTTGGATCGTGGGCGTTCTGGGGGTCTGTCAGGACTTGGCGGGAGGATGGACAGGGGTCGGGGCAGTCAGGGGACAGGAGGGAATTGGTGGGGGGTGGGGTCCCAGGGTGGTGGTTGGGGAGGGCGTTGGGGGGAGAAGGAGAAGGATAGGTCAGGGATTCTGAGGGGGCAGTTGGGGGGCAGGAAGTGGGTGAGGGTCAGATAGGGGGCAGGGCCAGGCTGTTTGGGGAGGCACAGCCTTCCCTACCCTAAAGCTCATTCAGCAGTTGGAGGCTTGCAGACAGCTATTTAACACAATGAGCCAAGCTGTTATCTTTTCCCTTAGGGCTACCATCCCTTTCACTTCTCAAATGGTGTCCCTAGCCTCTGTTTGTCAGAGGGTGGAGATGGATGGCAGGAGAGAGATCACTTGATCATTACCTGTTAGGTTCACTCCCTCTGGGGCACTTGGCATTGGCCACTGTCGGTAGACAGGATACTGGGCTGGATGGACCTTTGGTCTGACCCAGTATGGGCGTTCTTATGTTCTAATCTAAATGAACCCAAAGTTCTGGAGACAGATATGAGTCAAGGAAGCCAGCAGAGTATCAGAAACCTGGAAAAATCTCTGACTGGATGGGCTCAGGCGTTTGGTCACAAGCTGAGGTGGTTCAAAAGTTTTGGATTTTTTTTAAGCAGATTTTTTTTATTGTTTCTTTAAACAATCAAACACAGCAAGCAGCAAATATTTGGCCACACATTTCTGAAACCCCAAACCCCCCGAGCCCCCGGCCCCGCCGACCGCCGGCCCCTGAGCCCCCGAGCCCCTGGCCCGGCCGACCGCCGGCTGCCGAGCCCCCGACCCGGCCCAGCCGACCGCCGGCCCCCGGCCCCCAAGCCCCCGAGCCCCCGGCCCGGCCCAGCCGACCGCTGGCCCCCGAGCCCCCGAGCCCCCGGCCTGGCCGACCGCCGGCCCCCGAGCCCCCATCCCGGCCGACCGCCGGCTCCCGAGCCCCCGGCCCGGCCCGGCCGACTGCTGGCCCCCGAGCCCCCAAGCCGCTGGTCCCCGAGCCCCCGGCCCGGCACCGCCGGCTCCCAAGCCCCCGGCCCGGCACCGCCGGCCCCTGCGCCCCCGGCCCAGCCGACCGCTGGCCCCCGAGCCCCCAAGCCGCCGGTCCCCGAGCCCCCGGCCCGGCCGGCCGCCGGTCCCCGAGTCCCCGGCCCGGCACTGCCGGCTCCCGAGTCCCCGGCCCGGCCCAGCCGACCGCCGGCCCCCGGCCCCTGAGCCCCCGAGCCCCCGGCCCAGCCGACCGCCGCCCCCGAACCCGCGAGCCGCCGCCCCCCTCTATGCTAGGGTTACCATATTTTGAGCCTCCAAAAGGAGGACACTCCACGTGCCCCGCCCCCACCCCCAGCCCCGCCCATGCCCCCCGCCCCGCCCATGCCCCCGCCCCAACTCCGCCCCTTCCCCAAAGTCCCCGCCCCAACTCCGCCCCCTCCCCTGCTTCCCACGAATATTTGATTCGCGGGAAGCCTGAAGCAGGTAAGGAGGGTGTGGGGGGAGGAGGCGCGTCTCCAGCCTGGGTCGGCCCACCCAGCACTGCCAGTCCCCGGGCCCCCGGCCGAGCACCCCCGGCCCGGCCTCGCCGACCGCCGGCCCCCGAGCCCCCGGCCCGGCACCGCCGGCTCCCGAGCCCCTGGCCCGGCACCGCCGGTCCCCGAGCCCCTGGCCCGGCCGACCGCCGGTCCCCGAGCCTCCGGGCTGGCACCGCCGACCGCCGGCCCCCGAGCCCCCGGCCCGGCCGACCGCTGGCCCCCGAGCCCCCGAGCCCACATCCCGGCCGACCGCCGGCTCCCGAGCCCCCGGCCCGGCCGACCGCTGGCCCCCGAGCCCCCAAGCCGCCGGTCCCCAAGCCCCCGGCCCGGCCGGCCGCCGGTCCCCGAGCCCCCGGCCCGGCACTGCCGGCTCCCGAGTCCCTGGCCCGGCCCAGCTGACCGCCGGCCCCTGGCCCCTGAGTCCCCGAGCCCCCGGCCCAGCCGAACGCCGCCCCCGAGCTGCCGCCCCCCGAGCCCCCGGCCCGGCACCGCCGACCGCCAGCTCCCGAGCCCCCGGCCCGGCACCGCCGGCCCCCGAACCCCCGGCACTGCCGACCGCCGGCCCCTGAGCCCCCGAGCCCCCGGCCCAGCCGAACGCCGCCCCCGAGCCGCCGCCCCCCGAGCCCCCGGCCCGGCACCGCCGACCGCCGGCTCCCGAGCCCCCGGCCCGGCCGACCGCCGGCTCCCGAGCCCCCGGCCCGGCCGACCGCCGGCTCCGAGCCCCCGGCCCGGCCCAGCCGACCGCCGGCCCCCGGCCCCCAAGCCCCCGAGCTCCCGGCCCGGCCCAGCCGACCGCCAGCCCCCGGCCCCCAAGCCCCCAAGCTCCCGGCCTGGCCCAGCCGACCGCCGGCCCCCAAGCCCCCGAGCCCCCGGCCCGGCCCAGCCGACCGCTGGCCCCCGAGCCCCCGAACCCCCGGCCTGGCCGACCGCCGGCCCCCGAGCCCCCATCCCGGCCGACCGCCGGCTCCCGAGCCCCCGGCCCGGCCCGGCCGACTGCTGGCCCCCGAGCCCCCAAGCCGCTGGTCCCCGAGCCCCCGGCCCGGCACCGCCGGCTCCCAAGCCCCCGGCCCGGCACCGCCGGCCCCCGAGCCCCCGGCCCAGCCGACCGCTGGCCCCCGAGCCCCCAAGCCGCCGGTCCCCGAGCCCCCGGCCCGGCCGGCCGCCGGTCCCCGAGTCCCCGGCCCGGCACTGCCGGCTCCCGAGTCCCCGGCCCGGCCCAGCCGACCGCCGGCCCCCGGCCCCTGAGCCCCCGGCCCAGCCGACCGCCACCCCCCGAACCCGCGAGCCGCCGCCCCCCGAGCCCCCGGCCCAGCACCGCCGGCTCCCGAGCCCCCGGCCCGGCACCACCGGCTCCTGAGCCCCCGGCCCGGCACCGCTGGCCCTCGAGCCCCCGGCACCGCCGACCGCCGGCCCCTGAGCCCCCGAGCCCCCGGCCCGGCCGACCGCTGGCCCCCGAGCCCCCAAGCCGCCGGTCCCCGAGCCCCCGGCCCGGCCGGCCGCCGGTCCCCGAGTCCCCGGCCCAGCACTGCCGGCTCCCGAGTCCCCGGCCTAGCCCAGCCGACCGCCGGCCCCCGGCCCCCGAGCCCCCGAGCCCACATCCCGGCCGACCGCCGGCTCCCGAGCCCCCGGCCCGGCCGACCGCTGGCCCCCGAGCCCCCAAGCCGCCGGTCCCCGAGCCCCCGGCCCGGCACTGCCGGCTCCCGAGTCCCTGGCCCGGCCCAGCTGACCGCCGGCCCCCGGCCCCTGAGCCCCCGAGCCCCCGGCCCAGCCGACCACCGCCCCCGAACCCCCAAGCCGCCGCCCCCCGAGCCCCGGCCCAGCCCGGCCGACCGCTGGCCCCCGAGCCCCCAAGCCGCTGGTCCCCGAGCCCCGGCCCGGCACCGCCGGCTCCCAAGCCCCCGGCCCGGCACCGCCGGCCCCCGAGCCCCCGGCCCGGCACCGCCGACCGCCGGCTCCCGAGCCCCCGGCCCAGCCCGGCCGACCGCTGGCCCCCGAGCCCCCGGCCCAGCCCGGCCGACCGCCGGCTCCCAAGCCCCCGGCCCGGCACCACCGGACCCCGAGCCCCCGGCCCGGCCGACCGCTGGCCCCCGAACCCCCAAGCTGCCGGTCCTCAAGCCCCCGGCCCGGCACTGCCGGCTCCCGAGTCCCTGGCCCGGCCCAGCTGACCGCCGGCCCCCGGCCCCTGAGCCCCCGAGCCCCCGGCCCAGCCGAACGCCGCCCCCGAGCCGCCGCCCCCCGAGCCCCCGGCCCGGCTCCGCCGACCGCCGGCTCCCGAGCCCCCGGCCCGGCTCCGCCGACCGCCGGCTCCCGAGCCCCCGGCCCGGCCCGGCCGACCGCCGGCCCCCGGTCCCTGAGCCCCCGAGCCCCCGGCCCAGCCGACCGCCGCCCCCGAACCCGCGAGCCGCCGCCCCCCAAGCCCCCGGCCCGGCACCACCGACCGCCGGCTCCCGAGCCCCCGGCCCGGCACCGCCGGCTCCTGAGCCCCCGGCCCGGCACCGCCGGCCCCCGAGCCCCCGGCACCGCCGACCGCCGACCGCCAGCCCCTGAGCCCCCGAGCCCCCGGCCCGGCCGACCGCCGGCTTCCGAGCCCCCGGCCCGGCGCAGCCGACCGCCAGCCCCCGGCCCCCAAGCCCCCGAGCTCCCGGCCTGGCCCAGCCGACCGCCGGCCCCCGGCCCCCAAGCCCCCGAGCTCCCAGCCTGGCCCAGCCGACCGCCGGCCCCCAAGCCCCCGAGGGCCGGCCCCCGAGCCCCCGAGCCCACATCCCGGCCGACCGCCGGCTCCTGAGCCCCCGGCCCGGCCGACCGTTGGCCCCCGAGCCCCCAAGCCGCCGGTCCCCAAGCCCCCGGCCCGGCCGGCCGCCGGTCCCCGAGCCCCCGGCCCGGCACTGCCGGCTCCCGAGTCCCTGGCCCGGCCCAGCTGACCGCCGGCCCCCGGCCCCTGAGCCCCCGAGCCCCCGGCCCAGCCGAACGCCGCCCCCGAGCCGCCGCCCCCCGAGCCCCCGGCCCGGCCCGGCCGACCGCCGGCCCCCGGCCCCTGAGCCCCCGAGCCCCCGGCCCAGCCGACCGCCGCCCCCGAACCCCCAAGCCGCCGCCCCCCGAGCCCCGGCCCAGCACCGCCGACCGCCGGCTCCCGAGCCCCCGGCCCAGCCCGGCCGACCGCTGGCCCCCGAGCCCCCAAGCCGCTGGTCCCCGAGCCCCCGGCCCGGCACCGCCGGCTCCCAAGCCCCCGGCCGGGCACCGCCGGCCCCCGAGCCCCCGGCCCGGCCGACCGCTGGCCCCCGAGCCCCCAAGCCGCCGGTCCCCGAGCCCCCGGCTCGGCCGGCCGCCGGTCCCCGAGCCCCCGGCCCGGCACTGCCGGCTCCTGAGTCCCCGGCCCGGCCCAGCCGACCGCCGGCCCCCGGCCCCTGAGCCCCCGAGCCCCCGGCCCAGCCGACCGCCGCCCCCGAACCCCCAAGCCGCCACCCCCCCCGAACCCCCGACCCGGCACCGCCGACCGCCGGCTCCCAAGCCCCCGGCCTGGCACCGCCGGCTCCTGAGCCCCCGGCCCGGCACCGCCGGCCCCTGAGCCCCTGAGCCCCCGGCCCGGCCGACCGCCGGCTCCCGAGCCCCCGGCCTGGCCGACCGCTGGCCCCCGAGTCCCCGAGCCGCCAGCCCCCGAGCCCCCGGCCCGGCACCGCTGACCGCCGGCCGCCGGCCCGCATGTCCCGATTTTCCCGGACATGTCCGGCTTTTTGGGATTTCCCCCTGGACGGGGATTTGGAGCCCAAAAAGCCGGACATGTCTGGGAAAATCCGGACGTATGGTAACCCTACTCTATGCATGGTAAGAGAAGGGACAAAGGAAGCAGCCATTAAACAGAAGACTAGATCCTGGATGAAATTTGGCCAGTAAGACTGTTGAGAGCTTTGCTTTGAATGTAACACAATTTGTTAAGTTAGTCGCCAATTGTGTTTTATCGTCATTTTTCTTCTAACCATTTTGGACGTTTATGTCTCCTTACTTGTATTCACTTAAAATCACTCTCTTTGTAGTTAATAAACTTGTTTAATTGTTATATCTAATCGAGTGGGATTAAATTGAAGTGTCTGGGAAACTCAATTTGGTGTAACAAATTGTGCATGTTATTTCTTTTAAAGAAATATGGACTTTTTATGAATTTGTCTTGTGCAGAGAGGGCTTGGCATTACAGGACAGATATTGCTGGGGGATCACCCTGAAATATAACCAAGGTGTGGCTGGCTGGTAGGATTGCCAAATTTCTAATCACACAAAACTGAACACCTCTGCCCTGTCCTCTCTCTTCTTCGAGGCCCCGCCTATGCCCTGCTCCTTCTCCGAGGCCCCGCCTCTGCTTGCTCCATGCCCCTCTCCAATCGTTGCTCACTCTTCTTCACCCTCATTCACTTTCACCGGGCTGGGGCAGAGGATTGGAGGGGGAGGCGAGGACTCTGGCCTGGGGGGTGCAGGCTCTGGGGTGGGGCCAGGGATGAGGGGTGCGGGGTTCCAGCTGCAGTTACTGCAGCTGCGAGGAAGCAGCTGCCAAGACCCTGCAGCCTCTGGGCACATGGGTGGTCCTGCAGCTCTACACATTGGTCACTGTACCCGGCCAATGGGAGCTGTGGAACTAGTACAAGGGGAGGGCAGCACACAGAGTTTCCCTGGCTGCCGCAGCACTTAGGGGCCACAGGGACTTAGTGGCCACTTCTAGGAGCCACGTGGCGCTGGGGCAGGCAAGGAGCCTGCCTTAGTCCCAAGCCCCTGCTGCACCGCCGACTGGACTTTTAACAGTCCACCAGAGCCACCAGGGGCCCTTTTCGACCAGGCGTTCTGGTGGAAAACTGGCTGCCTGGCAACCCTGCTGGCTGGCTGCTGCACACAGACAGACATAGCTGGGAGGGACTTGCAGCTGGAGGCTGTTTGTGAGCAGTCCTGACTGGGGCGTACAGCAGCAAAGCAGTGAAAAGGGAACCCCAGGTTAGGGGGAAAGGGTGACACAGCTACGCACTAGTCTAGATTGTCCCCTGGGTATGTCACACCTGCCTTCTGCAGGGTTTTGTGACTCACAGTCTAAGGCGTCAGTCTCTCCCCCATTTGTTGGGCAGGAGCTCAGGCGCCTAACTCAGGCTTTGTGAATCCCAGTGATTTTTCTAGGTGCCTAGAAGTGAAGTGTTGTGACGCTCAGCATCACTGTGCCTAACTCCTGTTGTGTATTCAGACCGTCGGGCCAACGTCCCTTTGTGCAGCTGGGCCTAATCTCATTTTGTAATGGCAGCACAATATCATAATCTTGTGCTTAGAGTTTAGACATGGAGCCCTGGGTGAACTTGATTTTCTCTGTGAACTGCTGCATGTGAATCAGAGTAAAGCAAAGTGGCAGCACATCACAAGTCAAATCAGCTTTAAGGAAACCCACGAAACCAAAAGAAGGGGTTACTCTCCTGTGCAGTAACTGTAATTCTTCTAGAGGGTGTGTCCCTAGGGGTGCACCACACTGGGCCTGCGTGTGCCCCTTGTGCCCTGCATCTAGGCCAGTGGCTCTCAAACTTTTGTACTGGTGACCCCTTTCACATAGCAAGCTTCTGAGTGCGACCCCCTCCCCTATAAATTAAAATTTATTTTTTTTAAATTAACCATTATAAATGCTGGAGGCAAACCGGGATTTGGGGTGGAGGTTGACAGCTCACGACCTCCCATGTAATAACCTCGCGACTCCCTGAGGGGTCCTGACCCCAGTTTGAGAACCCCTGGTCTAGGCCATATCAGGCTGCATGGCCAAACAGTCCGCTGAGTTCCTTCTGCACCACCAAGTCTGAGCAGAAACTCTGAAGCAGAGGGAAGGCGGACGGGTAGTGGGGCATCCAGAGGGACACACATCTCAAAGAACTACAGTTACTACACAGGGGGAGTAACCCCTTTTTCTTCTTCAAGTCCTATCCCTACTACCGCTCAGGGTGATTTCTGAGCAGTATCCCCAGTAGGAGGAAGAAGCTTTGGAATGGAGTCCAGAACAGAAGAGAAAATTGCATTGCTGACTGCAGCATCAGACCTGGAGACATCGACTAATGCATAGTGTCTAGCGAAAATATCTACTGAAGACCACACAGCGGTCCTGCAGCTGTCTGAAATGGGCACATTTTAAAGTAGATCTATAGATGTAGACTGTGATCTGGTTGAATGTGCCAAAATACTGATAGGGAGTGTAATGGCGACAGCTTGGTATCAAGTTGTGATTCAAAAGTCTCTGGATGGAAATGACAAATCCCTTAAATCTATCTGCAATCAAAATGAATAGTCTATTGGATTTATGAAATGGTTTAGTTCTGTCGAGGTAGAAGGCTTCTGCCCTCCTGACATCTGGAGTGTGGAGAACTGTCTCCTGGTGGGAAGTATGTGGTTTTGGGAAGAAAACTGGCAGCTATATGGTCTGATTCAGGTGAAAATTGGAAGTCACGTTAGGGAGAAAGCTGGGATGCAGTCGGAAGGAGACCTTCTCCTTGTGAAACATTGAAAGAGGGTGTGGGGAGGGGCTGCCATGAACGCACCAATCTCGCTGACTCTGTGAGCTCAGGTATAAGTATGAAAGGGATTTTTGAGCCATTGGTGATCCACTGAATCTCTGTTTGTTTGCAGGAGTGTAGATGCCCAAAGTGCATAATATGGTCCTGGAATCTTTAAGGGGATTTAATGACTTGTCAGTGTTCTCTGCAAACAACTTTCATCTGCCAAATTGAAGAGCCTCAACTGTATTCTGAATTTCCCTGGGGAAGCCAGACAATATCAGCCAGGAAGCCCGGCACAGAACTGCTGCCACAGAGATGCAGTGTCTGTATCATCAAGAGCTGCCTGCAAAGACATTCTTGCCAACAACTGACCCTCGGCAACAATTGCCTGGAATTGTTCTCTTTGATCCGAGTGAAGGCATTCAATAAATGACTCAAATTATGTATAGTTGGTAAAGTATTTGGCCATAAATGCTGGGTAATTTGCATAGAGGAATTGCAGCATAGCTGATGAATAGGCCTTCCAGCCTAGTGGGGTCCAGATGCTTTTGGTCTCTGTCATATGGGGTGGATTTGTAATGGTGTTCACCACATCAACAAAGAGAGGTTGGAAAACAGCAATTCAGAGTCCTTGGAGGGGACATAGTATTATTTGTTAGCCCTCCTACAAGTGGGTGTCACCGTAGCTGGGATTTGCCAGATGGTTCTAGTGGGTTCCCATAGAGCCTCATTAATGGGAAAGGTGACTCCTGATGGCGTCACAGAGTGCAGAATATCCAGCAGCTTGTGTTGGAGTTCTCCAAGTTCTTCCAGTGGTATCTGCAGATTCTGGCACTGGCTTAATGTGGTCCTGGAACTGGCAAAAATCATGAACTAGCAGAAAGGCATCAGGGCCTCATCTGGGAAGGAGGTCTGAGATGTGGCTTCTTTGTCTGCCCTGGACTGCTGTTCCTGAAATGTTTCCTCTTGCTGCTGGGGAGGGGAAGTTTGGGTCTCCCTGTCATCCCAATGGGATGGGGCTGGGACCTAGAGAACTGCTGACAATAAGCAGTATAGGGATTCCAATATGTCCCTTGAGGCCATTACTGGGAAGGGGGTAGCATCCGGAGCTGCTCCCACCAGGATCGATGAGGTCCCAAAACATCTCCCCTGCCCCTTCGGGAAAGGGGTGTGTGTGTGTGAGGATGCTTTGGAGAACCTTGCACAAAAAGAGAGGAGGTAGAGGGAAGGTCATCTGGAGCAGCTCCCAGAGAATGGGACTGGCGGGACAATGGCACCGGGGAGGCAAAGGGATCTGGAGATGGGGGATTCTCGATACCGAAAGGTGCTCTGTGGCTGCTACCAACAGAGACTGAGGTTCAGCACTCATCACCAATTCCTTTTGTAGTCTGACGTCCTGAGGTACCGAGAGCTTTTGTGGTACCGAGAGGTGTCTGTCCTTTTCTGATGGCAATGGAGTCCTGGGGTGCCACGGGGCTGGTGCAGATGAGGTTGAAGGCTTTCATGGTACCTCAGCAGTTGGTAAGGATATTGAGAGTGGAGTCTGAGATGACAGTACTGCTCCTTCTTGTTTGGTGCTACCAGGGTCTTCCCAGAGCTCTGGTTGGACTTAGAATCGTGGCATTTTCCCATGTCCACCATATTGGAGGAGCCTCTTCCACCTTGAGGAAAACCTCTCAGAGGCTGTAGATCTGGCTGGAGTGAATTCTTTTTGTGGAGGAACCCCTGGGAAGGGCACTAGATTTGCTCTTCTGGGAGACTTCAGAGGAAGGCTCTGAGAATTTCTCCTTCCCAGAAGAATGCTGAGCTAAGGTGGAAGGGCCCTATTTGCCCCTGGTAACTGACGTCCAGGGGTTTCCTGACCTGACTCAGAAGCAGGCTGGAGGGAATTCTCCATCATAAGGTGTCAAAGTTTGACTGCCTGGTTCTTCCCAGCCCTATAGTTCAGGCCTAGGCATACATTGCACTTCTGCAGCATGTATGATTCACCCAGGCATCTTTACAAGAGAGGCAGCATTTGAGCTGAATGAAGCGGACATGCCCCTTACAGGGGAGTCTGTGATGGATCCCGCACTTTCTCTTCTTGTGAGGGTGTTCAGGACGCCATTTCTCGCCCCTGATCTGGGGTATTAACTGTCCCACTAGTATCCCAGAAAAGGGAGTGGAGAGTGAGGGACCCCAGCCCGACCGCTACTCCGGGTCCCAGCCCAGGGGCCCTTGGTATAGTGGCAAACCACTTGAACTAGTGATTCCTTCCCCTGGGCTACTTTCCTCTCTGGCCCTTCAGCTTGTGGAGCTTCCTGCCCTCTCTCTGCTTGGGCTAAGTTTCTCCCAACCCCTTGTGTCTGTGGAGTTCCTCTGCTCGGTACAAGCTGGGTTTCCCTTTACCAAGGGTCTTGGGCTTCTGGCCCGCCACTGCACTTTTCCAAACTCTCCTCTGCTTCCCTCCAAACTGCTCTCCTTCAAACTGCTCTCTGCTCCAACAACAAAGCACTCTGCTTCAGTTCCTCCAACTGTCTGATTGAAGCAGGGGGGTTTTATCAGGTGACTGGCTTCAGGTGCTCTAATTGGTCTAATTGGCTTCAGGTGCACTAATTAAACTGTAGCAGCGTCTCTTCCCTCTACAGGAAATATGGTTCTCAACATCCTGGGGCTTACATATAGCCCATCTATCACTCTCCTGCTGCCATCTGGCCATGCTGTATCACAATATATATACCTTTATTTTCTATCAAATGGAGAACAAATACCTAACAAACTGACTAATAAAAAGATACAAGCTACTGTGGTAGATCAGAAGCAGATATACTTGGGGGATGGTTTGCACGCGCAACCTGATATTGCCTTGTCAAGGCTGATTCCCCATTCCGGCACTTTGAGTGCAGAGGGTGGGGGCCCGCAAGGATTTTAAAAGTTAATACTGGCCACTCCAGGCTTCTAAACTCCCAAGGTTACAGTTTCTCTCTGACCTTGGCTTGGTAAACACTGCCATCAACCAAATGCAAAACCCTTTTTGGAACCCAAGAAGACACCCTTGGGAATTCCTTCTGGTGAGGTACCCTCAAGCCCTTTCACCTCCGCCCCCTTTGGGGAAGAGCTGAGAAAGAAAACAAAGGAAATTAGCTGTTGCCACCAGTTAATTAAACATGTGCACAAATCTCTTAGGACACCAAAAATCCAATCATGTGCTATACAACAGCGCTTCTGGGATTATCCGTTTCAGTCTAACATCTCTTTCTACCTTCTTCAGACTCACTCTTTTCAGCCGCCTCTATGAATTTCTCTTTTCTAAAGTCTTTGTAGTCTTCTTTGATCTTCACACAAATTCCTTTGCACAGTGTTCTGTATTCTTTGCCCATTTTTCCTTCTAATTTCATGCGCACCGTCCTTGCCATCAGATTCACAATTTCCTCACTGATCCTCTGCTTGCATCCCAACATTTTCAATGCTTTTCCCTTCTTAGCTGCTGAGATTAGCTGTGAGATAAACTATTCAGAGGCCTCATCGATGTCCTTGTTGACCTTATACTCGAGGTTCATTTCACTCACTTCCTGTACAAATGCCTCTTCGTTGAAGTGCCATTTTTGCTTCAGTTTCTGGCTATCTCTCAACTTCATAGACATTGTCAACACATATTTTGAGCGGGCTGATCCTGTGAAAATGATTCGTTCTCATATTGTCGCTACATCATTAAAGATTCTTCTGGTATCCGTCTTTATATAATCAATCTGATTCAGTGCGACTCCATCCAGATGTTTCCTTGTCCACTGCCGACAAGGTTCTTTTTCAAATATTGTGTTCATTATGTGGAGATGGTTTGCCTCTCCGAATGCAACCAGACAATCATTTCTTACACCTTTACTGAATTTTCTCACATACTTTTCTTTTTCAATCTTTTTTCCACTTACTATTGCATTGAAGTCCCCTTGGATAATTGTGTAGGTGGATCTTTTCTGCATTACCTCCTCCAGCTCTTCGTAGCTATGGTCCATTTCTTCATCTTCCTCTTGCTGCGTGGGAGCATACACCTGAATAATTTGAATCGTTCTCCTTCATTTTATCTGAAGCGTGAGACCTGCTATTTGGGGTGACACGATGTTGCCGCTAACTATCCTTGGAACTGTTTCTTTCCTGACAATGACTCCTACACCGCCAATCCTTGCTCTGTTGTCAAGTGATCTTCCTAGGAATACTTGCTCTCAGCTTTTCCATTGTGCAATGAGGTCTTTTATTCTTGTGTCAGAGGGGTAGCCGTGTTAGTCTGGATCTGTAAAAAGCAACAAAGAGTCCTGTGGCACCTTAAAGACTACCAGATGTAGTGGAGCATAAGCTTTTGTGGGTGAATGCCCACTTCATCAGATGCATGTCTTTTATTCTTGTTTCACATAACCCTATGACCTCGGCTTTTATTGATTTTCTGACTTCAATGTAAATGTCGATATATGAATCGGATGACAGTGTTCTTGTGTTGTGACTTGCAACAGATAGTTAGACTAGCCTCTGTTTTTCGTCCTGTGTTGTCCCAGGTCAGGCTGACGCATGAGTCTGAGCTGTTTTCCAGTTTATTCTGCATTGTGTGGCTTGTTTGGCAGGAGAATCTTGCAGCAGTGCATTCGGGGTGCCACCCCTTGTGTCCTGTAGCTGTGGTACCCCCTCCACTTTGGCCAGGTTGCCCTAGCTTAATAGAGGTATGGTCAGACTACCTACTACCCTGGAGGCTAGCTCAACACCATCTCAGCTTGGTAAGACCTGCCACAGCATATGCTCTGCCGTACTTCAAACCCCTTTCACCCTCACACCAATGCTGAAGTAGGGAGGCAGGATTTTTTGGGGGGGCCCCTCATGCCCTTCCCAAATGGGAGAGTTTAATTCTCAGCACTCTACATTCAGCATTTTCTGCTTTGCTGTCAAGAGGACCCCTGCCCCCAACACAGACAGACAAACTTAACGGTGCCCCCTTCAATCCCTGCCCTCAGTGGTCCCTCAGGGAGATTGCATTACTTTACCCTCCCTCCACCTCTGCCAACCAGCATCAAGTATCTCCCAGCTCAATGGTGCTACTCAGGCACCGCCAGGGTCCATGGGATGTTATGAATGGGAGCACTGATCTGGAGCTCAGTAAGGCACAGAGACAAGGGCAGTTAGGTGGAGGAGCTGTGAGGTGCTGCCATATTCCCAGTTCCTATTGCCATCCTCACAGGGGCAGAATCGCTACTGGTCCCCCAGAATAGCTGTGTCTCATTTATGATGATAAACAGATATCTGCCTACACTATCCGCAAATCCTGAACCAGCAATCACAGTCCTCGGTAAACACCCACATCAGGAATGTGACAGAGCAATGAATATATGAGAGCAGGTGAGGGACTGAGATGTGGCACATTGAACAAACGGGAAATTGATGGAGAATACTTAGAAAATCGTGACAGTGACGCCACCTGCCAGTCCCAACCTTTTCCCAGCTGGTACAATCCAGCTGGGGACACATGTGGGTATGTTATAAATACTGCAGTAAGGAACATCCTCACAGTATGTAAGACACACGCCGCTGCTTTCACCAAACGCCAACCTCCTCCCCTGAGAAGAACCGACGTTCATCCAGAGCCAAAGGAATAAACTTGAAGGATGTTTTGCCCCTACCACAAAAGGAGATTGGATCTGACCTGGGTTTGGTGGTGTTGAAAACTGTTAGACAAGTGGGGAAATGCTTGGCCTAGACTGGGAGAGACTGGCCAGTTGTCTCACAGTTCATGGAAAGGCCTTCAAGGGCCCTAGTGCAGAGAGCCTTTAACAGGCAATAAATGTCATTGGGGCCCAGGGTGCGTATCATTCCTGGATCCCCACACGGGATGACAGACACCTGGAAATGTGAGTTACAGGAGATGGACTGGGAACAGTCACAGTCTAGACAGGGGAGTGCTCTGAAACAGACTGAACGATGGACCACCCCTTCATTGGGGAAGAGGGAGGGATTCATTCTCTTCTGAACAGAGTGTAGCTGTGCAAATATTGTCTGGATGCCTTGAGTAACTCCATGGTCAATAGGCTAATGCAGATTCACTCCTGGCCAGAACTCAGAGGCATCCCAAACAAAGAGTGTAGAGACAGGGCCCTAGCACAGAGAACTGGCTCAACTGCCAGTCCCTCAGAGAACTGACACAAGCTACTGAATCTCTTGGAGGCTAACGCTGAAGGCGCGAAGCTCTGAGATGAGGGCAGCTGTAATCCAGTATCTCCAAAGATGGGCTTTTATTCTTCAGCTTTCACCTCATTATCTAGTCCTCCTGGCCTCATTAGGCTGCTGTAGTGACTCTCCAGACTGAAGGTGTGTGAAGCACTTGGAGCTTCCTGTAATAATCTATGAATACTTAAGGCCCTTCGGTTTTAGTTTTTCAAAATTTTTTTTAATTGCCTGGGTTTTACAAAAGCTGTTATTCAGTTTTTACTATTTTCATCCAATTTTTGGACCTCTCCAGTATATGAAAATACAGATTATGTTAAGAACAACCAATACATTATATTAGATAAATGTGTTTATGTCAATAACAAATTAGCCTAAATGGAAAGGTGATGCTGTCTGTTAAAATAAGGCAATGTAGTGGAAGATCTACACACACACACGCATCCACATATGTAAGCAGGGTCTGAATGAATTCCCGACAGCTAGCTGGGAGTGGGAGAGAGTTCAGGAAAAAACTGTTTACATGAACACACCTAGGCTATGGCTACACTGGCGCTTTACAGCGCTGCAACTTTCTCGCTCAGGGGTGTGAAAAAACACCCCCCTGAGTGAGCAAGTTACAGCGCTGTAAAATGCCAGTGTAAACAGTGCCCCATCACTGGGAGCCGCGCTCCCAGCGCTGTAAGCTAATCCCCTTGGGGAGGTGGAGTACCTGCAGCGGTGGGAGAGCTCTCTCCCAGTGCTGGCGCCGCGACCACACTCGCACTTCAAAGCGCTGCCGTGGGAGCGCTCCTGCAGCAGCGCCTTGGAGTTTCGAGTGTAGCCCCTACTCTGCCTAGATCTACAGCAGATGGAGCTGTGTTGCTCAAATAAATCAACTTTGGCTGGTGCTGGGTTACAGATCACTCTAGTACTGAATGAAGGAGTAGTGAAATATTGTTTCAATGATGTCATTATTGTAGGAACAACGGGGAGCAGAACTGTGCTTAACCTGTCCCAAATGAGGCTGACCAGCTTGTTAAGCCAGGACCTGGAATGCCAGAGGCCTATGAAAGTAAGGGGGGACAGATGTACCAATCAGGAAGTGTGGAGTCTTCTTAAGGGTCTCTGGTCTGGTTTAACCTGTTCCTCCCCACTGTTCAAAGAGAGAGCTAAATAGACTTCATTAGGAGCCCCTTCGTTATTTTAAAATCTCAGTTGGAGCTGAAATCAGTTGTGGTTGGGCAGTGTCTCTGCCCACCCTGCTAAGAGCTAAAAATCACTGAGAGCTAAAATTGCTTGTGGTGGGACTGTGTGTGTGCCCAGAGCTGAAAATCACTAAGAGACTGACCTGCAGACGTCACAGCATGAGAGGCAGGTGGCAGTAGAAGGTGACTGACAGTCAGCTGGTGAGGTGGCAATTGGCAGAGCCCGGAGGTGAGGCGCAGTGACGAAGAAGAGCGGGGCACCAATCGGCTGTCAATGCAGCTGGCAAAGAGGAACGGCACGCAAGTGCTCGGGCAACAGAGCGAGTAATGTGCCTCTTTTACCCGCGCCCTCCACCCAGGGTGGGAGGTGAATTCTGCAGATGCACCTCTGGACTCTGGGTCTGCACTGTAAGGCCTGGTCCACATTGGGGGACGGGGGGGTCAATCTAAGATACGGAACTTCAGTTACGAGAATAGTGTAGCTGAAGTCATAGATTCATAGATTCATAGATTATAGGACTGGAAGGGACCTCGAGAGGTCATCGAGTCCAGTCCCCTGCCCGCATGGCAGGACCAAATACTGTCTAAACCATCCCTGATAGACATTTATCTAACCTACTCTTAAATATCTCCAGAGACGGAGATTCCACAACCTCCCTAGGCAATTTGTTCCAGTGTTTAACCACCCTGACAGTTAGGAACTTTTTCCTAATGTCCAACCTAGACCTCCCTTGCTGCAGTTTAAACCCATTGCTTCTGGTTCTATCCTTAGAGGCTAAGGTGAACAAGTTTTCTCCCTCCTCCTTATGACACCCTTTTAGATACCTGAAAACTGCTATCATGTCCCCTCTCAGTCTTCTCTTTTCCAAACTAAACAAACCCAATTCTTTCAGCCTTCCTTCATAGGTCATGTTCTCAAGACCTTTAATCATTCTTGTTGCTCTTCTTTGGACCCTTTCCAATTTCTCCACATCTTTTTTAAAATGCGGCGCCCAGAACTGGACACAATACTCCAGCTGAGGCCTAACCAGAGCAGAGTAGAGCGGAAGAATGACTTCTCGTGTCTTGCTCACAACACACCTGTTAATGCATCCCAGAATCATGTTTGCTTTTTTTGCAACAGCATCACACTGTTGACTCATATTTAGCTTGTGGTCCACTATAACCCCTAGATCCCTTTCTGCCGTACTCCTTCCTAGACAGTCTTTTCCCATTCTGTATGTGTGAAATTGATTTTTCCTTCCTAAGTGGAGCACTTTGCATTTGTCTTTGTTAAACTTCATCCTGTTTAACTCAGACCATTTCTCCAATTTGTCCAGATCATTTTGAATTATGACCCTGTCCTCCAAAGTAGTTGCAATCCCTCCCAGTTTGGTATCATCCGCAAACTTAATAAGCGTACTTTCTATGCCAATATCTAAGTTGTTGATGAAGATATTGAACAGAGCCGGTCCCAAAACAGACCCCTGCGGAACCCCACTCGTTACGCCTTTCCAGCAGGATTGGGAACCATTAATAACAACTCTCTGAGTACGGTTATCCAGCCAGTTATGCACCCACCTTATAGTAGCCCCATCTAATTTGTATTTGCCTAGTTTATCGATAAGAATATCATGCGAGACCGTATCAAATGCCTTACTAAAGTCTAGGTATACCACATCCACCGCTTCACCCTTATCCACAAGGCTCGTTATCCTATCAAAGAAAGCTATCAGATTGGTTTGACATGATTTGTTCTTCACAAATCCATGCTGGCTGTTCCCTATCACCTTACCACCTTCCAAGTGTTTGCAGATGATTTCCTTAATTACTTGCTCCATTATCTTCCCTGGCACAGAAGTTAAACTAACTGGTCTGTAGTTACCTGGGTTGTTTTTATTTCCCTTTTTATAGATGGGCACTATATTTGCCCTTTTCCAGTCTTCTGGAATCTCTCCCGTCTCCCATGACTTTCCAAAGATAATAGCTAGAGGCTCAGATACCTCCTCTATTAGCTCCTATTTGTCGACATATCCTAGATCAACTTAGAATTACTTCGCGTCCTTGCGGCGTGGGATCGATGGCCGCGGCTCCCCCGTCGACTTTGCTTCCACCTCTCGCCAAGCTGGAGTTCAGCAGTCGACGGGAGAACAATCAGGGATCAATTTATCATGTCTATACTACACACGATAAATCAATCCCCGATACATCGATTGCTACCCGCTGAGCCGGCGGGTAGTGTGGTGTGCAGAAAAGGGACGGACACGTGAAAAGGACTTTTGGGTTGCTGGACTTAAGAACCTGAGGGAGAAGGACACAGCCCAACTTATTTGTAGGTGGGTCTTTTGCTCATGGTTTATGTTATGAACCCTCCATTTTCCCAAATTAATGCTGAGTTACTTCCCTCCTTTCATTAAAAGTTTCTCTGCTACACTCAGACTCTGTTTGTGAGGGGGCAGTATTTCCTCTAGAGGTGCCCAGGTCACTGGGTGGAGGCTCAAACCAGTTTTGTGTTGTATTGACTGGCAAAAGGGTTCCACTTGCATACTTGTACATACTAGTTGCTTTAAGACTGAGCCGATCACAACACATCTTCTAATCTTCTCTTGCTCTGGCCATCCTTCGCCATGTTTGTCCATAGGTCCTTGTTAAGAAATCATCCCACCGGAGGCCAATCGCATGGCTGTTTCAGTTCTCGCGGATGCCACTCAGATATAGCTGCAGTCCATCTGTTGTCACGGAGTCAGGCCACATGTCCCGCCCACCGCATTTTGTGGAGCTTGCTTTTGACAACATCTCAGACTCCAGACTGCTGCCTAATTATTTCATTGGGGATGCGATTGCGGAGCGAAATGCCCAAAAATGTTCATTCCATTGCCCTCTGTGTGACAGACAGTTGATATTTTTCAGTCTTCATCAGCGACCGTGTTTCGCTGCCATATAGCATCGCTGGAAGCACGGTCAAGTTAAAAAGATTTGCACGAGTTGTTTTGCTGATCTTTCCTTGGAAGATGTCCCTGATGTCGTTGAATGTGCACCATCCAGCTTTTTTTCCTGCGCGACAGTTTGCCTTTCTGATCGTGGCGCATCTTGACTTCCTGGCCCAAATAAACGTATTTGTCAGCCTCTTGGATCTGCTCTCCTCCCTGAGTAATTTGGGTTCTTGGCAGAACATCTGATCTCATATATTTTGTTTTCGACTGGTTCATTTTTAATCCTATTTGACTACTTTTCGCAGTCAGTTCTTTAAGCATTCTCTCAAGCTGGACTGTATTTTCAGCTATCAGCTAAATACAGTTATTAAATACATTAAAGCATTAAACTGTTTTTACTTTCAATACTCTGACTTTTCTTCTGTCCTCCCGGCCCCCATTATTGCCCCAGGAAACTGTGAAGTTATTTTTTTTGCACCAATTTTCACCCACTTTTACATTAAATAAATTCCCAGGACATTTTAAAATAAAAACTGAAAATGAGAGGCCTTGTGAATACTGTGTTTTGGCCAGTGTACTGTGATTTTTACTGTGTGATGATATCAATTTAGTGTAAGAAGAAATTACTCATCTTGTGCAGTAACGATGGTTCTTCGAGATGTGTGTCCCTGTGGGTGCTCCACTCTAGGTGTCGGTGCGTCTGTGCGCTGGAGATCAGAGATTTCTCGCAGCAGCACTGGGTAGGGGGAAGGGCAGCCACTGGCACCTCCTATAGCGTGCGCCCCCCTGACTGTCCCCTCAGTTCCTTCTCTACTGGAAGTAGATGAGAGGAGAGTGGGAAGTGGAATACCCACAGGGACACACAACTCAAAGAACCATAGTTATTGCACATGGTGAGTAACTTCTTCTTCTTCATCGAGTGGTGTCCCTGTGGGTGCGCCACTCAAGGTGCTTGTAAAGCAGTACCCCTCCAGGGTGGTAGGGGTTAGGAGTTATGTATAAGTGTGTTATGAGAGCATTGTAAGGCCAACAATAGAGTCTGAGACTAGGCCTTGGGTGATAGCGTAATGCTTTACAAAAGTGAGCTCCGATGTCCAGGTTGCAGCTCTACAAACATCTATTAAGGGAACATTGTTCAAGAGTGCAATCGATGTCACCGTGGCTCGCGTTGAGTGGGATCTGATGCCCACGGTGGGTTCTTTGTGATGCAGGTGGTAGCAAGTTTGAATACAGGTAGAGACCCATTTTAGAGAGTCTCTGCGTCGATATTGTAGAGCCCTTGGAGCACTCTGCTGTAGAGACGAATAGTCTTGGTGACTTGCGAAATGGTTTAGTTCTGTCCAAGTAGAAGGCTACAGCCAGTCTGACATCCAGCATGTGCAATGTTGCTTCTCGGGAGTCATTATGTGGCTTGGGCTGGAAGGCAGGTAAGTGTATGGTTTGGGTAATATGAACATTTGTAGCCACTTTGGGCAAGAATTTTGGGTGAGGACATGACATGATTTTGTCTTTGGTAAATACAGTGTACAGTCATTCAGTCATCAATGCTCCTATTTTGCTGACACGTCTGGCAGACGTGATTGCCACTAGTAATACGACCTTCAGTGACACGTGAAGGAGCGAGTAGGTTGTTAGAGGCTCGAAGGGTGGTCTTGTGAAACATTTGAACACAAGATTGAGAGCCCATGGTGGTGCAGGTTGGTGTACTTCTGGGTACATGTTCTGTATACCTGCTAGAAAGCACCGTGTAATCGGGTGAATGAATATTGAAGCCCCTTCTCTCTGTTCATGGAGGGCCGTAATGGCAGCGAGGTGTACTTTAATAGAGCTTATGGCTAACCCCGTTTCCTTCATTTCTAGTAGGTAGCCTAGGATCATAGATAGAAGCGCCTTGGTTGCATCCAGCTGTCATTGGTGACACCAAAGGGAGAATCTTCTTCTCTTGTGGCAGTAAGTATTGTTAGTGGTGAGGCAACTTTTTTTTACCTATTTTACTTTCTCCGAACAGTTCAATTCCCCATGTTGGAACCAAAGAGGAGCCACGCTTTGAGATGGAGTTTCGCTGGGTCTGGATGGAGTGTCAGGCCCTTGTTCTGGGACAGGAGGTCCATCTGGAAAGGCAGCAGTTGTGGGGCACAGACTGCTAGACGTGAGAGGTACGGAAACCAAGTCTGTCTGGGCCATGTGGGGACAATGAGAATGATGTATGCGGTGTCGAGTCATATCTTGCGGATGACCCATGGGATCAGTGGTAACGGCGGGAAGACATACATGAGTGACACATTCCATGGGATGAGGAAGGCATTCCATGCCCTGGAGCAAAATAGTGGACATTTGTGATTTGTTGCTGAGGCGAAAAGGTCGATTACTGGGTGACCCCATTTTCAGAATAGTGTGTTGAGAACCCTGTTGTGGATTTCCCACTCGTGTTCCTGTGAGAAGTGCCTGCTGAGGTTGTCGGCTGTAGTGTTTTGGCACCTTGGTAGGTATGATGCTGTGATGTTTATATTGTTGCGGATGCAGAAGCTCCATAAATTCATGGCTTTTACACATAGCGAGTGAGACCTGTCTCCTCCTTGGCGATTGATATAAAACATGCACTCCACATTGTCGGTGAGAATAGAGATTGAGGGTTCATGTGTGAGTGGAAGGAAGTGTCGGCATCCATTGTGTACCGTCCAGAGTTCCAGGAGATTGAAATGTAGGTGATTTTCCGTCGCAGACAACTTGCCTTGTACATTGTGATGACCCAAGTGGATACCCCAACCCATCAGGTAGGTGTGACGGATTGGATCACAGAAAACTCCCTTAGGACTTGCCAACCGATGTGCCAAGACTTTCCTGCCCTGACAGCTTAGGACTCCAGCACCCTGTCTTGTTGAGCCAGACATGCCAGTCTGCTCCAACACAGACCCAGGGTCTGAATTACTTGCCCCAGAGCTGCAGACTTAACTGAAAGAAACTTACAGAAGTGCTCCTGTCTTTACCACTCAGATGCCAAAGTGCCAATGCGGTCCAAACCCCAAATAAATCCATTTTACCCTGTATAAAACGTATACAGGGTAAACTCATAAATTGTTCGCCTCTATAACACTGATAGAGAGATATGCACAGCTGTTTGCCCCCCAGGTATTAATACATACTCTGAGTTAATTAATAAGTACAAAGTGATTTTATTAAATACAGAAAGTAGGATTTAAGTGGTTCCAAGTAGTAACAGAGAGAACAAAGTCAATTTCCAAGCAAAATAAAATAGAACACACAAGTCTATGTCTAAGAAATCTGAATACAGATGAAACCTCACCAGTTCCAATAAGCTTCCTTTTACAGACTAGTCTCCTTCTAGTCTGGGTCCAACAATCATTCTCACCCCCTGTAGTTACTGTCCTTTGTTCCAATTTCTTTCAGGTATCCTTGGGAGTAGAGAGGCTCTCTCTTTAGCCAGCTGAAGACAAAATTGAGGGGTCTCCCAAAGGCTTAACTAGACTTTCCCTTGTGGGGGGAGACCCCCTTCCTCTCTCCTATGCAAAATCCAGCTCCAAGATGGAGTTTTGGAGTCACATGGGCAAGTCACATGTGCATTCATGACTGAATTTCTTACCAGACAAGCCACATTCCTGGGAAAGCTTCAATGTGGATTGGCATCTTCGAGTTCGTTGTTGGCTTAAGTGGTTCTTGATTGGGCATTTAATTTGCACATTCCTTTCTCAATAGAAATCAAGCAAGTATACCGCCAATATTCCTAACTTCAAGTACAAAAATGATACATGCATACAAATAGGATTAATAGATTGTGTCGATCATAACCTTTACAGAGATATGTTACATGGCATATGTAGCATAAAACATATTCTTGTTATGTCATATATACATTCATAAGCATATTCCATAAAGCCTTATAGGGGGCACTGTCACAGGAGGCATCTGTTGTAATAGTCACTGATGCGGGGGGTGTCTTGTTGAAAGGGAATCCCGGAGCATACATTCCCTGGCTGTGTCCACCATTGTAGGGTGAGGATAATATTTGGTGGTAGTGTCACACATCTGTTGAGATAGTGTTTGCTGGGTGCATAGACCATGTTCAACCAGTGCTGCAGACAGCGTATATGGAGTCTGGCATACTTTACTACGAAAGTTGTAGCTGACATATGTCCCAGAATCTGAAGGCATGTCCTCACTGAAGTTTGTGGTCTGATGATCACCGTGTAAATAAGATTGGTCAATGCAGTGAAACTGTGGTTTGGCAATATTGCCTTGGCTTGTATGGAGTCTAGGTCGGCTACAATAAACTCCAATCGCTGGGTTGGTTCCAGGGTGGATTTCTTTTCGTTCATCTGTAGATCTAGTTGGTGAACCGGGTCTATTGTGGTCTTCAGCATGCCTGCCGTTTCTTCTCGGTTTGCACCTCTGAGAAGGCAATCATCCAAATAGGGAAAGATTATGACTCCATTGTGTCATAAATGTGCTGCTACTACCACGAGCGTTTTTGAGACTACGCAGGGAACAGTGGACAGTCCAAAGGGAAGGACCCTGTATTGGTAGTGATTGGGTCCGCCTGTGAACCTCAGGAACCATCTGTGGGCAGGATGTATTGTAATATGGAAGTATGCATCTTGGAGGTTAAGGGCTGCAAACCATCTAGCGCTGGGATTATTGTGGCCAGAGTGATCATTTTTGTACCTGTGGTTGCATACGAACCTGTTGAGTTTTCGGAGATCTAAGATTGGTCTCCATCCCCTCCTTTCTTCTCTGTCAGGAAATATTTGGAATAAGAACCCCTCCCTTGGTATTGATGTGGTGCTGGTTCTACAGCACCTAGCAGTAGGAGGTAGTCTACTTCCTGTTGTAGAAGGTGATCGTGATAGGGGTCCCTGAAGAAGGATGGGATACGAGGGAGGGTAGGGGGAATGGCTGTGAAAGGACTGGTGTAGCCGGATTGTATGATCTCCAAAACCCATTGATCTGTGGTTATCGCAGCTGAGGCATGGTAAAATGGGCGTAGGCGGTGACCAAAACTGTGGAATGGGGTATCTGTTGGCGCTAGAGATATGGGAGGTGGTGCATACCCTCGACCAAGACCTCAAAATTGTGGCTTAGATGTAAATGGACGGGTGGACAAGGTCTGGTTCTGTGTAGCTCGTCATCTCTGAGCCCGTTGTTTGGGTCTGTTCTGAGTGAAGTATCGTGGTTGTTGACGGTTAAATGAGGTGTCTCGTGACCTGGTTTGGTGTAAAGTGAGGGCGTTTGTCAGGCGGTGGGTGTTTGCCTAGTGTATGCAGCATTGTTCAGAAGGCCTTCATGGTATGGAGACGAGAATAGTTTATCCCTATCGAAGGGGAGGTCCTCCACTTTTAGCTGTAGTTCTTTTGGAATTCCCAAAGTCTGCAACCATGATGTTCTTCTCATAACCACAGCTGTTGTGGTTCTTTAGGCAGCTATGTCCGCTACATCCATTGATCCATTGATATTAACTGACCCTCGTTGATAATGGCGTTGAGTTGAGGACGTTTATGCTTGGGGAGGTCTTCCACAAGCTCTTGTATTTTACCATAGTTAGAGTAGTCGTAATTTGCTAGTAGAGCAGAATAGTTAGCAACTCTAAGCAGAAGAGTGGCTGACGAGTAAACTTTCCGCCCAAAGAGGTTCAATCTCTTGTGTTCTTTATCTGGCAGTGAGGAGCGTAAATGAGGCTGTTTGCTACACTGATTAGCAGCCTCTACTACTAGAAAGCAGGCTTGATGGTGTGAAAACAAAAATTCCATGTCTTTGGCTGGAACGAAGTATTTTCTGTCAGATCGTTTGTTAGTCAGGGATACCGATGCCACTGTTTGCCATATTACTTCCGCAGGCTCTATTATAGCCTCTTCAATGGGGAGGGCAATCTTGGTCAATGATGCTGGTTGTAAGTTTTTTAACAACCTATGTTGTTTCTTCTGCACCTCATGTAAGGAAATTTCTTGGCTATTTGCTACTCTTTTGAAGAGTTCTTGGAACTGTTTCAGGTCATCTGGTGTCGTAGGGATAGACGGCGTCACCGCTTTGTCTGGTGCAGAAGATGAGTAAGGGGCAGGTGGTGAATCATCCGGGTCTGCCTGAGATAGTATTTCTTCTCTTCTATCTCTGTCTCAGGAGGGTAAGAGGTTTCTCTGTGTGGTAATGATGGATGTACTCTGGAACCTCCTGTTACTGGGGAAGGATAGGGGATCTGGTATGTGGGCCAAGGACCCCATTGTGGCCATTGCATGGGGTAAGGTGGTAATGGGTAAGGCTACTGCTGTGCATACCAGGGCAGTGAATGCTCGGAGGGATGAGGCTTAGGCTTTCCATTCCATGTAGGTCTCATCTCTGATGGGGATGAGCGTTGTCCTGAACATATCCTTCCTCACCACTATGCATGGTGCAGGAGATAAAGGATGGTACCATGCTATGTAGCTCGGGGTGTGTTCGGTGTCGAGCAGTGGCGACTGTGGTGCCGAAGAAACTGCTATGTGAGCAGGACACAGGAGTTGCGCTGGTCCCGCCTTGGGGTTGCAGTCAACTGTTGGAGCGTTGACCGGTGCTGGATTCAGCTTGTTAGGCGGTAGCAAGTCTTGTATCGGTGCCGGTGGCAGCAGAATTGATCGCAGTGCCGCTGCCTGTGCCGCGCTCTGCACCGGGGTGGCTTCCTGTTGTTTGTCCTTCGAGTTTGGAGATGACCATGACATCACTGGTTGGTTTGGTTTCTGGAAACACGTGAGTGGCTGATCAGGTCAATTAGAGCTTTGAACTGTCTATGGCAAACTGAACAAGAAATGCCACTGTGAGTAACTAGATTAACAATGGACATGCTGCTCTTATGAGAGTTACCTTGCTGGCACTTCTGCTCCGCCTCAGCAGTTCTCCTCTGCTCATAGACGGTAGCTCCAGAATGCATGAGACTTCACCAGGTAGAACGAGCATGAGCGAGATCTTCCCAAAACTCTGGGTCAATGTTGAAACACCTCAAGGATAATTTGAGGGAATCTTTGAAACTTTTATTCTGGCCTCCCTGAGAGCACTTTCTCTCCTTTAACTCACCATAAAAGATCTTCTCTGACAATGACTCATCTGACAGTCTGGTGACATGGCCTGCCCATCTCCTCTGTGATTTCATGCTTGGAGTGCCTACCCATCGGAGAACCTCAATATCTGGAACGTTGTCTTACCATCTTATCCTCATCAGTTTCCTCAGACAGCCCATGTGAAAGTAATTCAGGTACACTGTCCAGGTTTTGCATGGATACCTCAGAGTTGGCAACATGATGACTTTGTAGATGTTCAGTTTTGTTTGTTGGCTAATGTCTCTGTGCTCCCAAAGGCTACACTTGCTTTGTCAATTCTGGTGTTGGTTTAATTATCCATGTGAACTTCACACAACAGTGCACTGCCCAGGTAGCTGAACTTGTCCACTGCCCGGAGGGCTTGGCCATTCACTGTAATAGCAGGCCCTATATCAGGCTTTCCGGGTGCAGCAGGCTGGACATCACTTTTCTCTTCTTGATGTTGATTGTGAGACCAAAAGTGTCACAGGCTGAAGAGAACTAGTCCACACTTTGCTACACGTCAGACTCAAATCTGGCATTCAGGGAACAGTCATCAGCAAACAGATCATGAACCAGCCACTTCCTGTACCTTTGGCTTTGCCTGTAGTTTCCTCAGATTGAAGAGTTTCCCATCAGTCCGGTATCTGATGCCAATCCAGACGTCACAGTCACCAAACGCATCTGTAATATGCCAGAAAACATCATACTGAAGAGCGCTGGTGCCAGCACACAGCCCTGCTCGACTCCCTTGGTGACTGGGAATGGTTCAGATGACTCACCATCTTCCACAGCACGAGCCATCATGAAATTGATGAACCACTGCAATGAATTTCTCTGGGAAACTGAATTTTGCCATGATTTTCCAAAGGCCCTCCTGACTGACTGCATCCAATGCTTTGTCAGGTCAATGAAAGTGTAGCGGGGTGGTTACCTCGCTCCTGCCCTGAAGGGCTTAAAACAGCCTGGGGGAGGGTTGTGGCTGGGAGCTGCTAAGCTGGGCTGATTGGGAAGCAGCTGCAGCTGGGCCACACCCCAATCAGGCCTCATCTGGCCCTATATAAAAAAGCTATGAGCCAGAGGCCAAGCAATCTCTCTCTGCCTTCAGAGGGAGAAGGGCCTGGCTGCAGTGAGCTAGAGACAGAGTACCTGAGTGGAGCAGGGCTGGGGACAGGCTGAGGAGCTGGGGAGCTCCAGCCTGGAAAGCCCCAGGCTGCGGCCTAGTAGGAGGCCAAGGAGTACTGGGGGTGCAGAGGGCAGCCCAGGGGTAGGCCCAGGCAGCAGGTCCAAACCCAACCTTGCCTGAGATGAGTGGCCTATACTGCAGTCTGCCCCAGGGAGCGGGGGCTAGTTGGTGACTGGCAGTGGCCTTATTCGGAGGCAAGGTAAGGATAGTGGGTGGGCGTTCCCCGGGGAGGGGAGACCCTAGTACTGAGGGGTGTACTGCCAGGGGGCAGCACCCCAGATAAAAGGGCACCAGTGTCCGGGAAGGACACGGGGGCCAAAGGACAGGCGGATCACCGGCCTGCAGAGAGTGCTCTGGGCTGGAAATCGAGCTAATTCCCAGAAGAGACCAGCAGGAGGCGCCGCAGGGGTGAGTCCGCCCCTCTACAGAAAGTCATATACAGGTTGGAGTTCTGTTCCTGACATTTCTCCTGAAGTTGAGACGCAGCAGACACCATATCTGTGGTTCCGCACCTTTTTCTGAAGCCACACTGACACGCAGGCAGGAGCCCTTGTTCAAGGCAATTCTGGCAAGAATTTTGCTGGATCTTGATAAGGAGATGCCCTAACAGTTGTTGCAGGACTGTCTGTTATCTTTCCACTTGTACAAGTGGACGATAGATGCAGCCTTTTGTTCCTGGGGTATAGTTTTAGAGCCCACATGGACTGGAAAAATTCAGTCAGTTTCAGAGCCATGTGCAAGCCTCTGACCTTGTAGACTTCTGCTGGTATCACTTCTGCTCCAGGTTCTTTACCATTTGACAGCAGGTCAATTGCTTTCGCAGTTTCAGTCAGTAAGAGATATGGTGATATCAAACTGGGGCAGTCGATCAATTGCCTCCTCACTTACAGATTGTTGATTGAAAAAAAATCACTGGTCTGTTGGTATAAGGAGGCACCATTATCCCTATTTGGTGTATGGTGTGTAATTCCCCTGCGAATCTAGCGCCAAAACTGATCTTTCAATTTGCAAATCTCAAAATGAATGTTTTAATATTCCCCCCAAAAAGGCTTTTTTTTGTTCTCCACTGAAACAATGATAAAAAAACAACATGAAGTCATGAAATGTTTTGGTTGACCCAAATATGCATTTTCATACAAAAAATATTTCAAGGGAAAAATGAAACAATGGCAGAAAAGTGCATTCCAAAACCAGAAAACCAACAAACAAAGAAACATATGACAATTACTAGTGTTTGACTTTGCAAAAATTTGAAAATCGTACAGAGTGAGAGGGCAGGGAACGGACCACTATACTACAACTTCATAACAGCTAACAGACATTAGTAATTTTTTTTCTCTTTTAGAGGAAATTCTTGCTGAAATTTTTAAGTTCCATTTTCCCTCTTCCTTCTTCCATAGTCCCCTGAAACACCTCCCACTAAGGGACGGGGCTTCCCTCATCCATGACCCTCCCACCCAACAAAGACTCCTACTGTGACTCCCTTTCCTATGCTTCCCTCTCCCAACTCCCCCAGCCCATCACACCTCTCTGCCTCCAAGTTCTATCGTCATCCCCACAGCCAATGACTTCTCCCTGCCTCCCCTGGATCCCACCGGATCACACGGCATATTGAAGACAGGTGTGTTTTAAACCACTGATTGTAAATCTGTCCCTCTCTTTCACAAGCCCAGCACATTGTGTTCAACAGTTGGACTATCGCCATGAACATGGCAGAATGAAAGCTCATAATTTGCCTTTTTTTCTCCCTCTGTGTGATCTGAAATGAAGACAAAGGTAATTTCTGGGACCAAAGGGGTGTGTTCAAGGGAGAAGCAAAGGCTACTGCTGGAGAATCCTTCTGGCTGCAGGGGCTTGGAACACCTCTACGTTTTCCTGCTTTCATCTTCCTCATGCCCATGTGGTAGGCAAGGAGGTTACATGGGTTGTTTCCCCTATGGCCAGGGGCACTCTGCTTGAGTCACCCCTTGCACCATCTTCTTTTGTTGCTTCTCAAGATCGCCTCTCCCACCAGAACAATGAAGAGCCTGATCAAACATTGTGACAACAAAATCAGCTGCCTCAATTGTGCTCCAACCATGTCATCCCCTCCCTACTCAAATCCCTCCCCTGGCTCCTTCTCTACTTCTGCAAAAATTATAGCTTTTCCTCAACTTCAAGGCTCAACACCCAGGAACTGCATACTTTGTGAGAGGGGCTGCTCTACTGCCCTGGGGTTTGTGGGCTGTTCCACAACCTCAGCCAGAGGGGAATTAATTCAAACTGGAAAGGTGCAGAGATGGGCTCCCAGGATGATCAGGGACATGGAGTGACTGTCTAAGGGCTGGTCTACATTGTGGGGGGGATCGATCCAAGATACGCAACTTCAGCTATGCGAATATCTTCGATCGAAGTATCTTGGATCGAATTACCTGGAGTCCAGACAGCGCGGGATCGACGGCCACGGCTCCCCCGTCGACTGCGCTATCGCCGCTCGCTCTGGTGGAGTTCCGGAGTCGACGGTGAGCGCGTTCGGGGATCGATATATCGATCCCGGATAAATCAATTGCTACCCACCAATACGGCGGGTAGTGAAGACGTACCTTTAGGAGAGGAGACTAAAAGAACTGAGCTTGATTTACCTAGCAAAGGAAGGGCTGAGAGGGGATGTGCTAGCTCTGTGTAAATGTACTGGGGAAGAGAACACCAGAGAGGGAGAGGAGGAACTGGAGTTAATGAACAAATTTGTCAAAAGAATAAATGGAGTATAACTGGCCCTGAATGAAATTCAGGCTGGAAACTGAAGCTTTGTGCCCATCTAGAAAGCTGGCTAGATCGTCGGGCTCAACAGGTAGTGATCAACGGCTCCATGTCGGTCCTGGGGCAGGTTTTGTTCAATATCTTCATTAATGGTCTGGAGGATGGTGTGGACTGCACTCTCAGCAAGTTTGCAGATGACACTAAACTAGGAGGCGTGGTAGATACATTAGAGGGTAGGGATCGGATACAGCGGGACCTAGACAAATTAGAGGATTGGGCCAAAAAAAACCTGATGAGGTTCAACAAGGACAAGTGCAGAATCCTGCACTTAGGATGGAAGAATCCCACGCACTGCTACAGACTAGGGACCAAATGGCTAGGTAGCAGTTCTGCAGAAAAGGACCTAGGGGTCACAGTGGACAAGAAGCTGGATATGAGTCAACAGTGTGCTCTTCTTGCCAAGAAGGCTAATGGCATTTTGGGATGTATAATTAGGGGCATTGCCAGCAGATCGAGGAACGTAATCGTTCCCCTTTATTCGACATTGGTGAGGCCTCATCTGGAATACTGTGTCCAATTTTGGGCCCCACATTACAAGAAGGATGTGGAAAAATTGGAAAGAGTCCAACGGAGGGCAACAAAAATGATTAGGGATCTGGAGCACATGACTTATGAGGAAAGGCTGAGGGAACTGGGATTGTTTAGTCTGCAGAAGAGAAGAATGAGGGGGGATTTGATAGCAGCCTTCAACTACCTGAAGGGGGGTTCCAAAGAGGATGGAGTTCGGCTGTTCTCAGTGGTGGCAGATGACAGAACAAGGAGCAATGGTCTCAAGTTGCAGTGGGGGAGGTCCAGGTTGGATATTAGGAAACACTATTTCACTAGAAGGGTGGTGAAGCACTGGAATGCGTTACCTAGGGAGGTGGTGGAGTCTCCTTCCTTGGAGGTTTTTAAGGCCCGGCTTGACAAAGCCCTGGCTTGGATGATTTAGCTGGGAATTGGTCCTGCTTTGAGCAGGAGGTAGGACTAGATGACCTCTTGAGGTCCCTTCCAACCCTGATATTCTAGGATTCTATATTCATTTTAATATCATAATTAATATGAGAACTTCTAGTACTAATATTCATATTGTAATTTCTTATTCCAAAAATATTGTTCTAGACTTTCAGTGGGACTTAGACACTGAAATCACTCATATACTTTTGAAAATGTTACCCTTAGTGTCTAAAATTAGGCACCTAAATCTTTACTTAGGTATCAAAGTAAGTGGCTTTATTCTCAGAGGTGCTGAGAACCTACAGTCCCCATTGATTTCAGAAGTAATTATGGGAGCTTGGCATCTCCGAAAATCAGCCCACTCATTTAGCCATCACATCTTGAAAGACGTCCTGACCAGACAAGAGGAAGCAACCAGACAAGATCACTGTGACAAATGTGAGACCTTGCAAGCATGGAAACTTCAAAGACTGTTCTACTGAGATGCGATAGCCACTGTGGGCACAGGGGATGTTCACAGACTGCTGTATCAATAATCGGTATATGCAGCTGTGTGTTTCTGGCTCGCTGAGTGAGTTTTCAGCAGAATCTGGACTCACTGCGGGGTGGGGAGGGTAATGAATGCAAGTCCCAATGCCAGTTACTCAGACACCCAGCACCTTTGAAGCTTTGGTCCTGGGGAGAAGTAGCACTGATTGGTTTTACCTGGTCCTGGAGGCCTGACGACAAAGGCCTCAAATAGTATAATGATTCAGCCTGATCTGACTTAGGTCAGACTCACTCTGGACCAGTGTATGGACCTACCAGGACTCCCTGTGGATGATGGGTGACACTGGCTAAGGTTAATATCTGTGCTGTCTATTGTTTTAGGATAGGTTTTCTTTGACATACACTTGTACTAAATCAAGATACTGTGTTCTGTGAAAGCTGGCTGGTCACTGGTAACCCTGTCATTATCCCTGGGGGAGAGCAGAACTGCAGGTGCTAACCTAAAGTCAGACCTGCTAGGGTAGTCACAGGGAATTGCCGGGGGACTGCAGCCCTAAAATTGTGGTCTGGAGGGAGAGGGACAGGGGTTATAGAATCATAGAATATCAGGATTGGAAGGACCTCAGGAGGTCATCTAGTCCAACCCCCTGCTCAAAGCAGGACCAACCCCAACTAAATCATCCTGCTCATAGTGGGATGATGGCTGGAGGCCAGGAAGGGGGAACAGGTGCAGTTAACCCCCAAACTGGGACAATCTCCATTGGGTTCAGCTGAATCCTGGGCAATGCCTGGGATGATGAGAACCTGAAGTTCCTAATATCACCCATGCTCTAGCACATCATTTTTCCTTCCCACACAGGAGCACTCCACATTACGCTTCCTCTTTTTCTTGTTTTGCCTTCCGTCTCATGAGAGTCTAGCTTAGGCAGCCAGAAAAACTCCACCTTTGCAACTCTGCTGTACTGAAAGAGACAACCTGAGAGCCATGCTTTCACCCCAGCCAGTAACAGCTAAATCTCAGGTTAATAAGTAGAGCTGCGTGAAACCTTTTGTCTGAACCTCTTTTTCCAGTAAAAAATGCAGATTTAGGCTGACTAAAACATTTTGCGAATTCATGTCAATTTTGCAGAATTATTTTGGTGAAAACCAAACCAACAAACATGCAGAAAAAAGGAAATTGTTTTGTTTTGACATTGTTGAATGGAAACATTTGATTTCTCAATTCAAAATGACTTTTTTTTTAAATTTTCTTCAATTTTATTTAAAATATATAAAAACATTTTAAAAGCTCCAAAACAAAATGAAATGTTACATTTCATGTCAAACACTTCATTTCACTGAAAAAAAAAATTTATAGGCCAAAATTTTGAATTTTTTTTCATTCAGGGTTACCTAAAACATTCCCCCCCCCCCAATTTTTTGGAACTGCCAGCAAAATTAAAAGTCAGTTCTTTGCACTGCTCTACTAATAAAACTCTTGGAATTTGCAGCTGCTAAATGGCAAATAATAGGGACAGAAGCTGGGCCTTCTTATATTTCTTCTCCTGTGTGTGTCTGCTTTGTTTTGTCTTGTCTTTAAAAGAAACAGGACTGGAATTCAACACCCCCAAAGCAACCATCTTACTGTATCTACCTCATGTCCCCAACCAGGTCATTCAATCCTTCTTCAGCACCAGAGCCCAAGGATAGTCCAGCCAGGAACAAACATTTCTAGAGTGTCTAGATGACCATTTATACCCCTGCTATAGCTGGCAAACAAGTCACTTGTCTGATATGGCCAAAATCTCTAGTTTAGACAAAGGTGAGGAGTTTTTCCACTAAAGAAAATGCTGTACAGAGAAAGGGAGTATGGGAAGCAGCCACAATGAAAGTCTTATTTAGTTCTTTCAGTTGTAAATGCTTTAAGAGTTTTCCTTTCCCTTCTCCTTCCCCTGTGTTTTTAATAAAGGTTAAAAGGATTTATGTTCTCTCCCTGCCCTTTAATGGAAAAGGGGCAGTGATCAGTAATAATTGTGACACAAACCCGCTTACCATAAGTAAGTGTTTAGTGCTGCAACTATACACAAGAGCCTTCAATCTCCTCAACCACTGCTGGCCCCAACATACACCCTCTATCAATGCAACAGGGAAAATGAATCTCACAGCTTTGTTGACAAAGATTTTTTATATGAGCTACATTTTCCTCACCGGGAATCATAGGTAGTGTTTCAAATAATGGCAATTTCAGCATCCTTTTAATATTCTGATCATTAAAACCAGCCACCTGCTTGAGCCAATGCTAAAACCGTCCAATTTCATGGCATAACGTGATATTTTTCTGGAGCAGAGGGAGGGAAATAACCATTAGATACTTTTCAGTTTCTTAGATGAGCCATTTTAAAGGCTTTTAAACTGTAAATTGATGATAATTACTCCCTGACCTCCTTTGTAGGACACTTTGAGTATGTCTACACTGCAATAAATAATTCCCGGCACCAAGTCTGAGAGCCATGGTCAATTGACTAGGGCTCGGACTGTGGAGCTAAATACTGCTGTGTAAACATTTGGGATCAGACTAGACCCCAGGCTCTGAGACCCTCCCTCCTTGTGGGCTTTCAGAGCCTGGATTCCAGACCAAGCCAAAACGTCTGCCCTGCAATTTGTAATCCTGGAGATAGAGCCCTGTGAGCTGATTTGTGCCTCCTGCTGCCCTGCCGTGGGTCTTTTGTTGCCGTGTAAATGTTCCCTTTGAGATCTAGTGATGGGAATTGCTATATAAGAACTATTTCCTCTTTTGTGTAGGTGTGACACTCTGTATCTCGGGGGAACACCCTGCAACCCCATGTTCATCCTTATAATATAATTGCGTGGTATCCAATGCAAAGTTTGTCATGTCGGGTGTCTTCAGAAGGTTTATGATGCACTGAGCATTGTTGTTACAATAATGTTATAGGTAGTAATTTCATCTATATAGTTGTGAGGCTGAAAATGTGTCCTCATGGCTTAAAACAAGCCCAGGCAAAACTCTCCAGGAACAGAGGGGCAGTTCACACCTCATCGAGGCATATATGGGATGAACCCATCCCAGCCTCACAGGAACAAAGGACACTGGCCTAGGCAGCAACAAAGGATCTGTTGGACTCTCAAGTGAGTCACCCCCTTTCCCTTCCTTTGGTCAGTTTGGGACTACGATGAGGTAATGCTCACCTGACTCTGAAGGAGGGGTGGGGGCAAAGCCAAGGGCTGGTCTACACTTGGGGGGGATCGATCCAAGATACGGAACTTCAGCTACGTGAATAGCATAGCTGAAGTCGAAGTATCTTGGATCGAATTACCTGGGGTCCAGACGGCGCGGGATCGATGGCCGCGGCTCCCCCGTCGACTGCGCTACCGCCGCTCGCTCTGGTGGAGTTCCGGAGTCCACGGTGAGCGCGTTCGGGGATCGATATATCGCGTCTTAACGAGATGTGATATATCGATCCCAGATAAATCGATTGCTACCCACCAATACGGCGGGTAGTGAAGACGTACCCCCAGAGGGAAGAAAGAACATGATAATGAGGTGCTTTTGCATCAGTACCCTGCTACAATTCCTTACAGAAATAGAACTGTTAAATAACAAGTCGAAGTCATTGATAAATATATTCAAGACCACCAAGATCATGAAATTCTTAACATTTGACAGATTTCCCCCCTTAACTATAATGATCTTGTCAGGATTTTTACCTTGAAATTAATTATATTTATTCTCACTTTTGCCTTCAACATAGAGGTTTTTTTTTTGCCTGTGTACTATGAAGACATAGCAAAATAGATTTAAAAAATAGAATTACGACTAGAAATAGATATAACAACAGTGAACATATTAAAGTCAGTAAACATCAACAGCCTTCGAGTTGAATTCAATACATTACCTTGACGCTGAATGATTGCAGATCAGTGTTTCTCCCTTTCTTTCAGTCCATGGATCACTTCACCAGAGAATCCCTCATGGACCAGCCTCTCTCTAAAGCTACTGGTCCCAAGTGCTTGGGTCATCAACTGTTTTATTCTTGGATTCTGGAGAATCACTAGTGTATTGGAATATAAAAATGAAACTAAGTTATGACTTACGTAACTAAGGTCTGACTCTTTGCCTAATTGTACTGCCACTAGTTCTCACATTTTTATCATAGTGTTTACAGCAATGAAGCCCATTTCTGCTGGGTTCATTCAGTGTCTGAAGTAGCATGTTACCATCAATGTGCAGCAATTCCTGCTTACTAATTAATCATTGACTAATTGAATAACCAATACTTCCGTGATGAATAGGGGTCATGAGCTATACTGGTGAATGAATAGTATCTTTGCTATAAAACGTCAGTGTTCGGCATTCAGATTTTGTTTTATATCTTTCATGCAAACATTTGTAAATAAAAATACAATTTTATATATTTTAAATAAATGGGATGGAGGACTCACCACATTCACAAATTAAAGAGGGAAGCAAATATTCTTTTTTTCATACAAAAAGCCATTTTTGGGGATAAACAGTATCAATTCCTGATTTTCTGTTCCTCCTTTGCACTTTGGTGCACCCAGTGAGCATTGTGCTGTGGCTGATGTTTATGTTTAAGAATCGTTGGCAGACTGGTCATTTGAAATGAAAAGGTGCCTGGGCTCAAGCAATTTTTTTAATTTCATAACTGATGCGGCCAGCCTAGAGGTGCTGGGGCTCAATCCTGGCAAGCCCTGGCACAAATGAAGCCCTGGGAGAGACCCCACTGCACCTGGGTTCCACAGCCCACTGGCAACATGAGCTGGAGGCTCCTTCATGGAGCCCTGAGGTGTTCACAGACAGCAGTGGCCTGCCTCTCACACATCCCTGCCCCTTCTGCAGCTGGGGTTCAGCACCTCGACCATCCCCTTCAGATCTGGCTTCTCTTCTCCCCTCCCCTGGTTATTTATGGTCACCCTGCCCAAAGCCTCAGGAAGCCCAGGGACCTCTTCATAAGCTTGGCCTGGCATTGGCCCAGCTCAGCCTATGCAGCTCTCTCCTTTTCCTCATTCCCTCACAAGTCCAGGCAGAGCTCCCCAGGCAGCATCCAGTCACTCCCCAGACATCTCCTCAGAGCAGCAGGCATAATTCATGGTTCTCTGCCTGATGACCCCACTGGCACTCTCTGGCTTAGCCCTGTCCTTCTTGTGTTCTCCCCAGTAATTAGTTGATCTCTGTTCCTTTTTTCTCACCCTTCCCTTCCTCTGGGGGGTGGGGGGGGGGGAGTGGGCACTGCTGTCTGGCAGGCTCAGGCCAAGGGAGGGGAAGAATGAAGGCCCAGGAAGAGACCTAGCCTGGGAGGGATTTTTCAATCTGTGCTGCATCATTTTTCCTTCAGAGTCCAGCTCCTGCCCCTCAGCAAGTGAGCCAGGGCAGCCATGGGCAAGGGGAGCCCTGGCAGTACGGCTCCAATGGACTGATGCTGCTATGGAGCTAGGATGGGCATCAGGGAGCAGAGTCAGTGTAGAACATACGAATGTAAGAACGGCCATACTGGGTCAGACCAAGGGTCCATCCAGCCCAGCATCCTGCCTGCTGATAGTGGCCAATGCCAGGTGCCCCAGAGGGAGTGAACCTAATAGGCAATGATCAAGTGATCAAGCCCAGGGGCTCTGCACAGATGGCTAGGATCAGTGCAGGTGCCTGAGGCTTTCACTGGTTTGTGGATAGGTCCTGCAGCCTTTTCACAAAGGGCCAACCCTGCCCACTCCCCCCATGCGATGATGTGGGGAAAGGTCTAGGAGGGGCCCAAACAGACCTGCTCTGCGCCACAAAGTGAACAACAGAGCGAGCTAACACAATGTCACCGGCTCCTGCGATTTTATTGTGAGTCTCGTGATACTTGGTGTTTGACAGAGAACCCCAGCTCCTGGAGTCAGGTGACTAGGTGAGAGACTCAGTTTTTATTTAAACAAAAAAAGTCAGTTTTTAAGCCCTCCTGGTTGCAGACAGAAGCTTGAAAGTGAGTGCGGCCAGAAGTCTTGGGAGAAAATGTGTTTTGTTTCGGTTTTTTAAATAAATTTCATGGTGTTTTGGGGGCCAGGTTCATGACTTTCTAACATTTGGGGTCAGCAATCCTGGTAACATGATGCCAACCATAACTGATCCTGGTCCAAATAGCCAGTCCACCATATCATCTATTTACCAGCTGGCTTGCCTGGTTTCTCCTGCCAGGGGGCAAATGCAAGGGGTCTCCTCAGGGGATGGATGTGGCTGGGAACATCAGGGGCTGGATAGGGGACAGAGTGGAGGAGTAGGAGTTCAAAAATCCCCAAGCAGACCAGAAAGCATGATTTATTTTTTATCTTTTGGGGGCCAGGCTCATGATTTTCTGTGCTCCTATGCTTGTGGTTGGCTATACTGGTATTTCAAATCCCTCTTCTACAACCAGAATGCTGCTGAGTATCTTCCTATGGGGGTAGGTAGGGTGGTAGGAGGATTTGGGGCTGTCAGCCGGACAGAGGGGAGGGGAGTGGAGGGGAGGAGACTGTGCAAAGCAGAGGGAAATTGTCCTTTTGAGAAATTGCTGATTTCTGCCTGCCTGTCTTGTTAGTGATTGCAAGGGGCGCAGTATGGCAGTGAGGCCGTTTCATTACAATAGCTAGAATGACTAGACCAACTCACCACAGGCTGCTTGCCCCACACAGCATCCCGCATGGGCACGTACAATTTATGGCTTCAACTTTGTTTTTAATTGTATAAAATGGCAGCAAAATTTCAGACTGTCCTAGTGGAGCAGACCTAGGTGCCCTCATTTTAGTGTCTCCCCCACAGCCTCCCAGAGCCTCCCAGCAGGGTCAGCTGTAAGCTAGGTTTGAAGAGATTCCCAGGTCACCTCAGGGCCATTAACTGCCTGATCTGACGCCCAAAAGAAGCCAGTCCCAACGCCTCGGCATTTACTGTCCTAGGGACTCTGTGCCCATGGCAAGGAGTGAAACGGCACAGGAGGCAGGTGTGAGAGCACCAGGCTCTGCTGCAAGGGCTGCTCTGTGCTGCAGACTCAGCCTTGTGAGAGGAGCTGGTCTCAGTGTGATGGAGGGGGAATGGGGAGAGCTGGGGAAGGGGATCTGGTAGCTGGGCCAGGGGAAGGGGAGTGAGACCCCCTGCCCCAGGACTGTGTGAGCAATGGGCCCTGGCTGGGTGAAGGAAACCCACTCACAGGAAGGAGCCATGCAGCTTTTTGCCCCTCTCCATGTTAGCTCCACCCCAGCCTCTTGCCTACCCCTTCTATCTTTGCACCTTCCTCCATGCCTGGAACGCCCACCCTGACCTACTGCCCCAGGCCTGCAGACTTCTCCTCCTCCTCCCTGCTTACACCCATTAGTGAGCCCCTAAACCCAGCCCAGCCTGGAAGCTCCCAGGACAGGGACCATACGACATGCCCAGGGCACTGAGGGGGCTACAGAAATATCATGGGAGTAACCCCAGTAATTCTTCAGACAGAGCAAAGGGGTAAATAAACCAAGACCCAGAGAGTGTGGGGGTGGGGGAGGGACAGAAGGGCTGAAAGCGGAGCTGGGGGAAATAATGTACTGCATTTGTTGTATCCAGTGAGCTCAGCTTCTGTTCCAGTTTCTCAGCTGCCCACAAACTGACCACAATTTTTTCAGATTTATTTGTTATTCAAAAATATTTGCTAAATACGTTTGTCAAATACATTGATCTGCATGGGTTAGTTCTGATTGGACACACAGGTCACATGGGATTGTTTCTGAGTCCTGAATGGATGAATTTAATTCTTATAAACAGGATTTTGGTGCAAATATTTGTGATTCAGGCTTTGGTGGGTTTCCTTGCATTGTGAGAGTTATGCATATGCTTGTTAGATTAGGGCCTTAATTTTCAAACATTGCTTCCCATGAATATTTGATAACATTCAGCAGAAATCCCTGGTTTGCATGGCCATTCCTACCAGTAAGCGCCTTCGACTGATTATACCTGGGGCGAATAGAGAAGGGGCAGGATCACAGCTGAAGGGAGTTCATGGGAGCCAGGTACCTCACTCACACAGGCACTCTTGAAAATACCACTCGGCTTCTGTCTGAATCTTTAAGTGCCTAAATAGCTTTACAAACCTGGGACAGAGACTAAGGGCAGAGTTTGGAAGGTCTGTGGGCACCTAAAGATGCAGTTGGGTGTCTAGTGGGATTTTCAACAGCATCGAGGTGCCTAACTCCCATTGGAAGCTCAGTGCCCAGACACCTTTGAAAATCCCACTAGATACCTATCTGCATCTTTAGACATCAAAACACCTTTGAAACTTTGGGCCCAAGTGACTTGCCTAAGGCCACCCAGGGCGTCTGTAGCAGGGCAAGGAATTGTGCAGCCTGACACTGGAACTTCTTTCAGAGCTGCACCTGAAGCATCTCAGATCCCCTGAGCTCTGTCCGCACAGGCAGTGGAGTGTTTAATTATCATTTCCTATCAGTGTTTTCTGGAGCACATGGGCTCAGCGTTGCTCTTACCCCAACTCAGGGCCTCTCTGTCAGATAAGAGTTCAATGATGTGCAATAAAAAAGGAGACTCTGACCCCCAGAGGCTCCCACTGGACATCGCTCCCCTCTGCAGCTCAATCAACTGATGCTTATTGTTACCCTTTGTCCCTGATGCTCGTCACTTGCCCCTTTCTGCTGCTGTTACCCAAGGTCATCATCTCAGCTGGATTGTAAATGATGGGGGAGGGGAGAATGCCCTGAGTAATGATCGGGAACAGTTGGACAGTAACTAGGGTGTCTTGATAGCTTTTCCCCTTAATTTTTAAATAGGATTTTTCTCTCCCATTCTCACCTCTTTCCTTGGAAACAATAATATGGCCACATAAAAGAACAGCTGATAAAATCACATTGTTAGTTTCTCTTTGCTCCTTCCTCTTCAGAAACTTGGGGTTTGCCACATTCAAAGTGAAAGCTGCACCTGAGTCTTATCTGAGCCTGGATTGGGCTGGCTGTGAACGTCAGACTCTGGACCACCGTGTCCCTGCAGAATCACTCGGGTCAGCGCAAGGGCTGTTGTTACTTTCTGACATTTTCATTTTCAGGGACAGGGTGGCGGAAACCCAGAGGAGATTTCACAGAGGAGACAGAACTTTGTGAGCTCAGCTCAGTGCCCCCCTGTAACAATAGCCCAGGGGTTGCTAGGACCCTAACAATGCACATAGCAATACACAGGTGATGAGCTGTGCGCTAGGGTCAGTTCCAAGGCCCAGAGAGTCTCAGATACGTCAGAGCCCACTGATAAGAAATGTCACTGGCCACTTTGGGTCAGACCGGTGGTCCATCTAGCCCAGTATCCTGTCTTCCAACAGTGGCCAATGCCAGGTGTCCCAGAGCGAATGAACAGAACAGGTAATCATCAAGTGATCCATCGCCTGTTGCCCATTCCCAGCCTCTGGCAAACAGAGGCTAGGGACACTTCAAGAGCATGGTTTTGTATCCCTGCCCACACTGGCTAATAGCCATTGATGGATCTATCCTTCATTAACTTATCTAGTTCTTTTCTGAACCCTGTTATAGTCTTGGCCTTTACAATATCCTCTGGCAAGGAGTTCCACAGGTTGATTGTGCATTGTGTGAAGAAATACTTCCTTATATTAGTTTTAAACCTGCTGCCTATTAATTTCATTTGGTGACCACTAGTTCCAAATGTGGGATTGGAAGGGCCCTGGAGATGTCAACAAGTCCCAGGGCCGCCCAGAGGATTCAGGGAGCCTGGGGCAAAGCGGGGGAGCTGCAGCACTTGTACTCACCCGGCGGCAGTCCGGGTCTTCAGTGGCATTTTGGCGGCGGGGGGCCCTTCAGTCGCTCCGCGTCTTCGGCAGCACTGAAGGACCCCCCCACCGCCGAAATGCCACCAAAGACCTGGACCACCACCGGGCCAGGGCTCGCGGGGCCCTTGCAGGGCCTGGGGCAAATTGCCCCACTTCTCCCCCACCCCGGGTGGCCCTGCCAAGTCCAGCCCCCTGCACTGAGGCAAGGTCCAATAAACTGACAGGGGTTCACCCTTGTCTCTGGGTGCAGTGGGGGAGGGGCATCCTCAGACAAGGCTTTGTGCAGACCTCATTTTGCTGCTCACAGGAGGGAATGCTGGGTAAGCCGAGGGCAGCAGAGAACAGCAGGAGGGAAGGGAGAGGGACTCAGCAGGGAGCCCAGCAGGGACATGGGGTGCTGGGCACACAGGTACTATTGCTGAGATGTAACGTGTTTGTCTATAATGCAGCTGCCACATTCAATAGGAGCAAGGCAGAATATAGCACAGGGGAAGAGGGGTAGGTGTGTGTGTGGTGGGGGGGGAAGGGGGCAGCCAGAGTTGGTGTGCCAGGCTGGGCTGTCACCATGTGCATTTTCGGTGAGACCTTGCTAGAAAGGGATTAGGCAGAGGCAGCAGGCCCAGTAGTTAGAGCAGGAGATCTCTGGGAAGGATCCACTGCTGCAGGGAATCTGTGGGGGCGTGGGGGTGGCTGAAGGCAGAAGCCAGCAGAGCCATGTGCCAGGAATCTGCCCAGGCAATAACTCCAGGCCTGCCTGGCTCTGGGGCACGTCTATACTGGCTGTACTGCTGAGTTTGGCCAGCCAGGCTGGGGGGAAGCAGCCAGGCCTACGGCCCTTCTCTGGGTGGGGAGGAGAGGGGACAGTGGCTGCAGGCAGGAGAGGGGGTGGCTGAAGAATCCACATGTGACACAAAGGTATTATATCTCTCCCCTCCCCGAAATCCCACTGCCTCCTGCTTCTCATTCAGGTGTTGGCCCTCACTCATTTGCTGGCCCCAAATGCAGTGTGTGTGTGTGTGGTGTGTGTATGTCATGTGAGGAGGGCAAGGGTTGTACTGGTGCCGCGGGGCTGTATGGGACCCCAATGTCTCTGGGCCCCCTAGAGCACACACTGGTCAGTAACCCTGGCACAGATCAGCAGCCTCTTGTATCGCCTCTTGTGTCACCCTCTTGTAATGTCAGAGGCGGCAGCTCCCCTCCCGTGAGAACGGCTTCGGGATGCTGGGGGAGGGGAAGGGGAGCTCTTCCTGTGGCAGCCCTGATCAACTGTTCAGCCCCAGGATGTGGGAAGAGCAGCGTGGTGGAGGGATGGAGCTTCCTGTATTATCAAGGGACTGGTTCCAGACTGTCCAGAATCACATCACCGTGAGAACATCGTGTGCTAGTTGCTGACACGGCCTGGCTGTGGATTGGAGCTGCGCAGGGAGCCCCATGTACCTGTATGCAAGGGAGCGCCTGTGGGGGGCAGCTGCTGCAATGGGTAGGCTGGGAGGCTGTGGGCTGAGGAGATGGTTCAGCCTCGTCTATGCAGCAAGATGAGCAGCAGCCCCTCCTGCCAAGTGGAGATGCAGCGGATAGTAGCAGAGAATGCTTTCCCCAGGAGAGATGACACCAGCTCCCTGACGGGAACAAATTGTACCAACAAAAGGGCCACAGGGCGGCTTTTTCTGGCATACCATCTGTGGGCTGGGGGTGATGCGGGTTCAAACTCCTAAGCAAGCTAGCTTTGCCAACACAACATTTATCTGTAGACCAAGCCACAATCTCTCGGGGCCTCCATAACACTGACACTGTCCATTGTAAGGGACTCGGTACAGTGGTGAGGCCCTTTCAGAACAAGAACGACTAGGCCAGCTCAACGCAGGCTGCCCCCCCCCCCCACACACTCACAGAGTCCCACATGGGCACTTGCAATTTTTGTCCTCAATTTTTTTTTAAATCGTATAAAATTCAGAGAATTGCAGCAGGATTTCAGAATGTCCTGGGGCCTAGGGCCCCTCATTTTAGCACCTCCCACACAACCTCCAAGAGCATCCCAGTGGCATCAGCTCCAAGTCAGGGGGATTCCCAGATTCCCTCAGGGCCACTCCCAAAGGAAGCCAGTCCCAGGGGCCCAGTGAGTGCGACGTGGCAAGTGAGTGTTAGGGAACGTCCTGCCATTTACTGCCCTAGGGACTCTTTGCTCATGACGAGGAGTGAAACAGCCACAGGGAGCAGGACTGAGACCACCAAAGCGTTGCTGTACCCATCATGGAATCATAGAATATCAGGGTTGGAAGAGACCTCAGGAAGTCATCTAGTCCAACCCCCTGCTCAAAATAGGACCAACACCAAATAAATCATCCCAGCCAAGGCTTTGTCAAGCTGGGCCTTAAAAGGATGGTGTCATGAATATAAAGGGAAGGGTGACCACCTTTCTGTATACAGTGCTATGGGGTCCCTCCTGGCCAGAGGCACAAAATCCTCTTACCTGTAAAGGGTTAAGAAGCTCAAGCTGGCACCTGACCAAAAGGATCAATAAAGGGACAAGATACTTTCAAATCTGGGTGGGGGGGAAGGCTTTGCCTGTCTGTTCTGTGTGCTTGCTGGAGTCAGATCAAGGAAGCAAGCAATCCAACTCCTATAGAGTTAGTAAGTATTTAGCAAGGAAATGTGTTAGTTTACTTTTATTTTGGCTTGTGTTTTCCTTTGTGTAAGAGGAGGTTTATGCCTGGTTTTGCATCTGAAGAAGTGAGGTTCTTACCCACGAAAGCTTATGCTCCCAATACTTCTGTTAGTCTCAAAGGTGCCACAGGACCCTCTGTTGCTTTTTACAGATTCAGACTAACACGGCTACCCCTCTGATACTATGCCTGGTTTTGTAACTTTAAGGTTTTGCTTAGAGGGGAGATCCTCTGTGTTCTTGAGTCTTTTGTTATTCTGTAAAGTACTTACCATCCTGATTTTACAGAGGTAATTCTTTTACCTTTTCTTTAATTAAAATCCTTCTTTTAAGAACCTGATTGATTTTTCATTGTTTTAAGATCCTAGGGTTTGGGTCTGTGTTCACCTGTACCAATTGGTGAGGATATATTCTCAAGCCTGCCCAGGAAAAGGGGTGTAGGGGCTTGGGGAGATATTTGGGGAAAGTAGGTCTCCAAGTGGTCCTCCCTAAATCTTTGTTTAAAACACTTGGTGGTGGCAGCGTTACCTAATCCAAGGTACAAGGAAGGATTTGTGCCTTGGGGAGTTTTTAACCTAAGCTGGTAGAAATAAGCTTAGAGGGTCTTCATGCAGGTCCCCATGTCTGTCCCCTAGAGTTCAGAGTGGGGAGGGAACCCTGACAGATGGAGATTCCACCATCTCCCTAGATAACCCAGTCCAGTGCTTCACCACCCTCCTAGTGAAATAGTGTTTCCTAATATCCAACCCAGACCTCCCCCACTGCAACTTGAGACCATTGCTTCTTGTTCTGTCATCTGCCACCATTGAGAACAGCCTAGCTCCATTCTCTATGGAACCCCCCTTCAGATAGTTGAAGGCTGCTATCAAATCCCCCCTCACTCTTCTCTTCTGCAGACTAAACAAGCCCAGTTCCCTCAGCCTCTCCTCATAAGTCATGTGCACTAGCACCCTAATCATTTTCATTGCCCTCCGCTGGACTGTCTCCAATTTGTCCACATCTCTTCTGTAGTGGAGGGACCAAAACTGGACACAATACTCCAGGTGCGGCGTCACCAGTGTCGAATAGATGGTCTGCTCTGTGCTGCAGACTCAGCCGTGTGAGGGGAGTTGGTCCCAGCACAATAGAGAGGGGATGGGGAATGGGGAGAGCTGGGGAAGGGAATCTGGTAGCTGGGCCAGGGGAAGGGGATAGAGGAAAGAACCCAGGAAGCTTTTTGCCCCTCACCCTATGTGTTAGTCCATGCCAGCCTCTTGCCTGCCCCTGCCCAATGTCCTTCTATCTTTGCATCTTCCTCCATGCCTGGAACACCCACCCTGACCTACTGCCCTGGGCCTGCAGACGTCTCCTCCTCCTCCCTGCTTACACCCATTAGTGAGCCCCTAAACCCAGCCCAGCCTGGAAGCTCCCAGGGCAGGAACCATAGAACATGCCCAGGGCACTGAGGGGGCTACAGAAATAACATGGGAGTAACCCTAGTAATTCCTCAGGCAGAGCTAAGGGGTAAATACAAGTCAGGAGACCAAGACCCAGAGAGTGTATGTGTGTGTGGGGGGGGGCAGGGGGGATTGTGGGGGAGGGACAGAAGGGCTGAAAAGCAGAGCTGGGGGAATAATGTGCAGCATGTGATGTGTCCAGTAAGCTCAACCTCCATTCTGGTTTGTCAGCTGCCCAAGAACTGATCACAAATAGTTGCTAAATACGTTTGTCAAATACATTGATCTATGTTGTTACTTTCTGACAATTTCATTTTCAGGGGCAGGATAGCAAAACCCAGAGGAGATGTCACAGAGGAGACAGAACTCTGTGAGCTCAGCTCAGTGCCCCCATAACAATAACCCAGGGGTCTCTAGGACCCTAACAACAAACACTGCAATACACAGGGTGTTGAGATGTGCCCTAGGGACAAACCCAGCAGCCAATGGGAATCTCACCATTGATTGCAATTGGTCAGGCTCCAAGTCCCAGAGCGTCTCAAACAGAGCAGAGCTCATGGATAGAAATGTCAGGCTGGATAGGCCCTGGAGAAGTCACCAAGTCCAGCCCCCTGCGCTAAAGCAGGGTCCAGTAAACCTGACTGGCAGGGCTTCACCCTGGTCTCTGGGTGGGGCAGAGGCATACTCAGACCATGCTTCATGCAGACCTCATTTTGCTTCTAACCCGAGGCGATGCTGGGCAAGCCAAGGGCAGCAGAGAACAGTGGAAGGGAAGGGAGAGGGGCTGAGTGGGGAGCCCAGCAGGGACACGTGGTGCTGGGCACACAGGCGATATTGCTAAGCTGTAACGTGTGTCTATAACGCAACTGCCACATTCAATAGGAGCGAGGCCGAGCAGTGTGTGGGGGAAGGGGTGGCAGCCAGAGTGGGTGTGCCAGGCTGGGCTGTCACCATGTGTGTTGTCTGTGTAACTTTGCTAGAAAGGATTAGGCAGAGGCAGCAGGCCCAGTGGTAACAGCAGGAGATCTCTGGCCCTATTTACAGCTGAGCTAATGGCTCCCTGCCCTTTACTGGTCCCTCCGATATGCTGAGCTGGATGGGCCTGTCTCCAGTAATTCCCTCTAATACCTTCCCTTTGCCCAACCCCGCTCCCTTGTCCACATCTGTACTGGTGGCCCCTCTCTGGGAAGTTCAGGAGGGGTGGGTGGTGCTGTATTACTCTGAGGTGGGTTAGCGATGAAGGCCACAGTATAGTCAGCACATTTGTTTATTCCCCTGTTCGCTCTTAATGGTTATCAGTATCAGTGATGGTGTGTTAGTGCCTAGGAACCCCAGTCACAGATGTGTAACAAGAGACTCCCTGGCCCAGAGAGCTCACAATCTACACAACAGACACAACAGGAGTGAGGCCTGGTCTACACTACGAGTTTAGGTCGAATTTAGTAGCGTTAAATTGAATTAAGCCTGGACACGTTCACACGGCTAAGTCCCTTTTTTCGACTTAAAGGGCCCTTTAAACCGGTTTCTTTACTCCACCTCCAACGAGGGGATTAGCAATAAAATCGGCCTTAGCAGGTCGGAATTGGGGTAGTGTGAACGGAATTCGACGTTATTGGCCTCCAGGAGCTATCCCACAGTGCTTCATTGTGACTGCTCTGGACAGCACTCTCAACTCAGATGCACTGACCAGGTAGATAGGAAAAGCCCCGCGAATGTTTGAATTTCATTTCCTGTTTGCCCAGTGTGGAGAGCACAGGTGACCACGCAGAGCTCATCAGCACAGGTAACCATGATGGAGTCCCAGGATCGCAAAAGAGCTCCATCATGGACCGAACGGGAGGTACGGGATCTGCTCGCCATATGGGGAGATGAATCAGTGCTAGCTGAACTCCGTAGCAGTAAACGAAATGACAAAATATTAGAAAAGGTCTCCAAGGCCATGAAGGACAGAGGCCATAACAGGGATGCACAGCAGTGCCGCGTGAAAATTAAGGAGCTAAGACAAGCCTACCACAAAGCCAGAGAGGCAAACAGAAGGTCCGGGGCAGAGCCGCAAACATGCCGCTTCTACGCAGAGCTGCATGCCATGCTAGGGGGTGCAGCCACCACTACCCCAACCATGTGCTTTGACTCCTTCAATGGAGAAATACACAGGTAAGCAGGTTCGGGCTATGAGGAAGATGAGGATGAAGATAATGTAGATAGCTCACAGCAGCAAGGAAGCGGAGAAACCGGTTTCCCCAACAGCCAGGATATGTTTATCACCCTGGACCTGGAACCAGTAACCCCCGAACTCACCCAAGGCGTGTTCCCAGACCCTGAGGGCACACAGGGGACCTCTGGTGAGTGTACCTTTGTAAATATTACACATGGTTTAAAAGCAAGCGTGTTTAATGATTAATTTGCCCTGGCAATCGCGGCCAGTACAGCTACTGGAAAAGTCTGTTAACGTGTATGAGGATGGAGCAGAAATCCTCCAGGGACATCTCCAGAAAGCTCTCCTTCATGTACTCCCAAAGCCTTTGCAAAAGGTTTTTTGGGGAGGGCTGCCTTATCCCGTCCGCCATGGTAGGACACTTTACCACGCCAGGCCAGTAGCACATAGTCTGGAATCATTGCATAACAAAGCATGGCAGCATATGTTCTCAGTGTTTGCTGGCATGCAGACAACATCCATTCCTTATCGCTCTTTGTTATCCTCAGGAGAGTGATATCATTCACGGTCACCTGGTTGAAATGGGGCGATTTTATTAAGGGGAGATTCAGAGGTGCCCGTTCCTGCTCTGCTGAACAGAAATGTTCCCCGCTGTTAGCCACGCCGTGGGGGGGAGGGGTGAAGTGATCATCCCAGAGAATTGGGGGGGGGGGGGGGGTTAGTTGGGTTTGTGCTGCATGTTAACCCGGAAACCGCAGCCCCTTTTAAATGGCCAACCCAACAGGTGCTTGGTATGGGAAAGGAGGGTGCTACTGTTTGAAACCATTCCCACATGTTAAGAAGGTTAAAAAAGCCAAAAGACTGTGGCTTACCATGGCTGCCTGCAAGCCGAAATCTGTTGCCTGGCACTGCGTGAGTGATCTCTCACACCAAACCGGCAGGCCCTCAATATAAGAGGAAAAATGTGACCTTGTAACGAAAGTACATGTGCTGTGTAATGTGAACAGCAAAATTTAACGTGAAAGAGTGTACCCATTGTTCTCTAAAATTTGTCTTTTTTAACCACCTCTCCCTTCTCCTCCACCAGCTGCAAATGTTTCTCCTTCACAGAGGCTAGTGAAGATTAGAAGGAGAAAACGGCAGACTCGGGATGATATGTTCTCGGAGCTCCAGATGTCCTCCCATGCTGACAGAGCACAGCAGAACACATGGAGGCAGTCAATGTCAGACTACAGAAAAGCACAATATGAACGAGAGGAGAGGTGGCGGGCTGAATCGCGGGATGAACAGAGCAAGTGGCGGGCTGAAGATGATAGGTGGCGTCAGCTTGCAGACAGAAGGCAAGAGTCAATGCTCCGTCTACTGGAGCATCAAACTGATGTGCTCCAGCGTATGGTTGAGCTGCAGGAAAGGCAACAGGAGCAGAGACTGCCGCTACAGCCCCTGTGTAACCAACAGCCCACCTCCCCAAGTTCCATAGCCTCCTCACCCAGACGCCCAAGAACACGGTGGGGGGGGCCTCCGGCCACCCAGTCACTCCACCCCAGATGATTGCCCGAGCATCAGAAGGTTGGCCTTCAATAAGAGTTAAAGTTTTAAACTGTAGTGTGTCCTTTTCCTTCCCTACTCCCCCACCCATCCCGGGCTACCTTGGCAATTATCCCCCTAGTTGTGTGATGAACTCATAAAGAATGCATGAATATGAAGTAACCATGACTTTATTGCCTCTGCATGTGCTGCTCGAGGGTGGGAGGGGAGGGTGGGGTGGTTGGTTTACAGGGAAGTAGAGTGAACCGGGTGGGGGGGGCGGACGGTTCATCAAGGAGAAACAAACAGAAGTTTCACTCCGTAGCCTGGCCAGTCACAAAACTCATTTTCAAAGCTTCTCTGATGCGCACCGTGCCCTGCTGTGCTCTTCTAACCATCCTGGTGTCTGGCTGCACGTAATCAGCAGCCAGGCGATTTGCCTCAATCTCTCACTCCGACATAAATGTCTCCCCCTTACTCTCACAGATATTGTGGAGTGCACAGCAAGCAGCAATAACAATGGGGATATTCTTTTCGCTGAGGTCAGAGCGAGTCAGTAAGCTGAGCCAGCGCGCTTTTAAACATCCAAATGCACATTATGGAAAAGACCTTTCCAACACTCAGCTGGGCAGCATAGCAGAGTTCATCAAACAGCTGGGGTTAAAACCAGGAAAAAGGGGGAGGGAAGGGAATGTCTGTGGGGAACATGGCAAGGAGCTCACATGGTTCTGTAAGGAGGATGCCAAAGCTCTTTGTGAGGATTGCAAAGGATCCCCGACTAACCGCTCTCACGCTGTGATTCCCATGGCAAAGGCTGCTCATGGGTCCAAGGTAGGGGTGTTTTGCTAGCTAATTAAATCACTTCAAGGCCCTGTGTCACCCCCTCTCTGGACTGATGCCAGTCTGCTGTGGGTGGGCCTAACCCCAGGATCCCATGTGCTTCTGGGCCTCTCAGACACACTCCCAGCTGCAGACCCCATGTCTGCCACCCTGCTTTGTGGAGTGCTCCTGCACAGCCCAGCTGCCTTAACCCCACGAACCAGTGCTGCTGCCCTGCCAAGCTCCAAGTCACATACACACGCTCCACACACTGTGCAGATTTCCAGCTTGCTGTGCGCACGCTGAGTTCTCAACTGACCCTTTCAGGGACAATGTGTCAGCCGAGTCGAGAACACTGGCCTAGGAAAGGGATTTCTGAACCATGGGCCTTTGTACTTGTAAAAAGTACCAGAGAGTTACAGATCTTCACAAAATAACAAACACTCCTGAGACAACAAGGAGTTTGGTGGCACCTTAAAGACTAACAGATTTATTTGGGCATAAGCTTTCGTGGGTAAAAAAACCTCACTTCTTCAGATGCATGGAGTGAAAATTACAGCTGCAGGCATTATATACTGACACATGAAGAGAAGGGAGTTACCTCACAAGTGGAGAACCAGTGTTGACAGGGCCAATTCGATCAGGGTGGATGTAGTCCACTCCCAATAATAGATGAGGAGGTGTCAATTCCAGGAGAGGCAAAGCTGCTTTTGTAATGAGCCAGCCACTCCCAGTCCCTATTCAAGCCCAAATTAATGGTGTTACATTTGCAAATGAATTTTAGTTCTGCTGTTTCTCTTTGAAGTCTGTTTCTGACGTTTTTTTGTTCAAGTATAGCTATAGCTACTTTTAAATCTGTTATAGAATGTCCAGGGAGATTGAAGTGTTCACCTACTGGCTTTTGTATGTTACCATTCCTGATGTCTGATTTGTGTCCATTTATTCTTTTACGTAGGGACTGTCCAGTTTGGCCAAGGTACATGGCAGAGGGGCATTGCTGGCACATGATGGCATATATAACATTAGTAGACGTGCAGGTGAATGAGCCCTTGATGGTGTGGCTGATGTGGTTGGGTCCTCTGATGGTGTCACTAGAGTAGATATGGGGACAGAGTAGGCAACGAGGTTTGCAACAGTGATTGGTTCCTGGGTTAGTGTTTCTGTGGTGTGGTGTGGAGTTGCTGGTGGATATTTGCTTCAGGTTGGGGGGTTGTCTGTAAGTGAGGACTGGCCTGCTTCTCAAGGTCTGTGAGAGGGAGAGATCGTTTTCCAGGATAGGTTGTAGATCGTTGATAATATGCTAGAGCAGATTTAGCTGGGGGCTGTATGTGATGGCCAGTGGTGTTCTGTTATTTTCCTTGTTGGGCCTGTCCTGTAGTAGGTGATTTCTGGGTACCCATCTCGCTCTGTCAATCTGTTTCCTCACTTCCCCAGGTGGGCATTGTAGTTTTAAGAATGCTTGATAAAGATCTTGTAGGTGTTGTCTCTGTCTGAGGGATTGGAATAAATTCAGTTGTATCTTAGGGCTTGGCTGTAGACAATGGATCATGTGATGTGTCCTGGATAGAAGCTGGAGGCATGTAGGTAAGTATAGCGGTCAGTAGGTTTCCGGTATAGGGTGCTGTTTATGTGACCATTATTTATTTGCACTGTAGTGTCCAGGAAGTGGATCTCTTGTGTGGACTGGTCCAGGCTGAGGTTGATGGTGGGGCGGAAATTGTTGAAGTCCAGGTGGAATTCTTCAAGGGCCTCCTTTCCGTAGGGCCATATAATGAAGATGTCATCAATGTAGTGGAAGTAAAGGAGAGGGCGCTAGGGGATGAGAGCTGAGGAAGCGTTGTTCTAAGTCAGCCATAAAAATGTTGGCATACTGTGGGGCCAGGCGGGTACACATAGCAGTGCCACAGACTTGAAGGTATAAGTTGTCCCCAAATCTGAAATGGTTGTGGGTGAGGACAAAGTCACAAAGCACAGCCACCAGGTGTGCTGTGGCCTAGTCCATCCTCATGTAGAATATTGGTGTTAAGAGCTTCTACATCCATGGTGGCCAGGATGGTGTTTTCAGGAAGATCACCAATGCATTGTAGTTTCCTCAGGAAGTCGGTGGTGTCTCGAAGATAGCTAGGAGTGCTGGTAGCATAGGGACTGAGGAGAGAGTCCAAATAGCCAGATAATCCTGCTGTAAGAGTGACGATTCATGAGATGATGGGGCGTCCAGAGTTTCCAGGTTTATGGATCTTGGGTAGCAGATAGAATACCCCTGGCTGGGGCTCTGGGGTGTGTGTCCATGTAGATTTGTTCCCGTGCTGTAGAAGGGAGTTTCTTGAACAGATGGTATAATTTCTTTTGGTACTCCTCAGTGGGATCAGAGGATAGTGGCCTGTAGAATGTGGTGTTGGCGAGTTGCCTGGCAGCCTCCTGTTCATAATCCGACCTGTTCATTATGACTACAGCACCTCCTTTGTCAGCCCCTTTGATTATGTCAGAGTTGTTTCTGAGGCTGTGGATGGCGTTACGTTCTGTGATGCTGTTTGTTCACAATTTCAGCCTGTGCATGGCTGCGGAAGCACTCTATGTAGAAGTCCATGCTTATGCCCAAATAAATCTGTTAGTCTTGAAGGTGCCACCGGACTCCTTGTTGTTTTTGTGGATACAGACTAAAACGGCTACCCCCTGATACTTGAGTCCTGAGACAAACTGCCCCCTGCCTCTGTGTCCCATCTCACCCCTTCTGTGACTGTGAGGTCTGGTCAGCGTCTCAGGCACAGTAGAGACCCTCCTGCTTTCTCTCTCTCCCGTCTTGTCTTCTGGCATATGGTGGTCAATGGCCTCTCTTGTTCTGAGAGCAGCCCCCCTTCAATACAGTCTCTGCACCTTTTTCCATATGCCATGTTGGAGTGTCTAAGCTCCATGGACCTCCCTTGTTTGTCAAAGTAAATTCTTCACTGAGCTCAGAGTCAGAGCTACCAGTTTTAGTTACTAAGAGATGTTTTTTCTGCCATTTATTCCCATCAGCCCTGCAGAGGGAAGGCTCTTTAATCCCACAGACAAAGGCAGAACCAGATCTAATGGCTGGAAGTTAAAGCTAGGTGCATGGCAGACTGTTTAGGAAACTGTAGCCACAGAGGAGAGAATAAATGAGCTAAATTATTTGCTTAGATGAATGAAATTCATAAATACCTAGGGGTGAATCAGGGATGGCTGGGAATTTTACCATCCCACAATGGGATTACCCTGATGGGAAGAGGGGCTTTTGTGCCTGAAAGTGTGTGGCACACTGTCACATTCCAGGGTGCAACCCAGACCAGAGAAGGGCTGTGTCACCACCTGTCCTGGAACCTGCGGTGTCTCACAGTGCTTTGCTGTTGTAGCTGCCAACCAGGCCCCTCACGAACAGCCAGATAGCCTGCAGGTCACACCATGAGCGTCTCTGTGTAGCTACAGCCTGCCAGCAACACTCCTGTCACACTCTGGCTTCCACCAGCCAGGGTTACTGCTTGCAGGGTCACCCCAACACACTCTCAGTCCCAAATTTTCCCTAAAACATGTGTCCTGCACTGTCCAGCCCTCTCCTGGACAGTTCAGATATTAATGGTCCATTGCCCCTGTAACAGTCTGCTACTTTACCTGGAGTTACGAAGCAGCTCAGTTTAACCACAACACTGGATTAGTTTAGATTTTTTAAAAAAACCAAGTGTATTAACAAAAGAAGACAGGGTTTTAAGTGAGTACAAGTATTAGATATTAAAGTCAGAAATGATTACAAGAGAAATAGATATAAAACTCTGTCTAGTAGCTAAAACTTAACAAGCTAGACTTGGTTCAAGCTAAAATTCTGCCACATATTCCCAGCAAAATGGCTGATCAAATTCCCAGGTGAGGATCCCCCTGAAGTCAAAAAGCTGGTTCCTTTGTTGTCTTAGATGAAAGAGAGGGAGAGAAAGATGGCTTGTGGTGTTTTTGTCCCTGACTTTTATAGTCCACTCACCCTTTGAAATATATTTTCCTGAGGGTTACCCCTAGATAAAGTTCATTCCAGCTGTGAGGAAGGAGACATGGAGTCTTGTGGTGAAAGAGGTTCCATGCTGTTGTTTGCTAAAATGCAGATCAATCTGTTCCTGTCTCCCTTCATTATCAAAGAATAGCCATTTGACAGGAGATTGCCCATCAACTTCCATGACACCTCTAGCCTGGTTAGAGGTGTCAGCTTGTCCTTTGTCTTTGAGAAGCTGGTTTACCCCTCCCCAGATTTGTCTGGTAAGCATGTTGTAGTCATAATTTCAGCTTAGATCATAACTTTCTATACACATTGCATACATACAATACACAAGGATATTGATGATCAGTATGTTATTAGTTTTTAAATGATACCTCACAAGGCATATTTTGCAAAAAGTTTATTACAGTAGTTGGTAGGATGTGCACACCCAGAGGGAACAGTCATTGGATGTTTTTTCATATGGTTTTATTAAATTATATAATATTATTGATAGTTTCCCCATTTCTCCTTTCAGGGGGAGGAAAGCCCATCAAGCAGGTACTGTACATGCCTTTGCCTTTGTCATTCCCCATTACATTCCTGTTAGAGTCAATGCAGCATTATTGTGCTGAGCAGCTGAGCTGAGAGATGACTGAGAATGTCTTCTTTGTAGGAGTGAAAATGTGAGTGTTCAGGAACAGGAAGCCATTTCTACTCAACTACAGGAACTCAGAGGTAAATGAACGCCAATCTCATATGCTGCAGTGCCTACCCCAAGAGTTCAAAACTCCTGAGTCAGGTCCAAATACATAACAGGATTGTCTTGAAAATCAGAAGATTTTAAACAAAATCAACTGTGTTAGGTTTGGGTCTGTGTTGCCTGTTTTAATTTGATAATGATTTGAGATTGTTGAGAGTGTTGGGGACAACTTCCTGGTACAAGTGCTGGAGCAACCGACTAGGGGCCATGCTCCTCTTGACCTGCTGCTTACAAACAGGGAAGAATTGGTAGGGGAAGTAGAAGTGGGTGGCAACCTAGGCAGCAGTGACCATGAGATGGTTGAGTTCAGGATCCTCACACAAGGAAGAAAGGAGTGTAGCAAAACACGGACCCTGGACTTCAGAAAAGCAGACTTAGACTCCCTTAGGGAACTGATGGGCAGGATCCCCTGGGAAGCTAATATGAGAGTTTTGTTCAATATCTTCATTAATGATCTGGAGGATGGCGTGGACTGCACCCTCAGCAAGTTTGCAGATGACACTAAACTGGGAGGAGTGGTAGATACGCTGGAGGGTAGGGATAGGATACAGAGGGACCTAGACAAATTGGAGAATTGGGCCAAAAGAAATCTGATGAGGTTCAACAAGGACAAGTGCAGAGTCCTGCACTTACGACGGAAGAATCCCATGCACTGCTACAGACTAGGAACCGAGTGGCTAGGCAGCAGTTCTGCAGAAAAGGACTTAGAAGTTACAGTGGACGAGCAGCTGGATATGAGTCAACAGTGTGCCCTTGTTGCCAAGAAGGCTAACGGCATTTTGGGCTGTATAAGTAGGAACATTGCCAGCAGATAGAGGGACGTGATCATTCCCCTCTATTCGGCATTGGTGAGGCCTCATCTGGAGTACTGTGTCCAGTTTTGGGCCCCACACTACAAGAAGGATGTGGAAAAATTGGAAAGAGTCCAACGGAGGGCAACAAAAATGAGTAGGGGGCTGGAGCACATGACCAATGAGGAGAGGCTGAGGGAACTGGGATTGTTTAGTCTGCAGAAAAGAAGAATGAGGGGGGATTTGATAGCTGCTTTCAACTAGCTGAAAGGGGGTTCCAAAGAGGCTGGATCTAGACTGTTCTCAGTGGTAGCAGATGACAGAACAAGGAGTAATGGTCTCAAGTTGCAGTGGGGGAGGTTTAGGTTGGACATTAGGAAAAACTTTTTCACTAGGAGGGTGATGAAGCACTGGAATGGTTACCTAGGGAGGTGGTGGAATCTCCTTCATTAGAGGTTTTTAAGGTCAGGCTTGCCAAAGCCCAGGCTGGGATGATTTAGTTGGGGATTGGTCCTGCTTTGAGCAGGGAGGTGGACTATATACCTCCTGAAGTCCCTTCCAAACCTGATATTCTATGATTCTAGGGGGCAAGGAGTCCAGGAGAGCTGGCTGTATTGTAAAGAAGCCTTATTGAGGGCGCAGGAACAAATCATCCCGAAGTACAGAAAGAGTAGCAAATATGGCAGATGACCAGCTTGGCTTAACAGTGAAATCTTCGGTGAGCTTAAACTCAAAAAGGAAGCTTACAAGAAGTAGAAATTTGGACAGATGACTAGAGATGAGTATAAAAATATTGCTAGAGCATACAGGGGTGTAATCAGGGAGGCCAAGGAACAATTGGAGTGATGTGAAGGGTAACAAGAAGGGTTTCTACAGGTATGTTGGCAACAAGAAGAAGGTCAGGGAAAGTGTGGGACCCTTAATGAATGGGGCAGGCAACCTAGTGACAGATGATGTGCAAAAAGCTGAAGTACTCAATGCTTTTTTTGCCTCAATCTTCACAGACAAGGTCAGCTCCCAGACTGCTGCACTGGGCAGCACAGTATGGAGAGGATGTGAGCAGCCCTCAGTGGTGAAAGAACAGGTTGAGGACTGTTTAGAGAAGCGGGATGTGCACAAGACCATGGGTCCAGATCTAATGCATCCAAAAGTGCTGAGGGAGTTGGCAGATGTGATTGCAGAGCCACTGGCCATTATCTTTGAAAATTCGTGGTGATTGGGGGAGGTCCTGGATGATTGGAAAAAGGCAAATATAGTGCCCATATTTAAAAAAGGGAAGAAAGAGAACTCGGGGAACTACAGATCGGTCAGCCTCACTTCAGTCCCTGGCAAAATCATGGAGCAGGTCCTCAACGAATCCATTTTGAAGCACTTGGAGGAGAGGAAGGTGATCATGAACAGTCAACATGGATTCACCAAGGGCAAGTCATGTCTGACCAACCTGATTGCCTTCTATAATGAGATAACTGGCTCTGTGGATATGGGGAAAGCGGTGGATGTGATATATCTTGACTTTAGCAAAGCTTTTGGTATTCTTTGGTATTATCCCACAGTATTCTTGCCAGCAAGTTAAAAAAGTATGGATTGAATGAATGGACTATAAGCTGGATAGAAAGCTGGCTAGATTGTCAGGCTCAATGGGTAGTGATCAATGGCTCGATTGTCTAGTTAGCAGAGTGGCCCAGGGGTCGGTCCTGGGGCAGGTTTTGTTCAACATCTTTATCAATGATCTGGATGATGGTATAGATTGCACCCTCAAGTTCACAGATGACACTAAGCTGGGGGGAGAGGTAGATACGTTGGAGGGTAGGGTTAGGGTCCAGAGTGACCTAGACAAATTGGAGGATTGGGCCAAAAGAAATCTGATGAGGTTCAACAAGGACAAGTGCAGAGTCCTGCACTTAGGAAGGAAGAATCCCGTGCACCACTACAGGCTGGGGACAGCAGTTCTGCAGAAAAGGACCAGGGGATTACAGTAGATGAGAAGCTGGATATGAGTCAGCAATGTGCCCTCATTGTCAAGAAGGCCAATGGCATATTGGGCTGTATTAGTAGAAGCATTGCCAGCAGATCGAGGGAAGTGATTATTCCCCTCTATTTGGCACTGGTGAGGCCACACCTGGAGTATTGCGTCCAGCTTTGGTCCCCCCCCACAGAAGGGATGTGGACAAATTGGAGAGAGTTCAGTGGAGGATAACCAAAATGATTAAGGGGCTGGGGCACGTGACTTACGATGAGAGGTTGAGGGAACTGGGCTTATTTAGTCTGCAGAAGAGAAGAGTGAGAGGGGATTTGATAGCAGCCTTCAACTACCTGAAGGGGGGTTCCAAAGAGGATGGTGCTTGGCTGTTCTCAGTGGTGGCAGATGACAGAACAAGGACCAATGGTCTCAAATTGCAGTGGGGGATGTCTAGGTTGGATATTAGGAAACACTATTTCACTAGGAGTGTGGTGAAGCACTGGAATGGGTTACCTAGGGAGGTTGTGGATTCTCCATCCTTAGAGGTTTTTAAGGCCCGGCTTGACAAATAAATAAATAGAGATATCCTATCTCCTAGAACTAAAAGGGACCTTGAAAGGTCATTGAGTCCAGCTCCTTGCCTTTGCTAGTAAGACCAAGTACTGATTTTGCCTCAGATCTCTAAGTGGCCACCTCAAGAATTGAATTCACAACCCTGGGTTTAGCAGGCCAATGCGCAAACCACTGAGCTATCCCTCCACTCTTGGTTTGGATGATTTAGTTGCTGTTGGTCCTGCTTTGAGCAGGGGGTTGGACTAGATGACCTCCTGAGGTCCCTTCCAACCCTGATATTCTATGAATCTATGATTGTCAATTATCAGGCTGTACTGGAATTACTTCATCAAAGATCATCAATCAGAGATTAGTCCAGTACTATACACAATACAGGAAGAACAGATACATTACCACTTTGGTAAAGAGCTGGTCTCTCTCATCTGTTACTGGATGCCAGCAGTTTTGCACTCTCCACTTATTTTCCAAAACCCGTGTCTTTTTATAATACGTGAGACACAGAACCCCTTCCTGGAAGGGAAAATACTTTCCCACCATTAATTTCACTGTGTCCTATTTTGACAATTTTGTTTTACCTCATTACTGATGGAATTTCCTTTATGGCACCTTTAGGTTACATGATGGATAAGCTAAAGGGGATTCCAATCCAGCCAGTATCACTTACAGAACCCATGTGCACAAACAATTATCCCAGTTATTGACCACCCAGTTCATGACAGAAAACATCTGCCATAACAAATATTCCTTATCAGTCAGACAACAGAACTAAATCAGAGGCACCACATACCCATCACCCAGTCTTGTTTATATCATATTTCTGTAGTTTGAAAGGTTTCCCGAGGCACCTATTTTCCCACAGACCTGGAGACACCAGCCATAATGAAGCACAGCCAAATATTTGGTCACGTGAAATTCCTGAATACAGGTCATGCACTGGTTAAAAATCAACTCTCTGACCTTGGAATTCAAACACACTCTTTGCTAATGCCATAAAGATTTGGGGATAACAGTTCATATGGGAATGAATTTAATATGTGAAAAGGTTAGGAGGACTAAACAGGTTAGTGTTTACTAACAGGTATTAACAATCTACCACCTCAGTTTTGAACTTTTAAGGAAATTCCACCCACCCCACTCCCTGCTCCCTGCCTCCACAGTTTGTGCGTGCTCTTTCAGGATGCACAGCCAGGCTTAAGAACACACACACAAATGTGAGCATCTCTTAGGAGTTGGGACACTAGCTGTGATGGTGGAGGTGGGGGCAGCGCTGAAGGTTTGTGTTCAACTGAGCAGGTGGGGGTTGGTCACATACTGTCATGTGGAAATGCCCAGGCTGAGCCCATGAGATTAGAGAGGCAGGAAGGTGTAGTGGTTACAGCACTAGCCTGCTCTGCCACAGATGTCCCATGGGACCTTGGGTGAGTCACTTAGGGCCAGATTATTAAAGCTGTGGAGGTGCCTAAAGATGCAGAGTGGCGCTTAGTGGGATTTTCAAGTCCCAAGAGGGCTGAATTCCCATTGATTTCAATAGCAGTTAAGCACCTATATGCTTTTGAAAATCCTACCAGGCACCTATCTGAATCTCTAGGTGTCTTAATCCCTTAAGGAAACCTGTCCCTGTGTGACTCAGTTCCTCAACTGCCCTACCTCCAAGAGGGGTTGTGAGAATAAACACACTAAAGATTGTGAGGTTGTGAGGTGCCCAGACATTGGCTATGAGGACCATATAGGTACCTAAAACAGAGTATAGCACCAACACCAAAACAGATCAGTCTCCTGTCAAAGTATTCTGCTTAGTATGAGAGATGTGTTTAATCCTAAACAGCTGTGGCAACATTTTCAGTACTCCATCTGCAAACTGTACAACTACTGTGCCTGCTGCAATTTAATAGTGGAAGGGAAAATAGAAGGTAGGCAGCGCTGCTGTGATGTAGCTACATTTGTTTGGGTGACCATGAGCGTGGCTTGCAATAGTGGTTTCTAGTAGTTTAACTTCTGGGCAGTTTTAGTTAAAGTTAAATCTTAACTTAATTTACATGGTTTTAAAAATTTGATTTCTTAAAATCTAAAATTGATTTTAATGCTTTTTGGAAAAAAATGTCTGGCACGTCTGCTCAACCTTCTCTGACACTGAGAGAAATTGATTGTGTGCAACAATAATAATAATTAGTTATGCTGTTTTTAGCATTGGTTGTAAATAGTGAGCTATATAAGTGACAGGCCCATTTCCACATTTTCTGTGATGCTCCAGATAAACGCAAACTAGATGGAATGGGAATGTAAGTCCTTTCAGAAGGCCAGCATGAGACTTGCTCTGTCCCCACTCTAAATCAACTTGTCACTGCTCTGCATAGCCAGACTGGTTTGTTAAACAGAGTCATAATCATAAAGAAGGGCAGACTTTGTATTTGCAAAATGGCAGAAAACTACCAGAATACCAAAAAGGAGTAATACAACTTCTCAAAATCAGTCATCATTGTTAATGTGTTATTAATTTCTCTTCATTTGTCTTTTACAAAAAGACCTTGTTGAACGTGGTAAATTTCATACCTCCTCGACCCCCTTCTTCCTGAAGTCCCCTGAAACACCTCCCACTGAGTGATGGGGCTTCCATGACCCATGCACCCCACTCCCAGCAAACTCTCCTACGCCTCCTCCCTTTCCTCATGCTGCCCCTTCCCAACTCCCCCAGCCCATCACACCTCTCTGCCCCCATGATCTATCATCATCCCCCACAGCCAATGACTCCTCCCTACCTCCGCTTGACCCCACCTGATCACATGGCATATTGGAGACAGGTGTGTTTTAAACCACTGATTGTAAATCTGTCCCTCTCTTTCGCAAGTACAGCACATTGTGTTTGACAGTTGATGTATATTGCTGTAACCATGGCAGAATGAAAGCTCATAATTTGCCTTTTTCTCCCTCCAGCAACTGTGCGATCCGAAATGAAGAAAGACAAAAGTAATTTCTGGGCCCAGTGGGGTGTGTTCAAGGGAGAAGCAAATGAAAAACAAACACAGCTTGTGCTCTTCTTCACTTCTTTAAAATGAATGAGGAAGGCCTGAAATACTGTATTTTAAAATGTGCTTGTTCAATACCTTAGCAATTCAGGTCCTGCCTAGGACCATGGAGGGCAGAGGGAGGCAGGGAGCAGAGCAGAGCAAAGAGGCAATGAGCAAACTGACAGTCCAGAGGCTCTCTGGGCAGACGGCTATTGCTGCTTCTCTGGCTGCAGGGGCTTGGAACACCTCTAAGTTTTCCTTCTGTCACTTCCCCCATTACCTTGTGGCTGGGCTTAAATGAACTCTGGTTGGGTCTCACCACTGGTACCAGGTGCTTTAGTTGCTTCTCCTCTCCCACCAGAGCAATGAAGGGCCTGATCCAAGATTGGGCCACCCAAATCAGTTGCCTCAATTGTGCACCAACCGTGTCAACCCCTCCGTACGCAAATCCCTCTCCTGGATCCTCCTTTGCTTCTGCAGCAAATTAGCTTGTCCTCAACTTCAAGGCTCAACACCCAGGAACTGGATACTTCCCGAGAGGAACTGCTCCCCTGTCCTGGCATCTGTGGGGTGTCCCACCACCTCAGCCAAAGGAGGAAGAATTCTAATTGGAACAGGTGCAGAGATGGGCTCCCATTGGGCCATGGAGGGCCTGTCCTAAGAGAGGACACTAAAAGAACTGAGCTTGTTTTGCCTAGTAAAGGGAAGGCTGAGAGGGGATGTGATTGCTCTCTGTAAATGCATCAGGGAGTTAAATACCCGGGAGGAAGATGAGCTATTGAAACTAACGGAAAAAGTTGGCACAAGAAAAAATGGGGATAAAATTCAGGCTGGAAACTGAAGGTTTCTCCCCATGAGAGGAGGGAGGTTCTGGAGCAACCTCCCAGCAGGGGTTGTGGGGCAAACAACAGAACTAGTTTGAAAATGGAGCTTGATAAGTTTCTGAACAGGATTCTCTGAAGAGGCTGCCTGTGGTAGCAGGGGACTGGACTCAGCATAGGCTGCACTGGGGAAAAAGTTCAGGTGTATATCAAGGTAGGCTGCATGGACATAGCTAACCCTGAGGTATGGTAATGGAGCAGCAACTCTGCTGTAGTTAATGTTGAGACTCACTTCCAGTTTCAAAGATGACTTTTCCCACTGCTCTAAAACCTACCTGCGTACTCAGTCTGTCTTGAAAACTGCTCTGCCTGGTGGGGATGCTAGTGTGTGTGTTACAGACATGTTGGAGCATTTTTCCTAGAAGGGCAGAGCTAAGTTTGCTTGAAGGGGTAGCGTGTAACTTAAGTTTGCATGTCCTGGATTTCGGAGGTGTTAGCTCTATGTATCGATCAACCATGGTGTGCACCATCATCGCCATCTCTGACACAGCTGTAATTTCCAATAGTAGCAAACCCGGGTAAAACGGATTTACTGAGTTCTCCTTGTCATTTTCAGTCAGACAGTGAAAGAGATAAAACTCTAATGGAAGAAATCTATTTCCCTGCCATATATTCAGAGCAACGTGCTGTAATTTCAAGTCAGAAAGTTGATTTTGCACCTTTAGAAAAGCAGGAGAATAGACTCATAGACTCATAGACTTTAAGGTCAGAAGGGACCATTATGATCATCTGGTCTGACCCCCTGCATGCTGCAGGCCACAAAACCGTCCCTACCCCTTCCCTTGACTCTGCTGTTGAAGTCCCCAAATCCTGTGTTTTAGTGACTTCAATTGGCAGAGAACCCTCCTGCTAGCGATCCCTGCCCCATGCTGCGGAGGAAGGCGAAAAACCTCCAGGGCCTCAGCCAATCTACCCTGGAGGAAAATTCCTTCCCGACCCCAAATATGGCGATCAGTAAGACCCCGAGCATGTAGGCAAGAGTCTCCAGCCTGACCCCTGTTAGCCATTATACTATTTACCTGCCATTGCTCGGTATTCCTTGGCTAATATGTTTTACCATTAAACCAATCCCTCCATAAACTTATCTAACTTAATCTTAAAACCAGACAGGTCCCTCGCCCCCACCGTTTCCCTCGGAAGGCCGTTCCAATATTTCACCCCTCATGGTTGAACAGGAGAGAGCACAGTTATTTTATTACAGTGCCATTGCTCAAAGTCCATGTCTGCCCACTGCCTATTCCTATACAAAGCGCTGAGGCATTCAGATGTAGCAAAGGTCAAAAAATCTATCAGCTGCTCCCTCTCCAATTTAACTCAGCTGCTCCCTGGTCTGAGCAAGCAGACTGGTTTGTGAATGACAGAGAGTCTTATGAAAACTCAAAAAAATACTTGAATGTGATTTGGGGCTTTTGAAAACATTGTTTAAATTAAAAGCCAAGTATATTTGGAAATGAAGGGTTAGATTTAAAGACGGTACCTGTGATAGCAGGGGACTAGACTAGAGGACCCAAGAGTTACCTTCCAGTTCTATGTTGTTATGATTGACAAGGTGACAAAGGCATCATTCTCAAAATTGTGGAGGTGCTGGTGTCCTGATCACTGATAACCCAGTTATTAAGTCCCACAGAAGGACTGCAAGTGATATAGCTTTGAATCCCTGCTCTCCCCTTTTCTAGGCGAGTGCCCCGACTGCAGGGCTGTTGGTTACTCTAGGTGAGTCCCTCCCAATGTCTCCTGTCAAAGGTGTTCTGCTTGGTAAAAAAAAAAATTAAATAGTAGTAGGCACGGAGACTGGGACTCAGGTGCTCCTCCTTCCCAATGAGCACCCTAATCCCTGGCCTGCAGACCCAGTCAGCCAATGAAGGTGAAGTATAAAGGTTTATAAGTATTCTTTAATGTATATTAAGTATTTAAGTATATAAGGGAGACAGCCCTGCTGTAGTTAACTTTCAGACCAGGTCTCTGTTTAAAGCTGGATTCTTCTAAATGCTCTTAATCTTCACACTGATTTGGATTGCCTTGAAATTTGGTAAACCTTGTGGGAGCATAGGTTTCTGTTACTGATCCAAATTTGGGTGCATTTGACCAAGGGGTTGCTGAGATACCGCCCTCCCTCCCCCGCCCGCTTTTCTTAACCTTGAAACATTTTTGACAACCAATTTTTGCTCATAGATAGTGATCAAACTAGGGCTCAATTGATCATCGGCATGTCCAAAGCCTAACGGTTATCTCAATAGAGTGTCTTGACATTTGCCAGCCCTTTGTAGAAAATCAAATGAAAAATGTATTTGAACAAGATTTTACTGCTCTAGTGTAGCTCGTCAGTATCTCTTGTGCTAAATGACATGCTAATGGAATTAAACTGAACACATGCGGAGAGAGAGGCTAACCACACAGAAAACATCATCTGTTTTCCTGTGTCTGGGTGGCTGTGAGGAAATACCAGTCACTGAATCTGAGCTGCACCCTGTGCAATGTGGGTTTAAATCCAAACCCAGAGAAATGTGAGGAAGAAACAACAGGCCTATTCTCCAATCTGCCTGTATCAAAGAGGGCTTTGATTTGGGGAAAATGCAATTTTAGTACAGCAGAATGATCCACAGGTACTTACTCTATTTTTTTAGCAGAAAATAAACTACATGAGCAAATGGTCGCTAGGAAGCGGGGGTGATTGGGGTGGAAGAGTAGGTGGGAACATGGGGAGAGGGCTGAGGGTTCAGGTGATGGGGAGGGAGAGGGAGCACCCAGAAAAAGGACATGGGGGTCTGTGACAGAGGGTCTGGGGGAAAATAGGGGCAGGAGTAACTGTCACTCCCACATTTCCCTCCCATGGGTGTGTGACGATCTGAGGCCCCCATCCCAGCTACAGGAGAGTGATCCACCTTTCCTTGGTCAACATCAAGTAAACCAGGTGCAGGAAGAGCCTTCCCTCTCAGGGGGCATCTAAGTTCCTGCCCCAAGGTTGTGGGGGCATTTGCCTTAACTCTGTATCTCTTGGAGTTCTGAAGTTTGAGTTTTGTTGAACTTCGCATTCTGAAAGGGTACAAGCTGTCCCTGGGAATCTTTAACTATCTATACAAAGTTGAACAGCTCCAACAAGCGAGATTCAGAAGACTCTATAGTAGAATATCCAACAGGCTGGTGGGCCATGCACCTAAAAAGGGAGTGGGGGAAGAATTCAGTTGAATTTTGGGTCTCCACCTCCAAGGTGCATTCCCTAACCACTGATCTATTTGGTAGGAGTCAGCCGGCATCGCTATTTGGTGTACGGTATGTAATCCTTCCGTGGCCCCAAATTTGATGTTTAATTTTGCAAATGTCAAAATAAACATTTCAATGTTGGCACAAAAAATCTTTTTTTTTTTTGTTCCCCAGCGAAACAATTACCAAAAATGACATGACTTCATGAAATGTTTTACTTGATTGAAATGTGCATTTTTCAGGTAAAAAACTATTTCAGCAGAAAAACTTTGCCCAACTCTAGTGATAAACAATGGTAGAAAAGTGCACTCCCAAAACAGGAGACAAAAAAACAAAACAAAACAAAACAACCTGTGTTTGACTTTGCATAAATACAAAAATTGAGCAGAGAGAGGTGGCAGGGAAGGGATCACTGAAATGCAACTTCTTAACCACTATCACACATTATTAATTTCTCTTTTTTGTCTTTTAGAGGAAATTCTTGCCGAACTAAGTAAGTTCCATTTTCCCTCTTCCTTGGTCCTGAAGTCCCAACAAACATTTCCCACTAAGGGATGGGGGTTCCCTGACCATGAACCCCCTCTCAGAAAACACTCCTATGTTTCCTCCCTTTCCTCATGCTTCCCCCTCACAACACCCCCAGCCCCTCATAGAATAATAGAATCACAGAAGATTAGGGTTAGAAGAGACCTCAGGAGGTCATCTAGTCCAACCCCCTGCTCCAGGCAGGACTAACACCAACTAAATAATCCCAGCAAGGGCTTTGTCAAGCCAGGCCTTAAAAACCTCTAAGGACAGAGATTCCACCATCTCCCTAAGTAACCTATTCCAGTGCTTCACCATCCTCATAGTGAAACAGTTTTTCCTAATATTCAACCTAGACCTCCCCCACTGCAACTTGAGACCATTGCTCCTTGTTCTGTCATCTGCCACCACTGAGAACAGCCAAGCTCCATCTTATTAGGAACCCCCCTTCAGGAAGTTGAAGGCTGCTATCAAATCCCCTCTCACTCTTCTCTTCTGCAGACTAAATAAACCCAGCTCCCTCAGCCTCTCCCCATAAGTCATGTGCCCCAGCCCACTAATCATTTTCGTTGCCCTCCGCTGGAGGCTCTCCAATTTCTCCACATCCTTTCTGTAGTGGGGGGGGGGGGGCGAAAACTGGACGCAATACTCCAGATGTGGCCTCACCAGTGCTGAATAGAGGGGAATAATCACTTCTCTCGATCTGCTGGCAATGCTCCTACTAATGCAGCCCAATATGCCGGTACCTTTCATAGAATCATAGAACCATAGAATATCAGGGTTGGAAGGGACCTCAAGAGGTCATCTAGTCCAACCCCCTGCTCAAAGCAGGACCAATTCCCAACTAAATCATCCCAGCCAGTGCTTTGTCAAGCCTGACCTTAAAAACTTCTAAGGAAGGGGATTTCACCACCTCACTTGGTAACCCATTCCAGCGCTTCACCACCCTCCTAGTGAAAGTTTTTTTCCTAATATCCAACCTAAACCTCCCCCACTGCAACTTGAGACCATTACTCCTTGTTCTGTCATCTGCTACCACTGAGAACAGTCTAGATCCAGCCCTCTTTGGAACCCTCTTTCAGCTAGTTGAAAGCAGCTATCAAATCCCCCCTCATTTTTCTTTTCTGGAGATTAAACAATCCCAGTTCCCTCAGCCTCTCCTCATAAGTCATGTGTTCCAGCCCCCTAATAATTTTTGTTGCCCTCTGCTGGACTCTTTCCATTTTTTCCACATCCTTTTTGTAGTGTGGGGCCCAAAACTGGACACAGTACTCCAGATGAGGCCTCACCAATGCCGAATAGAGGGGAATGATCATGACCCTCAATCTGCTGTCAGTGCCCCTACTTTACAGCCCAAAATGCCGTTACCCTTCTTGGCAACAAGGGCACACTGTTGACTCATATCCAGCTTCTCATCCACTGTAATCCCCAAGTCCTTTTCTGCAGAACTGCTGCTTAGCCAGTCGCTCCCCAGCCTATAGCAGTGCATGGGATTCTTCTGTCCTAAGTGCAGGACTCTACATTTGTCCTTGTTGAAACTCATCAGATTTCTTTCGGCCCAATCCTCCAATTTATCTAGGTCACTCTGAACCCTATCCCTACCCTACCTCTCCCCCCAGCTTAGTGTCATCCACGAACTTGCTGAGGGTGCAATCCATCCCATCATCCAGATCATTAATGAAGATGTTAAACAAAACCAGCCCCAGGATCGACCCCCTGGGGCACTCCGCTTGATACTGGCTGTCAGCCATGTCTACATGGAGCCATTGATCACTACCCATTGAGCCTGACGATCTTTCCAGCTTTCTATCCAGCTTATAGTCCATTCATTCAATCCATACTTCTTTAACTTGCTGGCAAGAATAGCGTGTGAGACTGTATCAAAAGATTTGCTAAAGTGAAGGTATGTCATGTCTACCGCTTTCCCCATATCCACAGAGCCAGTTATGTCATCATAGAAAGCAATCAGGTTGGTCAGGCATGACTTGCGCTTGGTGAATCCATGTTGACTGTTTCTGATCAACTTCCTCTCCTCCATGTGCTTCAAAATGGATTCCTTGAGGACCTACTTCATGATTTTTCCGGGGACAGAGGTGAGGCTGACCTGTCTGTATTTCCCTGGATTCTCCTTCTTCCCTTTTTTAAAGATGGGCACTATATTTGCCTTTTTCCAATCGTCTGGGACCTCCCGTGATCGCCACCAGTTTTCAAATATAATGGCCAATTGTTCTGCAATCACATTAGCACACTTGGATGCATTGCATCCAGACCCATGGGCTTGTGCATGTCCAGCTTTTCTTAATAGTCCTTCACCTGTTCTTTCACCACTGATGGCTGCCCACCTCTGTGATGGGTTAGATCACAGAACCCCCCTTGGGAGCTGCCACCTGATGTGCCAAGACTACCTCTGCTCCTGCTTTCCCTGCCAGTACCCTGTCTTGCTGAGCCAGACACGCCCGTCTGCTCCAGCGCAGACCCAGGATCTGAATTACTTGCCCCAAAGCTGCAGACTTAACTGAAAGCAGCTTACAGAAGTGTTCTTGCCTTTAACACTCCCAATGGGGTCTAAATTCAAATAAATCCATTTTACCCTCTATAAAGCTTATACAGGGTAAATTCATAAATTGTTCGCCCTCTATAACACTGATAGAGAGATATGCACAGCTGTTTGCCCACCCCCCAGGTATTAATGCATATTCTGGGTTAATTAATAAGTAAAAAGTGATTTTATTAAATACAGAAAGTAGGATTTAAGTGGTTCCAAGTAGTAACAGACAGAACAAAGTGAATTACCAAGCAAAATAAAATAAAACACGCAAATCTAAGCCTAATACAGTAATACAACTGAGTACAGATAAAATCTCACCCTGAAAGATGTTTCAATAAGTCTCTTTCACAGACTGGAGGCTTTCCTAGTCTGGGCGCAGTCCTTTCCCCTGGTACAGCCCTTGTTCCATTTCAGGTGATAGCTAGGGGATTCCTCATGATGGCTCCCTCTTTGTTCTGTTCCACTCATTTATATATCTTTTGCTTAGGGCGGGAATCCTTTGTCCCTGTGGGTGCCCCCCCCCCAATGGAAAGACACCAGGTTAAAGATGGATTCCAGTTCAGGTGACATGATCACATGTCACTGTAAGACTTCATTACCCACTTGCCACCACACACCTATACAGTAAGACTTACAGGTAAAAGAGAGCCATCTGCAGTCAATTGTCCTGGTTAATGGGCGTCATCAAGATTCCAAACCACCATTAATGGCCCACACTTTGCATAATTACAATAGGCCCTCAGAGTTATATTTCATATTTCTAGTTTCAGATACAAGAGTGGTACATTTATATAAATAAGATGATCACACTCAGTAGATTATAAGCTCTGTAATGATACCTTACAAGAGACCTTTTGCATGAAGCATATTCCAGTTACATTAGCATATTTTCATAAAATCATATAGAGTGCAACGTCACAACCTCCTCCCCATACCGTGCTGCCCAGTGCAGCAGTCTGGGAGCTGACCTTGTCTGTGAAGACCAAGGCAAAAAAAAGCATTGAGTACTTCAGCTTTTTCCACAGGCTGTCTCACCCATTCAGAAAGGATCCCACACTTTCCCTGACCTTCTTCTTATTGCTAACATACCTGTAGAAACCCTTCTTGTTACTCTTCACATTCCTTGACAGCTGCAACTCCAGTTGTGCTTTGGCCTTCCTGATTACATCCCTGCATTTCTCAAGCAATATTTTTATACTCCTTCCTAGTCATCTGACCACTCACACCTCTCTATCCCCATCATAGAAGGCAGATATATCATCATCCCCCACAGCCAATGACTTTCCCTGCCTCCCCTTGACTCTACCTGATTAAACATCGTATTTGAGACGGGTGTGTTTTAAACAACTCTGTCCCCTCTGTCACAAGCCCAGCACATTGTGTTCAACCGTTGGAATATCACCATAAACATGGCAGAATGAAAGCTCATAATTTGCCTTTTTCTCTCTCTAGCAACTGTGCGATCTGAAATGAAGCAAGACAAAGGTAATTTCTGGGCCCAGTGGGGTGTGTTCAAGGGAGAAGCAAAGGGGAAACAAACACAGCTTGTGCTCTTCTTTGCTTCTTTAAGATGAATGAGGAAGGCCTGAAATACTTGTTTTTTTAGAACGTGCTTGTTCAATACCTTAGCAATTCAGGTCCTGCCTAGGACCATGGGGGGCAGAGGGAGGCAGGGAACGGAGCAGAGCAAACAGGTAATCAGCAAACTGAAAAGGCCAGAGGCTGTCCGGGCAGCAGGCTGTTGCTGCTTCTCCGGCTACTGCTGAAGGAATCCTTCTGGCTGCAGGGGCTTGGAACACCTCTAAGTTTTCCTGCTGTCATTTCCCCCATCGCCATGTGGCTGGGCAGGGAGGTTGCATGGGGCTGGTCCCCCTGTGGTCAGGGGGACTCTGGTTGGGTCTCATCCCTGGCACCAGGTGCTTTTGTTGCTTCTCAAGCTCTTCTCTCCCACCAGAGAAATGAAGGGCCTGATCCAACACTGGGCCACCAAAATCAGCTGCCTCATTGGGCTTCAACTGTGTCCTCCCTTCTGTATTCAAACCCCTCCCCAGGCTCCTCCTCTGCTTCTGCAGAAAATTTTAGCTTGTCTTCAACTTCAAGGCTCAACACCAGGAAACTCAATACTTTGTCAGAGGAGCTGCTCCCCTTTCCTGGAATCTGTGCGGTGTTCCACAGCCTCAGCCAGAGGCGGATGAATTCAAATGAGAACAGGTGCAGAGATGGGCTCCCAGGATGATCAGGGCCATGGGAGGGGGGGCCTGTTCTAAGAGAGGAGACTAAAAGAACTGAGCTTGTTTTGCCTAGCAAAGGGAAGGCTAAGAGGGGATGTAATTGCTTTCTGTAAATGCATCAGGGAATTAAACACCCGGGAGGCAGATGAGCTATTGAAGCTTACGGACAGTGTTGGCACAAGAACAAATGGGGATAAACTGGCCCTGAATGAAATTCAGGCTGGAAACTGAAGGTTTTTTGCATCAGAGGAGGGAGGTTCTGGAGCAGCCTCCCAGCAGGTGTTGTGGGGCAAACAATAGCACTAGTTTGAAAATGGAGCTTGGTAAGTTTCTGAACAGCGTTCCATAAAGGGGCTGCCTGTGAGAGCAGTGGACTGGACTCAGCATAGTCTGCTCTGGGGAAAAGGACCAGGTGTACATCAATATAGGCTGCATGAACATAGCTAACCCTGAGGTTTGATAATGGAGCAGCAACTCTGCTGTAGTTAATGTTGAGACTCACTTCCAGTTTCAAAGATGACTTTTCCCACTGCTTTAAAACCCACCTGAGTACTCCATTTGTCTTGAACACTGCTCTGCCTGGTGGGGTTGCTAGTGTGTGTGTAATGGAAATGTTGGGGCATTGCTCTAAGGCCTTGGCTACACTGGCAATTCACAGCGCTGCACTTGCTGCGCTCAGGGGTGTGAAAAAACACCGCCCCCCCCCGAGCACAGCGAGTGCAGCGCTGTAAAGCGCCAGTGTAATCAGCGCCTGCAGCGCTGCACGCTCGCTCGCAGCACTGCGAGCTATTCCCCTCGGAGAGGTGGAGTACATACAGCGCTGCGAGCTATTCCCCTCGGAGAGGTGGAGCACATACAGCACTGAGAGAGCTCTCTCGCAGCACTGCAAGCTATTCCCCTCGGAGAGGTGGAGTACATACAGCACTGCGAGCTATTCCCCTCGGAGAGGTGGAGTACATACAGCACTGCAAGCTATTCCCCTCGGAGAGGTGGAGTACATACAGCACTGAGAGAGCTCTCTCGCAGCACTGCAAGCTATTCCCCTCGGAGAGGTGGAGCACATACAGCACTGAGAGAGCTCTCTCGCAGCACTGCAAGCTATTCCCCTCGGAGAGGTGGAGTACATACAGCACTGCGAGCTATTCCCCTCGGAGAGGTGGAGCACATACAGCACTGAGAGAGCTCTCTCGCAGCACTGCAAGCTATTCCCCTCGGAGAGGTGGAGTACATACAGCACTGCAAGCTATTCCCCTCGGAGAGGTGGAGTACATACAGCGCTGCGAGAGAGCTCTCGCAGCGCTGCCGGCGCGACTACACTCTCGCTTCACAGCGCTGCCGCGGCAGCACTGTGAATCCACAAGTGTAGCCAAGGTCTAAGAGGGGAAGAGCTATGGTTGCTTTGTGGGAGTTGCATTTAACTTAACTTTGTATTTCCTGGATTTCAGAGGCGTTAGCTCTATGTGTACTCCAGCCCATGGTGTGCATCATCCTCTCTGACACAGCTGTAATTTCAAATAGCAGCAAAACAAGGTACGACAGATTTCTTGAGTATGTGTTGTCCTTTGCTCTTACACAGTGGAAGAGACAAAACTTCATTTTCCATCATAATGGAAGAAATCTATGTCCCTGCTGTATATTCAGAGCAACGTGCTGTAATTTCAGAGCAGAAAGTCGACTGCACCTTTAGAAAATCAGGAGAATAGCAATGGTTGAACACAAGAGGGCACCGTTATTTTATTACACTGCCATTGCTCAGTCAAAGTCCACGTCTGCAAACCGCATAACCTATTCTGATACAAACAGCTAATGGGATTCAGATCAGGGCCGGCTCCAGGGTTTTGGCCACCCCAAGCAGCCAAAACCAAAACAAAAAAAAAAGCTGCGATCGCGATCTGCGGCGGCAATTCGGCGGGAGGTCCTTCGCTCCCAGGCGGAGTGACGGACCCTCCGCCGAATTGCCGCCGAATACCTGGAACTGCCGCCCCTGTCTGGAATGGCCGCCCCAAGCACCTGCTTGAGAAGCTGGTGCCTGGAGCCGGCCCTGATTCAGATGTACTAATAGTCAAAAAGGCTATTAGCTGTAATCTGTGCAATTTAAATGAACAAGTCTACAATCCATGATCCCATGGTCCTACACCACTCCGAGCCTAAGACGGGTTGACATATTTTAAGGACAATGAAGCCATCAAAGCCAGATGGAAGGAGCATTTTGAGTCACTCCTGAATCGTGAGTCAACTGTCTCTAATGCCACCATCGAATCTATACCTCAGTGACATGAAAGAGAATCTCTTGCTGATCCTCCTGCCCTCGAAGAAGTAACATGATCCATCATGCAAATGAAGAACAGCAAGGCAGCAGGGCCAGATGCTGATGACATCCTCGCGCACACTAAGACTGACCTTCAGTCCACACTGGATTTTTTTGCACAAGCTCATCGAAGCCTAGGACTCTGACTCAATATTCAGAAGACTAAAGTGCTCCATCAGCCTGCCTCAGGCCTTTTACATAACCCATAAGACAAATATGACTCCTACACTCCTTTAGGGATGCAAACCCAACTGTCTGGAGAGGTACCACCAACAATGCTTCTGGAAGATCCTTCGCATCAAATGGGAAGATTGCTACGCTAACGCCAGCATCCTCACTGAAGCCAATGTCACCAGCACTAAGCAATGATTCTCATGAACCAGCTTCATTGGGCTGAACATTGTGTGCGGATGCCATACTCTCGCCTCCCAAAACAAGCCATCTACTCTCAGATCACCCATGGTCAGAGATCCCGTGGTGGTCAGAGGAAACGCTACAAATAGACACTGAAAACGTATCTCAAGAAAACTGATGTGGACATCACAAGCTGGGAGGAGCAAGCCACCAACTGACCTCAGTGGTCAGCCTCCATCAGGTAGTGGCCCACTTCGAGAAGAAGCGCCTTTCCCTCAAAGCTGAAGGAAGGAAAAAGAACTTTCTCACAATGGGGAGCTGACCCGCTAGGAAATGTCTGTACCTACTGTGGGCAGATCTGTGGTTCCAGGATTGGACTCCTGAGATATCTCAGGACCCATAAGTAAATCTGTGGTAGAGATCATCCGCGAACCAAGGAACTGCCGATGATGATGATTTCAGCTGAAAAATGTTGCCCAACTCTAGTGATAAAAAACGTCACAAGAGAGCATGCCCAAAACAGGAAACAAACAAACAAAAACTGCCTGTGTTTGACTTTGCAAACATAACAAAATGGATCAAGGTAGCAGGGGTGGGGAGAGAACCACTGTACTAAAATTTTTAACAGCTATTACACATTATTAATTCCTCTTTTTTGTCTTTTAGAAGAAATTCTTGCTGAATTTGGTAAGTTCAATTTTTCCTATTCCTTGTTTCTGGAGTCCCCTGAAACCTCTCCCACTAAGGTATGAGGCTTTCCTGACCTGTGCATCCCCCCAAAAAACAACAATCCTACATCTCCTTCCTTTCCTCATCTTTCCCCTCCCAATTCTGCCAGATCATCACACCTCTCTGCCCCCAAGTTCTATCCTCATCCCACATAGCCGACTTCTCCCTGCCTTCACTTGACCCCACTTGATCACACGGTGCATTTGAGACAGGTGTGTTTTAAACCACTAACTGTAAATCTGTCCCTCTCTTTCACAAGCACAACACATTGTGTTCAACCGTTGGAATATCACCATAACCATGGCAGAACGAAAGCTCATAATTTGCCTTTTTCTCCTTCTAGCAACCTTGCGATCTGAAATGAAGAAAGACAAAGGTAATTTCTGGGACCAGTGGGGTGTATTCAAAAGACTAGCAAAGGGGAAATAAACACAGCTTCTGCTCTTCCTTTAAGATGAAAGAAGAAGGGCTGAAACACTGTTTTTTAGAATGTGATTGTTCAATATATTAGCAATTCAGGTCCTGCCTAGAACCATGGAGGGCAGAGGGAGGCAGGGAACGGAGCAGAGCAAAGAGGAAACCAGCAAACTGAAAAGGCCAGAGGCTGTCTGGGCAGCAGGCTATTGCTGCTTTGCCGGCTACTGCTGGAGGAATCCTTCTGGCTGCAGGGGCTTGGAACACCTCTAAGTTTTCCTGCTGTCATTTCCCCCATCGCCATGTGGCTGGGCAGGGAGGTTACATGGGGCTGGTTCCCCTGTGGTCAGGGGGACTCTGGTTGGGTCTCAGCCCTGGCACCAGGTGCTTTTGTTGCTTCTCAAGCTCTTCTCTCCCACCAGAGAAATGAAGAGCCTGATCGAACATTGTGCCAGCAAAATCAGCTGCCTCAATTGTTCTCCAACCATGTCTTCCGCTCCCTACTCAAATCCCTCCCCTGGCTCCTCTTCTACTTCTGCAGCAAATTGTAGCTTCTCCTCAATGCCAAGGATCAGCACCCAGGAGCTGGATATTTTGTAAGAGGGGCTGCTCTCCTGTCCTGGCATCTGTGGGGTGTCCCACAACCTCAGCCAGAGGTGGATGAATTTCAGGTTCAGAGATGGGCTCCCAGGATGATCAGGGTCATGGAGGGCCTGTCGTAAGAGAGGAGACTAAAAAAACTGAGCTTGTTTTGGGTTGCAAAGGGAAGGCTGAGAGGGGATGTGATTGCTCTTTGCGAATGCATCAGGGGAGTAAACAACATGGAGAGAGATGAGCTGTTGAAGCTAACAGTCAAATCGACCAAGAAGAAATGGGGATTATCTGGCCTTGAATTCAATTCAGCCTGGGAACTAAAGGTTTCTACCCATCAGAAGAGTGAGGTTCTGGAGCAGACTGCCAGGAAGTGTTGTGAGAGAAAACAACAGGTATTTAAAGGTATTTTCAGGTATTTAAAAGGGTGTCATAAGGAGGAGGGAGAAAACTTGTTCACCTTAGACTCTAAGAATAGAACAAGAAGCAATGGGTTTAAACTGCAGCAAGGGAGGTCTAGGTTGGACATTAGGAAAAAGTTCCTAATGGTCAGGGTGGTTAAACACTTGAATAAATTGCCTAGGAATTGTGGAATCTCCATCTCTGGAGATATTTAAGAGTAGGTTAGATAAATGTCTACCAGGGATGGTCTAGACAGTATTTGGTCCTGCCATGCAGGCAGGGGACTGGACTCGATGACCTCTCGAGGTCCCTTCCAGTCCTAGAATCTATGAATCTATGAAACAGAACTAGTGTTAAAATGGAACTTGCTAAGTTTTTTAATAGGATTTTATGAAGTGGCTGTGATGGGGATCCCAGGATGTCACCTGGACTGGGGGACTGCTGAGCCCTCTGTCCCACCACTGGGTGGTTGTTGGCAAGCTACAGACCTCTGGCAGGTTCTGCATTTACATGGATATCCACAGGAAGGGACACACCTAGCTGAGTTACATGAATGCTTCTCCCAGCCACTCATGAATCGTCAGCAGAGAGGCTCCAGCCAATCTTCACAGCTCCCCAGCCTAGGACCCCAGAGCTGAAGTGTCTTGCCCTGGTCAGAAGCCTGAGCAATGTAAGTTCATTACCCAGTCTGCCCCTCCCTCAATGTGGAGAGGACACATGCTTTGTATCCTGAGCTGAGATTTTCCAAGCACTTCAACTATTTTATGTAAAATATAAAACAGATTTAATAACTACAGAAAGATAGATTTTAAGTTATTATAAGTAGCAGACATAGAGATCAAAGTTGGTTACCTAAGAAAGAAAAGTAAATTTGCAATCTGAGTTCTATAAACTAAACAGGATTTGAATCAAGCAGTGTCTCACCCTGACAGATGGTACAAACAGGTCACAGATCTTCAATACAGTGGCTGGGTCTCTCTTCCAGCACCGGACCACCCTCCACAGTTCAAAGTCTTTGTCCGGTAGATGCTTCTTCCAGGTGTTGAGTTGTGGCAGGAGTGAAGCCAATCACGATGTCACATCCCTTCTTTTATAGTTTCTTCCAGTTTGCTGCAAAGATCTATGCTTGCGAGGTGGGGGTCTGCCTCCATTGGTCAAGTAATCTCCATTGTCTACGTGACCTCTCTGAGAAATCTTCTGGGATGGCTGCTGGGAAAGTGAATTCCCTTTAATGGCCCATCAGCACATCTGGCTACTCCATTGTTGCACCTGAAAGGCTGGTTGTGGATGTTTCCAACCTCACAACATATTTCAGTAACACACACCTAGCAAAACTTCATAACTTCACATACAATCATAGCACATACAATCCAACAGGATATTCATGTTAAACAGATCAAGAATTTTAAAATGATACTTTACAATGGATACTTTGTAGGAAACATATCATAATTATATGATGGGGTGAATATAGGGATTTCAGGGGCTGCTTTGAGGTACAAAGTGCCACAGGAGCTGTCTGTGAGAGCAGGGGACTGGAGTAAGTGCAGGCTTCACTAGGGAAAAGGTCCAGGTGTATATCAAGGTAGGCTGCATGGATGTAGCTAACAGTGAAGTCTGATAATGGAGCAGCAACTCTGCTGTAGTTAGGATTGAGACTCGCAGTTTAAAAGATAACTTTTCTCACGGAGCTAAAACTGATTGAAAACTGCTCTGCCTGATGGGAATGGTATGTTGTGGACATGGTGGGACACAGCTTAAAAGGGGCAGAACTAAGGATGCTTTGAACAGGTGGCATGTAACTTAACTTTGTATTTCCTGGATTTCAGAGGTGTTAGCACAGTGTACAGTCCAGCCCAAGGTGTGCACCATCATCTCTGACACAGCTGTCATTTCAGATAGCAGCAAAGCAAGGTACAATGGATTTACTGAGTACATGTTGTCGTTTTCAGTCAGACAGTGGAAGAGATAAAATTTTCCATCGAATGGAGGAAATCTGTTTCCCTGCTGTATATTCAAAGCAACGTGCTGTAATTTCAGACAAGAAAGTTTACTTCACACCTTTTGAAATTCAGGAGAATAGCAATGGTTGAGCATCAGAGAGCACAGTTATTTTATAACAGTGCCATTGCTTAGTCAAAGAGCTGAGGTATTCAGATGTAACAAAGGTCAAAAAGTCTATCAGCTACAACCTCTCCAACTTAACGCCTCTGCTCCCTGGTCTGTGCAGGCAGACTGGTTGGTGAATGACAGAGTCAGAGAAAGAGCTGTTGAAATAATTGATTTTTTGTTTGTCTGGTAGTTATAAAAACTTCAAAACTATTTCATTGTGATTTGGGGCTTTTGAAAACATTGTTTAAATTAAAAGCTAAGTCAGTTTGGAAATGAAGGGCTAGATTTAAAGAGGTGGTCAGTGATAGCAGGGGACTGGCTCAATGATTCAGGTGGTTCCTTCCAGTCCTATGTTGTTAGGTTTCACAAGGTGCCTTAGGCCAGATCTACACCACAAACATCTCGGTATAACTACGTCACTCAGGGATGTGAAAAATTATACCGACCTAACCCTGGTGTAGACAGCGCTTTGTTGACGAGAGAGCTTCTTCATCTCTGCAGTGCTGTACATGTAGACAAGCCATGACGCGTCATTCAAAAAACTAAGGAGCACCTCCTTAGTTTTTCGAATGACGCGTCATGGCTTGTCTACATGTACAGCACTGCAGAGATGATGTCCCTCTGATCACCGATAGCCCAGTTATTAAGTCACTCAGACGAACTGCAGGCGGCCCAGCTTTGAATCCCTGCTCTCCCCTTTCCTAGGCGAGTGCCCTAACTGCAGGGCTGCTGGCTATTCTAAGTGGGTCTCTCTCAATCTCTCTGTCGAAGCTGTTCTAGGTGGTATAAATCATTAAATAGTCTTAGGCACAGAGACTGAAACCCAGGAGCTCACCCCTCCCCAGTGACCATCCTAATCCCTACCCTACAGAGCCTACACTTGCTTTCTGGGCCAATGAGTATTAAATATTAAGGTACATAAGTATTTTCATAAATATTCTCTAAGGTATATTAAGTATTAAACATATAAAGGTGACAGCCCTGCTAGAGTTAAGGTTTAGATCAGGCCTGTGTTTGAAGCTGGTCTTTCCTAACTGCTCTAAAATCAGCGTGGTTCCTTGGATTGCCCTGACATCTGATGTGGCTCCTGGGAACACAGGTTTCTATTACTGATCCATATTTGACCATTTGACTTTGCAAAAATACAAAAAAGGACAGGGGAGAAAAAATACCTCTATTATGAAACATCTTAACAACTATCATCATTTTCATACATTATTTATTTTTCTTTATTTGTCTTTTAGAGGAAATTCTTGCTAAATCTGGTAAGTTCCATTTTCCCTCTTCCTTCTACCTGGAGTACAGAGAAACACCTCCCACTAAGGGATGGGAGTTGTATGATCTTTTGAAAATTGTTTTTAATGTGGAACCTTAACATTTTATTTCTACACATTTAAGAATCTGATTAAAAAACTAGAAATAAATAATTTAAAAGGTCTTGTTAGAAATGTTTGCTGACACCTCTTCTTGCTGACACCTCCACAAGCTGTTTTGTTTTCAAATATAGCAATATTTGAAATGTATTCATTGTTATGTTTTTTAAATGTGTGAGAGATTGAAGAGATGAATGAAAAGCATAGTTCCACTTTTTCTACAATGAACTGGAAAAAGTATAGCTATATATATAGCACCACTTAAGAGCTTAAAATAAGAGTCTAGCTAAGGCTTGGTCTACACATGAAAATTCTATCAGTGTAGCTACATTGGTCAGGGGTATGAAAGTCTTCCAGGCCAGTGGAAGAGTGCTTCCATCACCTTAGCTAACATCATTCCCCCTTGTGCTCCGGGGGGAAAGGGGGCTGCACACTCCGGCAGATCAAAGCAAGTTCGATATAACGCGGTTTCACCTATAACGCGGTAAGATTTTTTTCGCTCCCGAGGACAGCATTATATCGAGGTAGAGGTGTATCTGACTGATTTGCAGAATATTGGCTAAATCAGCTAGGGAGAGAAACCTTTCTCTAGACATTGCCCTTCCAGAGATCTGCTTTGTTGGTGGAAGAAACTGTTGTTCTGAGATTATTTATTATTATACCCAGGGATTTCAAAGGAGTTTGAATCCTCCTTTTATCTCTGGCACTAAGTTCACTTTGAAGCTCAGAAGCAAACTCTGAGTGCACCTCAGACTGCTGTAGGAAACAACCAGGATGGTGGGAAAAAGGTCTGGGATAAGTTTAAAGAATTATCATTAGTGCAGCCCTGTGGGTTTGGGTGAAATATAACACACCCAGAGCCTTCTGCACTCAGGCCCAGATCCACAAAGGAACTTGGGCACTATGCCTAACTTTCAGCTAGCCCCTCCCCCGCCCCCCCCCCCCCCCCCCCGTGGCATCTACAAAGCCTCAGTCAGGCACCTAGGCCCCTGATACCATGTGTGGGGAGACGTGAGGCCTATGAATGTGATTCACACAAACTAGGCAATGAGAGATGCTCAGAAGTGGAGTGTGACCCTTGCTGGAGAAACACAGCCCAGCTCACGGTCTGATCAGCCACTCTGAGACCTGAAAACTCATAACAGTGTTGGCTGCTTGGTACATTGATTTTAGCTGCTTCCTCCGCTCCCAGGCTTACAGCAGTGTTGCTAAATATGCAGACTTGGCCAACTATGCCAGACTCCTATTAGACAGACGGCAAAAGCCGAGCTATAGGCAGGACCACCCAGAGGATTCAGGGGGCCTGGGGCAAAGCAATTTTGGGGGCCCCTTCCATAAAATAAAGTTGCAATACTATAGCAACATATATTTGGAAATGTAAAAATTAACCAGTGAAATACATTCGAAAATTATTTTTTAATAATTTGAAAATACACGAATTACATTATTTAAAAATATTAAATGCTTTAATGGTATGTATACATTTGCAATTACATAATGGGCTGTCACTGCCTGGGGGTGGCGCTGCTGTTGCCCAGGGCTGGGTGGGGAGCTGGGCTCCGGGTCGGGGGGGGTGTCCGGCTCAGAGGGGCTGGGCTCAGAGTTGGGGGTCAGAGCTGTCGGGGGAATAGGGTCAGGGGGGTGTCCCACTCAGAGGGGCTGGGCTCAGAGCTGGGGGTTCAGGGCTGTCGGGGGGGGGGTCGGGGGTGTCCGGCTCAGAGGGGCTGGGCTCAGAGCTGGGTGTCAAGGCTGTCGGGGGGATGGGGTCGGGGGGTGTCCGGCTTAGAAGGGCTGGGCTCAGAACTGGGGGTCAGGGCTGTTGGGGGATGCGATCGGGGGGTGTCCGGCTCAGAGGGGCTTACCATGCTGCTTAGCCCCGGCTCCCTCATCCCCTGGAGCCTCAGCGCGCCGTGTCCAGGAGCGGCCCTGGACAGTGCTGCAGCGGCGTGGCTCCAGCAGGGCCTGAGCTCCCGCCGCTCGGCTGCAACTCGCAATCCCGCCCCTTACCTCGCGGCTCTGAGCGGGAGGAGCTCAGGCCCCGCCCGAGCCATGCCGCTGCAGCGCTGTCCAGGGCTGCTCCTGGATGCAGCGCGCCGTGGCGCTGGGGGATGGGGGAAGGCAGAGGCGGGGGGGAGCTTATGACGTTCTCGTGGGGGCCCCTGCGGGGCCTGGGGCAAATTGCCCCACTTGCCCCCCCAGGCAGCCCTGGCTATAGGAAAGAGAAGACGTGAGGGAGGAAGAGGACACAGGAAGTGAGGGGCAAAGTCTCACATCCCAGGTGGTGGTGGGTTTTAGCCAGACCCAATGGAGGTAGTGATGTCATCTGGGTCCCACATTCTGGCCTGGTCTGGTCAGGTGCCTTTCAGGCTCAGGATGACAAAGATCCAACGGTGTCATGGGGGATCCCGGGGTTCCAGGGGACAGTGGGGGTGGCAGCCATGATGATGCAGCTCACTCCATTCAGTCACCCCTCCCCCCATCAGCAGTGAGTCTCAGACTCTCCTGCCACAGGCTTTTCTTTCAAGAACCCCAAAGGGAAGGGAGAGGTGGAATAGCTCTGTTCACTCATTATATTGTCCACCAATTACACCCAGTTTCTGACACACCAATTTTGGTCTCCTTAGTACCAGTCCCACACGTCGCTTGTTCACCAGGCATGAGCTTAACTCAATCCTTGAGTTATAGCAGGAGGTCTCTTTGTCTGGGCTATTTCAGTCTGTTTCACTCCCCTTTCAACCCCTTTCCTCTCAACTAGGGTGACCAGATGTCCCGATTTTATAGGGACAGTCCTGATTTTTGGGACATTTTCTTATATAGGCTCCTATTACCCCCCACCCCTGGTCCCGTTTTTCACATTTGCTCTCTGGTCACCCTACTTTCAACATTTATTACCATGGATTACTCTGACTTTTGATGAGCTCTCACTCACGTCTGCCAGCGGCGCTCACAGTCAGGGTCAGCCTGTAGGGACAGTTATCACAACGGGGGTTGAAGGGAGGGGGGGTTTCTGCCTTCACCCCTTGGTGAGGAGACGAATATGGGGAATGAAGGGATGGCAAGGGGGACCCACCTGTCACTGAAAGGGGGGTTCATGACAAGTACAGTTATAATAGTTTTCAGTCTTATAACACATTTACGATCTTTTCAACTTAAAATTACCTATCCCCTCCCCATTCTCTGCCCCCTATTTCAGCTCCTACTGTCCTCTACTGCAGTCCTTCCCCTTCCCTCCACTCCCTACCCCCCCCTTCAGCTGCCGTCCCCCTTCTTGTCCCGAGGTTTTTTAACCCATTCCCTTGAATTCCCCACAGTGCATGTGACTCTGGATCCAGACACAGCTCATCCTGAACTCATCCTGTCTGAGGATCGGCGGGGTGTGAGATGGGGAGACACACGGCAGGACCTGTCCAACAATCCTGAGTGATTTGATCGTTGGCACTGTGTGCTGGGCTCTCCAGGGTTCACCACAGGGAGTTGGTACTGGGAGGTGGAGGTGGGGGATGAGGAATTCTGGGCCATCGGGGTGGCCAGGGAGTCTGTGTGGAGGAAAGGCTGGTTCGGCATTTCCCCTGAGGAGGGGATCTGGGCCATGAATTGGTGGGGATGGGTGTCTAAGGTTCAACCTGCCCCTCAGAGCACCCTGCCCCAGAGCAGCTGGCACCGGCAGGTTCGGGTCTGTCTGGACTATGAACAGGGGCAGGTGGCATTTTTCAGTGCTGATAATGAGGCCCCGATCTTCACTTTCACTGAGGCCTCCTTCGCTGGGGAGAGAATCCGTCCTTTCTTTCAGATGAACTCCAAGCTCAGACTGTGTCCCTGAGATGGAGGGACGGGGGTGACATTCACCCAGGGCCGTCCTTAGGCATATCAGCATTCACAGCTGTGTAGGGCACCGGAAAATTCGGGGCACCTCCTGGGTCTTAGTGTCCACCCTCCCCCCACCTTCCTATCCCTGTTCTGACCCTTCCTGCAGGCTCCCACAGCTGGCTGCTGCAGCCTGGTGTCTCTTGCTCCGGAAGGGATCTAGTAACTTAAAAGTGAAAAAGCCTCCAGCCTGCCAATCCTATTAGCACAACATTGAAACTGTTAAAGAGCCATTCGAGTGGTAATGAAGCCATTTCACAGGCATTTGCCAACCCCTAGGTATATGCTGTCAGGGTACGTCTATACTTACTTCCTGGTCCGGATGTAAGCGATCGATCTTCTGGGATCGATCCCGGAAGTGCTTGCCGTCGACGCCGGTACTCCAGCTCGGCGAGAGGAGTACGTGGCATCGACAGGGGAGCCTGCCTGCCGCGTCTGGACCCGCGGTAAGTTCGGACTAAGGTACTTCGAATTCAGCTACGTTATTAGCGTACCTTAGTCCGAAGTGGGGGGGTTAGTGTGGACCAGGTCTCAGTTTCTGAATTTACTGACAAAAACAGTTGTGCATTACTGTAATATTTACTCAGAATATGTTAGTCTACGGGACCTTATTTTTAAAGCAAATTTTAAACTATTTCATTAGAAGATTGCTGAAGATTATGAAATCACATCTCTAAAAAATCCTTGCATAGAGTTTTAGATCCACGATCTGAGTATTCACCTTTAGCCTCACATGCTTGGCTCTTCAGACATATAGTTTTTAAAATAAATCCTTCAAAAGACCACTCTTATCTAAAATACATATTTTAATTTTAATTACTATAGTACAAAAAACTTGCTTCCAAAGTCTCCCTGTCCTTTCTGTCCATCCCTTTCTCCCTTCACCCCCCTGTTGAAGAGAGGCTAGCCCTTAAAGGGACAACGCTTTCCTTCCAGATAGCTGGACAAACAAGTTTCCCTTTCTTTACCTCTGAACTATTTGATGAACTAGTTTTAAGAGAACCCTCCAGCACAATCAGTACCTTAGTAAGATTTAAAATCCTTTGTTATGCCTAAAATCTTTGGAAACATAAAGTTGGTGAAATTTCATAAACATGTCTGGTTATGGAGATAACACAAAATAAATTAGTGTTCCCTTTTTCTAAAAGCAATGAACATTGTTATGAACATACTAAACCTCTGTGACTGATTAATTTAAAATAATGTCTTTGTTTCAGTCAATTAAAAATGTAGTAATCTAGAACGATTACTTTATGATCTGTTGAACCGTAATATCCTGTTGGATTGTCTCTGCTATCATTGTGTGTGAAGTTATGAGGTATTGCCTTTTGTGTTACTGAAATATGTCATGGGGTTGGGAGATGCCCAAAGCCAGCCTTTCAGTAGGGACAAAGGAGCAGCCATCAGTGGCCAGACAGGAGTTAAGGGCTCATCAACACTCAATCCACTATCCCAGAGACTTTTCGGAGAAGGCACGTATGCCATGGGGATACGCTAACCCACGTCACAGCAAGAATCTTTCGAGCAGCCAGAAAAAAGTATAAAAGAGGAAGAGTGACATCATTACTTGGCCTCTCTCCCCGCTCAGCTCAACACCTGGAAGATTGTCTGAAAGACAAAGGCTTTGTCAACACCACTTCTGTTGGTAAAATTTCTGTCGGTCAGGGGTGCGAAAAAAGAAAGCCCTGACAGACAACTGTCACAGACAGAAGTGCTGATATGGACAGCGCTATGTTGGCAGTAGAGGCTCTCCTGCAGAAATAGCTAACGCCGCTCATTGGGGGTGGTTTAATCATGCCAGCAGGAGAACTCTCTCCTATCGGCAAAGCGTGGCTACATGGGAGACCTTACAGCGGCACATCTGTAGCGGTCCAGCTGTGCCGCTGTAAGGTCCGTAGTGTAGCCGAAGACTTTGAAGGAGGGAGTTTGGTCCCAAGCTGGAAAGGGGTTCAGTCTGTGTATTGGAGAACTGGAAGCTGCTTGTACCAGCTCTTAGGGTGAGACACTGCTTGATTCAAATCTTGCTTAGCCTCTTTAAGTTAGAATTAAGACCTCTGCATCTGCTACTTATAATCACTTAAATCAACTGTTCTGTAGTTAATAAACCTGTTTGATATGTTACCTCAAACAGTGTGTTTTGTTTGAAGTGCTTGGGGAATTGCAGTTCAGACTACAAAGGCTGATGTGTGTCCATTCCACACTGAGGGTGTGGTGAACTAGGTAATGAGCTTACACTGGCTAGGCTGCTGACAAGTGCACAATGGTACAATCCTGGGGTGCAAGGCTGGGGAGCTGGGGGGAATTGACTGGAGCCTCCCTACTATGGCTCATGAGTGGCTGGGAGAGTATTCATGTAATGCAGTTGGGTGTTGTTGTAGGAGCAGCAGTGATCTGTATGCTATGTATAACCTGTATGCTCAAAAGGTCTGTTACACTTTCCCCCACCCCTCCCTCCTGGAATGCTTGTGGGATGAATGGATTGGTTGAACAGCTGGAAGATCAGGAGAGCTCCCAGGTAGACTCATAGACTTTAAGGTCAGAAGGGACCAGTATGATCATCTAGTCTGACCTCCCGCATGATGCAGGCCACAAAAGCTGACCCACCCCCTTTCCCTTGACTCAGCTGTTGAAGTCCCCGAATCCTGTGATTTAAGGACTTCAAGTCGCAGAGAATCCTCCAGCTAGCGACCCCCGCCCCATGCTGCGGAGGAAGGCGAAAAACCTCCAGGGCCTCTGCCAATCTACCCTGGAGGAAAATTCCTTCCCGACCCCAAATATGGCAATCAGTAGAACCCCAAGCATGCAGGCAAGATTCTCTAGCCAGACCCTCATTGACCATTGATACTATTTACCAGTGATGGCACGCTGTTGATTAATTGACTAAAATCATGTTATCCCATCAAACCATCCCCTCCATAAACTTATCAAGCTTAATCTTAAAGGCAGAGAGGTCTTTCTCCCCCACTGTTTCCCTCGGAAGGCTGTTCCAAAATTTCACCCCTCTGATGGTTAGAAACCTTTGTCTAATTTCAAGCCTAAACTTCCCCACCACCAGTTTATATCCATTCGTTCTCGTGTCCACATTAGTACTGAGCTGAAATAATTCCTCTCCCTCCCTGGAATTTATCCCTCTGATATATTTAAAGAGAGCAATCATATCCCCCCTCAGCCTTCTTTTGGTTAGGGTAAACAAACCGAGCTCCTCGAGTCTCCTTTCATACGACAGGTTTTCCATTCCTCTGATCATCCTAGTGGCCCTGCTCTGTACCCGTTCCAGTTTGAGTTCATCCCTTTTAAACATGGGAGACCAGAACTTGCACACAGTACTCCAAATGAGGTCTCACCAGTGCCTTGTATAACGGAAGCAGCACCTCCTTATCCCTACCAGATATACCTCGCCTAATGCATCTCAAGACTGCATTAGCTTTTTTCACGGCCACGTCACATTGCCGACTCATAGTCATCCTGCGGTCAACCAGGACTCCGAGGTCTTTCTCCTCCTCCGTTACTTCCAACCGATGCGTCCCCAGCTTATAACTAAAATTCTTGTTAGTCATCCCTAAATGCATCACCTTACACTTTTCACTATTAAATTTCCTCCTATTTCTATTACTCCAATTTACAAGGTCATCCAAGTCTCCCTGCAGAATATCCCAATCCTTCTCCGAATTGGCAATACCTCCCAACTTTGTGTCATCCGCAAACTTTATCAGCCCACTCCTACATTTGGTTCCGAGGTCAGTAATAAATAGATTAAATAAAATGGGACCCAAAACCGAACCTTGAGGAACTCCACTGGTGACCTCCCTCCAACCTGACAGTTCACCTTTCAGTATGACCCACTGCAGTCTCCCCTTTAACCAGTTCCTTATCCACCTCTGGATTTTCATATCGATCTCCATCTTTTCCAATTTAACCAATAATTCCTCGTGCGATACCGTATCAAACGCTTTACTGAAATCGAGGTATATTAGGTCCACTGCATTTTCCTTATCTAAAAAGTCTGTTACTTTCTCAAAGAAGGAGATCAGGCTGGTTTGGCACGATCTGCCTTTCGTAAAACCATGTTGTAATTTGTCGCAATTGCCATTGACCTCAAGGTCCTTAACTACTTTCTCCTTCAAAAATTTTTCCAGGACCTTACATACTACAGATGTTAAACTAACAGGCCTGTAGTTACCCAGGTCACTTTTTTTCCCTTTCTTGAAAATAGGAACCACATTAGCTATTCTCCAGTCCAACGGTACCACCCCCGAGTTTGGTCTAAATCTCTTTCCTACTAACCGTTTTCCCTTTCTCGGGATACAGGCCTCCGACAGCTCCTGCAACTTCAACTTAAAATAATCCCAGGCGCCATCCGCCTTTAGATCCATAAATATGTTAGCCCAATCCACTTCCCTTACCAGTCCCCTTAATTTATTAAAATTAGCCTTTTTGAAATTGTAAACCCTAGTCTCTGATATAATTCTGTTAATCTTTCCATTTAGTTTAAATCGAATTAGCTCATGATCACTCAAGCCAAGGTTGTCCCCTACAACCATTTCCTCAACAAGGTCCTCACTACTCACCAAAACCAAATCTAAAATGGCCTCCCCCCTCGTCGGTTCAGCTACTACTTGATGAAGGAATTCATCAGCTAGCACGTCTAGCAACATCTGAGCCCTATTATTGTTGCTAGCATTTGTCCCCCAATCTATATCCGGGAAGTTAAAGTCTCCCATGATTACACAGTTCCTATTAGTATTTACTTCCCTAAAAACATTAAATAGTTCTCTGTCCATATCCAGGGTAGTCCCGGTGGTCTATAGCACACCCCAAGCACTATCCTGGGGAGGCTCTAGTAGTTCTTTTACCCAGTGTGAGTATTGCCCAGACAGACTCCGTCTTATCCATTCCATCAGTTATTATTTCTTTACAGTTTACCTCATTATTGACATACAATGCTACCCCCCCCACATCTTTACCTTTGTTCCTATCATTCCTAAACAGCACATACCCTTCCATATCTGTACTCCAGTCATGACTACTGTTCCACCAGGTTTCGGTTATTCCTACGATATCCGGTTTCATTTCTCGGACCAGGAGCTCCAATTCCTCCATTTTGTTACCTAGGCTTCTCACATTGGTGTATAAACATCTTAATGTATGCCGTTTAGCCTGTCTCCCATCAGTTATGCAATTTGGTACGGACCCCTTGCTGTTCATCCCCCCTCTCCTTCTTATAGCCGGGGGGAAGGGTTTGGACATATCTGTTCTTATCTCATCACCCTCCTTTTCAATGTTGGAATCTGGCGTGGAGATTAACTGGACATCTCCCAACCGTCTCCCCCAGATTCCTAGTTTAAAGCTCTTTTGATGAGATGAGCCAGCGTCCCTCCCAGAAGTCTATTTCCTTCCCTACTCAGGTGAAGTCCATCCCGTGAGAACAGTTGTCTGTCCCCGAAAGCCTCCCAGTGACCATACATCCCAAAGCCCTCCTTATAGCACTACTCCCTTAGCCAGCTATTTATCCTCACAATCCTGTCAGCCCTTTGCTGCCCTTCTCTAGGAACAGGCAGAATCCCACTGAAGATGATCTGAGCCTCGATTTCCTTGAGCGTCTTCCCCAGTCTGGCATAATCTCCCTTGATTCTCTCTAACGAGAACCTAGCTGTGTCATTTGTTCCTACGTGAAGGATTATCAAGGGGTTCTTACCTGCTCCTTTTAGGATCCTTTTCAACCGCAGGTCCACATCCCGTATCTTAGCACCCGGTAGACAGCACACTCTTCTGTTCTCTGGGTCCGCCCTGGTCACAGGCCTGTCTAACCTCCTCAGTAAGGAGTCCCCAATCACGTAAACCTGCCTTTGCCTGGCGACAGTGCGATCTACTAATCTATCCTCTGTTCCCTCTAGTCGTAACCCGTGTCCGTTCCTATTTTCCTTTATACTCCCCCTTGTGCCATCCTGTATCCTCCCGGGGCCCAGATTTGGTGCTGTCTCCATCAACTCCTCCCCTCTCTCTATTGGGCTAGCTGCTCTTCTCTTCTTCCTCACCCTCCCACCTTCAGTTACCACCTGCTGCCCCCCCCTCCTCGCTATCCAAACACCCAAACCTGTTCCTGAGTTCTATTTCCCCTTCCCTAGCCCTCCTTTTCCTTGGCCTGCTTCTCACGGTCACATGCTTCCACTGCCCTTGTTCTCCCTCAGATATTCCCCCCTCACAGACCTTAGCCCCTGCTTCCACCTGAACCCCTGAGCATTCCCCTTCAGCCCCTCCTTGCCTTTCCTCCATCAGCTGCTCGAACCCCCTTCTAAACTCTACCCGGGTATCTACCTGCATCTCCAACCCTCGGATCTTTTCTTCCAGCAGCTCTATTAGACGGCACTTCATACAGACATACCTCTGTTTAGGCTTCCCCCTTCTAGTACCATGTACATACCGCAGCTTCCACATGCAATCATCTGCATTGTGTCCCCTGCTGCTTGGCTCATGGCCACTGTAGTCTCTGCCCAGTGCACCTGGGGAAACAGAGCACACGGGACACCGCGCCCTCCTGCCTCCCCTTCCACCTCCCCCTGCAAACTCCCACTCAAACTCCCCAGTTAGCAGCCCTGTTCACTGCCTCCTGTGCCGCTGCCTGGCTGGGCGGCCGCTTTTATAGGCCCCCTAATCAGCCAAGCTCCGCCCCCTACTCAGGGCTCGGCTGCCCTCCCAGCACAGTGCCCCTACAGGCCTCTACACACACAAGCACTACAAAGACAGACACAAGTACAGATACCTTCTCCTCCAATGAGACTCCCACTCAAACTCCCCTGTTTGCTGCCTCCTGTGCCGCTGCCTGGCTGGCGGCCACTTTTATAGGCCCCCTAATCAGTCAAGCCTCCGCCCCCAAGCTCCACAAGGTGTCTGGGACTCTAATTAGGCAGCGTTCACACACCCAATGCATGGACACTGCATGGACACTGGCTGAGGTGGAGTGTGACCAACCAGATGCAGCCAAGTCATCTCTAGTCACAGGCCATGAGGAGCAGGTCCTTAAAAGGGGAAGGGGCCATGTGCTCAGCAGTGTACCTCCCGTGAAGGCCCTTCGCCCGGACCGCCTGGCCAGTGGTTCACCGCGTTGCATTCCATCATGCCTCGGGAAGACTTACCTTCATCGCACAATCCATCGCTATGCTGTGGGACACTTACGTTGAAGGATCCTGACATCTCCAGTGCCATGCCTGTCCTGGGAGCGTGAGTATGCAAGTGTGAATGTGACACCACCCTCTATTTTGAGCTTAGCTATCAATATAATAAACGTACTGCTTTCTGCCAAACTCTGGTGGGTCATTAGTCCTCCCTAAGCTCACTAGCTGACCCAATTTCGGGTAACAGGTGTGTCCCTGCCTGTGGATGGCTGTGTGAGTGCAGGGCCTGTCCGAGGCTTGTAGCTTGACATTAGCACCGCAGTGTGAGGGACGGCCCAGGCAGGTGGGGTTGGAGGGCTCAGCAGTCCCACAGTCCACGTTACACCTCAGGGACCCCGTTACAACCTCCCACCATGGGTGTGGGGGGAGGCATCGAGCAATGCTTCAGCTGCTGCCTCTGCAATTGGCTCACAGTTGCTAGCATTCACTCGCTGCTGTCACCCACCACTGCTGTTGTTCACTCTGCTGCTCCACCCATTTTTGTCATGGCCCGCTGCTGCCACCACTTTCTCCGCTGCCACATTCGGAGGTTCTGTCACTTACCCAGCTCTCAGGGATTTCAGCCAGTTGTGGGGAACCTCCCTGCTGGTGCAGGCTGGACAGTCCCTTTCACTGTAACACGGCCCCACACCAGGTCTAAGGCTCAGCACCTACAGCTGGTTAGCAGTGATTGCAGGGGTAGTGACCACGGAACAAAACAAGGGCTCACCACTGAGACTAACCAGCTCTGTCTTTAAACAAGGGAGAGACCAGGGTCAAATGACAGCTACCACTCTTAGCCAGAGCCCACACCACCAGAAAAGAATTCCCGCCTCCACCCTTGTCTCTCTTTCACTGGGATTTGGCAACTCTACCCCCTGCTTAGCAAGTGAGAATCCCTGAGTGACCCACTCAGTCAGGGGCCTGCAAATCACAGTTCTGATGCCCTTTGCTCACACACTCAGGATAACAACATTTCATTGCCCTTCCACTCAAATACTAGAGTGATTTGTAACCCCAAACCAGCCAAAACTGATCATTTTGGCAGAGCAGCTCCCTCTGCTGCATGCCTAGGCGGTGTAGGTGTGTCTGTGCAAATACAATCTGCTCCTGAAGTCTTTTCCCCCCAGGAGCAGTCAATGGGCAGATGATGGCGGGCCAAATCCGGACCACCAGATGTTTTTGAACAGACCCAAAATCTTATAATTATCATTGTTGTTATAATGTCTTTATTATTTTCTCCGGAGTCTGGACCTTGACTATACCTTGACCAAGAAATTTGGCCCTTGACAAAAAATAATTGACTACTCCTGTTCCAGCTCATCACTAGAAATCAGAGAAGAGCTCATTCATTCAGACTCTGCTTACATCACCATTCTCACTTTTGCTATCACACTTGCTGGTGTGCAGTCTGGGTCTAACTGAAGCTGTGTTGATCAGTCAGTGTCTCTTATAACTAGCCCATCTCCTATTAGTTCATCTTTAAATGTTCCATATTTACAAAGTTCAGCCAGACTATGAACTGCAGTAATGAAAATCTCAGCTGTTTCCTCTGGTTCCTGGCACCTGCTATTCAAACTGGCCTTTTCCTAGATAACATTCTATGTGCCCAGGAAATGGGCCTTAAACACCTCTTTCCCTTTGGCGTAGTCTTTCCTCTCCTCAGAGTGAGGAGTCTGGCACACAGGATGTCATCAGCAGCATCACCCATGGCAAATGGCCAGGCATTTACCTGGTATTCTTGGGCTTCCTCTATTAAACCAGCAGTCATCTGGAATTGCTCAAATCTCTGCTTCCAGCAAGGCCAGCTGCCTGATTTGCCACAATCACATTTCTGTCGCAGAGCCGTTTGCACTAGGGACTGCAGTGCTGCGCTGAGACTCTGCCTCCTCCTGCTGCAGCTCCCACAGCTCTCCACCCTGAGTCACCACTGTCCCCTCTCACTCACCACTCTGGCCATTTTCTTCCTTTACTCCTGCTTTGGAGAGCAGATTTCACTCACTTCTGACACACTGGGGCAGGACTGTCAGCCTCAGAGATCAAAAATCATGAGTCAGATCCTAAAAAACCATCAGATTGGCCCCACAAACCATGAGAGTTAAAAAACATCAACAAACAATGTTTCCAATCTGTCTGTTGACTTTTTCACTCCCCTCTGCTCCTCTGGCGATATGTGTGTGATAATCCAGGCTGAAAAGCCAACCTTTACTACACACATGCCTCTCCTTGGAGGCTCAAAAGGAGACTCGCTGGATGCTGGAAGGACACAAACATATGGAAGGAGAATCAGAATGGAGAAGCTTCAAAGTCTTTCTTTTATCTGACCAAGTCCTAAGTGGCAAGAGACTGCACCAGGGACCCCAAAACTGGGGCTGTGATTGGACTCTGCTCATGCTCCATGAGCTTGAAACACCCCTGGGAATACAGAGCCAGGGCTGGCTCTAGGCACCAGCATTCCAAGCATGTGCTTGGGGCGGCACTTTTCAAGGGGCGGCATTCCGGGGGGTTTTGTGTAGATTTTTTTTTTTTGCTTCGGCGGTGGCTCTCCGGTTGTTTTGTTTTTTTTTTTTGCTTGGGGCAGCAAAAAACCTGGAGCCGGCCCTGACAGCAGCCTTAGCGGGTAGCCAGGAAGGAGCACTCACTAGGATCTGTGATACCAGTTCCAGTTATGATGGTAATATAGGTGAGTGATTTGTATCATGACATTATTCATAGTCTGCAAACAGCCGAGTGTAATCCCAGAAATCTCAGTGTGGAGCCTGGTCTGGTCACATGAAGACACTGCCCCTGGCACCAGTAAAATGACATTGACTAGAAAGGGGTGGAGGATGACTGGAAAAAATAGAAAAACAATCATAGAATCAGAGACGATTAGGGTTAGAAGAGACCTCAGGAGGTCATCTAGTCCAACCCCCTGCTCAAAGCAGGACCAACCCCAACTAAATCGACTAAATAGTCCTTAACCTGTTCTTTCACCACTGAGGGCTGCTCACCTCCTCCTCATACTGTTTTGCCCAGGATAGCTGTCTGGGAGCTGTCCTTGTCTGCTAAGACCGAGTCAAAAAAAACATTGAGTACTTCAGCTTTTTCCACATCATCTGTCACTAGGTTGCCTCCACCATTCATTAAGGGTCCCACACTTTCCCTGACCTTTTTCATGTTGCTAATATACCTGTAGAAATCCTTCTTGTTACCCTTCACATCTCATGATAGCTGCAACTCCAGTTGTGTTTTGGCCTTTCTGATTACATCCCTGCATGCTCGAGCAATATTTTTTATACTCCTGCCTGCCTAGGTTGGATATTAGGAAACACTATTTCACTAGGAAGTTGGTGAAGCACTGGAATGGGTTACCTAGGGACGTAGTGGAATCTCCATCCTTAGAAGTTTTTAAGGCCTGGCTTGACAAAGCCCTGGCTCCAATGATTTAGTTGGTGTTGGTCCTGCTTTGAGCAGGGGGTTGGACTAGATGACCTACTGAGGTCTCTTCCAATCCTAATCTTCTATGATTCTATGAACAGGAGACACAGTCTGTTTTTAATTGTGATGGGAATTCAGATGTCTAGATGACTAGACTGAGAAATGAGGAATTGTGTCCCACACAGAAAGATCCCAGGTCACAAAGCTGGGGTCAGCAGTCTGGATCTTTCTGGAAGGACCTGACACAACTCACATCCTTCTGATGAAAACACCCCCTGTTGTCCCAGGTTCACAGTCCCCACCCAACCTGCCTCCAGAAACCCTCTCTGGCTCCTCATCTCTCTCCCTTCCCTGCTACTGGAAACTGTACCAGGGCAATGTACACCACACACAGCTTCCCCTCTGCTGTCTGTCCAAGACCCCAGACACGGGCAACTCCAGACACCTGTTGTCCCTTCCAATCCCATCCTGAACACAGCCTACAATGACAGTTCTCTCTGTTCTCAGCTCCACACCCCAGTCTCTGCAATGTGGGCCTGTGCCATGCACTGAGCAGGCCTGTTCCCAGCGCCTCGCACACACTCAAGCCGTCATACCTAGTGCTGCCTGGCAGCAGCTTCATAGGTCCAGAGATTTGAAGGCTAGAGGGGAACATTAGAACATTGACTTTGACCCCCTGTATAGCACAGGTCAGAGAATTTCTCCCAGTTACCCCTATATTGACCCAATGACTTATGTTTGGCGAAAGCACCTTCCAGCAGGGCTTCCAGGTTGGATCTGGAGGAATCAGAATCTGGGTAATCAAATGCTTCCATTGGCCGGTTGTTCTAGTTGTTAATCACCCCCCACTGTCATAATGTTGGGCCTTATTTCCATAGGTGCCAACTGCATGGGTGCTCCAGAGCTGGAGAACTCAGTGAAAAAAATTAGCAGTGCTTAACACCCACCAGCAATAGAGCTGCAGCCCCAGCCAGGGATAAGTAGCCCCACCCCCACCGATCAGCTGGTAGATGGCTGCATTAATCACCTATTAGCTGTTCAACTTTTGTAGCCCCCTGGGCTTGCTGCAGCAAAGGCTGACCCAGGCCTGAGTCAGACTTCGGTGGAGGGTGGGGCTCCTCCTCCAGCAGCCTCAGGGAGCTGCTCCACTGCTCCAGCTAGGGTTAGAGGTGGGCGAGGGGGGAGCACCAGGCTCCCTCTGCTCTGCAAAAACTCAGTCTGATCAGCAGTGGTGAGACCCTGCTCCCCTGGGTCGCCCCGCCTGCTACCTAGATCTCCTGGGCAAGCTCCAGCTCCCAGCCAGTGCCAACTGCAGGCACCACTAGGTGAGTCCTGTTTCAGGCAGAGGGAGCCTGGCGGGGGTGGTGATGCTGCAGTGTTGAGGGGGGTGGGGAGTTCCACCATGGGTGCAGTTTGGGGGTGGGGGGCATGCAGACTCACTGCCACTGCCTTTCCCCAATTCTGTGCGTGCCAAGTTGCTCTGCTCAGAGCTGGTAGCTAAAGTGGCAGATCATTCCCCTCCCACAGGTGCCCTCCAATCATGCCCCCTCACTAACACCACTTCCTCAGGAAACAAGGGAAATTAACTGCCTGAAAACGTGGTTAATGCAGGTCTTGTTTACACTATAGTGTCTTTGCCAGTATAGCTATGCCAGTCAGCCTTACCCCTGCTGAGTACCCTCTTCAACTCAAGAAGTGTGTTTCAGATTCCTGCTGGCACTGCCAGTCTGACGTGCCTTCTCTGGCTTGTCAGATTGGGTTTATATCTGTTATTGAACCACAGCCACTCATTAGGCTCTTCCCAGGCTGGTGAACCGCTGGGGTTCGTTAACTGATTTCCTTAGGGTTGCTCCTGATTTACACGGCTACAAGTGAGAAGAGAATCAGGCATAGGCACTGACTCCATTGGTGCTCCAGGGCTCAAGCACCCATGGAAAAAAATAGCAGGGGTGGTCAACACCCACCAGTCACAGCTGGGCTGCCATTCAGCTGTTTGGCAGCTGGCATGGGGCCTCGGAGGAGAGGGCAGAGCAGAGGCAGGAAGAGGCAGAGTGAGGGCGGGGCCTCGAGGGAGGAGGTGGAGTGGGGGGGCCTTGGGGTGCAGTGAGGATGGAGCACCCACCAGGAAAAATAAAAGTCAGCGTATATGCTTATTTCTCATTTGAATTAGTCTGGCTCTAACTTCCAGCCATTGGTTTTTGTTCTGGTGGTCTCTGCTGGGCTAAAGAGCCTTTTAGTACCCGGGAGTCTCTCCCTGGGATGGTATTTATGCTCTGTAATCAAGTCACTTCTGATCTTCTTTTTGTGATATTCAATAGATTCAGCTCTGTAAATCTCTCCCCATCAGACATTTTCTCCAGCCCCTTGGATCGTATTTGTGGCTCTTTCCTGCACCTTTCCAATTTCCAATGGCCTGTGTCAAACACCGACGCTGCAGCAGTCCCGGGAGGAGGAGCCATGGGCCGATCACCTGTGCCCCCTGCCGCAGCATCCGGGCTCCTGGCCCATCTCAGGCCCCGGGCAGCGCACCAGGAAGGAGGAGGAAGCCCCGCCTGCTAATGCAGCAGCCCCAGGCCCAGCCCCAGCCCCAGCCCGGCGGGTTCCAGTCCTGCGGGGACTGAACACCATGGCCAGGAAGGTAACCGGCATCATGGGCATCCTGCTGCTGTGCCTGCCGGTGGGACCTGCGGGAGCCGCCAGGCTTCAAGGTGAGCGGGGGCCACCCAACGTGTGGAGAACACAGGGGCAGCCAGAGCCCCAGGGCCAGGCAGAGCCGGGAGCCAGGGGCAGCCAGAGCCCCAAGGCCACGCCAGGCGCCTGCAGCTCCAGAGATGCCCAGTGCAGAGGAGCTGTCCCGTCCCCCTGGCAGCAGCCAAGTGAACTCAAAGACTCAGTTCCCTGGCAGACAGCGAGCCCCCGCGTAACGCTGAGCTCAGGGCTCGTGGGGCGGTCCCTGCAAGCTCCCTTCCTTGCAAATGTTTTTATTTTCTCATTAAAAAAATACATGGCTAGAAAACCGTAGCGGGTTTAGATACAGTTCCCCGCTCTAGGAGCAGCTCTAAGGGCTTGATTTTTCCAGAGTTGAGTGCCCACTGTCGTATTGAAGTCAGTGGGAACTGTGGACTTTGCCAGCACTTGGGCAGAGCCAGCCCTGTCTGAAAGAAAAATGGTCTGGTTTTCTTCTTGCAGAAAATTTTGATATTTTTTCCTGCAAAAATTCAAAACCTGATAATTTTCAGCTGAAACCCCTCCCAAAATTTGATCCACGCCCAAAATCATCTGTTTTTGGGCCAACATCTTTTGAGTTTGCAGTATTTGAGTTTTTCCACAGAAAGCAGATCCTTTTTGTGAAAAATGTTTATTAGTTGAAAACCTGCTTCCATCAAAAAACAGTTTTTTTGGATAACTTTTGACCCTCCCCCCGACTGATTTCACTGATATGTTGCCTTTTTTTAAGATTTGTTAGTTCCATACAGCTGTTAAGAGAGGCAAGGGTAGCACATTGCCAGCCATGTATTTTAGAACTAGTAATTTCCTAGTAATTATTACCCCCTTGACAACATTGTGCTTTTGTTTACCAATCCAACCTCCCATCAAACATGTGCAAACACATAATGGGCCAGATTCTCAGCGGGTGTAAATCATGCTAATGCCATGGAAATGAAGAGATGTTGATTTACGCCTGGATCATATTCACTGTACTTTATGTAGTTTTGAATGGCTTATGTCTCCTGCAGTTGATTCCTCACTGGGCCTTTGTTCTTTAACAAACTGCATTAATAATGATCAATATTTTATTTTGTAGCTAGGGCTTTGGGGAACTTTTCCCGAGGTTTCCCCACTGTTAGTGGCTTTCGAATTTCTGAGTACTGCTGTGGTTTTGGTGTTGCTGGGGGAATATGAATTTGCTTTTCAGACCTGCACCTACTTTCCTTGTGCACCTCCCAAAGCCAAAGGGAATTAGAGTGCCCAGGGAATGCAGGATCTGGTCTAGAGATAGCTCCAGCCCAGCCTCACAGGAACAATGGAAACTGGCTTAGGCAGGCAGCAACAAAATAATCTGTTATTAGACCCTCAAGGGAGTCACCCTGTTCCTTTAGGCAGGTTGGGACTGCGATGAGGTAATGCTCACCTGACTCTGAAGGGGAGGGGGAGCAAAGTCAGAAGGAAAGAAAGGCCATGCTCTCTCTCTTCCACCTACATCTACAGACACCACTACCATCAAGCAACTGAAATGCTGATCAAAGGGGAGAGCCTGACTGAAAAGTAATCAGCCAGCCTGTGGTGAGAAGCATTTTTAAGGACATTGAAAGTGTTAAGATCAGCGTTTTGCTTTTATTTCATTTGACCAAATCTGACTTGTTATGCTTTGACTTATAATCACTTATAGTTAATAAATCTGTTTGTTTATTCTACGTGAAGCAGTGTGTTTGGTTTGAAGTGTGTCGGAGGCTCCCCTTGAGATAACAAGCCTGGTGCATATCAATTTCTTTGTTAAATTGACGAACTTATATAACCTTGCAGCATCCAGTGGGCATAACTGGACACTGCAAGATGGAGGTTTCTAGGGTTGCATCTGGGACCGGAGATATTGGCTGGTGTCATTCGCTTGCGAGTAGCTGGGAGCAGCTTACATGCGAGAGGCTGTGGGTGAAAAGCCCAGGAGTGGGGTTTTCACAGCAGAGCAGGGTAAGGCTGGCTCCCAGAGTCAAGGATTGGAGTGGCCTAGTATATCACTGGTCCAGATAACACCAGAAGGGAACGTCACAGCGACACTAACATTCCAGTCATACACATCATCCCACTGGGTTTCCCCATTTCCCCTCCCCAGGGAGAATTTCCAACTTCTCTTCCTTATTGCCCAGATTCCAGTGCCAAGAGCAGTGTTGCTTCCCTTCATGAGTGATATCTTGCAGGGCACATGCTCCGCAGCACAGCATTCCCCTGAGTCCACACTTGTGTTACTGCAGAATGGGTTATCTGTAAGCCAGGGAGAGACTCCATCTCATGTCTCCCTTTCTTCCCTCCATTGGAAAGTACCGGGAAAGAAAGAGAACCATGCTGCCCAGGAACCCTCACACCTTCCCTATCGGCTCTGCAGCATCAGAACAGCAGAGCCTGGATTGGAGCAAGGGAAAGGCCTGTTTTCCACAGAATCTTTCCCTCAGGCCCAGAGCATTTAGAGCAGAAATCCCTGTGGGAGTTAATGTTGCTCTAAAAAGAGCTGCCAAGGAGTGTGCAGCTTCTTGACAACACCACACAAAGTGATCTGTTTGTAGAGATGCATAAAGCCCTGCACTGATTTCTCTGAGCGGATTCCCCGAGCAGTTGCGGGAGGCAGGACCTTATTCCTTACCTCTGGTGACAGGGCTGTGTGAGAGCTTGTAGAGCCAGAGGCAGCTTTCTAGAGGGTTCATTCAGAAATTCCCTATGGAACCTAGGGGCTGTGGCCTACGGCAGGAAGGAGCCAGAGGGTTGTTGGAGTGACTCTAGGAGGAATGCTATGGGATGGTTCTCTGATCACCTCTTCACTCTGCTTCTTCCCACACCCACCTTTGGGGTAAGTCCCTCACCCTCCTCCTTAGTGCGTGTGGGCTGGAAACCAGATATGGCAGTAGAGAGGTTACCCACTCAGCCAATGCACAGGGGGATCCATTGCAGCTCACGTCCTCCTGCTTGTCACAGCCCAGAGGAATGCATGACACTGAGCCTGGACTCTGTGACTGCATTAGTCAGCAACAGGTGAGTGTGGCAGAGGACACACAACATGTCTACAAATAGCTTTTTCTGGACTGCTGAGCTGGGGGGGAGGGGGGGGGGAGAGGGGAGAGGCCAGATTCCATCTGGCTCCTTAGGACTCTGAGGAAACTCTGGGATCTGGAGAGAGGTCTCTGGAGTCTCGGGATGTGCAGGTTTGGAGACATGTGGCTCCTACCTAGTCTAATATAACCTGCGGTGCTCCCCCACAAGAGCCATGTTAACAGGCAACACTGCAAGTGACCCCCATGCCTCTCTATTTCCTTGGCCACATGTATCGTGTTCTTTTTCTGGTGGCTAGTCCAGAAAAAGAGGACAAGAGCTCACTACTGCTACCACCTCAGGGATTTGTTGGGTTGAGATCGGCTGGTAGAAGCACGCAATAGCGACAGGATCTGGGAATTCAAGCCCCTAGAGTTACCTCTTCCCTTTATAGTCCTGCCCTTTCGTCACACACGGCTATTTCAAAGTTTAGTGTGATAGTAGAGACCCGTTTTCAACCCTTCACCACACAAGACAAAGCCCGCAGTATTCATCATTAACTCTTTATTTCTACTCTCCTGGCTTTTCCTCCCTACTGCTGCCAGCCACCTTCGAGTTCTCCCTCTTCTCTCCCCGGCTCTGCTCACTTGATTGCAGCAGCTCAGCGGATGGTCCAGCTTTGCTCTTTCATTTCCATTCTTCTTCACTTCTTTGGGTGGCTGCATTTGCCATTGAGCAACCTGTGGAAATACCTGAGTCTTCTGTCTAGGCACGCAGGCCCAGCAGCTAAAGCCAAAGCCCCACTGAGAGCAGTGGGAAATTAGCTTGGAGTGTCAGGAGTGGAGGCTTGGCCCATGGACCCCCAGGCACTGCAGCTGCTGCGATCTACACAGTGAATCCTTCAACCCATCGCCAAACAGCTCTTCCACATTCTGCAAACTGGCCTCACTGGCTGACTAGTTAGGAGAATAGAAACCCTTTGTTAGAGCAGGAGAGTCTCTTCAATGCAGCGCTCTTTCCATGGCTCCCAGAGGGTCACAGTGAAACACCTGCAAGTCTCTAGGAGTCTTTCAAGGAGTTCCCTGCTCAGTCACTTGGCATCCACTAGCAATGGTCTCTGACAGCAGCATTGCAAAGGGGAGCTCAGCAGATGGTCCCTTCTATGGCTTCCTGAGTGGGAGGGGGGTTGGTCTTGTCATTTAAGGCCTAGCTGTCCGAGTCAGGGCTCCTGGGTTCTCTGGCTTTGGAAGTGGGTGGTATCTAGTGGTTGGAGCTGGACTGGTATCAGTACCATGCTTCGTTCCTGCCTCTGGCATGACCTTGTGTGTGACCTTGCAGCCAATTGCTTTCCATCCCAGTGCGCCAGCTTAGAGAGACAATACGGACCCCCCTCAGAGGGGCTGGCAGGGGTCACTACCGTAATGACTCAAACTGGGGTGAGTTGTGCTCTTAGCAGTGAAGCACCCAGATTCAGTCCCCATGGATGCCCAAGGTATCTATATGTGGCCATGGTTGACTCACCTAGCATTACAGGCTGTTTAGCCCGGTCCTGGCCATGCGTGGTGCATCTGCTCCTGGCCCTCTCTGGCACACAGCACCATCACACACAAGAACATGGCCCACCAAGGACAATCTATCAGCTCCAGGGCCGGCTCTGGCTTTTTTGCAACCCCAAGCAAAAAACAAAAAAACCTGCGGGGGGGTGTGGGCGGAGTAGCGAAGCAAAAAAAAAAAAAAAAACCACACCTGCGGACCGGCCAAGCGCGCACACACACACACACACACACACACACACCCCTGCAGGGTGGCCAGAGCGGCAAAGCACACACACACACACAAAAACCACCTGTGGGGTGGCCGGAGCAGCAAAGCAGAAACTCCCCCCCCAAAACGGCAGGGCAGCAGGAGCCAGGGTGCAGGAGGATTCCCTGTGCTGCAGACGTGCAGCAGAGTGCACACCTGGTCTAGCGGGGAGGGGAAGGAGAGGGAGTGGGGGGGAGAGACAGAAGTGGGGCGGCCAGGGCTTCAGCGGGGCACTCACCACGCAGCCCTTCCTGCCGCGCCACCTGCCGGGAGGGCTCTGCGCCACTCCAGTCGGCTGGGAGGGAAGGACGCGGGCTGCCCTGCCGAGTTTGCTGCAGGGCACTCCCCTCCTCCACGCCGCCGCCCCCTACAGGGCGGCCGGAGCGGCAAACCAAAACGAAAAAGAAAAAAAAAAGGCGGACGGAATGCCGCCCCTTAGAATCTGCTGCCCCAAGCACGAGCTTGCTCGGCTGGTGCCTGGAGCTGGCCCTGATCAGCTCCCATCTGGTGTTCAGCTCCAAGATGAATGGGGAGCCCTAGTCAGACCACAGAAAGACTGGATGGTGTGCTTTGGTGAAAACTGCTGGAGCTTCAGTCTCTGCTCCCACCTCTAACACTAAGGGCTTCAAAATTGGTCCCTGATCCCAGGTAAACAAAGTAGCTGAGCTGAGGCCAGGGTGGGTGGAATTACTGCTGGGACTGATCCTAAGAGAAGAGCACATTTCTCCTCTGCTCTAGGGAGATTCCCATAGGAAAAGCCGCTGGGCTGGGGTTGGGGAAATACAAGCACTACCCCTCCCACCCTTGAATAGCCGGCAACTAGGACTTTGGGAGGCAAGGTACTGGTGTATCTTGCTGGAGAGCAGAAAAGGGCATTGGAGAAATTGTACAAAAGTCAATGTCACAGCTGGGTCAAGGGCAGCCAGACCTACTGGTCAGAGCCAGAGTCCACACTCACATGACAGGAGTCGAGAATCAGCTCGGTCAGGATACTGGAAGATCAGAAGCAAAAGAAACTTGTGATCACAATGTGGTGTTTAGATGCTGCTTGTAATTATTAGAACTGGGAGCACTGGCTGTTGGGGGTCTGAAAGGACAGGAAACAGGAAGGAGGGGGCGGAGTTGAGGAGGCTGGGAGAGTTACAGAGTGTGCAGCTTCAGCTTGGAGAAGAGACTTGCACTGTAAATAAAGTTCTGTTGAAGTTGTTAATACTTTGCCTGGTGGATACAACATTTTGGCGATGAGGATGGATCTTCTGCCTCTGAACCCACCTGCACCCTTTCTGCAAAGCCCAGGTGAGCCTCCAATTGCTTTTACTGCCTGGATCCGTATGTTTGAGACTTATCTGCTTACAATCAGTGCTACAGAGATTTCTGAAGTAAGAAAGCGTGCTCTGCTAATCCACTGCCTTGGAGCAGAAGGGCAGTGTATATTTTACACTTTTCCCCTTGCAGATGATAAATATGAGACTGCACTCACTGCATTAAAGAACTTTTTTGTGCCAAAAGTGAATGTAGTAGCTAATCGCTACAGATTTCGCCAGCGTGAGCAGAAACCAGGGGAGACTATAATGCAGTATATGGCTTCCCTGAGGAGTCTGATTGTAACTTGTGACTTTGGGAATATGGCAGATGAGATGATTAGAGACCAGCTCATTGAGAAAACAACAGTGCTTCATGTAAGAGAACGCTTACTTCTAGAACCACAACTTACACTAGAAAAAGCAATAACCATTGTTACTCAGATTGAGTCAGCTACAGCTGAAGCCAAAATAATGAGTCAGGGTACAAGAGGCCCAGTCCAGGCTGTGACTCCTTTGCAGAAAAGTTCACTATCACTGCAGACAAACAATTGCAAAAGGAAAACTAATGAAAAGCCACTGAATCAGCGAATGCAAAATACAGTAAAAGCATGCTTTCGCTGTGGATCCCCATAACATCTTGCAAGCTACACAGGATGTCCAGCAAAAGTAGCTCGGTGCAATCATTGCAAAAAGATTGGGCATTTTGCTAAAGTATGTTGCAGTAGCCAGTTCAATCAACAGGTGCATGCAGTTACACTACCAGATGTTACTGTGCTGAGTGTAGACAAAATCACTACTGCACATATTCCAGAACAGATAAAGTGCACTGTAAATGTTTCTGCCATACCTTCAGGCAAATCACACTCTATTCAGCTAATGTTGGACACTGGCTCAGCAGTATCTATACTACCTGATTCCATCTATTTGCATTACTTTAAAGATGTGCCTCTTACTGAACCCAAACTTCACTTGGTATGCTATTTGAAAAACCATATTCCAGTACATGGCTGCCTGCCAGCAATAGTTACTTTTGGTGATCGCTGTGTAACTGTGGAGTTCTACATTGTCCACAAAGGCACTGCTATCCTTGGCAGAGATTTATTAGCTGCTTTAAATCTCAGGGTAGTTAATGGACGAATTGATCTTCCTCAGCAAAGCACTCTTGCGGTACACACACCAGTTTCAGCTGGGACCCAACTCCAGGTTGAGGAGAAACTCAGCTGTGCTTATGGGTTTCTGCATAAAGTTAAAATGCGGAATAATGTGTTGCCTGTACGACAGAAATTACGGCGCTTACCATTTTCAGTCAGGGAAGCTGTTTCAGAGAAACTTAGAAAACTTGTTCAAAAGGACATTATTGAAGAGATTAACTCCTCGGAATGGGTTTCACCTATAGTAATGATGCAGAAGAAGGGTGGAGACATTCGCCTTTGTGTGGACTTAAGGGAGCCAAATAAAGCTATTGTGATTGACAGTCATCCTCTTCCTCACATAGAGGAAGTATTTGCAGAACTCCGCGGAGCAAAGATGTTTTCTACTCTTGATTTGCAGAGTAGAACATACCACCAGGTTATATTGCATGAAGGTAGCAGAGACCTCACAGCAATTATTACACATGAGGGACTATTTCGTTTTAAACGTGTTCCATACGGTCTCGCGTGAGCCCCAAGTGCCTTTCAAAAAATGATGTCATTGATTCTGAAGAATCAACATGGAGTTCAGTGCTATTTGGATCATATTATTGTGTTTGGAAATACTACTGAGGAGCATGACAATAAACTGCAGTCTGTACTAAACTGCATCAGCAAAGCAGGCCTCAAGCTCAATAGGTCCAAATGCAAATTTAGACAAACTGAACTCTCCTTTCTGGGGCATACAATTTCACAGGCTGGACCTGATGCCCCAAACAGGGGTGATGTGAGAAAGACAATTGAACAAAACCAAGCAAAGTCTAAGGCTTTCACAGACAAACGGCGGGGTGCTAAGGAACCAAAGTTTGATTGTGGTTCCTTCGTTAGAATACGAAAACCTGGAATCTTACGCCAAGGGAACCATAAATTCACAGCTCCTCTTAAAATCATAAAGAAGAAGGGACCTTACACCTATCGACTTTCTGATGGGCAGGTATGGAATGCTTCTTATCTTGCACCTGCCCATGCACCAAGAGGAGATTATGCCAATACCCAGTCTGCATTGGATGACTTCACTGTAGAACCAACACAACAAGACATTGCACTGGAACCGGGGCTTGAGAGACGGCCTGTCAGACCCAGACGACCACCTGCCTGGACTAAAGACTATGTTATGTAGTATCTACAGTGTTTTCAGTGTAATATTCCTGCCAACAGTATAGTGTCTTGTTTCATATTTGTTCCTCTGGTTAGAACAACAATGTTTATTTTAATTTGGAAAGTTTCTTAAGAGAGGAGGGAATGTGGTGTTTAGATGCTGCTTGTAATTATTAGAACTGGGAGCACTGGCTGTTGGGAGTCTGAAAGGACAGGAATCAGGAAGGAGGGGGGAGGAGTTGAGGAGGCTGGGAGAGTTACAGAGTGTGCAGCTACAGCTTGGAGAAGAGACTTGTACTGTAAATAAAGTTCTGTTGAAGTTGTTAATACTTTGCCTGGTGGATAATACACACAACCACAAATCAGATGCCAGGAAATCAAGCCAGGGAAGCGGCAGCAGAAAGGGGCAGCACACGGTCCAGAACAGGGAGCAGCCCTGGTGTTCAGTCAGCTTCCTGTTCCTGCTGCTGCCTTAAGCAGGGCCAGGGGCCAATTAGCTTCTCTGGGACTCCTCCAATAGGACCTCAGGAGCGGAGCCTTAAACTGGGGCTGAACTTCATGGGTCCTCGCTAAGCAATTTTCAGCAGGCTGCCAGGTGGAGTGCTGGAGTGTGGCTGCTCCTGTGAGCTGTTATCACTCAAGAAAGAGATCTTGGAGTCATTGTGGATAGTTCTCTGAAAACATCCACTCAGTGTGCAGTGGCAGTCAACAAATTTGAACAAAATGTTGGGAATCATTAAGAAAGGGATAGATAAGACAGAAAATATCATATTGCCTCTCTATAAATTCATGGTACTCCCACTGTGTGCAGATGTGGTCTCCCCGTCTTTGAAAGATATAATGGAATTGGGTTCAGAAAAGGGCAACAAAAATTATTAGGGGTATGGAACAGCGGCCAAATGAGGAAAGATTAAGAAGACAGGGACTTTTCAGCTTAGAAAAGAGACGACTAAGGGGGGATATGATAGAGGTCTATAAAATGATGACTGGTGTGGAGAAAGTAAATAAGGAAGTGTTATTTACTCCTTCTCATCATTCAAGAACTGGGGGTCACCAAATGAAATTAATAAGCAGCAGGTTTAAAACTAAAAAAAGGAAGTATTTGTTTGTTTACACAACGCACAGTCAACCTGTGGAACTCCTTGCCAGAGGATGTTGTGAAGACCAAGACTATAACAGGGTTCAACAGAGAATTAGGTAAGTTCATAGAGGATAGGTCCATCAATGGCTAGAGCGAGGACAGGTCTCTGTTGGACAAAGGACAACGCCCTGCTCCTTACAATCCTCTGTGTCCATGGGAGAGAAGAGATGAATCCCTCCTTGAGAATCTCAGCAGCTTCCTAGGAAGGAGCCAGTGCTCTTCTCTGAGGACCTTCTCCTGGACCTCACAGGGGTCTGATGCTCTCACTCTGCAAGCCTGCCTGGAGCCTTGCAGTTAGTGCTCAACAGAATCAGGCAGAGACCTGTTGTCAAGCACCAGCGCCTTCCCTCTGTCCCTGAAGGAGGAAGGGCCCCAACACTGCTCTGCACTGACTGCCCTGACCACGGTGGCCCAATGGCTCTCAGGCAGCAGGACACAATAGAAACATGGATCATCCAGTCGCTCATTTCCGGGCCTCCCCATGGCTAAGGTAAAAGTCCTGCTGCCCCTGCCCATTCTGCTCATCTCCAAGATGTGCTGGAGTTTGTCTGTGGTGGGGGTTGCTGTCAGCAAGCTCTTCAGCATGTCATCCATGTCTCTGGGCAGGCCTTCTTCAGAGCCTGTCAGCGGAGGGAGACCATGGGTCAGGGTTATGGAACCTGGAGCTACACCGGCCAGGATGATAGCTGGCTCTGCAGTCCTTGCCCAGAGCAGCTCTCTGCAGAGGGCCTGGTGCACAGCATGATAGGGAATAGCCAAGCTGCTAGGGATGGGAGCTGGGCTTCCTGGCAGAGTCCAGGAACCAAAGCACACCATCTGCAAGGAAGGGATTCCCCACAGAGGGGCAACATAATCTCCCACACAGAGATTATAAAGAAACCCTTCGGTGCAGGGCAGCGGGGCCTAGTGGCCAGAGTCTATAAAGCCGCCCTTCGGTGCGGGGCAGTGGGGCCTAACGGCCAGAGTCTATAATGGTGGGGCACCCACCAAGGGTTGTGGTGGCCCCGGAAGCGGGGCCTGGGCCCCCAACTCCACCAGACACCAACCCAGGGCCCTAACAGTAGCATAGCGACTTGCCACTGACTCAGCCTACCGAAACATGCTGAGGTTTCCTGGGTGGGAGGTACCACTCCGTCACCCTCCCTGAGTCACTTCCTACCAGAGTCTGTATTGGGATCTCCCATGAGATGCTGGGTTCTCTGTGGTCAGTGGGTCTGGTCACCTCCGGTGGCTCCTCCAGTCGCCGGGGTGCAGGTGGGCCCAGGGAGGCTCTGAATCCTGGCGCAGTCAGGGGCTGTGGCTGGCCCTTCGCAGGAGCTTCCCAGACAGGTCATTCCCCTGCAGCCTCCAGCCCAGAATAAACTAGGCTTCCTCCCTTTCTACTGCTAGAGCACTTGGAGCACACCCAGTCTCGCTGGGGAGGCGGGACTTCCGCTGTCAATAATATGGGCTTAACCCTGTCTGGGCTAGTGCGGGGTAAGCAGATCCTGTCACAGGGTCTGAAAACCCACCATGGACTGCTCCATCCTTGTGTTTGTCCCTACTTCAGTCTGCTTCATCTCTGGGCCAACCATTTCGTCCTTCACCCCTTGCAGCACTCGACAGGGTGTGTTGGTGGAGGGTCTGCAAGGTTCACGGCCATCCCTGCCACCTCCACCTTGCCTGCCGCATGTGGGTTTGTGTCAGAGGACACCTCCTTTCTTTCTACCTTCTTGGGGCTTTGGCCCCTCGTTTTGTCACTCAGCAATTCCCTAAGCGGGCCCTGTCTTTTGATATGGCCTGTTTCTCTGCACCCAAAACAAAGAACTCTTGTCCCCATCTTGGTATTAGGCCATGCTTGTACACTTTCTCATGCCCTTCTCCCTGGGCTAACCTTCTCGGCACAGCCCAGGCACGCTCTCCTTCTCTGCTCTTTTTGTCCATTGGCACAGCAGACCCTGGGTTGATTTCCCTTTGCAGGATCTCTCACAGGTATTGCTGCTGCTGTGCATGCACTTCCTTCTGCTTTTTCTAGGAGCTGCTGGAGAAACCCCTAGAATTGCTTTGGCTGCTTAACCAGTCCCTGGAACTGAAGTGGGAAATCCAGTGACCAGCTTGGCCCTTCGATACACCCACTTCGGTGGACAGACCCTTCCTTCAACAACCAAGACTTCCATCAGCCCTCAGGGATCACAGGGGGAATTCAATCCTCCTGACTATGCCAATCATAAACAAATCTACTCATTGTTACATGCCCCCTGGCCGGGGCGGCTCTAGGCACCAGCAAAGCAAGCAGGTGCTTGGGGCAGCCCATTTGCAGGGGCGGCAGGGAGCCAGCCTGGGAGCTGAGACCCAGCAGGGGGCCCTGGGAGCTGTAGTTCCTTGGTTAGCTCCCTGCCTATAGAGCCAGCCCAGGAGCAGGGAAAGAACTACATTTCCCAGCATTCCCTTGGCCACTACCAACAGGAAAGAGGGGGAGGGAGGGAGGAAGCTGAGACCTCATACTGCAGCCTGCTATGAATGGAGAGCTGCACTGGGAGTAGGGATACCATATTTTAACATTCAAAAAATAGGACACTCCACGGGGAGGGAAGGTAGCCCCACCCTGCCACCATCCACTCCCTCCAACTGCCCCCCCAGAAACCCCAACCCATCCGACCCTTGCCCCAACTGCCCCCCAGGACCTCACCCCCTATCTAAACCCCACTGGTCCTTGTCCCCTGATTGCCCCCTCCCGGGACCCTACCCCCTATCTAAGCCTCCCTTCTCCTTGTCCTCAACTGCCCCTTCCTGAGACCCCCCCAACTTCCCCTCTAGGACCCCACCCCCTACCTGTCCCCTGACAAACCCCTGGGACTCCCATGCCTATCCAACTGCTGCCTGTCCCCCTGACTGCCCCTCCAAACCCCTGACCCATCTAACCCCCCCTTCTCCCTGCCCCTGACTGCCCCCCCAAACCTCCAACCCATCCAACCCCCCCGCTCCCTGTCCCTTGACTGCCCCCCCCCAGAGCCCCCTACCCCTTCTCCAACCCCCCAGCCCCCTTACCGTGCCACTCAGACCAGTATGTCTGGCTTAGCGCAGCGCCAGACACGCTGCTGCATACGTGCTGCCGTGCTCCCCTGTGGAGCTACAGCCCTCCTGTCCCCAGCACCTGCCTTCCAGATTTGAATACCTCAAAATTCAGGAGTGCTCAAGCTCAGTTTGGGCAGCTGTTACTTCATTTCTCCCAAATCAAATATACTGATCCACTGTAACTTGCTGTAGAGAAAGTAGGATAAAATTGAGCAAGAAATGCTTCCCAGTGGTTATTAGGACTGGAATTGCTATTTTCAACAGCCATTGCCTTTTGTTTGTTTGTTTGTTTGTTTGTTTGTTTGTTTAAAAGGAAGACAGTGATATGGCATTGGCAAATTCCCCATAGAAAGAAAGAGTGGAACAGAAGAATAATAAAGGCACCTCAACTTTTCCTCATTTATGTAGGACAGTCTTATAATATGCATCCAGATATCCTCCAATCACACAAGCTGAAAATTGTTCCACTTTACTGCAGTTCTGTAACCATATGGGAACCAATCCTGTCTGAGTTCTGTGCACATCCAAAATTCCTGCTGAATGACCTGCCCTGGGAGCGAGTTACCAATGACCCAGGGCTGTGGCGGAAGGAAGATGCAGGTGCGGGGGGAGAGCCCAGGGCTGGGGCGGCAGGAGGTGTGGGGGGGCAATGGTGGAGGGGTAGGGGGGAGCCCAGAGCTGGGGTGGCAGGGTGTGTGGGGGGGGAGAGCCCAGGGCTGGGGCGGCACGGGGGTGCGGCGAGGAGCACAGGGCTGGGGGGGGGCAGCTCCTGTGCTCCATCTCTTCCTGTATCTGCTTAGCCCCTTCTCCCAGCCCCCATCGCCCACCGCTGCTAGGCTGAGTTCCCCCTCTCCTGCACTACACTCCCACTCTGTGGAGTCCCTTCCGCTCACCGTGTGCCTCCTCTCCTCCACTCCCTCCCCTGCTTTCCCATGGGTCAGTCCTGGGGCTGGTTTTATTCAACATCTTCATTAATGATCTGGATGATGGCATGGATTGCACCCTCAGCAAGTTCGCAGATGACACTAAGCTTGGGGGAGAGGTAGATACCCTGGAGGGTAGGGATAGGGTCCAGAGTGACCTACACAAACTGGGATTGGGCCAAAAAAAATCTGATGAGGTTGTGCAGAGTCCTGCATTTTGGACGGAAGAATCCCATGCCCCGCTACAGGCTGGGGACTGACTGGCTAAGCAGCAGTTCCGCAGAAAGGGACCTGAGGATTACAATGCACAAGCAGCTGGATTTGAGTCAGCAGTGTGCCCTTGTTGCCAAGAAGGCTAATGGCATATTGGGCTGCATTAGTAGGAGCATTGCCAGCAGATCGAGGGAGGTGATCATTCCCCTCTATTCGGCACTGATGAGGCCACACCTGGAGTATTGTGTCCAGTTTGGGGCCCCTCACTACAGAAAGGATGTGGACAAATTGGAGAGAGTCCAGCGGAGGGGAAGGAAAATGATTAGGGGGCTGGGGCATATGACATATGAGGATTGGCTGAGGGAACTGGGCTTATTTAGTCTACAGAAGAGAAGAGTGAGGGGGGATTTGATAGCTGCTTTCAACTACCTGAAAGGGGGTTCCAAAGAGGATGGAGCTCGGCTGTTCTCAGTGGTGGCAGATGACAGAACAAGGAGCAATGGTCTCAAGTTGCAGTGGGGGAGGTCTAGGTTGGATATTAGGAAACACAATTTCCTAATAGGAGGGTGGTGAAGCACTGGACTGGGTTCTCTAGGGAGGTGGTGGAATCTCCATGCTTAGAGGTTTTTAAGGTCAGGCTTGACAAAGCCCTGGCTGGGATGATTTAGTTGGGGATTGGTCCTGCCATGAGCAGGGGGTTAGACTAGATACCTCCTGAGGTCCCTTCCAACCCTGATATTCTATGATTCTATCAGTCCTTTGTCCATCCCCTCAGTAGGCACCGACTTCCCCTCTGGTCAGTGGATGCTCAACTCCCGCTCTGCCCCAGGCCCCGCCCCCACTCCACCCCTTCCCCAAAGCTCCGCCCCACCTTTTCCCGCCCCTGCTCTGCCCCGGCCGCACCCCCAAATCAACCCCTTCCTCTAACCCCCGGCCCCCTCTCTTCTTGCCCCTGCTCCACCCCCGTCCCGCTTTTATCCCACCCCTTTCCCCAACCCCCACCCCGCCTCTTCCCCATCTCCTCCCCCAAGTATGCCATGTCCCCGCTCCTCCCCTACCCTCCCGGAGCATCCTGAATTCCATGAAAGAGCTGTTTTGCAGTGGGCAGGAAGTGCTGGGAGGGAGCAGGAGAACTTGCTCAGTGGGGCCGCTGGCGGGCGAGATGCACTGCGGGCAGGGCAGAGCTTCGCTGCCAGTGGGTGCTAAACACCCACTAATTTTTCCTTGTGGGTGCTCTAGGCTCCCAGATTCTTTTCCTGCTCATTAGATCGCACATGACAGGTTGGTGTCTCCTTTTCCTAGGGCAGGGGTGGCCAACCTGTGCCTCCGGAGCCACATGCGGTTCTTCAGAGGTTACTTTGTGGCTCCGTGCATAGGCGCTGACTCCGAGGCTGGAGCTACAGCTGCTAACTTTCCAATATGCTGCGGGGTGCTCACTGCTCAACCCCCTGCTCTGCCCCAGGTCCTGCCACCACCCCACCCCTTCCCCCAAGGCCCCAGCCCCTTCCCCCGAGCCTGCCATGCCCTCGCTCCTCCCCCCTCCTCACCAGAGCCTCCTGTGCACTGCAAAACAGCTGATTGTGGTGGGTGGGAGGAGTGGGGAGGGAGTGGGAGGCGGTGATTGGCGGGGCTGGCGGTGGGCGGGAGGTGCTGGGGGCTGGAGGGGGTTAGTGGATGGGGGGCTGCTGACATATTCCTGTGGCTCTTTGGCAATGTTCATTGGTAAATTCTGGCTCCTTCTCAGGCTCAGGTTGGCCACCCCTGTCCTAGGGACTGGTGGGGGCCAGCGTTGCAACAGTCAGTTCTCAACATCCCGTTTTGATTTGAATGTGGGCATCTTTCAGTTCCCCTTCTGCGTTAGCCTTCCACGTTCTCTGGAGGCAGATTTCCATTATTTGATCTTTCAGCAGACGAGTATGGGTGAATTTCCATGGATAGAACCTAAAGGGAAGATAACAAAACTCGTGTAGAATTTAGATTGATATCTCCATAAATAGTATTTTCCTTGGAGTTGCCTCAATACACTCCTTGCCTTCAAGTTGTGAATCTAAACCTTTTGTCTCATGTAATGATTGGCTAATGTATGTGTATTGAGACAATATCTATCTCAGAATTTACATGACTGAAACACACATAAATGAGATCAAATAATGCAGAAGAAAGAAATCTTAAGCTATTGAAAGTGATACGGCTCCACTCCCATCCCCTGGCTGTCATCTTGGCAGTTCTCTCAGAAATAATCTTATGGAGATAGACTTCAAAACTCTCTACAAATTCTACTATGCCCCCATTGGGCTATATACAATAGATGTGTAAATTCCCCCCTGCAATTCCTTTCCAGGAACGGGGTTTAAATAAACTGTAGCCTACATTGGTCATGGGTCTCGGTGTGATTTCTTTGTTATTGTGTTGGTGGCCCAACTTCTGACTGGATGTTATAAATAGTATGGGAAATTCTACATTTAAAGTTTACTGGTTATTTTCCCCACGCTACTAAAATCCAGATATTGAAATAGCTGAGAATAAGTCAACATATTTGCAGCTGCTAATCCATCCTTCCAGACCCTCAAACCTTCTGGATGACAATCTTTTGTTCCTTTTCCTGGGTTCTCTGGGAACAGAGGTTTATTGGTTTTCAGCTTGGCCCTATCTGTTCCCAGAGTCCCAACATTCTGTGCACAAAGGAGTGGGGTTAATAATGAAGCAGTTTTGCAACTAGACTCAGGCAATGACCAAAGAAAATAGAAACTGACCTTTGTTGTTTCAATGTCTGCCCAATGGCAGAGGAGGCGTGAGATCCATGGGGTGAGAGTCAGGCTAGGAAATGTAGCCAGCGACTGTGCTAGGATGGGAGGAATTACAGATCTGGTGGATGGAGGTTTCCTGTTAGAGAACAAAAGGGGAGAACCTGTGATGTGCTCTGTCCAAGGAAGGTTATGAGAAAGAGGGAACAGGGATCCTGGTGCCTCTCCCCAAGGAAACCTCAGACAAAGCATCTCCTCTTGGAGAGGAGCAGCAACCTTCACACTAGCAGTTACAGCCAACTTTAGCTTCATAAATTCATAGTTTCAAAGGCTCTAAGGCCAGCCCTGATCATCTAGTCTGACCCCCTGCATAACTCAGGCCCTAGAACGTCCCCAGAAGAATTCCTGTTTCACCATGGTCCCATGTGTCTTCACCTTCAGCTGGGGTAGAGTTCAGGGGTAGAGTGTTTGACTGCAGATCGAGTGGTCCTTGGTTCACATCCTAGTGCCCCCTTTGAAGTCTTTGTTAATAAGCAGCAGGTTTCACACAAACAAAAGGAAGTATTTTTTCAAACGACGCACAGTTAACCAGTGGAACTCTTTGCTGGAGGACGTTGTGAAGGCCAAGACTATAACAGCTTTCAAAAATGACCTCGATAAATTTATGCAGGAGAGGTCTATTAATGGCTATTAGCCTGGATGGGTAGGGATGGTGTCCCTAACCTCTGTTTGCGAGGAGCCGGAAATGAGCAACAGGAATGGATCACTTGACGATTCCCTGTTCATTCATAGAATCATAGAATATCAGGGTTGGAAGGGACCTCAGGAGGTCATCTAGTCCAACCCCCTGCTCAAAGCAGGACCAATTCCCAACTAAATCATTCATTCCCTCTGGGCAGTGGCAACTGTCGGAAGACAGGATACTGGACTAGATGGACCTTTGGTTTGACCCAGTCTGGGCGGTCTTGTGTTGCTTATGTTCTTGGTTGTATGAACCAGTGCTGGCTATTAGAGGTGCAGATGGATTCAAAAGACCAGTCTCTTGGATCTGTGAATCCTGGGCAAACTAATTCCCTTCCTTTAGAGAATGACAGAAAAACCCATTTCCTCCTTCTTTCTACTCCAGGCTTCGTTCCTTTTTCCAAAGACTCGCCTCTAGGTTGCAGACAGAGATCTATGTGCACAAAGTGTTCGTCCAACCTGCAGCAATTGAGGCATGCTCTGTCCTCAGCCAGCAAGAACAGGCCTTGCCAGAGAAGCCCCAGAGAAGCAAATTCTCATGGACCATCCTATCAGGCATGAAAAGACTCTGTGTCTGTAGCCAATCTGACACCTCGATGGCAGATAGCGATGAGGAGAGAACAGTTTCCTCACCAAGAAGGTGGACGCACTTGTCCCTGAAGAAGAAAGCTGCTGAGACCCAGGTGGAGTCAGAGGAGGTGAAGCTGCAGGAGAGTACAGAAAAAGTCAAACTGGGAATTTGGCTTTGCACTTTTCTCTCTGTCTCTCCCAAGCTCTGATCCTGTTGCCCATCCCCACAGACCTGAGTGCCTCCCCCGTGAATTAGATTGGCCTAGGGAGATCTCTGGCAGAATTAATTTCTACGTCCCCTGGGTAGGAGGCTCTTGGCATCATTTACTCCCCCTGATTAATGAAGCTCCACCGCCCTCCTGGGAGGTAGGAATTCTACCCATTGGACACCTGGGGAAACTGAAGCCCAGAGAGCTCCGTGACTTGCCCCAGCCTGCACGGTGGGGCAGGGTTACCATCGAACCCAGGAGAACACCCTGGCCAGGGCTCCTAGAACCAATGCTGCCTAGTGGGGAGTCTGACTGTGTTGCCCTTCAGTTGTTGCTGCTGGGAATTCTCAGCCAGGCTGTGACGAGGCGATTCTGGCGGGACCCAACGGAGAGTGCCAGCTCAGGACAAATCGCTTCAAGCAGGGCACTTACAGCCCAGGGCTGGGGTCTTCCCACCTCTAAGGCAAACCAAACCAGCCAGACAGAGAGGACTTTGGTTTTTCTCCACTGCCTAACCACAAGTCACACCAGCAATTCCCTTAGACACTCCAGTTTCCCAGTATCACTACCAGTGCCACTCGTTATGGGGATGAATGGTTATGAAAACCAATACCCCTGTCATAACTATAAAGGGAAGGGTAACAGCTGTCCTGTGTACAGTACTATAAAATCCCTCCTGGCCAGAGACTCCAAAATCCTTTTCCCTGTAAAGGGTTAAGAAGCTCAGGTAACCTGGCTGGCATCTGACCTAAAGGACCAATAAGGGGACAAGATACTTTCAAATCTTGGGGGGGGGAAGGTTGTTGTTTGTGTTCTTTGTTTGGGAGTGTGTTCGTTCTCGGGACTGAGAGGGACCAGACATCAATCCAGGTTCTCCACATCTTTCTAAACAAGTCTCTCCTATTTCAAACTTGTAAGTAAATAGCCAGGGAAGGCGTGTTAGTTTTCCTTTGTTTTCTCAACTTGTAAATGTACCTTTTACTAGAGTGTTTATCTTTGTTTGCTGTACTTTGAACCTAAGACTAGAGGGGAGTCCTCTGAGCTCTTTAAGTTTGATTACCCTGTAAGGTTAATTTCCATACTGATTTTACAGAGATGATTTTTACCTTTTTCTTTAATTAAAAACCTTCTTTTTAAGAACCTGATTGATTTTTTCCTTGTTTTAAGATCCAAGGGGTTTGGATCTTGATTCACCAGGAGTTGGTGGGAGGAAGGAGGGGAATGGTTAATTTCTCCTTGTTTTAGATCCAAGGGGATTGGATCTGTGTTCACCAGGAGTTGGTGGGAGGAAGGAGGGGAATGGTTAATTTCTCCTTGTTTTAAATCCAAGGGGATTGGATCTGTGTTCACCAGGAGTTGGTGGGAGGAAGGAGGGGGGATGGTTAATTTCTCCTTGTTTTAAAATCCAAGGGGTTTGGATCTGTATTCACCAGGGAATTGGTGAAGGTTTTTCAAGGCTTCTCAGAAAGGGAAAAATTGAAATGGTGGCAGCGGAACCAGAGCTAAGCTGGTAGTTAAGCTTCGAAGTTTTCATGCAGGCCCCTACATTTGTACCCTAAAGTTCAAAGTGGGGATCCAGCCTTGACATGGTGGTAGAGCGGTGGGATCATTTTAAACCCAAAAGCCAGTGAGATTTTTTTTTCCTTCTAGCTGCTTGGAAAGCCGAGCTGGAGGTAGATAGATGCATATCTTATCTCTCCTTGCCTGAAGGCAGAGGTGTTAAGTTTTTTTAACAGGTCCTTTGTTAAGAGAAGTGTTCAAATGGGCAAACAAAGGGAAAGGGAATTTACAAGCTGAATTGTTTTTTTTTCTTTTTACATCCTCGGGAGTAGCTAGTTAGAAAGTCTCTGTTAACTCAGCAGCAGCCAGAGCTGAGAGCTTCCCAGTTCCAGTCAACTGCAGAGGGGGTGACCCAGCACAAAAAAACAGGAAAATGACTACAAAAGAAGAAAAAGCCAAAGAGGAGGCCCACAAGAGAGCTATGGAGCTGAAAGAAAAAGAGATAGAGCTGAGAGACGGAGAAGAGAAAGCCAAAGAGGAGGCCCACAAGAGAGAGATGGAGCTGAAAGAAAAAGAGATGGAGGAGAGAGAAAAAGAAAGGAAACATGAACTGGAACTAGCCAAGGCTAAGCAAGCTTTCACCCCCATCCCTGTTCCTAAACCGTCCACCAGGGCCCCGTCTGGGTTACCAGAGACCCAGACAAAGGTGGTGGAACAGGATCCCCTGCCAACGACTGCAACAGCCGTAGTGGATCCAATCCCAGAGACCCAGCCAAAGCCAGTCCCAGAACCAGAACTGGCAACGCAACCAGCACCAGGACCATTGCCAGCACTGAGTCCAGCGCTTGCAAACCCGTCTACAACTCCAACGCCAGAGGGCACCAGCGAGCCTGACCTGGCGGAAGCAGCAGATAACCCTACCCAAGAGGCTCAGCCAGAGCCTGAGATACCACATAGTGCACCAGTGGACCACAGTCAATGGAAACAGCCCCAGCACCTGCATCGCTTCCAGAGGGACCAAGCCCGAGTCCACAGTCCAAGGAGGAACTGATGTCTTCAGCATCAAGGGAACAGTTCCAGGCCGAGCAGGAAGCAGATGACAGCCTTCAGAAAGCTTGGGTGGCGGCGCGGAGCACCCCAACGCCTCTCAGCTCTTCGAACCAATCCCGGTTTGTTGTAGAACAAGGACTTTTATACAAGGAGACTCTTTCTGGTGGGCACCAGGAAGATTGGCATCCTCAAAGACAGTTGGTAGTTCCCACTAAGTATCGGGTAAAGCTCTTGAGCTTAGCCCATGATCATCCCAGTGGCCATTCTGGGGTGAACAGAACCAAAGACCGGTTGGGGAAGTCCTTCCACTGGGAGGGAATGGGCAAGGACGTTGCTAAATATGTCCGGTCTTGTGAGGTGTGCCAATGAGTGGGAAAGCCCCAAGACCAGGTTAAAGCCCCTCTCCAGCCACTACCCATAATTGAGGTCCCATTTCAGCGCGTAGCTGTGGATATTCTGGGTCCTTTCCCAAAGAAGAAACCCAGAGGAAAGCAGTACGTACTGACTTTCATGGATTTTGCTACCCGATGGCTGGAAGCAGTACCCTTAAGCAACACCAGGGCTAAAAGTGTGTGCCAGGTATTAACAGACATTTTGGCCAGGGTAGGTTAGCCCTCCGACATCCTTACAGATTCGGGAACTAATTTCCTGGCAGGGACCATGGAAAACCTGTGGGAAGCTCATGGGGTGAATCACTTGGTTGCCACCCCTTACCACCATGAAACCAATGGCCTGGTGGAGAGGTTTAATGGAACTTTGGGGGCCATGATACGTAAATTCGTAAATGAACACTCCAATAATTGGGACCTAGTGTTGCAGCAGTTGCTTTTTGCCTACAGGGCTGTACCACATCCCAGTTTAGGGTTTTCACCATTTGAACTTGTGTATGGCCGCGAGGTTAAGGGGCCATTACAGTTGGTAAAGCAGCAATGGGAGGGGTTTACGCCTTCTCCAGGAACTAACATTCTAGACTTTGTAAGCAACCTACAAAGCACCCTCCGACACTCTTTAGCCCTTGCTAAAGAAAACCTAAAGAATGCTCAGGAAGAGCAAAAGGCCTGGTATGATAAACATTCCAGAGAACAATCCTTCAAAGTAGGAGACCAAGTCATGGTCTTAAAGGCGCTCCAAGCCCATAAAATGGAAGCATCGTGGGAAGGACCATTCACGGTCCAGGAGCGCCTAGAAGCTGTTAACAATCTCATAGCCTCCCCCACCTCCAACATAAAGCCTAAGGTATACCATGTTAATTCTCTTAAGCCCTTTTATTCCAGAGAATTAAACGTTTGCCAGTTTACAGCCCAGGAAACAGATGACGCGGAGTGGCCTGAAGGTGTCTAATACGAAGAAAAAAGGATGGTGGCGTGGAAGAGGTGAACCTCTCCATGACCCTTGGACGTCTGCAGCGACAGCAGATCAAGGAGCTGTGCACAAGCTTTGCACCAATTTTCTCAGCCACTCCAGGATGGGCCGAACGGGCATACCACTCCATTGACACAGGTAATGCTCACCCTATTAGAACCCCACCCTACCGGGAGTCACCTCATGCCAAAACTGCTATACAAAGGGAGATCCAGGACATGCTACAGATGAGTATAATCCGCCCCTCTAAGAGTGCATGGGCATCTCCAGTGGTTCTAGTTCCCAAACCAGATGGGGAAATACGCTTTTGCGTGGACTACCGTAAGCTAAATGCTGTAACTCGTCCTGACAACTATCCAATGCCACGCACAGATGAGCTATTGAAGAAATTGGGACATGCCCAATTCATCTCTACTTTAAACTTAACCAAGGGGTACTGGCAAGTACCACTAGATGAACCCGCTAAGGAAAGGTCAGCCTTCGTCACCCAGGCAGGGGTGTATGAATTCAATGTACTCCCTTTCGGGTTGCGAAATGCACCCGCCACCTTCCAAAAACTTGTAGATGGTCTCCTAGCGGGATTGGGAGAATCTGCAGTTGCCTACCTCAGTAATGTGGCCATTTTTTCTGATTCATGGGCAGAGCACATGGAGCACCTGAAAAAAGTTTTCGAGCGCATCCAGCAGGCAGAACTAACTGTTAAGGCTAAAAAGTGTCAAATAGGCCAAAATAGAGTAACTTACCTGGGGCACCAGGTGGGTCAAGAAACTATAAATCCCCTACAGGCCAAAGTGGATGCTATCCAAAAGTGGCCGGTTCCAAAGTCTAAAAAACAGGTCCAATCCTTCTTAGGCTTGGCTGGATATTATAGGCAATTTGTACCCCACTACAGCCAAATCGCCACCCCGCTGACAGACCTAACCAAAAAGAAACAGCCAAATGCAGTTCAGTGGACTGATGAGTGTCAAAAGGCCTTTAACCAGCTTAAGGCAACACTCACGTCTGACCCTGTACTAAGGGCCCCAAACTTTAACAAACCGTTCCTAGTAACCACAAATGCATCCAAGCGAGGCGTGGGAGCAGTTTTAATGCAGGAAGGACCGGATCAAAAATTCCATCCTGTCGTGTTTCTCAGTAAGAAACTGTCTGAGAGGGAAAGCCATTGGTCAATCAGCAAAAAGAAATGCTATGCCATTGTGTACGCGCTGGAAAAGCTACGCCCATATGTTTGGGAACGGCGTTTCCAACTACAAACAGACCATGCTGCGCTACAGTGGCTTCATACCGCCAAGGGAAATAACAAAAAACTTCTTCGGTTAAGTTTAGCTCTCCAAAATTTTAATTTTAAAATACAACACATTTCAGGAGCTTCTAACAAAGTGGCTAATGCACTCTCCCGGAAAAATTTCCCAGAGTTAACTGATTAACAATTGTTCTTAAAATAAAACATATTGTTAGTTTTTATATAATCAGTAGTATGTCTAAAGGTACATGTGTCTTATTAACTCTGTTTTCTCCTAAAACTCCAGAAAAAAATCACAGCCAGTGTGAAACCAAACGTCCAACACTATCTGTGATTTGGGGGGCGTGTCATAACTATAAAGGGAAGGGTAACAGCTGTCCTGTGTACAGTACTATAAAATCCCTCCTGGCCAAAGACTCCAAAATCCTTTTCCCTGTAAAGGGTTAAGAAACTCAGGTAACCTGGCTGGCATCTGACCTAGAGGACCAATAAGGGGACAAGATACTTTCAAATCTTGGGGGGGGGGGGGGGGGGGTTGTTGTTTGTGTTCTTTGTTTGGGAGTGTGTTCGTTCTCGGGACTGAGAGGGATCAGACATCAATCCAGGTTCTCCACATCTTTCTAAACAAGTCTCTCCTATTTCAAACAAGGCGTGTTAGTTTTCCTTTGTTTTCTCAACTTGTAAATGTACCTTTTACTAGAGTGTTTATCTTTGTTTGCTGTACTTTGAACCTAAGACTAGAGGGGAGTCCTCTAAGCTCTTTAAGTTTAATTACCCTGGAAGGTTAATTTCCATACTAATTTTACAAAGATGATTTTTACCTTTTTCTTTAATTAAAAACCTTCTTTTTAAGAACCTGATTGATTTTTCCTTGTTTTAAGATCCAAGGGGTTTGGATCTTAATTCACCAGGAGTTGGTGGGAGGAAGGAGGGGAATGGTTAATTTCTCCTTGTTTTAGATCCAAGGGGATTGGATCTGTGTTCACCAGGAGTTGGTGGGAGGAAGGAGGGGAATGGTTAATTTCTCCTTGTTTTAAATCCAAGGGGATTGGATCTGTGTTCACCAGGAGTTGGTGGGAGGAAGGAGGGGGGATGGTTAATTTCTCCTTGTTTTAAAATCCAAGGGGTTTGGATCTGTATTCACCAGGGAATTGGTGAAGGTTTTTCAAGGCTTCTCAGAAAGGGAAAAATTAAAATGGTGGCAGCGGAACCAGAGCTAAGCTGGTAGTTAAGCTTAAAAGTTTTCATGCAGGCCCCTACATTTGTACCCTAAAGTTCAAAGTGGGGATCCAGCCTTGACAACCCCAATAAAAGAAAAAAGTTCTCCGAATCCCAAAGGACCAAGCCCCAGACCCAGCTCAACGTCCAAATCAGAGCTTACCCACAAATCACGCTGTTGCCAATCCTTTAGAATCTAAAATCTAAAGGTTTATTCATAAAAGGAAAAAGATATAGATGAGAGCTAGAATTGGTTAAATGGAATCAATTACACACACAGTAATGGGAAAGTTCTTGGTTCAGGCTTGTAGCAATGATGGAATAAACTGCAGGTTCAAATCAAGTCTCTGGAACATCCCCAGCTGGGATGGGTCATCAGTCCTTTGTGTAGAGCTTCCATTTGTAGCAAAGTCCCTCCACGGGTAAGAAGCAGGATTGAAGACAAGATGGAGATGAGGCATCTGCCTTTTATAGTCTCTTCTAGGTGCAAGGACACCTCTTTGTCCTTACTGTGGAAAATTACAGCAAAATGGAGTTTGGAGTCACATGGGCAAGTCCCTGCATACTTTGCTGAGTCACAAGGTGTATCTGCCTTCTCTCAATGGGTCAGTTGTATAGCTGATGGTCCTTAATGGGCCATCAAGCAGGCTAGGCAGAGCTGACACCAACTTGTCTGGGGTGTCTCCCAGAAGCATAGCATAAGTTTGAAATACAGACAATAAAGCCAATATTCATAACTTCAACTACAAAAATGAAACACACATATAGACAGCATAATCATAACCAACAAACCATAACCTCTCCATAGACCCCTTACACGACAACCTTTATACAATATTTGCTGCAGATATATAACAGTGGTTGCAACAGTGATCTATACAGTTACAGATTATGTCAAGAACGTCACACCCCAAATGCAAAATTGATGCAGGAAGGGATGACAAACATCCCTGACTGCATCCCAAGAGCTCCCCATCCTGGGTTCTGTCTCACTACAGCTAGTCTTGGGTTAGAAGCCGTACCAGTGTATAACAGAAATGGTTTATCAAAGTCATGTTCAATAACATGATTGAATCTCTTTACAAACTCAAGGTAAACCTTGGTTAGAACAATAGTGGATTGAATCTGCTCTTGCAGCATGGTTCCTGTATGTCTCATGTGATCTTGCCAAGAGCTAAAGAACATAGCTACTTTATTCATAAAAGCTCTGGCAAATGTTTGGAACCCAATTAACATCAAGCCAATGTAGATATTAATGTTGTTCGTAGTATAGGAATCTTGGCATTTAGCCGTGAAAGCAATATGGTAGTGTGCCTTAGTTTCCCTTTTCATACAGCACATCAGATCTGGAATGTCTTTTCCCCTGTGAAAAGTTCCAATGCTGTTTACAGGCATTAACTGTGAAACATTAGGATAACAAGGTCTTTGAACATAAAGTATGTTCTTATTTATTACTCTTAACATGTTCAAGGGATTTTCCAAAAGATTAGGCACATTGTACATTTTTCAGTTCTTGCTAATAGCAAGACATTAGTTACAAAAATTACCATTAGCAATAACAACAAATCCATTGCAAGTGTCCATTTACAATCATTTTTGTCATGCCACACCTTTGGCCCAAAACCATTGGGTTTTTGGCATTTTAGGGTTAACCTGTGGCTTTCCTTTGCAAAATCAAGTTCTCTTTTTCCTCCTTGTCCTGAAGGATCAAACCCTGATTTTTCTTGCTTAACAGAATTCACTGGCTGATTGGGTGGGCTCTCTGTGCTAATAGCTATTAGCAAGTCTTTTTTCTCCCTGCCAGCCAGGTAATTTGCATCAACACAGACACTAGCTTTTAGATTCTCAGCTGCTACCAATTTCAAGGCTTGACACTCATTCTTCCCTTTAGCAGGATTGGGTTCTTTCCCCCCCACACACACCTTTTGCCTAGAAGGTTGAAAATGGAAACTTCCTGCTTACAGGAATTCCTTTGCTGGCTAGGTGTGTTCACAAGTGCGGACCCTGACGCACAGACTGCTCACTCAGGGCTTGGCTACACTTGCGAGTTACAGCGCAATAAAGGAGCCTGGGCGCACTAGCTCACTCCCCGTCCACACTGGCATGGCCCGTAGAGCGCTCTGACTCCGTGGCTACAGCGCGCCTGGTTCTCCACCTCGGTGAGAGGAATAACGTTTGCTGCGCCTTGGCTACAACGCCCGGGCATCAGTGTGAACGAGGTGTTGCGTTACTGCGCTCTGATCGGCCTCCGGAGCGTCCCATAATCCCCTTAAGTCAAGTGGCCACTCTTGTCACTGTTTTGAATTCCTGTAGGAATGCGGAAATGCCCTTTCAAAGCCCCATTTCTGACAGCTGGCATGCAAGCCGTTACTGTGCAATGCTGTGTGAGAGAGAGACGCAGGGGAGAGGGGGGGTCTGCTGCTGTCTGAACTTACAAGACAGCATGCTGACGTGCTCAGCCCCCCAAAACCCCATTCTCTCTCCCCCCACATATACACATCACACTCCCTGTCACACTCCACCCCACCCCTCGCATTTGAAAAGCACGTTGCAGTCACTTGAATGCTGGGATAGCTGCCCATAATGCACCACTCCCACTGCTGCTGCAAGTGCCGCAAATGTGGCCACGCCAGTGCGCTGTCAGCTGTCAGTGTGCTCTGCCATACTACCCCCCGCCCATTCCCCCCTCCCCCTTATGCCTGGCAACTCCCATGCCCAGTGCCCCTCTGGCCCACAGGGCCCTATAACCAGCACCCCCCACTGCCTAGTGCCTCTCTCACAGCCCCCCCACAACTGCCCAGCACTCCATATTCCTGAGGGAATTCAGCACCAAAACATTAAAAATTCTGTGCACTATTTTAAAATTCTGCAAATGTTATTTGTCAATAAATAAACGTGGAAGCTGCAGCCTGGCAGGGGGAGCCCAGGCCACTGGCTGCCTGGAGGTGGGAGATCACCCTGCAGCCTCCCACCTCCCTTCCCAGGACAGGGACTCGACAGTGAGGCTGCACCCGACCCTGACACATTGTAAGGGATGGGCCTGCCCCAGAAACACCTTTGGGCACTGCCCCTCTGCGCCAGGTGCACCAGGTGTGGGAGGCAGGCTCAGCCCGGCAGGATCCAAGTGTGGAGGGACTCAGTGTGGGGGGATCCAGGTGGGGCTAACAGGGTTCTGGGTGGAGCAGTCGGGGTGCAGGTGGCTCAGTGGGGGATCTGGATACACAGGGGCTCGTTGGGGGTTGATGGGGCAGTGGGACTCTGTAGAGGGGTCCAGGTGAAGGTGCTTGGGGCTCAGCAGGGGGTGTCTAGGTGTGGGGAGCTCAGTGGGAGGGCGGGTGCAGGGGAGGTGGGGCTCATTGGGGTGGGGGTCCAAGTGAAGCTGGCTGGGGCTCTGTGGGTGGGTGGTACAGATGCAGGGCAGGTGGGGCTAGTCAGGGGGAGGGTTCGATGGGGCTGCTTAATGGGCGAGCCTCAGCTGCTGCCAAGGGGATGCTGCATGCTGGGCTCCCGGTTCTCCCCTGTCCCCGCATCCCTCATCCCCTTCTCTTCCCCATCCCATGCCCATCTCCTCCCCATCCCACCCCCTTCCTTCCCTACTGCTTATTTCCCCCAGTCCCTGCCCCCGCCCCAGCACATGCACTCCCTGCTGTACAGAGAACAGGATGGCCCCTCCCAGCACACAGACGGGGAACACCACCGGCACTAGGACCCAAAAGGCTGCGTCCAGCTGCAAAGTCAGCAGAACTGAACAGCCCCCTCTTTCCACCGGGCAATTCTGTGGGGACTCCCCAGACACAGCTCCTACAGCCAATCCATCAGCACTGAACAAATACTGCAAGACTAATATCTCACAGGCCCGATTGCAGCAGAGAGCCTTTAAGCCTCACTGCGGGGAGCTTCCCCCCAGGGCCAGCTTTAGCAAGAGCGGGGCCCAATTCCTGGGGGCATGGCTTGCCGCAAGCCCCACCCCCAGGAATCGGGCCCCGCTCCGGCCGGAGCTCCAGCCGGGGTCGTGGGGCTTGGGTCTGGCCCGGAGCCGTTCAGCCAGGGCCGGGCTGGAGCCGAACTGGGGGGCCGGGCCCGAGCCGGGCCAGACCCAGAGCCGAGCTGCGGGGGCCGGGCCGGGCCCGGAGCCGAGCCGCGGGGGCCGGGCCGGACCCGGAGCCGCTCAGCCGGGGCCGGGCTTGAGCCGGACCTGGAACCGAGCCGCGGGGGCTGGGCCCGAGCCGCTCAGCCAGGGCCGGGCTGGAGTTGAGCAGAGCCAGGCCAGGCCGGGCCGGAGCCGAGCCGAGCTGCGGGGGCCGGGACGGAGCCGAGCTGGGGGGTCGGACACGGGCCGGGCCCGAACCGGGCCGTGGGGCCTGGGCCGGAGCCGAGCCGAGCAGGCCGGACCGGCGCCCCGGGGCCGGAGCTGCTGGGGCCGGAGGTGCTCGGCCGGGGCTGGACTGGGCCGCGCCTCCCCGGAGCCCTTCTCACACCCCCCACCACCCCAGCTTATCTGGTGCTGCCTGCCCGCCCCTGCTTCTTTTCAGAAGCAGGGGCGGGGGAGGAGCAGGGGGCGGAGCGTTCAGTGGAGGGGAGGAGGGGGAAGTGAGCTGGGGGCGGGGTGGAGAGCTGCGGCGCGGGGCCCTCTTGGCGCGGGGCCCAATTCAGCCGAATCAGCTGAATCGGCCTAAAGCCGGCCCTGCTTCTCCCACCCAGCCCTGAACAGAATATCGCTGCCAGCCTCCAGCTCAGGGCTGAGCCTTCACTTCCTCCCATGCAGCTCTGGGAGAAAGAGCTCCTTAGGCCCCCTGAAGGGGAAAAGCCACAAACAAATCTTCACGTGGCTCTCACACCTCTAGGGGCCCAGGCCAGCCAGGTATCAATCCCAGCCCATGTAGGGTTAGGAGTTCCTGCTGCTCCCTGCTGAGATACACCGACCTTGCGCTGCACTGGGGGGCTGGGGGGGGGGAGGTCCCCTTTTGCAAGCACGTACTTCCTGTTTCTGGGAAGGAAGAACTACTGCCCTAGTGTTAACTGCCTGTTGCACTGTGCCTGCATCACAATGCCAGAGCCTCCCCAGGCAGGAGACTCTTTTGTCAGCCACCTGGCGACAGGAGCAGGCTCATGTCCACAAGACACAGGTCGTTCGGAGAGACTGGGCAGAGGAAGGAGCCCCATGTCCTGAGCTAGGAGAGCTAGTGCCTGAGAAGAGAGCCTCACCCTTATAGCGTTCACCACCCGCGGCGGACAGGAGCGAGCAGTGGCAGTGGTGGGGGGGGGGGGGGCAGAGAGAAGCCCTGGGCCTGGCCAGCTGAGAGGAGCGAGCAGGGGACTGGGGGGGGGAGGAGCCAGTGGGCAGGGGGGCCTCAGGGTGCATCACAAGTGGAGAGGGCAGGGCCAGGTAGGGTGACCAGATCACCCAAGTCAAATATCGGGATGCGGGGGGGGGGAGGGGGGGCGTGGCGGGGGGGGCAAAAACCAACCAAACAAACAACCCTTCCTCCGCAAGTGCTGGAGGGAGGCCCGGGAGACTCAGGGGAAGCGCGGGGCCAGGGTGAGTAAGAGTCCGGCCTGGTCCCGAGCAGGCAGGACTCAGTCGGGTGGTAGGGAGAGGAGGGGGGTGGCCCGCGGGGCCAGGCGGCGGCTGTTCTCACCCCCGGGCAGCGGGACTCGGGAGCAGCCGCTGCTGCAGCTCCCACTGCCACGGGGGAGGAAGCGGCCATGGCACTTGGCGGCTGCGGCTCTGGCGCCCCCGAAGCCCCCGAGCCCGGGCCTGCTGCAGGAACCCAGCAGCGCGCACGCTGGGCCCAGCCCCTGGCCAGTCGTGTCTGGGCTGCTGCCCAGCTGGTGCTATCCCGCGGCGGCCCCGGAGCGGGGGCAGCAGGCCCCAGCCCCCCCGTCCCGCTCGGGTCCCGCAGGGGAACGAACGGGGCTGGGCTGCCGATGCCTCCGCGGGATTGCACCAGCTGGGCAGCAGCCCAGACGCGACTGGCCAGGGGCTGGGCGCAGCGTGTGCGCTGCTGGGTCCCCGCAGCAGGCCCCGGCTCGGGGGGTTCGCGGGCGCCAGAGCCGCAGCCGCCAAGTGCCATGGCCGCTTCCTCCCCCGTGGCAGTGGGAGCTGCAGCAGCGGCTGCTCCTGAGTCCCGCTGCCCGGGGGTGAGAACAGCCGCCGCCTGGCCCCGCGGGCCGCCCCCTCCTCTCCCTACCACCCGACTGAGTCCTGTCTGCTCTCACTCACCCTGGCCCCGCGCTCCCCCTGCGTCTCCTGGGCCTCCCTCCAGCGCTTGCGGAGGGGGGAGGAATGGTGAGCCTGGGGAAGAGGCGGGGATTCGGGGAGGGAGCCAATCGGGGGAGGAGGGGGTGGAGTCGGGGAGTGGGGGGGGGGCGCGAGCACTTCCGGGCTCCAGGCTCCGGCGCATTTCCTTGTTTGTCCAGTGACCCGACCGCACGTCGGTCGGGACGCGGGACAAACAAGGAAATATCGGGACAGTCCCAATAAAATCGGGACGTCTGGTCACCCTAGGGCCAGGGCACCATCGGAAACCCGGTACTAGGCATGGACCCTGAGCAAGGCTTTTGGGTGATGCAGTAATGGAGCTAGGAGGTGATAAGGGGGGTTCTAGGCATCTCTAATCCCAGCCCCACTTCTCCTGTGCCCAAAGCCATGAGCGTGAGCCCACCCCTCTCAGTCTCAGATCCCACAGCCCCAAAGACATGACTGGCCACTCACGCTGTGACCCAATTACAGCTAGGAAGGCTCTCTAGAAAGATAGGAGTGGGAAGAGCAACCCCCTTAGCCTGGCAGGCAGTACGCATCCTTCCCAGTATGGCAGAGACCATGCCTCAAGCAACGGTCCTGGGGCCGGTTTTCTTCAATGTCTTCATTCATGATCTGGAGGATGGCGTGGGCTGCACCCTCAGCAATTTTGCGGATGACACTAAACTGGGAGGAGTGGTAGATACGCTGGAGGGTAGGGATAGGATACAGAGGGACCTAGACAAGTTAGAGGATTAGGCCAAAAGAAATCTGATGAGGTTCAACAAGGACAAGTGCAGAGTCCTGCACTTAGGACAGAAGAATCCCATGCACTGCTACAGACTAGGGACCGAATGGCTAGGCAGCAGTTCTGCAGAAAAGGACCTAGGGGTTACAGTGGACTAGAAGCTGGATATGAGTCAGCAGTGTGCTCTTGTTGCCAAGAAGGCTAACGGCATTTTGGGCTGTATAAGTAGGGGCATTGCCAGCAGATAGAGGGACATGATCATTCC